>NC_059673.1:11259250-11888875 GCF_905147105.1 Pieris brassicae
AACTGTTTAGTGTCAACTGTTCTCTTGATTGTAGTATTGGACGCACCCACATACTACGGTGTCTTCCACGCCTACGCTTGTGTGATAGAAGTAGAAGAAGCAGTGTTTCTTCATCGAAATCCATCTTGTAAATGAACTCGTATCAGTATTAGTTTGCGGGCGAACACAACAGCTGCTCCAAGATGTCGTAGTCAACTGCAACATGCGGTCCGCCTATGGCCAGCGTCAGGCATACCGGTTTCCTCATTACGTTTTCCTTCACGAGCGAGTACGAGTGTACATAGACAGAAAGTTCATTGATGCACAGCCGGAGTTCGAACCTACGATTTCAGGTATGAGAGCCGTCTTTACTTTATTGTTATCACATCTCTAACATCATACATAAAACCAGAACAAATAATGACGTGTGAAAATGACACGAGACCTTACAAATCGGGCGTAGCGCAAATCCCAAGAGGACTTTTTATCGTAGAAGACGCATGGCTCCGCCAAGTGTCCGTGAATATACAAATATTCACAAATAGTGATAACTGGTGGCGTTAGCGTTTCTTAGATTCGAACAAAACTATAATAAATAATATTTTTTTTATTTATTAAAGTTCACACAAACAACAAGCAATATTTTCTGAAATAAAGCATGACAATTATGGTAAACATATGTTACAAATTTATATTGTATACATTAAATTGTTCAGCTCACTCCCGAATATATTTAGCTCTGGACAAGTAAAGTTTATTCCGTTACATTCGCGAAGATTTCGAATGAGAGGTTTCTGTATTTGATCATTTAAATAATTCTATATAAACGAATCTCCGATCTAAGTCAAGTTGGACAGAAGATAGTTGAAAAGTAAATTGTACTCGTCAAATGGTGGCTCTCTTACTAACACTTTTAACAAAACAGCATTTAACTGTAGATAAAAGTGGCCATATTTTTTATTGCTTTGAAGCTAACTTCGCAGTTTAACTTGTGCACTGCGCTTGAAGCATAAAAGTTTAAAGAACAAAGCCAGCGATTTAATATTCAGATGAAAATTGCAAAATAAGCCAATGTTTCTTTGTATTTTCGAGTACTAACAGCCGATATTGAAAGGTTGTTCTTCTTTTTAATCCGTTGAAAATCGCAGCAGAGACTATAAATCAATACTTGAATTCAACTGTTTTCCTTTTAATAATTTTCTGATATACATTATCTGTGATGATTTTTTTAATGTAATAGGAGGCAAACGTGCAGAAGGTTCACTTGATGTTACGTGATACCGCCGCCCATGTACACTCAAATTGCCAGAAGGCTTGCAAGTGCGTTGCCGGCTTTTCAAGAATTGGTACGCTCTTGACCCTTAGTCGAATTGGTTCGGAAATACCTCAGTGGACAGCTGGTTCTACATAGCGGTGGTGCGCGGCAAAAACTGCCTTAAGAAACGCTCACTTGTGGAACGACGGACGTCGAGGTGATACGGATTGTATTTTGTTTTTGTAATAAATTCTCTTCATAATAATGGATTTCTATAAACAAACTATAGAGTTGCTATCAAAAAAGGTGCAATTAGAGGCAATGTTTATAATGAACGAACCTAAAAATTTTACTAGGAATTTCTTTTGCGAACTAGCGAACTGTGGAATCTACTCCCGGTGGAGGTATTCCCTGAGAGATACGACCTCCAACTGTTCAAAATTCAGCGTACTCCTCTCTCAAAGGCCGGCAACTCACCCACAAAAATGCGTGTCTATGGGCTGCGATGACTGCCCTTTTTGGGCGTCCCACAGGCAAAAAAATGCATTTTGCTTTGGCACATTATAGAAAACTTAAGTTCATGAAATATAAATTATAATACAATTTTTTGAGTGTTACTTTATTTTATTTAATGTAGTATTTTGTTCCCTTTCTAGTAGAGATGCTTAGGCCGTGGCGTTCTAGTACACAGGCGGTATTTAAAAATATCTGGTGACCCCAGAGCTCGTGCTTTCCTTGTGGAACGAATAAGTATTGAAGTACAAATGTGTACACGGACCAAACTTTTTAAAATTATTTTAGCTCTCTATTATTAATTATTCTCTTATTAATTATTATTATTATTGTTATCACAGTATTCTTAATCTAGCCGTATTTAAATCCTTGTTTTTTTAAAGGATTTATATTTTTTAAAGAAGTGTTCGATCCAAAGATTCTTTATTTCTCAAAGAATGACATTCACTTAGCGAGCAAATTTAGAGTAGGATAGTTGTTTATTGTGTTATGCAATTACTTGAAAATAAATATATTAATTTCTATGATTCTTAGAAGTATTCGATTTTTAAATAATAATTTATGTGAGTTCCTTTTCCGGTGAGTTAAGTCATCGGTTTATATACACGTTTTCTAATAAGCGCGAATATGCGTGACTGCTTAAGACTGACATTTCATGGTTTCCTGGTGGTGGATTTAGGTCTAAAAAAGTAAGGAAACACATTATTTTTACTCTTATAAACCTGTCAGTGTTGGCCTAGTGGCTTCAGCATGCGACTCTCATCCCTGAGGTCGTAGGTTCGATCCCCGGCTGTGCACCAATGGATTTTATTTCTGTGTGCACATAAGATTAGCTCGAACGGTGAAGAAAACCGACTTGTCTTAGACCCAAAAAGTCGACAGCGTGCGTCAGGCACAGAAGGCTGATCACCTACTTGCCTATTCGATGAACAAATGATCATGAAACAGATACAGAATCTGAGGCCCAGACCTAAAAAGGCTGTCAGTTGTTATAATGCTTTATTAATGCATAAAATCTACTCCAGACGAATCGAATTGTACTTAAAAGTATTTCATAATTACAGTGTTCTTAAACTAGTTGTAAATAGCGGACTGTTGCTTACATTTCATTACTAAGAAAAACAAATAAGTCAAATTCGAGTTTCAAACATGAAAATGTCCAGAAGCGTATTTTACTTAGAAATTCCCGTGAAATATGAAATCTGAGCGAGCAAACACCACAAACCGTCCTAGCATAAGATTCATTCATACAATTTCATGCGTTCAAAACAGTGAAAACAACAATTTCAGTTACATAACTAACACGACAATGTTGCATTCATAACCATCATACTCAGACCCCCATATTACTCTTCACCTGCAGTGAAATCTGCGATGATGTTGGTAGATAATAAAACGAGAGAGTTACATTTAAATTGGACACGCTGCCATTCTACGAACGTCGGTCTAGCCAATTAAACTATAGGAAGTTGTAATGAGATCTGCACAAAATTGAACAGTCAAAATGGCTTGTGGATAATGCAAAAAGTTTCTGACATCTTTGTTTGTGTTTAATGGAGTCGTCAGCTGGATAATTCGTCTGTTAAAGTTTTGGCAATTTTATTTAAAAATATGTGTTTAAAAGTTGAACAACGTATAATGCTGAATTTTCTGTATCGATGGAATGGTTATGGAGACTTAACGCTTAGAATGTAACAAACAAATTCTTATATGTTTTGGACATAGTAGAGTCTGGTTTCGTTTCTGAATCTTAGCATTGGATTTCTGTCGAACCACGTGTTTCTTTACCAAATCATTGTTTTCAAGGTAGCGTTTACTTGAAATCTCTTCAAAACGTGTTCGTGTGCTGTGCGTGTGTGTTAAATGCATGATTGGTGTCCAAAAATACATACATACCGACTAGTGTAATACTAGTAGTAGAGTAGATATATAAATATTAGGATGTTTCTATTATTTCAAAATAACAAATTAGCAACCACTAGGTCACTTGCCAAATTATACCCAATTTTTAATTCTGTTCTAGGAGGAAGAGCGTACCAATTCTTAATAGGCCAGAGACGTACTAGCGAGCCGTTGGCATTGAGAGGAGGCATAGAGAGTGTTCATGAGCCGGCGGAAGGTCGTTTGCTATTGCTATAAAAAAAACTTTTCCAAATAATATCACCGGTTATAAAATGAAAACGTGTTAAAATGATCAAGAAAACGGAAAAATATATGTAAAACCATTTAGTTACAGCCGTTTAGTTAGTAGCCTTTTTGGCCCATTTACAAAAGACCATCAAAAACCATATCGCCAGCGTTTGTGTAAAAAATTAAGGTATTTTAATGCAAATTCTGAACTGCACTTTTACAATACAAACGAACCTAATTTACATTTACAAAGAGAAATAAGTTTAAAAAATCTGTTGATCCTACCCAATAAATGATAGGGTTACACAAGCGATAACGTTTAAGTGTTCTTATTCAAAGAAACGCTGGCATACACCCAAGAAACTACTGGAAGGCTGCGTTGGCAAAAACTTTCAAATACTGGCAGGTACGATTCGAGTTTGTGATGTGGTTTATAAGTTAAATTGATTTCGGTTATTTGATGTAATAAGCCAGCATTGCCGGATAAGCACTAATACATTTCATTTCTAATGCCAAGTTACTAAATTGCGCCCTTTCATAATTCTCTGTATGTATTATGACATAAATATTTATATATTTAGAAATATTGTTTTATCATCAATGGTTATACAGCCCCTTGTAGGCCTTAGCCTCTATCTATCCAGTGCTCCCCGCGTCCAATATCGAACCCCTATTGTTTCGAGGTCCTCGAAAACTCCATCCCACCAACGCAACCTCGGTCTACCGGGTTTTCTCTTGCCACCGGGTTGTGAGTTCAGTAAGAACCTTGGGGTTCGTCCACCATGCGTCGCACATGTCCCTGCCACTTGAGCCTGTTGCACTTTATGAATTCGTCGTCGTCTAGGAAGTTAAGTTTTTCAAAATAGGACCAAGAATTCTACGAAGAATCTTCATGTTGATGTTTAATATAATATAATGTCCAAATGTCAAGTCTACAAAGCGACACCTACAATCTTCATCTACAAATCAGTACCCTGAATAGCGCTAAGAAAGTTATTCCGTCAGCTAAAGATATAGAATATATATCCTAGAAGATATAATTTATGGTTTTTCTCTACCTCAGCCACTGAGACCTTTGGGCCGGTAAGTCAGTGGTCGACCTTCTTTCTCTTGGCTGGAGGAAACGCACAATTTTCTTCCACAAATTTGTGACACAATATTTCTGAATAAAATGAGATATTTATCTTGATCTATCTAATCTGTGGCTGCGTCTTTGATGTTTTATCACAAAAGCCTTTTTTAATTATATGGTTCAATACCAATAGATTAGTACAACATTATGAAATCCGCGAATAAAATTTACTTATAAAATCTTAAAAATACACTGATTCGTTTGAGATTTTTCTTAGTTTAATGCTAGTTGGAGTAGCAATAGTTTTAGCAAACGATTTCTAATTGTGATTTTAAAAAAAATCAATGACCAAAACCTTTTTCGGTTTGGGCCTCAAATTTCTGTATCTTTTTCATGATTATTCGTTAATCTATTAAGCAAATAGCTGATCAGCATTTCTGTGCCAGACGCACGCCGTCGACTTTTTGGGCAAGCCGGTTTCCTCACGATGTTTTCCTTCACTGTTCGAGCGTATGTTAAATGCGCATATAGAAAGAAAGTCCATTGGTGCACAACCAGTGATCGAACCTACGACCTCAGGGATGAGAAACGCACGCTTAAGCCACTAGGTCAACACTGCTCAATTGCGATTATTATATTCTTTAAATTTGTATCTAAAACGTATAATCGCTGCCAACTAAAAATGTTTCGTCAAGTGAAGAGGACAAAACTATGAATTTACAGCAAATATCTCTTCCAAACTTAAATATGTTTTCCGAAATCCCATACGAACTTTATTGGCGGACTTTCAACTTGAAGACAAATACTTTAATACATCAATATGGTACGGAACATTTTAGTTATGGACAAGGATATGAATATTATCTTGTATAATGTTGTATAGCAGTGTTTGCCTAATGGCTTCATCGTGCGTTCCTCATCCCTGAGGTCGTAGGTTCTGTCTACGTGCGCAAAAAAAACATAAGTAAGTATATTAATAGACGAAATGAAAACTGAAATTTAACATTAAACAAAAGACAATTAATACGAGTATTTAATAGTTCAAAGAAAAAACAAAATTGTTACTGCTAAAGCTACTACTACTACTACTAGCTACTAAACTACTGCTAAAGTCTTTTTGTCTCTTCAAATATTTCCTCTCATCCTGTTTGATGAGGTGCAAAATATTAACATCCTCATAATTAGTGTCATCAGCGAATTGTGTAGGTAATTCGTATTCGTGCGAGGCACAAGGAGCAATTGTCAGTATCTCCCTTACGTTGGAGGGATTCTTAAAGAAATTAGCCATATGAATACCATACATTTTAGCGATTAAATTTAGGTAAAAAAATAAGACTCAATCTCTAAAAATAAAAGATCTATTTTATAAAATGTTTACTTTATTACTAAATAATGATTCAATTAATTGTATATCTATCTACAAGGCCTTTTCACCAAATAACTAATATCGTTATAATACGTCATAATTAATTTGCGATATTTGTTTTAAAATAAGTGTTCTTTGATGATTTGCTATTTTAAAAGAGTACCGAGAGTTTTTTACGCCTGCTTTTTCTTTTGGCCTACATCCTCTGTCTTCTTTGCCGATGAGTAGAGATGTCTACCTATCCAATTAAATGACGTGGAATAAGTGATACTTGTATCTAATGTTCCATAATAAACATATTTTATGTTATTTATTTTTATATTCTAATTTAATGTGATTAAGTCCACAAAAAACACTCGCTATTACGTCGAACGAAAGAGGCGTGTCTTAGACCTAAATATATATTAACCCCTTGTCTATAGTTTATCACAGAAACATAAAAATCTAAAGCCTAGACTCATAACATTTTTATTTTGTATCCAAGCCTACAGTCATACCCAACATATAAGTGAATAAACGCCAATCATCCCTTTCAATATTTACGAGTCGATTTCAGACAAAATTCAAATATTTCGGAAACGCTTCAAGGCTTCATTCGAGATCTTTGGGGTTGATAGATATAGATAAACCCTGATTTTATTCTTGACCTTAATCGGACGAAAAACTTCAGTCGGAGTTCAAGATATTTTAACTTATTAACCTACTCATAAAAACTTTAAAAAATTACTATTACACCATGACGCTTCTTGACTCTAGCTTACTGACTAATACTGGACTCACACCAGTAATCTTCATCATTCCATAAAAACATGTTTCGCAATTTCATTTCACTTAAAAATAGTTCAAAATTTAAAAGTTTATACTTCAGTTAGCTTTTGAAATTTAAACAAGAAAACAATAAAATGTCAGTGATAATATTTGACACTAATTTTCCAATAGAATATTAATATTTCGAATACAATTTAGCTCTACGCTCGATTTAAATAACGGAGTCTAGACACAAAAAATATTATAGCTGAAACGTTCTCTTTGTTATAAATATATTTTTAGGCTGTCATATGTTTATTTACCTATATCTAATCTAATATTCATCAAACAGGATAGAGCTGTTATATACTTGTATCATAAAACGATTTTACGCGAACCTGTAGAGTAGTATAAAGCGGAAATGCTTTAGATATTTTGAGTGCTTGGAAACTGCATAAAGTCTTATCGCTAAGGCAATTTGAGACATGAAAATTGTGGATGTCTTTGGTAGTGTATTACTTGCGGAATTATCCGCTTTTAGTTTTCAGAATACTTTATACTGAGTGACGTGAGTATAATAGCTTTATGATAAATTCATACATGTAGTATTTTATGTTTATATTTTAAAAGACTGCCGATAGTTTTTACGTCGGATTTTCTCTCGGCTTACACCCCGTGTCTTCTTTGCCGATGAGTCAACTGAGTCTAATTTAATGACGTGGATTGAGTGATAACAGTCTCCTATATTTCATAATAATAATATTTAATGTGAATGTTAGGGTTCCGTATTTAGTAGATACACTAAACACACATATAAACACATTGAACAGTGCTGGGCCTAGGCTTAAACGTACGCCTTTAAACCTAAGTTCGTGCATCGTCTTTTTTCCGTTTCTATGAGCGCAATTAACTCGCACTCGCACAACAATTTATTATACGGTACAGGACAATATGGCATGCCTTAAACCCAAAAATGGGCATGTATTTCTATGTATGTATGTATGTAGGGGTATGTATTTTTGAGCAAAAGGCTGGCCACTTTTTCTTTTCTGAAACAAACCAACCACAGTAATATGAGCACCACTGGTTTTTGTAGACTTTCTTTAGTTATGTTCCTAAATTGCACTTATGTCAATATAAAGTCCTTATAGAGCAATATTTACACCCAAGCACTACGACAAGACTCTGAAATTTAACGAACCGGGTTAGTATACAGTCTTATTTATTTAGGGAACCTTATCCAATGATATTCATCTCTTAATAATATAATCCAACAAAAAAGCCTTACTAAATGAAAAAAGATTTATAAAAATTTTCCTATGAATTTTATATTCAATAAAAGCATTCAATTTCCTTAATGAAAATTGGGTAATAAACAAGTTGAAGCGAAACAAAAAGGATTCGCTTGAGTGGACAATCCAGCTTCATCTCACCTAATGGATGGAAAAGCAAATATTTTCCAAAATATCTTTGCCATAACTTATTACTTTCATAATTAACAGTGGGCGCGAGTTTGTTAATAATGCTTCAAGTTTTGCAGAGGTATCCTAAGTGTTTTGAGAGTAAAACAGAGTTAATGCTTTTTGGCATTTATACTTGTAATTAAAAAGTAATTTAAGCATAATAGAGCATTTTAACCTCTGTTAGGAAATAACTGGAACTTTATGTCTTATAAAACTTTTGCGCGTACTAACCCAGTACGTGTATTATTCTCTGATCACAACTGCAGAAAACCATTTGAGGTGTCAACTGTCTGTTTTATCAACTAAGTAATGAATTTTATCACGTAATATGCGTTATTAGTTAGGTACTCGTAGACAATAAAGGCAAGTTTTATTGAGTGATAATTTACATGACCTACCAGTTAAAACAATCTTTCTCGACGATATGACACTCTAGTGCAGTGTTTCCCAATGTGGGGTCGTTAAGGGGGGGCTGAAAATTTGTTTAAATTATTTGTAATATCATTTTTTTATAATTAAATTTAATGGGGTGAGTACTACTCACAGACTTGGTTACTAAACATAAATAACTATAATCGAAGTGAATTCCTGTTTTTTATAGAACAAACAAACAAACGGGCAGGAGGCTTA
This sequence comes from Pieris brassicae, assembly GCF_905147105.1. Taxonomy (NCBI): domain Eukaryota; kingdom Metazoa; phylum Arthropoda; class Insecta; order Lepidoptera; family Pieridae; genus Pieris; species Pieris brassicae. The sequence goes on from NC_059673.1 coordinate 11,268,406, forward strand.
CCTGGTGTTAAGTGATACCGCCCATGGACAATTGCCAGAAATAATAACTAATCTTAAAATATAATAACTAAAATGTGTTATTAAAAGGAGTCCCATTAGGCAAGGTTCCGAAGATACTGGTAGCGTTCCCTATTTATTTATTTATACTTCGTTACCATAATATACATAATTATACAAATAAAAAACCAAAAAGTAAGTAGGTTACATAAGTTATTAGGCAACAGGCGGCCTTATCGCTAACAAGCGATTTGTTCCAGGCAACCCTAATATGGGAGAATAAAAAAACAGACACCTACAGAGGGTAAAGTACAATAAGTGCATAATTAATTAACAAAAAAAACTCGAAAATAATATGCAACTATAATTAAAATTAAATATATATAAACAGAGATGTAAAAGCTCTGCCAAAGGTTAATTGACTCACAATTAATATATATAACTAGTAGCTAATTACGAGGCAGAAGAAAAATGAAAAGCTAGACAAATATATTATATAACATATTCTTATATAATATGTTTTGAAAACTTATAAAGAAAAATAACATTAAAAATTATGTATGTTGGTTACATTGGGTGGAATTTTAGAAAAGCTAAAGTGGAGCATGGAATAAAAAGGGCTGGGAAACACTGCTCTAGTGGGAGTCCAAGAATCTTACTGCTGGTCTCGTATGTAATTTCAGGGAAATTGCTTTGCAAACTTTATATTATTTTTTATTAATAGACACTATTATTTATTTAAAATAGTTCATGTTTATTTAAAGCGCCTTAATATATTACATACAATGTCTACCGTATTTTACAATAATATCACAAAAGTATTAGAAAAGTTTTCGTACGATGCACATTTTTTTAAATAATATAAATGCATTAGATATTTAAGCTCGACACGATTCTGAAATAAACTATCAGAATTTATCAAAAATATGTTTACTTTTACATCTTTCATACTTGATTTTGTTTATGGCATATGGTAGGTTTATAAATTTGTATCTCTAATTGGTATGCTATAGATTGGCGCAAAATCATCCATCATCACAGCAGGCGGTTTACTTTCATTACGGTACATAGATGTTGCGTCTACTAAAGGAATATCATCGCTTATATCACGTTTCCTATACTTCCACCCTACCATACACGATGTAACACTTAAAAACATTCCAAAAATAGCACCAGACAACCACACATTTGAGTACACCTCACTCGAAACTAAAACTTTCGTTTTAACACCGCAAGAATAACTGGATGCGAGAGTTTTCGTGCAAAGTCTCACAATATATTTAGCGGCAATTTGTGTCTTAATTATCAAACTTGTTATATTCCCAGACACACAAACAGTATGGGGTAAAAGCAAACTATAGTCATTAAATTTAATTACAGGTGTTACTTCAACTGTGTAAGACAATACAGCCCCGTTTATAGTTTTAGGAGGATCCCATTTCACATAAACGTCACCCTTTTCGCTAGCAGTAAGAAAGGTTATTGTTGGTATATCAGCATTGATAGCTCTTAATGTTTTAACAATATTCCGAGCAGAGATGCTGCATTCTTTAGCAGTGCAGGCTCTTAACTGAAATTTGTAATTTTGATACGGTGCTAGACCACCTACTTGGAAGTCTTTTCTCTTACCATTTATGTCTAAAGCTATGTTTTGTACATAATTACCAACAGTCTTATTAAATGGCCTCTCAGGTTTGGGATGACAGTCTTTGATTATATTGCAAACATCAAAATATTCTTCTACCATTGCACCAGCGGTTGCCGTTGATAGGACACCGCACATTGACTCACAACTTCTGTCATATTTCTTTGGTGGTCTCATGACTCTGGCATGAACAGAAAAATCTTCTTGCCAGTCAAAATAATCATAATCTGTACAATGATTATAATTAATATTATGTAAATCTATAAGCGTTACATCTAATTCATACCTTACAATATAAGGGAGGTAATCTAAATGATCAACCCATCGAATGACAACTACTTCGGAAGATGATGCAGTTAACTCTACTATAAACGGTGGTTCCGGTTTACCTACTAATGTTGAAAAGTTCTTCACTGAACTCCGAGCAAGCCGACCATTTTTCGGGTCAAATTGTTCTATACATAAAGCATACTTTGTAGCTGGGCTTAAGGAGGATAATTCTACTTCTATTGATTTATCTACTGTAGACTGAATACTAATCGCGTGCCAATCTGAATCACTACAAACCTCTGGAACTATAGCATTGCTTAATCCTAATGGCACTTTAACATACAAAACCGTGTGCTCACTTGTATTTGATTCTGGATTAAATCTAGCTACAACGCTAGTTTCATTTTTAACATGTATAGTTAAGTTGAAAAAATCTTCATCGCAGCTACCACTATATCCATTTAGGCCCTGAGGAATTTCTAACTCCGTAGGTGATACAGGAAATGCAGGCACAAGTTTTTCAATTTCACTGACACATAGCATTTGATTTCTATAAAAGGAAACCGATCCTCTATCAACTTTCAAATGGTGTGTTACATTTTCTGTAAATAATGTCTGTAGGCTATGCATATCGTAGATTACTAAGCTGTATTTATCGCCAAAAAGATTTTCCCCTCTGATTCGTTTTAATGCGGGGAGGAAATCTAAAGACGTGATGACGAGGGAGCCTCTTATTTCAATGTAATCCGTAACCTCTTGAATACTCTTAAGATAATATCTCAGCTCGTTCATAGTTTCAGGAGGAGCTCTGACGTGAATACTTAAATGGCCTTTGATGTAGACGCATCTCGCAGCTTCCTGAATCGAAGCTAATGTTTGTATAGTTACGTTGTTGCAAGTCTGAAATAGAAAATTTATTATGGAAAATGTATATTAAAGCTTGTTTGTCATTTACATAAGAGGTTTATTACAGATATTGTAATACATCGGTTATATTAAAAATAGAAAATCTTTTTTAGATTTCTTAGGGGTTAAAGGAGAAAGTTGAAAATTTATGGACCTGCTCACCTTTCTCGCAAAGGCTTTGGCTAAATAAATCACTATAATCTTAAGTCGGATCACTTTGACACGTATAAATATATTTTTTAATACGTATTTTTCACATAAAATAATGGTATTAATGGACTTCGCAGCTTGCTTCAAAGAGAAATAGTCAACAAAATATGAAATATAATTCATATATTAATATAGGGTATTATTTTTTAATGTAACAGGAGGCAAACGGGCAGGTGGCTCACCTGATGTTAAATAATACCACCGCCCTTGGACACATTATCAGAAAGCTCGGAAGTGCGTTGCCGGCCTTTTAAGTATTGGTAATAGAGTATCAAAATTAATTTATATATTTAGTTTTAATTTATGCATGCTTAAGTCTTTTGCGTCTCTTCTTTTGTATCTCTATTATGTGTACGTTGTGATAAAAAAAATAGATAAGCACTTTAGTTAAAGGTTAAGGTGTTGTGTAATAATAGTTTTGTCAATAAGGCCTATAATAAATAGAATTAAGAACTAGATAAAGACATACCAAATTACAATTCTCGCATGGCACACAGGTTGTTGTCCCGTTAGTATGTTTGATGTGGTTTTGTGGACACTCGGAGACGCACCTATTGTTCCACGGCCAGCGCTCCAAATGTGTACATTCATCTTTTGTTACACAGTAGTTAGTGTCAGTTAGGGGTATTCTGTTGGAGAAAAGAAAAGGTAACAATACAATACTGAACCGAGCTTTGTAAGAAGTCAATTGGATTAGTTCTGTTGATTAGACTTTTAATAACGGGTGATTATCTAGCTTTTCTTTGATGATGCAACTTTCTAAACACAATACAGTTAAACTGTCTCAAAAAGCAAGCAAGTAGAAAATATATTTGAAACTGGATTTACATTCCGCGACGGTGGTGAAAGACAACGATTGATTATTATATGAAAAGCATTAATTGCGCAAATAAAAAAAAGATTTTATTGCGCTTCCAATTAAAGTTAACTTTCGATGGCATGATCTCAATTCTAAACGATTTAAAATAACTGGCAATAAACTCTCCGCCACTCTTTTTTATCGCCAAGTGTTTTTTTAAGCAACATTTGTAAGAAGCTGCAACCATTACACCATGTTCCACATGACATCTTAAGTCATTAATAATAATAAAATAAATTTTCCACATGACATCTTAAGTCATAAATAATAATAAAATAAATTAAAAACAAGATTACTAGTCAAAACCAGTGTTCCAATTAGATTTTCAACCCTGATGTTCTGTGTTCAAATCTCGGCCGTGCAATTGGACTTTTCATTTTATATTCGTAATTAACACTGGGTCGTACGGAAATGTAAACTTCGTTGGAAAACTAGCATGCTACTTGGCTGTTACGAAAATTATCTAAGAAATAGATGCATGCAAGGCCAAGACATATAGGGTTGTAGTGTTGAAAAATTATTGTATATTTAGTGAATGAGCAACAGCCATCTCTGTGACAAACACAATGAGGAAAACAGATAAATACTAGAATGGCTAGCCATATCAGTATTTTCTGTGATTAAATGAAGTTTATAAGACATATCTTCGGGAGTAAATATTTACTTGATTATTTGTTTTATTGATAAAGCACACTTCTGAACATCAACAGAAAAGATGTTAAAATTTCGTAAGTCAAGGGCGTAGAGTGGGCAAGAAGAACTGGCAAGACCTCCGCCACTCTTTTTCATCGCCAAGTTTTCTGTCATACAAATTGTTTGTAAGGCAGAGCCGAGCCATAATTATTTCATTCATTGACAAGGATTAGGGATCATTTAAATAATCATCAAACTTATAAAAAGCTTTGTTGATCAAAACTGAACCTGTGATACGAACATTTAACTAATAAAAATCTCACCGTCACCGTGACACACGCTGTAAAGCACGCGAAATTTAAAATTATGTAAAATAATTATATGTTTATAATAATACAAATAGCTTTAATCCGGTTAAAAAATTGTTTTCTTTCAATGTGTAAAAGCTATGTTAACCAAAGAAAATAAATACTAAATAAAAATCTGTACCATAAATCACTACTAGTAAGCTAAACTTGGAAGATTAGATTTTTTAGTAGATAGTGAATATTAGTAGATTATTTTTTGCCTCTTGCTACTTTAAGAGTGAAGACATAATCCACATTAAGCTTTAGTTTATTTATTGAAAATCTAGCCAATTTCTCTGTGATAATGACAATCCCATATTGCCCTTTAGAAGCTAGTATTCAGTATTAAGAATCACGAAATTCAATACACGTAATTACACAAAAGAAAACAAAGAGACTGAAAACAAGCAAAACTAAGTACCTCATTTAGAATCGATACAGACCCATTACTCAGGATTTGACTTGGATATCCGATGTCGAGTTCGAATACTACGAATTTATATAATCTTTTTTTTCGGAAACAAAAGACGTACGACTGTAGAAGAAAAATATCCATCTTTAACTCAATACGTTAAAACGACCGGTTTCTTACTGAGTTTAAAACATTTGTACAGTTTTAGATAGTTTTATTTTAAACATTTCCTGCTCGTTTACCCTCCTATTTATTAAAAATTAACCAGCAAAAGCATGTGACACGATCTCTTCATGTTTCAAAACCGTATTCTATAATTAATAATATTTAGACCAATCAGATAAGATGGTCAAACACACCGTCGGAAGAGTACAGGTTGGAATGCGGGGTGGCAAGGGGGTTAAACCTCACTGGCGCTATTCAACCTGTATACAAATGAGCTGATCGAGGCACTTAGTGGCGCACGTGTCAGCTGCTCGATGATATTCAGAGCCCATCAGTCGGTGCTCTCCGGCGATTGTTGTCCATCTGTGAGAGATACGCGGAATCTCACGGGCTCCGCTACAATGTTAAAAAAAAGTGAACTGCTCGTCTTTAAGGCAGGCAAAGAAAAACCCGACCTATGTGTCACCAGTAACGCTCGGGGGTGTTCCACTGAAGAGGGTTACTGAGTTCAAATAACTTGGCCATATTGTAACTGAGCACCTGAAAAACAATGCAGATATTGAAAGTCCGCTGGCACAGTTTAAGGTAACCTTGTTTAAGGCGTTTTGCCAGTCCTTTTATACATGTGCCCTGTGGGTTGGATATAAGCGGCGGGCATACAATGCTCTCCTAGTGCAATATAATAATGCTTTCAGGATGTTGTTGCGGCTCTCGCGGTACTGTAGCCCATCAGGTATGTTTGCGGATGCACACGTGGATGACTTTTCTTCAATCATCCGCAAACGGACAGCATTACTGATGCGTGGGGTTCGTGCGAGTACTAACAATATCCTGATGGTTATAGCTAAGAAACCCGAATGTGCTGTTTTGAGACACTGGGTTCATATACATGCCCATGTACCTGGTGCCTCGAATCAACGTAGATTTATGAATTAATGTTTTAATAATTTTGCTTACATAGTTATAAGTTATAGGCAAAATGCCTTAAACAAGGTTACCTTAAACTGTGCCAGCGGACTTTCAATATCTGCATTGTTTTTCAGGTGCTCAGTTACAATATGGCCAAGTTACTCTACTAACAATATATGGACTAATGGTCTGAATTAAATAATTTTTATTATTTTATTTATAAGAAAACACACTTTGACACTTTGATTTCGGTATACTTACGTCTCGTTCGGACACGTGTTGAGGCACTTATTTCGATACGTATAATATCGACAGAGCGAACAAATAGATCCATCTCTTTTGAGACATCCGACACACTCCGGGTTACATCTTTCCGCCTCGGGACCTTCGAGGAAGCGCTGACATTTCCTGAAAAATATATCCTATTATATAATACTGAGGAGATAACACATAGTTGAAAAATATCATCAAAATGTCATAGGCATCGCATGAATGCACGAAACAACAGAGCAGCTTGGGTAACGTTTTCTTTGATTGTTAAAAAATTCTGTATGACCACTATCAATCTCACCTACGTGCTTATAAAAAAATACCAAGACAGAAATTTGATCTCAATATGAAAGCGTTTTCACTTTAGGCTGTTTTGGTTTGAGTAGAATAAACATCAATGATTATATCAATATAAACAAATGTCGCGAAAAAATAACCTTTATTTTTTATTACGCTTGCATGCGTAGGTTTGAGAGAGTTGTGAGGGTTGTGAGGGCTGGCGAGAAATCATATATGTATTTTCTATACTCGGAAAATTCCTAATAATCACTTTTCGTGAAGTATCTTTGTCAGAATATTTTGTTAAAGTAGTAAATGATTCCTGTAATTATCTGTTAAGTTAAGTGAATTTCGTGTAATCCACCAAAGAAACATAAAATAAAACGAATTACTGATATTAAAATTTATTCAAATGAATAATTATAATTATTCAAATATGAAAGATTTTAAAGTTAAAAGATACTTTATTTCTCAAACAATTACATTCACTTTAAAAAAAAAATTAAGGCAGATTAGTTATTATGGTATGTGGACTCAGTTTCCGCACTTAGACTCACTCTTAGGTCCGTTGTTAGCTGTTATCAAATTATTAGAAAAAAATTGTAGTTTTGCTTACATATTATTCCAACAGAAGTTAGTAGTAGAATTATCCGTACAGGAACAAGGTAAGGTCTTGCATGGGTTGTATACGTCAATTCCAGTTAGTACGTGTCTTGCATTCGGTGCGATTGCCCTCCAATCTACAGAATGTACGTAACAGGTGAGAGGACCTGGCCAGATTATAATTCCACCTCTGTCCACTTTAAGTAGATTTGCGAGGCCTATCTGAAAAATGCAAATTTTGACAAAGCTGGCACAATACGAACAATAACTTAACATAGTTTGTTTATTTATTAAAACTAAAAAAAAGTAATAGAATTTAATAACTTAGACTATATATGTATAGTAACTGCTGATGTACTGTTTATCCAACCTATTAGGATTCTCGCCGAGTCGTACCAGTGGCTAAGGTCGCAAAAGTGTATTTATTTATTTATTCAAGTTCCCCCCTCATACATAATACTGTATCAACGGTATGTGTTACAAACTCTTTTATCTAAAATGTATGTAAAAATACAATTAAAATATATACCTACAAGAGAGGCTTAGTGGTTGGAATAAGTTGCTAGCACGTCTCATCGTACTGATTGTAGATGTCGCTACAGACGCAATTAGCAACACTTGAAATTAATAATATAAAATAAATAAATGTAACACTAAAATAAATTTATTTAGTAAAGTTCCCTGTGCCAGAGTGTCCGTAATACATTACACGTAATACAGCATTTCCTCGATGGATTAAATAAATAAAAATAAAATATGTTTATTATGGAGCATGAGATACAGGTATCACGTATTCCACGTCATTAAATTTGAATAGGTAGACCTCCCTACTCATCGGCAAAGAAGACAGAGGGTGTAGGCCGAGAGAAAAAGCCAGAGTAAAAAAATCTCGGTACTCTTTTAAAATAGCAAATCATCAAACAACACTTATTTTAAAACAAATATCGCAAATTAATTAGAAGTATTCTGTCTAGCACTAGTCCCAGGGCCTTTTATCAACTAGATAATCGTTAACTTTGTAGTAAGCCTTTTTACACAGCTTTTCTTTAACACATTTCTTAAATTTATTAAAAGGCAGAGATAAAAGAGCCTCTGGGATTTTATTAAAGAAGAGTATTCCTTTTTCCAAAAAAGTCTCACTTTAGATAGTCTAGTACGGGGAAACTGCAGCCTGCGTTTGTTCCGAGTATAAACATTTTGCGTATGTTCTATTCTAGTAAACTTACCACTATTTTTGTATACATACATTATATTTTCATAAATGTATTGCGAATACGGTAAGCAAAGAATCACCAGTTCTAAGGTAACCTGTCTATCGATTGCCTATTTAAATCGCTAATACGCGTTTGTGCACGTATCACGGCCTCTCTACTCCAAAATTGAAGTTCGTAGAAAGACACTCGTATCAAGAAACTTTTATAACTAAAAGGCAATGAGCTTAGCGTTAATTAGATAACTGTTCAACCGTAGTGATACGAGGATTAACAAGAATTTTAAATCATTACCTCTTAATTGGAATCAACGGTACCTGTCCTTTAAGAAAAGAGCGTACCAATTCCGAAAAAGCCGGCAACGCACTCGCGGGTCCTCTGGCATTAAGAGTGTATATGGCCAGCGGTTTCACTTAACATCAGATCCTGCCCGTTTGCCCTCTATTTTACAAAAAGAACCCAATACCCAAGAATATTTTTAAAAAGAGCGTAACAGTTCTTATGATACTACCATACAGGTCCAATCCCGCTATTCCGAGTGACCTTGACGGCACTATGAGTAATCATCGGATATTTAAAACGTGTAAACCTTACTGTATAAATATAAAATATTGCGATAAATAATATATAATCCTACCAGGGTTCTAACTTCACTGTATAACTGGACACGAGGCCTTCAGAATCTATATAACGCCCGAAACGTACAAACTTTGACATAAGAATAGTGTAAATAATACCTCTCTGAGTCTTGGCATATTACTGATGATGAGAGCGTAGTTATTAATCAGTGTATTCCCACGCACCCTCATTAGGTTTGGAAAGAGCCCGCCCACAGACTCCAAACCTGAGGCCCCATAAATCGCAACACAGCCTGTCACCTGTAACAAGAAATCTTTAAAGAAATTCACTTATTTACTTTTAATACGTAAAACTTATGCTATATATATTGACTGTTAGATAAAAGGCGGTGATGTAAAATAATAATTCAGTCTTACGAAAACAATTATGATATTATCCTAGACTATTCTTGCAGATCTTGACATACATCGCTGGCTTCGTGGGTTCGTACCATTGACCTATGTTTTGCAAGAAAACCCTGCTTTCGAGAGCAAGGATTCGTTTACCAGCCACAACCACTACACTGCAGAAGTGATGTTTTTTTCATGACAGTCACGTCACGTAAGAAATAATTATAACTTCAATTGAAGCAAAGCTAACTGCTGTTACTTTATTATTATGACATTTTGATTCTACATGTCAAGAGAAAAGTGGCGAAATTTTTACAGTGGCCTTGTAAAGCAAAACATGGCGATTAAAAAGAGTGGCGAAGAGTTCTTTTTAATACATAGTAGCCAAACGCGATCTGGCAAGCCCTTTTCCTAAAAAGGGACTATATATGCTTAAACTTTGGGATTTAGGAACGTAAATTTAGATCTTTCTTTTTTTAATCTTGATTTTGTAAGTTTACATAGTTATAAATATGATTAAATGAATGAACTTTGTATTGATCTACTTATGTACTGTTTCGTCTCTTTCATGTGTGTCTGATAAAAAAGAGACAGATCACTACTTCAGTTATATAAAAGGCTTGTTCACTCGCCTTGTCCATTTATCCAATAACCGAACTACCCCATGCATTAATATGACTAAAACCTCTCCAATTTCACAGCGTTCTCCTGTCTAGAACACAACAGTCTACGAGTTTCATTAAATCGCTTTAAGATTGAGTACACAGAGTACCGGCTTAGCCCAATTTCCGCTATGTTCCGATTCATTGGACCCTTAGTATTTTCATCCGCTCAAATCCGACAATAAACCTATCAGGAAATCTAGAAGCTAACTTTAACATTTCCAATGCACATTTCGTCTGGATTGGAAACGATTTATAAAACTAAATGGATCAACGTTTTAAACGCTTTGAAAAATCGTTCACCTTTATCGATGAAAGTATCAAGATCAAACAGTTGCTCCTTTCACGATTAATCGTACGAACAAAATCTGATTTAATTTTTTCATATGAACGGGCTTTGGATAAATGTGTATGATACAGAAAATATATAAATAAAAAATATAAAGAAATCAGTAGCGCAATTTTACAAACTTTTTTTTAGGTCATGGTTTCATATTTCTGTAAGTGATCAGTGAAGATCAGCCGTCTGTGCTTAACACAAGCCACTTTTCCCGTGCAAGTTTCCTCACGATGTTTTCCTTCATACGCGGGAGTATAAATTTCGGACATAGACAGAACTCATTGTGCATGGTCGGTCCCCACATCTTCTAAGTTAATAAAATATATTATTGCATAGAGGTTATGTCTATACAAATACAATAAATAATAAAAGTTTATTGAAATTGAATTGATTTGGAAAGAGATCTTAGTCTCCGTTATTACGCCCTTTCAAAAATTGGTAACCATGGCAAACGGTATTTTATTTCACGTTTTTAAATAAAGGTGATTATATTTAATACCAATTTTTGAATTATTTTGTATTCTAGTAGTAGGAAGCTATTTTTACATGATCCATTTTAGTATGTACCCTCTTTGAGCAGTGCTGGCCTAGTGGCTTCAGCATGCGACTCTCATCCCAAATGTCGTAGAATCGATTTTCGGCTATGCGCCAATGGACTTTTTTTCTATGAGCGCCTTTAACGGTACGAAACGGTGAAGGAAACGGCTTGCCTTAGACCTCTTAAATTAGATAACCTACTTGCCTTAGATTGACACACTATCATGAAAAAGATAGAGAAATCTGAGGCCCAAACCTAAAAAGCTTGTAGCGCCATTGATTTATTTGTTATAGACACTTTAGAAATTTAGTACTGGTAAGTACTTAGTATATGCCAGTTATCTCAATTGGAAAATCTAGACTTTTACTTTGTCCATCGTCCATGATAAGGTGGGAATTCAGTATCACTCTTCTTTTTTATTGAAACCCACGATATATGTTTATAATATTAATATATATCCCTAGTTCACAAGCAGAGCATAATATTCATATTATGGGCCCGTCGAATCTCATAACTTCGCAATAAAGTAATATTACTGCCAATTCCTTAACCGCAATACATTCTTGGGACGGAAGTTATATCGAAATTTATTTACCTCCGGCGCGTATAACTTTAAAAAGAAAATTTTCTTTTTGCCTGGTAATTATAAATACAGTCTATTAATAAATCAGTCATACATATACTATGATATTAGCTACATATTTTAACATTTAGTTAAATGCATTACACAGTTGAAGGTGTTTATTTAGTTTAAAAACGTTACAACGTTTATTATTATTTTTTTAATTGGGATGGTTTATCTTGAGTTGAGACATGAGGGATTAAGTCATCAGTGTCGGGAACACTCTAACCTAGTAGTTGATATCTCCTTCTTCAGGGATTTTGTGTCTAGTAAATTCCACTGAAGATCTTGACTCAAAAATTATAACTTCGCCATTTCGTGTTTGTAAGAAAAATTGATGCGTTGTGGAATATGTGCGTAATGAGTCCACTTTTGTCCTATAGACACGCACTCTTTATCCTGGAGATCTTATTATCATTAGTGGATCATACTACAATTAAGAAAAAGAGCAGTGGTCTTGGCCTCAGATATCTATAAACCATGCCCGTTACCTCATGATGTTTTCCTTCACCTTACGAGCTCGTGATACGTTCAAGAAAAAGCCATCGATGGACGAGTAGTAACACAGCTCCCCCTAACGTAATATTAGGAACTAAAAATAATTGAGTAGACTCACCTCTTTTAATTTAGGAAAACTGACGTTCACGTAGTCACGTGGCCTCGTTCTTTGCAATTGTAACTTTAGGTCCCCCAAAATCACCGTACAATTGTCCAACTTTTGTAGTGCATTCATCTGATTGATTAACACGTCTAAACAGAAGCCATTGTATTGGTAGACTTCGTTTACATACATGGTGCTGCCAAGCTGAACTACGGTTAGTGTTATCCTGAAAATTAATTTGTTTGAGTTTTATATTCCTACAACAAGCTATAACTGGTATTGGATTTTGTAAAGGTGGCTTAGTAATAAAATATTTTTCGTTAAAATTTGGCCATGTATGGGCCGTAAATAAATAAATAAGTAAACAGAACAATACATAATATCCAAAAACACTTCTTAAAGAAAATAATTGTAAAGTACATAAAAACGATATTATAAATGACAGTTAATACACCAATCTGACAAACAAGCGGTGACACTATGGATCGTTTCTGAACTCCCAATTTTGATCCCGACTCCGATAATTATGTTTTTGTATCGGTCACAGGATTTCGACATAATATTCGAAAAGCATTGGTATGGCCATCGCTATTACAAGTGACACATAACCAGCGCCGACTCTGTCAGCTTACGTTTCATAGATCTATGTGAAGTGTTTCAAGAAAATGTCATAGTGTTAACTGCTTCAGCCCTTAGTTTTGATAATTTGAATAGCATAATTGATAGACTTTTATAATTATTCACATCACATTCATTTTAAATTTTGTAATGATATCAGAATTTATAGAAAAAAATTGTATATTCTTTTGTATAATGTTTGTTGTCGTCAGCTCACAACTAAGTAAAAATCTCGAACAAAAAATCGTAGAAGTAAATATAATACGCCTTAAAAACTCATAAAAAAGGAAAAATAAGCAGGTAACAGCTGAGCCCTATCCGTACGCGAATGCCACAATAACATCGTGACTTCTCCCACGTACAAATCTACAAAACCTCATCTTAGGACAGACGTCGCCGTTTCCTTTCCGGCGGAGCATCTGAATAATTTTCACGCTGATGCTCCGCATTCTCTTTCTGATTCATAACGGCCTCACCAACAATCTGGATGGCATTCCAGCGACCGTCATTGTTAGCTTCCACCATGCTTTGAATAATTAGTGGAAGCAACATATTGCCAACAATACTATCAGCAAAGACCAAGTGAGAGCCGTCCCAAGGCGAACACTCCTCAACTCTGTGTCTCACCCAACTCACCACAGAAAGTAAATGGATCGATAGGCCGAAGGTGAATCTACCGGTTTCTCGAACTTCCTTGTTTGCTTTGAATTTTAAAAACACCAACCAAGGACTCACCATCTGCCACCTCTGGATTATCGAAGTCGACATTAATAAAAGAAGAAGAATCACAAGGCAACAGCGTTGTTACAAACAACCATCTCAAGAAACTTTGGCTCCATTGTGGAAGTTAGCGGCCTCTAGGGACAGAGGTTACCTACTCATAAAAATGTGGAACTTTTCACAATTTCGTGTGTCATCCTAGCGCAGGGACCATGCTAATCTTCTCTGTATAGTTCCAATTTTAGTATATGTATTGCCGAAACTAGGGTTGACCTGCAACAAAAGGCAGCTGGTTCACCTAACAAAATAAATCCTCAGGCCTTATGCATGTTCTAAAAATGACTGTTACACTGCGGTAAAGCGCGGCATACAAACACTGAATTATCATTGAGGAGTCGCTTGGAACACATACTTCGTTAGAATCAAATCATGTACATAATAAACGACAGAAATCTCCAATACTGCATTCTCGCTAATCCAACAATCTTCGAGATTCAGTCTCCAAGACTTCATAATATTCGAAAGCGGCATCACGATCCTTTGTTTGCATAAATCGATTTCTAAGCATATTCAAAACAGCTCCCATTTGACACTAGAGACCTCTGCCCTAAACAAATTGGATTTGAGAACTTCAATTGCCCGAATAAAAGATATTTGGAGCTCATTAGGTCCCGTATTGCGGTCAATAGGTGGTTGACCCCATTGGGAATCTAATTTCGGTATTATTATGTTGTTAGTACTTAGACTGTAAAAAAGTTGTTTACAGTTGTAAGACTTCTAAGTATGTATGTTTGTTATAATACAAACAAACGTTGTATCTGTCTAGGAAAATTAATTCATATCCACATAATCTGTCCAATTTAAGGAGCAGTTTAAGTTTTATATAGGATTAATAGATATAAGTATGCATTTCCATATAGGTTGTATTATATATAGATAGGGGAGATATAGATTGATAGGTATATTGAAATATTTTTTTTAATGTAGTTAACTCGGAATTGTTTATAAAATTATCCTTAATAGAAGTAAATTTTAATAAAAAAACTGTAGAAAGTTGCAGAAATATCGAAATCGCGTCTATCGAGAAATAAAAATATCGTCATTCACAAACACAATAATTTAATCCTATGGATTTCGTCGCATTATAATTAATCGTAATTATCGTTTTTATTAATTAAAACGTTAATTAGTTCAATGACTTTCTTGTATCCGGTGTTTGAAGTTAGGTATGTCGACAATATACTCGTATATTAATGATTAGATAAATTACTTAATTAATAAATATAATAATAGTTTTTGCATGTTATTTTCTTAAGTTGAATATAACTATTTCGTTGCTATGCTATTGGAGATTAAATTTTATTAAACAATTTTAAATTTATTAAACGTTACGCTTTACGATGCAGCATCCTTTAAGAAAAGATCATGCCAACTCTTGGGCCAGCAACGCACTTGCGAGCCCACCTACTCTCATTAACTGTAACTCTTATGAACTGAAAAAATGGCTTTCGTATATAAAACTTATTAGATAGTAACAAAGATTTGATTAAAGTCCTACTCGTGGTGAGCCCGTACCATTATGCCAGCCGTTCGTGCGCGAACGCGTATCCTAGGCCAAGTAGAATATTAAGCTACAATCTTGATTGGCCTAGTGGATTCAGCATGCGGCTCTCGTCTCTGAAGTCGTAGGTTCAATCCCCAACTGTGCATCAGTGAACTGTGACTTTTTTTCTATGTGCACGTAACATTCGCACGAACGGTGATGGAAAACATCGTGAGAAACCCGGCTTGGACACAAAAAGTAGACGGCATATGTCAGGCACAGGAGGCTGATCACCTATCTGTCTATTAGATTGACAAATGATCGTGAAACAGATATAAAAATCTGAGATCCAGACTTAAAAAGGCGCCACTAAGTATTTTTTAAATTTAATCTTGATTCGAAGTACATAATATAACGTATCATATCGACGGGGTTAGAAATATTATTGGTAACAGCGGTGCTACAACCTCTAGCCCGGTATTATCCAACGTGGAGCCGACGCCCCACAGGGGGCAATTCGAAAATGAACGTTTTCAATTATATGTTTTGAAAATTGCCTTACTGTGTTTCGTTAACAATTTCCTTGTGATTTCTTTTCAATTGAACAATTCAATTGTTAATATTGAAAATATGTTTATTACATGAGCATAAGGGGAAAGCCTTATATGGGGTATACACAAAAATGGTTGGATAACACTGCTCTACCCCGCCTTTATTTTTTGAATATGTACTTGTCATCATTTTAATCAGCGTTCTGTGTCCGTGACAGTCTAGCTTGCCGGTTCTCTAACGATGTTTTCCTTTAGCGAACGAGCAAGAGGTAATAGCACATATGAAAACCCTTTTGGAGGACAACGGTGATTAAAACCCGCAGAATTAAAGTACGTTTTATAAGCCGTGATAATCAGAGGAAGATATGGTCATATACTTTACAAGTGCGTGTATTTTTTTCGCTGTGTTTAAGCTAAATGATGATCGAACAAGGAACCGTATATCACCGAATGAAGATAACAAGAAATTTCTATTTATTGAGTAATCGAAATGACTCACATGCGATATAAATCTTCGGTATGCGAGGACATATCGTGATTACGTATACAGTGCATATTACATAATATAATAATATTTAGCTATAAAAATGGTTTATGACATAAGCAATCTTTTTCAAACAAATTTTGAATGAAAGTTTATGAAACAAAGAAACGTTTTGTTTAACATTAGATTTTAGCTGGCAAAAGTTTTAGTAAATATTTTGTTAGTAATAATATGGTGGTTGGTTGTAGAAAGGTGAATTTTTCAAAGGATTTAATTTTTTTGCCTTAACATTAAACAAACATTTATTTGTTTAAAATATATATTTTTCTATTTTTGGGATAGGTACCTTACCACTTAGTTAGGTATAAAAATAAAAAAGTGTGCGTGTACTAGTGTACATACGTAAGAAGTGAAACTTCCTTATGACCTTAGTTTTCGAAAAATGATCTACTATATGCAACTTCAAAGAAATTGGTTAAATAAAGTTAAATTAGATAAAGTTTAACAAAATGCTTTTATTATCATAGACATGATTACAAATAATACAATTATTTTACCTTATTACAACTAACATTATTACGGAATTTTATTAAATGTAATATAATTATTACCATCATTGTTATCGTTATTATATATTTTTATTACTTCTGCCTTGGAATCAACCGTGGTAGGGACAAGAAAAAGATGGTGCGTAACCGAAAAATGTGACGGTAAATTTTTATCGACGATAACGAAGTTTCACTTCAAAAATAACAACCTATTCTCGGACCAATAAAAATCGGTCAAGCCCTTTCAGAGAAGTTTGATTACAAACACGAGAATCTTATATATATTCAATCCAGTAGTATACGACTGCGTTTGGTTCATTCATCGTTAAAAGATTTACACGTTCTATACAAACGCTAAACGATTAAACGACTAAAACAAAATTTTAAATTAAAGGGACCGAGCAACACAGACGCCCCTATTTTATCGCGCCTGACAGAAAATGCATGAGAGGCTGTTTGAATGAATTGGTATAGAACAGAGAGCGCTGAGTTTCTCATTTCGGAGACCAAGACACATTTTGGTTGACAGAACCAGAGGAGTCAATGTAACGCAGAATTATTTCAAACTGACCACGTTAAACATAAATCTTAAGTAAAAACAAACAAATCGTTTAACACAAACGCCATTTTGTCTCCGAAGAGGTTATAACAAGGGTTCGAGGTTATTTAAATTTGGATACTTTTTAACTGAATTCGGTTTATCCGTTTAAATAAAAAAACAGAGGGGCGGTATATGGGATCAGTTAAAGCCTCGCGCACACAATTAACCTTTGTCAATAAAACGTAAACGCAATATTTCTTTGGAAAATGTAATCCGCATATTACCTACTAAAAAATGACAAATACTTTAAATCGACCGAATTGAACCTATAATGTAAGGCCATGAGTTGAGTTCACTAGCCATAGGTAAATGAACCTTTTAGCCTTAATATTATTAGTTTTTTCTTGTCTATCCACAGATTTGCAGGCTTTGTCTTGGTAGAATGAGAGGGTGACCCCTTAGTCTCTGTAACGCCGCTTGGTCGGAACTAATCGAGGTGTTTTGAGTGGCTATTGCTCACCCAGTCTCTAAATAGCAGATTCTGGTGAGAGTCAAGTCCCACATCCCCTGCAACTTTTGAGGGCAACATAAAAAAGTTTTGCAGACCTTTAATCCGTATAAATGAAATAATTTTAGTATTGTTAGAAAAATCTTTTGTACTTTTAAATCGATCTTCATCTGTTCGATATGCTAATCTGTCTACCGACCTAGACAAGAAGTACGGAAGACAGATTAACAACAACAATATTGTTATATTAACTGTTTTAAAATTACATTATAACTTTTGATTAGGTTCAGTTATCTAACAATATATCATATCTTTTAACTCTGTTAGTATTTTTAGTCAAAAAAAGTAAAAAAATAAAAGAAACATTTCTAGAATTGTTTTGTTTATAATTTTTCTTTACAAACAGAGATGACTTGTTTGCGCATATAACAGGGCCGGGCCGGGAATTGAATGGAGGACAATGCATTCAATAAAAAGTAAATTACGTATCTCGGAGGAGACTGCAGAACGAGTATTGTAAAATGTTTCTTTTTAGACAATATTCTTATTATAAATTAGTACTCACCATATTAACGTTGTCGACGCCATTTCACATTAAGTTTCTCCTTTCCACCAAAACTTTTATACTTCTTCTGGGAACGAACTTTCGACTTCTGCTTAACAAATAGCCTTAGCAGTTTAAATGACGTGCTACATCCAAACGGGAAGCACATTGTTTATATATCCATAATGAAATACAGCCTCGGTTTATTTTCCTACAAAATAATAAATTACTTCAATATTGATGTCTATGTAGAAATAAGACCTAACGGCATCTAAGCCTTGGCCTGAGGCAAGGCTTGTGGATGCATTTCCTATCGATACTCTGTAACTCCCAGAAACGATTGCGATTTCAATGTCGAGTCTCTGTGCATCCATACAAGTTGAATGTAGAAGTTCCAGAGCTACGAGTATCGAAAGAAATATAGCGAAATTGCACACAAAAATGTCGGGATCACTGTCACTCTTAAAAGTTACAAAGTACAGGCCCTGGAAGAGAAAGTTGTCTGGAACTGGACGCTATGATAGGTTGCGTATATTTATAAATATTTCCAAAACAATAGGTACATAAAAATAATCAATTAATAGGAATTTTGTCGCTCTACTTTTTGGATGAATTCTTTCCGTAACACATTGACAAAAAAATATTATACGATTCATTGAATCACTACACTATCTACGTATGCAAGTCCTTCGGTAAATGTCGATTAAAGGAACTGGACTTTCGAGATTTTTACCTTTTCTCATTAGGCATTTGCAGAATTTTTTTAACTAGATTTATAAGGAACAGAAATGTTGGACAACAAAGTATTCAACTGGAGCCCTTTAAAATGAAAAATATGATGACAATATAGGAGGACGGACGAGATTAAAGAAACAGCTGAAGGCACACAGTACAGTACAGTACAGGCAGAAATTACGGGATTTGATATTGATGACACAGGAATAAACAGCCTTACTTATACAATAGTATAAGTTAATTGAAATAAAATGCTTTATTTTTCTATATAAGTTGAAGTCTAGAAATTGTAGAAAACTATTAAAGAGAAGACGTAGATATTTGATTGTTATTATCTTAGCTTTCTATGCTCAAACATAAGTAAACACGGGATTACGATCTTATGAAATTCAAAAATCAATCAAGAATTAAATTTCAAACTAAGCATAAACCTGTTCGAATTTCAAGTTCAGATACTGATACCTGTATGCAATCAGAGATAAATGACGTCATTAAGTTTAACCAGATAAGTTGTGTGCCAATCCATTGTCGCTTTTTGCCATAACACCGAAATCGACTACATAACAAGTAATACGTGTATTTACTCACCAACCACTCAGATTCAGGTCAAACTTGCATAAAACGTTATCGCAATTAAAATTTTTGAACAAAAGAGCGAAACGTAAGTTAAAACGAGAAAGATTACTGACGTTTCGACACAAAAAATAGAAAACAAGATGGCGCCGAAATAACGAAAAAAATCGTATACAGGTTGTTCGCAGCTTCGCAGTGTGCAATGGAAATTATAGTTAGAGTATTTATAATTAATCTAATCTATGAGGAAAATAACGTGAACTTAATTATATCAAATGCGCGCGAACGAATTAGTGTTGCGATCGAGACTGACGTTACATCGAGTTAGTGCAAATTATTTAATTATACTCGTGAAGATTCGATAGGCTCTTAACTTAGACCCGTGACCTCATAAGGTCACTTAGTTCACAGGGTGATTATTTCCTGGATATTTAGTAAAATATTACTAACTCTTTACAACATTGAATATTGATTTAAAACGTGTCTGTTTAAATTTATATAGGAACGAAAATTACGGGATTCCATTTAATTTTCAGATCAAGTTTCTTACGGCTTAGGCTCGATTAACAGCTTATTTATTTAAAAATTAATTGAATATATATTTAAAAACCTGAGTGTTTAAATTAATTTTTTAGATCAAATCTTCAAGTTTCTTACGGCTTGGGCTCGCTAAACAGCTTATTTATTAAAAAAAATTACAGATTTGCATTCGGATTAATTGAATAGGATTTCTGGTCCGACAATTTCATGTCCTCAATAAAAAATCAGTTTCAATCTGTCTCTTATCAGTTGTGGTACACTGCACAATTAGAAAAGGTAATATTACTGTTATAATATACAATAATGCCCAAATTGGCATCTCCTGGGGTTCGTGAAGCTATATCGAATTCGTCTTTCTACGAAGAATACAAGCAGGGACTAATTGCCTCCACCTGCCGACTAGATTTAGGCCAAGGCATCTTTTACCTGAAAATAATATTTCTAGTCTTTTAAGCGAATTTTCTAGAACGCTAAAACGAAAATGGCATTACGATTTTAGTTTTTGTACATTCATATAAACGTCGATGTCAGCCTGTTTTACTGGTCAAGTAAGCAACATCTTTCCGATATATCTTTATATATAACTGTGTATATCACTGAACTCCTCTTAAACGAATGGACCAATTTTAGTTAATTTTTTGTATGCGTTTTGCTAGAGCCCTGGATGATTTAAATTCACAAATCAGCCCGGCAGATACACAAAGTAATTTGTAAATACACTTTAAACCGTAAAAATATTCTCTTATTATGTTGAGTCCAATTTAATCATAGAGAACTAGTTATTTTAAATTCACATTCATTGGTCATTTATTTTACGCACTTATATTTAAAGTAGTCACGTTTTAATAAAATTCACAAAAGAATATCAAAGCAATTAATTTATACCAAGCATCCTGTATATTGTATAAGGCACTCGGGTCAAGTGGGCTTAACAAGTAATATTGCATTTTGTACGTTGTACATAGTGTACCAAGTGCATGCTTGTGTAAAGATAGCTTGCGACTTGAGTCGCCTTATGACTCCCTGTTCTACTTAAACTTCACAGTTCAAATTACATTTATATTGTTGTTGCGTTGGTCTATTGCTTAAGTACTTACTAAGGTTCATCGCAAATAATTTTCTAACTATAAACCCAATTTACACTTGTACGAAACTTAGTCACAAAATTCGAATCGACGCATAGTCCTCGGCTTATTTTTATTATTATATGCGTCATTAAGAATGTGAATGGATCGTTTATTTACTAATACAATAATTAATTAATGTCACAATAAATTTAATCAATAAACAGGTGTAAAATAAATTGAAACTGTTAAATTATTTTGATAATTAAATCTTCTATCAAAGTGTGGGCTATAGAGGTCAAATGAATACTGAAATTTTAAACTTCGAATCAAAAAAATGCTACGCTTTAGTAATTTTAATGTCTTTAAAAAAACTATAATATAATAAATAATGCGTCTTATCAGTATACTGTATAGATATAACACATTATAATGCAACGGAAATATGTATATACGTTATTCAAAAACATTATGTTAATGTATTTTTTTTATTAAGAAACAAATCAGATATAACTTTATTTTGTCCTAAAAAGTTTCTAAATTATTTTTTAATAGAGACCAAGTGATCCGTGTTTTATAACAAGACTGAAAACTTATTACCTTGTTTACTGTCTGGAGGCAACTGCAAAGCCGGTGTGACATTTGCATGGTTACTCGCAGGTGCTTCGCCATCCTTTGTCCTAAAAGCATGTGCATGCCTAGGAATGTCTATCGCGTATTTAAACTTTTTATGTAATAATTATTCGGTCGTAAATGTTGACTTTTAGCTTCTAGCGACCGGCAGTCACTCTAGACTATATTTCTACCTAATTAAAATAATTTATTGTAATTTTAGAATAATAAAGTGTAAATACCTTCTCTATAAATATTAAAATGTTGGTTGACGATGTTTTATTTAAATATAGTACTTGCGTAAACCAAGTACAATGTTGAAAACTAAACTGCTAAAAAAAGCAATCCGAGAAGTTGTAAGTTCACGGTGCTAACATTAACAATAAAGGCGATTGCGGGTGAAGATAAAAAGTAATATTCAATTTCTATAGATAAATTTATCCACATATAGCTTATAAACAGAATTAAAATTATTGAGGTTCCGTATTCGATTCGAGTAAGATTCATAAATTATCATTGATTAATATGCCAATACGTTATTCGAACAATTGCGACATCTATATAGTATCATAAAAAAACACAACGTTTTTAGAAGAATGTTTTTGTGTTGCTGCAACACATTGACAAATTGTTAATTAAAAGTCGCCTTTAATCATCCTAAATCAGTAATTGTCAACTGTCACTGTCTTACTGTAGATTGTTCATGTACAAACAAACTCAATGCTCTCCGATTTTGTTTACAAATAGAAAGGTTTTGAAGAGGTTAAATATTAAAATACAACTGTGCCAAATACAATTCGGCGCATAATTGTCGGTTAGATGTCGAACCAAAATAATGCTCCAAAGCAAGATCATAATAAATTTAATTTACGGTAAAAATATTTTGTAACCTTGAAACTTAATTATTTAATTATACAGGCCCGGAAAATGTAAACAAAAATTTAAGAAAGCAGATAATAAAATCACAAAATTTGGTATGGAGGAAATTATCAAAACCAGGAGTCTGGTGAAACGTTTAGAAGTTTTGTTGATACTCAAAGTCACTTCACTGTTCAGAAGTCTGTTAATACTGAACCAGAAATATAAAAGAACCAAAACTTAAGATCTCTACAAAAATCAATTCTGTAATTATCTTTAAACTTAATCATTTGTATTATATAATTGTTGTGTCTATTTAGATTAATTAAGTTTAGCTCACTTCAAGCTTAAAAAAATAACAATTGTCTATTAATTATCATATAGTAATTAAATTATTGACTAAATTTTTCAGATTGCTTCAAAGAACTGATACAATAAATACAAAAATTAGAGAAAAAGGGTTGGAAAATCAAAGAAATTTTCATGTTTTGGCAGCACATAAACCAGGACCAAGCAAACCAGCCGACAATAGTAAGTACACTTAGTGTTATACATTTTAGTCATTGTTAATTCATTAATAAATTACTTCTGATAATGATGATATAAAATATTTTTGATTTTATATAATACTCATATAAAAATTTAGATTAAAGTAAAAATAAATATGCAATTACTGCATTAAATATATTCTTCTTTAAAACATGAACTGCTTAAAAATTATTTTACATATTAAATAATAAATAGATGAATATAATTTATAAAATGGCATACTCATACTACTTTAAAATATTTATTTTACAGAAGAGCCACCTAGAGATACTTTACCATATGTGAATCGCCCTAAAGGTAATATAAAAATTAAGACTTTCATAGTAAACACAAGTAACATTCAGCATTAAGACTTTGCAAGGTCTGTTTTTGACATATGGGTGTCATATTTAAGTATGTTTCAACCCTGAATGTTACACTAAAGGATTTATAAACTGAAATGATGCTTTCCTAGAATTATAAACAACAAAAAGATAATATTAGGTCCTTACATATAAAAGATGTGTTGTATGGCAGGGACAAAACATATATTTTTTAAAATAGAATATATTTAATTAATCAAAGTATGTACTATTTATATGTATGCATCCAGAACGAAAATGTTAGAACCAAAAACGCAGTATTTTTTGCGACACCGCCGCCATACACATCATTAATCCTTCCAGCCGTTTCTACCACTGGTGCCACAATGGAACTCGTAGTCGTAAATAACGCAATGTTTTATTCTTTCCACTTTATAAATAGAGTGAAAAGAAGAAAAAATTAAATGAATTATGGTTTTCTATAGAAATTTGAAATATAATATATTATCTGTGAAATAAATATCTACCTGTAGCAAACTTACAGTTCTACTAAAACCTCATCGAATTTAGTGGGGAAAAAATATATTTTTCAGACTTTATTTTAACACTATAACAATCTTTACAATTTGATACAAATGTCTTGTATATAGATTGAGGTATATCCTGTAGTCTCATCTGCTAAATAAATGGACATTTTAACGAATACATTGCAAATCTATCTGGATTGTTAAATTGACATTTCATCAATTACACAATAATGAAATAATGTATAGTATAAAACTGTTCCTAAAAAATTATTCAATTCAGTGCTTTGATTTAGTCTTTTAATTTTTATTTATAGTTTCAGCTAGTAGCGATTTGACTATGTTTGTTTATATGATTATGATTCATAAAGCCTAGAAAACTGATATTTTATTTTTGTAAATACACGAATTACTAATGTTACAGGTGTACCTGTGACATTTTTGTTGAATCAAGATTTTCAAGGGGCTATAACCCCTCAAGAAGGTAATTTCTATTTTAAAAACATTGTTTGTTACTAATTAAAATTATATATAAAAAAATAATTTGTAGACCTTTACTGATTTTGTGCTAGTCTGAAACAATTTTTTTTTCGCCGGGAACTAAACCCAATACAGTTTCGTCATGTACTCAACTGATATGTGTAATATTAGCCAAATATTATAAACTAAGCTTTATTGTTGTTTAAATTTTGTTTTAAACTAATTTTATAGGACCAATGGATGAACCAAATCGTACAGTGTCTGAGCAACTAAATACATATGATCAATCAACATTTCTTCAAGCTAAGCCATCTTTCAACCAACCAATCCAAATGCAACAATCTAATCAAATTTATGGTTATTCTATGGGGCAACAAATGCTTGGACAAGCACAAATCTTTGGTCAACAACAAATGCTTTTTCAACCGATGTATGGTCGATCAATACTTGGTCCAGCACCCCAAATGTTAACTCAGCCAGCTGAAAGGTGGCCAATGATTCAAACAGACAATTTTACAAACGCATCAAGGGAACAGTATTCTCCAACTGGTATTTACGATGACAACGATAGTAAATCGGATTATGGTAAGATAAATTTATAAGTAATGTGTCCAAAGAATATTTAACTAAATTATTTTTTCTATGTTACGTTGAATTCATTTTAAATAGCAAGGCAGTTTGTTTTTGTTCTAAGCCCAGAAATTGGGATTGTACGTTCTAAGGGTATAGGCAGCGGCACGTAAGTCTAGCGCTGGCCGATACGTGGAGGGGATTGCTGCGCATGTGTACTGTCGCGCACGCAATACATTATATGCCACTTTGCTTAATGATTACCTAAATAACGATATTAAGCTGAACGAAATGTGAAGGATAGCTGCTGCGCATGATTACTGTCGCGCATGTAAGTAATATTACCTATCTATAAGATATAATAAGACAGTAAAAAAGTGTCTGTACATAGAACGTATTTCCAAAAAAGACCTAAGATATTTTAACAAGTTTATGGGATGTCGAAAAATAAAAACATTATCTTTTAATTTGTAATCTTTTATTAATCTGAATCAGAGAACGGTATCACGCCTTCAATGGTCTCGCGACAAGGCCTTTTGCTTACTGAGGGCCCGGGCTCAGGACTGCTTCGTTCGTTGATTTGGTACCAGCTTTAAAAGTCAGCAACGCATTAGGTATAAACCCAGTATCAAACCCTGCGTGGACAATGACAACTCGCTGTCCTTTCGAAATAGGTTTCTTAAGCCCCTTAGTAGTACCATCGGTCCAGGCTTTTGAAGAAGAGTGCGATGAATCTACGTAAGATTCGTCTGTATAAACAATAGGCTTTCCCTCTTGGCGATATTGCTTTATTTTCCTTAAATATTCGATACGTTGAAAACGTCTATTAGAAGTCTCAAGCAGCACTTTCCGGTTGTTTTCGGTGTTTTTCCACCGAAATCACAAACTCTTAACTATTCGCCGAAGACTTCGTTCTGAACCTTTGAAATTTATGTCATCTTCTAGCTGCTTTTTAAGCTTTCCAATGGTAGGAAGTTCATTATTTGTCTTGTGAAAGTTATGAATAGTTCACTTTATTACTCCTTGGTCGAAGTTATCGATATTTGTGACCGGTTTTGTTCTGGAACGTTTTTTGCCAGGTGTTCTGAACACTGTAATCAAATCAGAACTTTTGGCTTGATTGGAGATGTTTCTTACCGTTGCAATTGACGTTTTTGTTGACTCTGCTGTCCTTTTTTGGATTTTACCTAATTCGCTGACTATACTATTAAATTTTAGGTTTCCTTAATGATTTCGGCAGTTTGTTTTATCTGGCTCAAATTTACAATGTTGCTGTCCGAATGACTGAACAAAGTATTTGTAGCTTCGTCAATCTCACTTTGGATTTGTTTCAAAGAATCAATTAATTCGTTAGATTCCCTTTTTAAAAAACAATTCACGTCATAAACCATTTTCCTGGCTTGTCTTTTCAAAACAGTATTTGTTCTAGGCAAATTCACTTTAAAGTCACAAGCAAACTTAAAAACAAATAACAAACAACAAAACACTAACAAATTCAAACGTAACAAAAAACAACAAAACGTAACAACAGTAACAATAATATTAATGACGCGACTGGAGAGCCAAGCGACGCTACGCGCGCCCGCTCTTCATTCCGCTAGCCCCCCTCAGGTACCTTATTTTTTACTTCTGCGCAATAACGGTCAGCGCTAGAGTTTCGTGCCGCTACTTGTACCTGAAGTCACAATCTCCGCTTGACTACTGTCAAATATGTCAAAGTTCAAATATAAGATTTTTCTGCAAAGCAGATATAAGTTTGAGTGACGTTCTAGATAATATAGGCATGAGAGACTCTTATTAGAGAGAGGCTTTTATTAGTATACTAAAGTATAGCTACTTAATTTATTTGACATCTGTCAGTTCTAGCTTCATAGTGCACAGATGCAACATCGTAACGGCATTCGCTTCACTATAGAACAAAAATTGTTTATGTTCAGAATGGTTTATTACTGAAAGTACACCGTAAAGTTACTTTCAATTGTCAATTACAATAAATAAATAATCAGATTCTTAAAAAGTTAAGCTATTGTGAAAGTTCAAACGAGTAAATAATATATGTCGGACCAATGGCGTCACTGTCAGCTGCCATTGTCGATATGTCACAGAGATTATAAATTATCAACCACAAAGTCGAATCAAAACCGGTAATACTAGGTTTTAATATAATAACAATGGCAGCTGACAGTAACGCCATAGCTCTGACATGTGTATATTATGTCCGCCGTTACATCATTACACTATTTAATTTTGATGAGGTTATCTTTTACCTATGTACCTTCATGCTTTTTTTAGGTTCTAGAGATTCAGACTCCTCAGATGTATTAGAAAACCAGAAAAAGCGTCAAAGTGCCTTTGAAAGATTGGGGCCACAGACTAAACAAACTAAACCCAAGTTGACCATCAATTTGTGTCTCGATAAAGACCAACCTATCAGGTTAACCCACTTTCTAATATAAACTTGGAGAGATGTTTTTATTTCATAATTTATTCATAATAATTTTCTCGTTCCCTTTTCTCCTTCAAGAAAAGAGCGTACCAATTATTAAAAGGCCGGCAACGCACTCGCGAGCCCTCTGGCATTGAGTGTCCATGGGCGGCGGTTTCACTTAACATCAGGTGAGCCTCCTGCCTGTTTGCCCCCTGTTCTATAAAAAAAATATATATAATGTTCTCGACCACGGCTTAATAGTAACTCATATATATAACTAGGCCATATATGTTTCGTGATAAAAATGATGTTCTTAATAGTTTAATACATACATCGCAAACGAATAAATGCGCACATAAAAAAGTCAATTATTCAGGGCCGGATTTAGAGGTCTGAGGGCTTCGGGGCAACAATGGATTGGTGGCCCCTGGCCCCAATTTTTTTTTCTTATAAAATAAACAAATTTGTTTCAGTCGAATTTTTTAATCAATAATTTATTGTGAAACCAAGTAGACTATTTAAGTATTTAACAATCATATCAAAGTAAAAGTGATTTACTAGTCGGAAAGTCTTTTGTTGGAGCTCCTCATGTGTGAAGGCCCTGGGGCTACAACCCCGATTGCCCTCCCCTAATGCCGGCCCAGCAGCAATAAGTGACCCGTGATTCAAACGTACGAACTCAGTGTATGCCACCTCTATTAAACCCTTCAGACACATTCCAACCGCGTGTGGCCAAGCGCCGCGCCTTTTCGACATTAGACATCTAGCCGAGAGAGTAAATTGTTGGATAAAGTATTTCAATTCATTATAGCTTTCTACAAGTATTGCGATCCATTGCCATCCAAAAGCAGTGTTGGATTAGTGGCTTCAGCATGCGACGCTCATCGCTGAGGTCGTAGGTTCGATCCCCGGCTGTGCACCAATGGATTTTCTTTCTATGTGCGCATTCAACATGAGCTCAAACGGTGAAGGAAAATATCGTGACGAAACCGACTTGCCTTAGACCCAACAAAGTCGACGGCGTGCGTCAGGCACAGAAGGCTGATCACCTACTCGCCTATGAGATTAAAAGAATGATCTTGAAACAGATACAGAAATCTGAGGCCTAGACCTGAGACGGTTGTAGCGCCATTGATTTTTTTAAATTTAAATAATACACGTACAACTGCACGTTTTTTTTAATAATTCTGATTATAGAATCGAATTATAGATACGATTGCCATCGTACTATATATATATTTTTCAGAGAGGTAGTAACAAAGCAAGTTCCCGTGTATGAACGAGATGAGATAATGACCAGTACGGACCCAACTGTTGTGAAGTTCCGATATTTCTGGCCTTGGAAGAACACTATACAGCTTAAGCGGAGTGTCACAGCACGATCTTCGAAGGTAATGTATTTATAAATACAAAAAAACACACTAAGTGATTGCTTTACAGAAAAGAAAACATTAAAAAGATCGTTATTTATATACATTTGATCTGAAGTTCGCATGTTCTGCCACACAACAGCGTTCAAACTTGCCTTACTTACTTAACTAGTAATTTTACATAGGAGTTCCATACAGAAGTTTTACATACAGTCATAAAATAAAAAATAGGTTTATTATGGAATATAAGATACAGGTATCACTTATTCCAAGTCATTAAATTTGAATCAGTAGACATCCGTACGCATTGGCAAAGAAGACAGAGGATGTAGGCCTGGGGAAATTCGAGCGTAAAAAACTCTCGGTACTCATTTAAAATAGCAAATCATCAAACAACACTTATTTTTAAAAAAATATAGCAAATTAATTAGAAGTATTCTGTCTAGCACTAGTCCCCCTTTTATAAACGTTAACTTTGTAGTAAGCCTTTTTACAGAGATTTTAATGCATTTCTTAAATTTATTAAAAGGCAGAGATAAAAGAGCCTCTGGGATTTTATTAAAGAAGAGTATCCCTTTTCCCAAAAAAGAATGACTAACTTTAGATAGTACGGGGAAATGGCAGCCTGCGTTTGTTCCGAGTATTAACATTGTGCGTATAGAAAATTCTAGTAAACTTATCACTATTTTTGTAAACATACATAATATTTTCATAAATATATTGCGAGGGAAAGGTATTAATTTAGTAAGTATATTAATTTCCTTGAATTTATCTCTTAGAGATTTCCTACATTTTAAATAATAGATTGCACGAATATCCCTCTTCTGCAGAATGATAATAGTTTCGACATCAGCAGCATGACCCCACAATAATAAGGCATAAGTCATTAAGCTGTGAATGTAACTAAAATAAACAAGTCTAGCTGTATCGACATCATTTACTGGACGAATCTTTTTAACCGCGCTGCAGAAGTCTCGTCGCCAATCCGTTAATATGAGAAGACCACTGAAGTTTTGAATCCATCGTGATTCCAATAAATACAGTTTCAATTCCTCATCATTTATAATTGATCTAGTATACATAACCCTTGCATCTTTAGCACAAAATTTAAATTCGTTTTTTTTTGCAACGTCCTTTATACTAAACCAATGGCCAATCGAAGAGAGAGCATTGTTCACATCGTCAAAATTTGTTATTTGTCGTTTGATTTTAAAAATCAAGGACGTTTCAGCAAATATCATTATAGTAAATTCTTATATTATTTTATAACTACATCATCACATTTTTAAAATATATTATGACGTTATCAAATAAATATTAATTATAATGTTTCACGCAAATAATCATTATTATAATATTTTTTTTCTAAAAGTAAGGTATTAAGTCGATTTTTAAATACACGTAAACATATGCAATCGTCCGGCAAATATAATCTTACTAGTGACAGACGTTCTGTAGCTATTTTACTATCTTTATCACTGAATAAAAAATGAGAATTTACATAAATCAAAGCTCCCTCACCACACGCCAACTTATGATAACATGATATATAACCTATATGCAGGCAGCTCGGGTAGATCTTTTCGACTCAGGCGTGACGTTCATCTCCTTCAACTCCTATACTCAATTCTTTTCAATCCCAAAACTACCTCTTATCTTAAAAAATAATGTATAGATATAATATATATAAATTCTTAGTTCCTTTTATATTTTGATCTCCTCTAATAGATGCTTTTTTGGAAATTCCACAGTTCATCCTTTTTAGGCAAATCGGATCTCCGCCATAAAGTTGTGAAATACACTCCATACGACCGGCTTCCTCTCTAACCTCTTTTACATTAACTCTTCTTAACCATATCCTGTCCTATATTGCATTTTAATTTGTGATTCATGAACCGAATAGTTTTTAGTTTTTTTTTTAATCAAGTTTGATAATTGTATAATTTCGTAATTATTTTCACTTCTTGCTCTTTACCTTTAGAATTTTTTTTTGTGTTTTTTTTCCTTTGTAGGGTTGCCTGGAAGAGATCGCTTGTTAGCAATAAAGCCGCCGGTTGAATCTCTAATAAGTTATGTTATTTGTTTTTATTTGTATCGAATTTTAAAAAATAAATCAAACCTTTTCAGACTGTGATGATGCTGGAGCGGGAACAAGTGGAGGAAGAATACAAAAATGATAATTTGTTCATGATCGTGTCTGTAAGTTATACAATTTATTCATTGAATAGAAGTTGAGAAGTTGTGTTTATTATCACATATATATGTTTTCTTTTAATATTATATGTTTCCTCCAGAAGAAGACCCATACTAATATTTTAATTAATAGACAGTAAAAATAATAATAGCCTTTAATCACATTTATATTTCTACCATTTCATTATACGAAAGAAATGAGCGTACCAATTTTTAAAAGGCCGGTAACGCACTCGTGATCACTCTGGCATTGAGAGTGTCCATGGAGCGGCGGTATCCCTTAACATCAGATTAGCCTCCTGCCCGTTTAATATATAAATAAAACTAAAACAAGATGAAATCTGGAGCTAATTTTTTTCCGTTTCAGGCGTTCTGAAAGTTATTGCCTTCTTAGACATTAAGAAGGAAATTATTTTTTTCTGTATTGCATTACAGGTGGTAGGATTCCCGCCATCATGGACTAAAGAAAATGTCTTGGACGCGATCTTAGAAGATCTCAAAGAAAAGAGTTTCATTCCCTGTTTTATTGAGGTATTTTTATTTTTGATACTTAAGTTAAAAGGTTTCAGGTAGGCTGATAGAACAATTTATTAAATTTGTGATATGACAATTGACTACAATAATATTGAGTCCGAACCATAATGCCACAAAGTAACTACATTATCTATGGTTAGCCACAGACTATGCTAACGATAACATTAATTTGATTAACATTTTTTATTATGTCGTTTTGACGTTAACCATCCAAATGCGAGAGATAATCCTTGTTCCTAGATACCAGACTGTCCTTTGTTTCATGTTCCTCTATTCCATCTTTGGATATATTTTTAAGTGTAATTCTTTGTTACGAAGTAAAGAAATAAAAGTTAGGAGAATTTATTGAATGGATATAGATGCTATTTTTTTATATCCTGAATCTAAGTTATAGTAACTTGGGCGTAGGACTCACATCCCTGAGGTTGTAGGTTCGAAAAGAGGCGTATTCGCCTTTGTAGATGGACTCAAATGCAATAACAGCATACGACGGTGGCCTGATATATTTTACTTTTTTTTTTTAAATAATATTATTTTATTCTCACGTAAGTTTTTAAGTTCAAACTTCATACCCAAACAACCAATGCACTTACTGTCTATATGCATTTAACACTCGCTTGTACGGTGAAGGAAAACATCGTGAGGAAACCGGCATGCCTTAGATCCAAGTCGAGAGCGTGTTAGGCACAGAAGACCAACCACCGCCTTATGAAAAAAAATATTTTGAATCATAGAAGTCTGAGGCCCAGACCTAAAAAGTTCTCGCGCCATTTTTTTTCACCACTATAAACATGGTGTCTATTTCAGTTCAACTCAAAAAATTGCAAATTCCTAGTAAACAGATGTCGTTCAGCGTTACTGGCACTGCATTGGCAAGGCTTTTCAATTCGTAAAGACGACGTCGAATTGATGATAACCATATCGGTGACGACGTTGAATACGAAAGTGTTGGAATACATCCCCCGTTTGGTGATTAGGAATAGGCTGATTTTTGGTTATGACGGCCGAAAGGTTGATTTGAGCGAGTTCACGTTGAAAAGTGGTGAGTTTTATAATAGACATAGACATAACATTTATTACTAACAAAACACACGAGGAACACATATTCATAGGAAAACACAGGAATCAAAATTAAAAAGAATGACAGATATTTTTTTAAAGAAAAAGGTTTAATTGTGTAATGCGTGTGAGCTTTGGTTGTAATTTGCCCTGGCTCTGCATTATGCTGAGGAGCAGAATTCCACAGCGCTGGTCATTCTGCTAGAGACCACAGCAGCTAGTTTGCGCCTCAGTCGCAAAAAAGAATAAGAATCTAATAATAATAATACTTAGTAGAAACTAATAATAATAGTAGTAGTAAAAGCTAGTAGTGTAAGTAATGAAGAAAAAAATTTGACAATGTAAATTAAATATAAGAATAATTGTTAAAAGAATTAACAAATATATTATTAGTATTTGTTATTGTTTGGTCTGCACGGTTACAGACAGACTTATGGCAGTGAAGTAAAGTGAGGAATTGAAAAAGTGTACCGTTATATATATTTAAGTAATTAAATTTTTTTTAATAGTACATATAAAAATGTATTGCACTACGGCTATTTCGGGAAAGATTGAGTCGTTTTGGTCGTGGCATTGTTAATGATAATATTGGCTAATAACAACTCAAAATAAAGAAAGAAGAAGAAGAAGTCAAAAAATAAATAAAATAAATTATTATTCATATAGATAACACAATGTACACTAATGAACGTCAAAGGATAATTTTAAATTTACTGCCAGTTCTCAAATTAAGGGCGTAGAACGGAAGAGAAGAACTGGCAATAAACTCTCCGACACTCTTTTTAATCGCCAAGTCTTTTTGTATTACACAAGACAGATCAACTTCAAAACTCACTGTCAAATTTTCAATCATACTTAACCATAGATAACATGTTTTGTGTGCCTATGCCCGTCTCTCGGTTCTAATTTGAGAGAAGGGGAAGTAGCTTGGGTATAGGCAATAAGTGAGTTTCCAGCCTTTGACTCTCTTTCACCGACTTGTAAAAAATGATTTATTACTTCCTATTACAGATATAAGTAACTTTATATATTTCCCGTTGAATCATCCAACGAACCAATCTGAGTTAATAGAACTTATACAAGGTTGTGATTGGGAGAATCTGGACCAGCTGAACTTATCGCACAATCGGCTTACGTAAGTATTTGTACCGTACAAAAAACCTCTCACTCATGGGCCAGTCATATAACTGCTTATGTTGCCATTTTTTACTTGCCGGCTACAAAAAGGAAGGATATCTGTTTGATTTATGTATGTATTGCTCGAATTGGTTATATCTGCTTTAAATGTGTGTGTTTGTTTACAAATATTTCTTAGTTATGTCGAGATATAGAGCTTTTTACGGGTATTTGAAATCGGTTAAGTTTTTTAGACTACTTCAATTGTTTTCTGCAGTTTTTAAAGCAGCAGTAGTGTTAGCTTCAGTGTGTGAGTTTTAGCCTAGAGGTCGTAGGTTCCATTCCCCGTTGTGTACCAATGGATATTCTGTCTATGTGTGCGTACGGTACGTACGGTGAAGGAAAACATCGTGAAAAAACCGGCAACATTCAAATTAAATAAAACACGGCGCCTGACGATCAAGATCACTTACACCTCACCTACCTGCTATCAGAAAAACCAATAATCACGGAACAGTATCAGAATAATCTAAATCTGAGGCTAGATATAAAAGCTTTTAGCGTCATTGATTTTTATAAAACAACTATCGAATAACTATCATCATCATTCCAAAGTTATTGAATTTAGGAAATTATTGCCTACCTTCTAAATGCAGTAAAAAAGTGTCTACCCTCAATTAAACTTTATTTTTTTTAG
Source organism: Pieris brassicae (assembly GCF_905147105.1). Classification (NCBI taxonomy): domain Eukaryota; kingdom Metazoa; phylum Arthropoda; class Insecta; order Lepidoptera; family Pieridae; genus Pieris; species Pieris brassicae. The sequence continues at coordinate 11,303,114 of NC_059673.1, forward strand.
GTCCATACAAGATTTTGATCTCGTATCAAAATTACCTAAATTACTTCATTTAGACCTCTCATATAACTTACTGGATGATATTCAATCAGTGTTGCCATTGCGAGGTTTAATGTTGCAATCGTTATCGCTGGAAGGAAATCCCTTATGTTTGAATTATGTGGACGGAGATTATTATATAAAAGTGTTTAAAACACTATTCCCCTGTTTGAGAGAATTGGTAAGTTTTTTTTTATTTTGTTACTGGCTTTTATTGCACGTAATTCCTGATATTAATAGAAGACACTTAAAGAGAACTAAACCTTTTGAGTTAAAAATCTAGTGTAGTGAATATAAGTGCAAGGTACCTCAGACACACGAACATAGTATCAAAACATTACAGAACACTAGGAAAGTTAAAGAACTTACACCTAGTGTATAACTGTAAAAATTAAGTCTACATAATATTACTTGTTAGTCATAATTAATGTATATGATTGTAATTCGTAAAGTCACACACTTTTTTGTGAACTTAGGAACAAAAATTCCTGAATCACACAATCATATAAGCTGGTATGAAATGATACCGAAGTTTCGCAAATGCGTTGCCAACCTTTAAAAAAGAAAAAAAATATCATTTATTCATATAGGTGACAATGTACAGTTACGAACGTCAAATAAATATAATAAATGCTTCTATTATTACATTTACTGCCAGTTCTCAAATCAGGGGCGTAGAACGGAAGAGAGAACTGGCAATAAACTCTCCGTCACTCTTTTAAATCTCCAAGTTTTCTTATTTACACAACGTTTGTATTCTGCAATCATTACACCATGTTCCACGTTATATCTTAAGTAATTAATAATAATAAAATTATAAACAAAGATTTGTTTCTTTTATCTGGCGGTATGGAGGCTTTAAGAACCGGTAATCTTGTTCGAATTTAGAAAGAGTTAACTGGTTCCAAATCAAATGCGTAATATTCGAATTTTACCCAAAGGCTTGACTCACATTGGGCATAATCGAGCGCGGTGGGTCAAAATTTCCAGTTCCAGTGAATTTTGTACATTCGTGAATAGTACTTGCTCAACAGTATACCTATAATACAACTTTTTGTCGTTACTTTAATACGACATTGTCGTCGATACGTTCGTATAGTCAAGCGTCGAAGCCCGCTTACATTATACATTTTTTGTTTTGTTTTGACGTGACAACGTCTTATAATTCGATGGAGCCGGCTGCACGCACGAAAAAACATGACTCATGCGGCGTTACCTCGCTCTGAATCGTTCCATTTAAGGCTTGAACTGCAAGCGAGAGCGCGGAACGAGCGACAAAGAGGCACAATCCTACTTGAGTGAGCGATGAAAAAACACTTGACATAATTGTATTTATGCGTACAAATAAATGTAACTTGATCAATTCAATTGTGATTTCCATATACCTACTTCTCTATATCTATACAAATATCTATCAAGCAAAGAAAATTAAAATTCCATCAGTATTTTCTTATGACGTTGTCACGTTCAACTATCGTCAGTAAACCGACTTTACAGACAATCGATTTTTTTTAATACATGTGTCTTCTGAGACATGGAACATTACGATCTAGCCTTACTAGTAAATTAAAAGTAATTTTAGTCTAACCTAATTTACTAATAATGATAAATAACATAAGAAATGGTCCAGTACCACGTACAGTCTGTATTATACACTGTTCTTGTATTCTATTTGTTCACTTACCTCGGTTTAGCACTTTAACACTAATTCAAATGATTTTGTCTTGTTCAATCTTCTCACTAGTCCAGTGTCAAAGAGTTGAATAGCCTCGACATTCAACTTTGTATCTTAATAATGGAAACTGGATTCCGCGCCCGTGAGGGTTGAGCCTACGACTAAAACGCCGGCAACGCCCTCGCGAACATATACAATTATCGATTTCACTTAGTTGACATGGTATTTGAAGTTTTCTTTTACTTTTATATAGATTAACTTTTTCATTTTGGTTCAGATTTTCTACAATTGATTGACGTGTGTATATGAAATTTTATTTCCTTTGAATTTGCGACTTGTAAGATTATTAAGGATTATTATCAAGTAAATTGTGACTTTATCTTTAAATATAAACGAAACAAAAACGCGTGTTAGGCAAGAAGTTGCATGGCCGGCAACACACTCGCGAGCCCTCTGGCTTTGAGAGTGTCCATGGGCGGCCCATTTTGGCCCCTGTTCTATAATAAAATATAATTCTATAAAAAAAAGACTAGATATTTGTCTATTTCGCCGGCCGGCACGCGAAAAAACGTCTCAAAGAAATACTTTTGAGTTATCAATCAACGATATATCAAGAACACAAACAGAACTTATGTAATAAAATTTTCAGGACGGCATCTCCATTCAAAGAGGTCGTCGAATGCCGGAATTGAAACAATGCTATTGTTTATGTGACGCTAAACCGTTAGTTGAGAAGTTTGTGAGCTACTTCTTCAGGCTTTTGGACCTTGAGCCGGACAAACGGACTCCTATACAGGAAATGTATCATAGAGATGCAGTGTTGACTGTTACCAGTAAGATGAAATTACGTAAGTGAAACCCATACGTATTGGCTAAGAACCAGTGGCGCTACAACTTTGCGAGGTGAAATACAAAATACCATCCGCATCACCTCGACGTCCGTCGTTCCACAACTGAGCGTTTTCTAAAGCAGTTTTTGCTGCGCACCACCACTATGTGGAACCAGCTACCCACTGAAGTATTTCCGAACCAATTCGACTTAGGGTCCTTTAAGAAAAAAGCATACAAATTCTTGAAAGGCCGGCAACGCACTTGCGAGCCTTCTGGCAATGTGAGTGTCCATGGCTAGCGGTATCACTTAACATCAGGTGAGCCTCCTTACATAAAAATAGGTGTGGGCAGATTTCTGTAGCTGTTTCATGATTATTTTTCAATCTAATAAGCAAGTAGGTTATCAGTCTCCTGTGCCTGACTCCTGTCGTCTTTTTGGAGTCTAAATCCGGTCACGATGTTTTCCTTCACCAAAGAAAATCTATTGGTGCGTAGTTAGGGATCGAACCTACGACCTCAGGGATGAAAGTCGCACACTGAAGCCACAAGGCAAAACAATATCAGCTAAATAATATATTATATTAATTTAAAACATTAATTTAAATAATAATTATATTAAAAATTATTAAAGTTAAATATTATTTTTAATACACTGTATTTGCTATGCTTACGTTACATAATTGTTGAATTTTCAAAGATTTATGTTTCTTAATTTCACTGCATTTGTTTTTTAACCTCATCAATGATGGCCATTTCTGCCGAACATAATGTTTAATTCCCGAATATTCTCTAAGAAAAGTTTCAAATCGCTATAATTTTGGAAGTTCGCCTCGTGTCTACTAATCCAAAATATCAATTTTGGTAATCTGGAATATCAAAGATATGAAATTGAGAACTTAAATATTACTATGCTATCTACGCCAAATTTAGACAAACATTTAAAAAAAATACACAGTAGAACCCGTTTAAGACGATCACGCTTAATACGATTTTACGTATAATACGCCACTTTACGCCAGCCCCTGCAAACGGAGACATTTCTTAACGCTTAATACGATTCGTCATCCCGTTTAATACGCCCTAGCCCGAGCCGAGAGGTCTAACCGAGCGCTCTAACGAGAGCCCTCAGAAAGGCCCCTCCGCCCGCTCGTGAGGAACCCGAGATACTGCAGGGTTTTCCTGGTTATTCTTCCATTGATGACAATGTAGCACCGTACGAAATTCAATCAATTGAAGACCTTATTGAGAATGTGAATGACACACAAAACGAGGCTCTAAGTGATAATGATGAAGACGAAGATGAGTCAACTCCGTTTTTGTTAAACGCCCAGGCATTATCAGCTGTTAATGATTTAAGACGCTATGTAGCTTCTTTGGATCAAAGCGAAGATGCACTGCAAATGTTTAAATATATTGAAATTCTTTTAATTGCTAATGCATCAAAATCTTTCTGTCAAACCAAAATAAGTAAATTTTATATAATGTGATTATAATTACACTACGTATTTAATGTAATTTATAAATGTATAATTTAATACCTATATATACGAAAATTAGAACATAATAATATGTAGTACGTATTATTTTCCCCATCCCGCATAATACGCTTTCTCGCTTAAGACGCGTTTTTGGTAGGGTCCCTGAGGAATCGTCATAAACGGGTTTTATTGTATATCAAAGTAGGAAATTTACTTCGCTAATATTCCTACGTACTTCTCTTAGTACGTTTATAAGCGAAGTCGAAGTAAAGATCATTAATTCTTAAACTAAAATTATTAACCCCAAGGTTACAATCACGAATATAGTCTCGTACGTCAGCTGTTCCACCGCAGTCGTTGCTTAGCGGAAGGTAATTACGACTTCGTCCAAAGTTCGGAAAAAATCGGTAAATTGATATACAACTGGCCACAATTACGACACGATATACATTCCTTTAACATCGACGTCATGATGCATACGGTAAGTGAACTTATTTTCATTGTATTCTGAATAATTAAGGGATATTCAAAACTTTCTTGATCAACTTTAACACAATATAGGTAAATAAATAATGTTTCTAAATTTACTTTTATAAAACAGTGTTGGCCTAGTCTAGGCTTCAGCATGCGACTCTCATCACTGAGGTCGTGGGTTCGATTCCCGGCTGTGCACCAATGGATTTTCTTTCAATGTGCGCATTTAACATTAGCGAATGAAAACATCGTGAGCTTGCAATCGAAACCAGCTTGCCTTAGACCCAAAGAGTCGACGGCGTGCGTCATGCATAGGAGGCTGATCACGTACTTGCCTATTCGATTTACAAATGTTCATGAAACAGGTACAGAAATCTGAGGCCAAGACCTAAAAAGGTTGTAGCGCCATTAATTTATTTTTATTTTTTTAAATTTACTTTTGTTTACGAAAACTGGTAAATATCAAAAAAGTCGCTCTTCGAAATCAAAGTTTTTTGATGTGAAACTTCTTTAGAATCGTTGTGATTTCAAACCGAATACGACGAAAAAAGCGACACTTTCTCGACGACATTTTCTCCCACGTTAGGTCTTATGAATTTATGTGTCTGTCTCTTTTTACTATCGCTTTTTCATTTAATCGATTTTCAAACCGTCATTTTTTAGTTTTTACCAAATTAATGATTGATATTTACTTTTAAATTAAAATATTTTTTTTAAAGAAAAGATTAAGCCTACATTTAGATAGTCAAAAAGTCTAATTAAAGTATAATAAATTTAAAAAAAATTGTTAATTGCACACGTTTTTTCATTATATTAGAAGCTCATACGTCCGATTTTAAGTACGATATAAAAGTTATATTAACTACAACTACTTGGTCTGAGATTTCTGTGTCTTTTGTGTAATCACTGATATTTTCTTATAAGCAAGTGAGCTTTTTATAAATTGAGAGTTGTCGTTAAATGGAGAGAAGAAATAAATAGTATAGATAAATCCAGGACTCCTACTTATTGGTCATGGTCAACAACAGTACACGTGCAGGCAATCCCAATTTGTAAACAAAAGACCGAATTCCTTAGAAAGTTCGTTTGCATTTTTTTATTTTAGCAACTTAAAAAGTACTTTAGTAGTCAATTATTATCGTTATTGAGTGGGGTGTAATGGTATGCAGAGTGTATCATTGTACAAGCTAAACCAACTAAAGCCAATTGATTTCAACGCTTTAGGGAGTTCGTTGTTAAATCGAAGGACATGGAATTAACACTGTATTTCTTTTTTATTTATATTATAATACTTGGACACTATTATCGTCATATATAAATTTATATAAACTTAATTTCCTTTTGTGTGTTATTTGAGTCTTAAAAACACACACACTTGGTTGCCCTAGGGATTAAGAAACGAGACTAAGTCTGACTCCCTTACATCAATGTATTGGATTTGACATTCGGGAGTTCGACTCGTTTCTAAATCCTGCGAACTTGCTTATCTAGTTTTTAAGTCAATTATAAATTTCCTTAGGAAAGACAAACTCTCCTCCAAATTAATGGTATTGTCAGTACAAGATCCGAGACGTTGTCTGACGAAGAGAAGGTCTTAGCGTTCACAAGAACTGTCCTACTTGTATGCGAGGACGGCATTGAGTACAAAATCTATAATGAGATGCTGTATTGGGATGAAGCTACAAAGGAATGTGCCGCAAACGCCTTCACAGTTGCCATTGTGAGTATTGTAATCCCAAAAAGAATTACTCAAGTACAAATTATTTATTGAAGTGTCCTTACGTGTAATAATCTTTTTACCATGCATACAAACAATTACATGAAGACTAAAGCATTAGCATTAAGTAAGTGGTAGTTAAAGGGTTATAGAACTAGATTTTGGTGCATCAGAAGATTTATGTACCTTTATCTTTAGTACTTGACAATGACTCTTGTGTCTAAGATATGCCAGGTTCCTTAGTGTTTACCTTCATACGTAGCCGGGGTTCGTACGCACTACACTTATGCAAGGGTTTAAACTTCCATGGTAAATTATTTGAACGCCATAACACATACTTATTTATTTATTTTACAATACAATAAAAGCTTACATAAAGGAACACGCAAACATAACAAAAACCGATTGTACACCTTTAACAGGCAGATACGGCAAGCGTTATACGTTATTGATAAAGAACTATTTATTCATGCTTATATCAACTAAATGTGATTTTATTTATTTATATCTAAATTTCTAAGTATCAAATTTAGTTCCATAGTCGCTTCCTATAAAAAAGCTCATATACTATACCTCTAATATGCAAAAGGCCTTAACGAATTAATAAATTTTGATAAAATAAAACTAGTAGAAGTTAATTTTTTATTTTCAATTGAAAACAATTTTTTTTTAAACGCTAAATATTTCTAGTGATTAGTAAGCGTGCTCGAATAAAATGAATTAAATTTTCTTGTAGAAGAAAGTATACATAAATTCTATTGATTCATAAAAAAATAATCGTTAGTATTCTTAGAATAGTAAGTGCGGATTTATAATTTGCATGTAATTATTACTGTTTCAATTTAAAAAGTAATATAATAGTGAAACTATATTTACTACACCGAATTTATAAATGTGTATTTTCTTGTGTGAGATATTGAACTTCAGATTTGTGTATTGCATGATAATTTTCACTTCACAAGGTCTCAAGTTAAGGACTAAAAATAAAGTTTACATAGTAAAAATACTTTATTAATTGCAACTTAAGACATATGAACTACATTATGTACACACAATCACTGTAAGATATTTTTGGGGGAAAAAGTTTATATTATAAGGCTAAGTCTTAAGGCAAACCATCAAATTATTAAAACTGATCATGACATATGAATAATTTGATCAAAAAAACCAGAATGTGATGCATGTATTAGACTAAATCAGTATGCTACACAGTGTCCATAGATTCCTCGTTTGTAGGTTCAGTCTCCATCTCCATCTCTTTCTCATCAATACCCTCTGCATATTTTAACCGTAGTTTTTCATAATGTTCTCGCTCCTTTTGTGAAACTGAAGGCTTACATTTGCTCAATGCAGCTCTAAAGTCATCAAAAGTAACAAATATATCGGCCTCCAGGGTTCCATTTGTTATATGCGTTGTCAATGAGTTGGTTGCTGCTGCTCGTACTAAACCAGACAAATCTGCACCAGTATAGCCTTCAGTTAACTCTGCAAGGACTTGCAAATCTACATCGGGTCCTAATTTTGGTTTAGTCCCACATTTAGTAAGCTTCTCGAGAATGTCGTGCCTGTCATTCCTTGCTGGCATGCCAACATACATAATACGATCTAGACGTCCTGGTCGTAACACAGCTGGGTCAATAATATCTGGCCGATTTGATGCAGCAAGTACAAAGACACCTTCTCGGCTTTCTATACCATCCATTTCAGTTAACAATTGATTGACAACTCTTGTTGAGCCATTGTTATCGTGGGAGCTACGTCTTGGACATAAAGCATCAAATTCATCAAAAAATATAACACATGGAGCAGAGTTCCTTGCTCGTCTGAAACATGTGCGTACAGCTCGTTCACTCTCACCGACATACATGTTCAGCAGCTCTGGTCCTTTGACAGAAATAAAATTGACTCCAGCTTCATTTGCAACTGCCTTTGCTAATAAGGTTTTACCACACCCTGGTGGACCACAGAGTAGGACACCACTCGGTGCAGCCAAGCCTAGCTTCTTCATTTGTTCAGGGTACTTCACAGGAGCTAATACAGCCAACTGTAAATCTTTTCTGACCTGGCTTAAAGATCCCACATCATCCCATGTGACATCAGGTACTGTAACAATACCTTCTCTGACGGCACAAGGTTTTGTTGTTTTAAGTGCCTTAAGAAAATCTTCTTGGCTCAGTGCAAGGCCTCGGAGTTTGTCAGATGAATATGGAGTAGTATTTTCTAATAAATCTAAGACTTCAGCTACAGGATCAATTTCAATGTTGGCTTCATCAATATTATTGCTTTCTTCTATGGGCACAACAGCACCTTCAATGTTAGGCTCCTGTGGAATTGCTTCATTACTTTGCAGAGGTGGTTGAACATCAGATGTGATGTTTTCTGAATCTCCAGCCTCATCTGCTGCTACATTTGATGTAGGTTCTTCTACTTTTTCCCCATTTGGTATAGTATCTTTTGGAATTTCATTGGTTGTGATACTTGCTATAGCCTTTTTAGTTTGTTCTTTTTCTAATTGTTGAATATCTTTAAATATCCTTTTTACTGCGTAAGTACTTGCTTTATTTACTAATGCTTGTAAATCAGCTCCCACAAAACCTGGTGTAACTTGAGCTAAAACATTCATATCCACTTCCTCACTTAGTGATAAGTTTTTACATAAAATTGTAAGGATTTCTTTTCGGGCTTTTAGTGTAGGAATACCTAATGTAATTTCTTGTTCAAGACGACCTGCTCTTCTTAAAGCTGGATCTAAAGTATCAGGATTATTTGTTGCTGCCAGCACTAAAACACAAGAATTTTCCTCAGCTAAGCCATCTAAACATGCCAATAATTGGGCCACCATCCTCTTTTCCATATCTTTTTGAGCATTTATTCTATTTCCACAAACAGAATCAATTTCATCAATAAATAATATGCAAGGTGATTCTGATACAGCCCGATCAAAAAGCTCTCTTATCCTTTCTTCAGATTCTCCTGACATGCCACCCACTAATTCAGTTCCACTCACTGCTATAAAGGGTAATTGTAATTTACCAGCTATAGCATGGGCTAACAATGTTTTACCTGTCCCAGGTGGCCCATGCAGTAATGCCCCTCGAGGACTTTTTATACCTAACTTTGTATATACTTCAGGATGCTTCATATGTAAAACCAAATCGCAGATCTGTGTTATTGTCTCTGACAAACCCCCAACATCTTCAAAACCAACTTTAACATTTTTTGGTATGCCAATCTCAAATTTCTTTTTTGTAGCTACACTTTTTGTATCTGGTTTACGCTTTTTGTCAGCTGTGTTACAAACTACAGGTTTTTGAGGTGCTTCTGAGGTATTATTTGTTTTACGAACCGGAATATGTGGGGTTATGGTTATTTGATCATTGATTTTGGGAAGTTTTGGCGCCGCACTACCCTCTTCGTCGCTGCTTATTATATCGATAGGTTCACCAGATTTATCCGTCTGGCGTCGGGAAGAAGCCGATCGCTTTTTGTCTTGCATATTGTACATTGTTAGTAAACGGTCGTTTAAGGCACTGTTGTTATCGTCCAACAGCTCCAAATCGGACTCTTCCTCTGATCCTTCCGATGTGGATGCTCCGTCTAAACCGTAACTCTGTAGCACTACTTTATAAGCACTTTCGACCATCTGACAGAAAGCGTTGTCGCTCCTATTGTTATATTCGCGATATCGCTCTTTGAGTGACCGCGCCATTTGACTAACATCCACAAATGTTTTATCGACATTTTCCGCTAAGTAGTTCTTTACACGTGAAACGATTACTGGATCGTTTACCGTCTTTTGTCTGGTTTGATGTTTTTTCATTTTAACAAGTTATGTTTTCTGTGAGAAGTTATTATTGAAATGTAAGATGGACCCACGCCGTTTAAGAGTCTAGACACAAGTCGTAGTTTGATTATTTGACATTAGTAGTTGGATGCGAAACTTTATTAGAATTCAACGTGACATTGACAGTACCGACTTAACCTCGGGCGACATAGACAAGTCGATGATATATTGAGTTATGACGAACAGTAAAAATTTTTTTTAATTTTAGGTTCAAAATAAAACACCAAGTTGCAAATTTGAGACTCCCTTAGATGACGAGACCAAGAATAGTCTAATAAACATTTTCTCTAAATTAACTGGTTTAAATTCGCGGCAAAGTACAAGGTAAATATAAACAAAATTCGAATTTACCATACACTTACTTACAAGTAAGTCTTGTCTTGTAAGTAATATACAATAATTAGAAAAATTGTTGTCTGTATTTTTTTTTAAATCTCATACTTTCGATACCAATGATTGTTATAAACTTGCCATAAAAACTATTAAATTGAATGCTAGTTTCGCGTTTGCGAAATTACATTTTTTAAAGTTAATTTTACTGACTAGTAATTAATTTACTATTATAAATTATATTTTTTTTTTACAGGTGCTTGGAAGAAAAAGACTGGGATCTGAAAATAGCTCTAGAATACTTTATGAAATTACTTAAGTTAGACAATATTGAATGTCTAACAAATTAATAAACTTTTGTTTACCCACCTAAACTAAAATAAAAAAAATCTATGAAATTTTTTTAAAGGCTTATGTTATGTATTTGTAGAAATTAAGATTATAATTTATAAAAAAAAATTAGTATTATTAAGGAAACTGTTATCATTACCTTCCATTGAATCAATAATATAAAACTTTAAATTACCCTTATAGTAAAAAGGATATAAATGATCTAATGCATTAAACTTAAAATTATTGTTTTCACAATTGTGTATAATGTACTACAAAACAGATTTCAAAGCAATTGTTATTATATTTTTTTAAACCTATAAATAACATAGTAATTTTATTCATACATTTAATTACTTTAATGACATTACATAAAATCAATATTTATTAACCTTACTGGTAAATTTTATAGTTTCAGTTGTATAAACATATAAATTCTCAAAGAATTTAAAGTTTTTCTAAATTGTTTTATTTATACAATCATCTCGAGGTGTCTAGCATATTCAATGGTTTGTTCAGCAAGATCTGACGAAGGAAATACACCAGCAGCTGCTGCACAACTTTCTTCAGCCGCATTGAACTGGTAACAGTTGTCTGAGCCAAGGATCCAGTTCCGCTATAAATACAACATTAAAAATGGCTATTTTACAATTTGTGTAATAATTTATTATAACCATAATAGAAATATAATATTATATGAAGTTGATAATATATACATACATAGACTATTTTTCTTAAGGGGTCAACCATATTATGGTTATCTAAAAATCTACTTACCCTCTTGCCATAATCAAGTACAGCCTGCTGTGTTGTCAAGTTCAACCTTCGAGCAGCCTCAGCACAAGGTATCTTGAGATAAGCCTTTTCAATACACGCTGCTATTTCCCCACGCACAGTATCTAAGAGAGTATCCATGAAAAATGTATAACTCTCTGCCGGTACATTGTCCTAAAAATATGAAAGTATTTAAAATATAATTGTTACTTTTAAAATGGATTAAATCAATATCAACAATTAACAAACCTTAGCCAAAAATATTTTATTGTAACTTCCTTCCATGAGGTATTGCTCCAAGGCTAGAGGATGTTTTACATAAGGGTCGGCTCTAATCACATCAACAGGCAGTCTTTCCAATTCTGTATGAAACTCTGCAACTCTATTTTGAGCGAGGAGAAATAGCAGATTTAAACCTAAGAGTTGGTACATAAAAGCTGACTCTGGTAAATGATCCCTGAAAAGTTAAATAGGTAAGATAAGTCTTTCATTATTTAAAGTAAAACATATAAAACCATACTTATTTTATTAACTGTTTTATACTTATAAAAATACATAAAAGCTTACTTGTAATCAAAATAATAGCATTTTAACTGAGACATGTATCTCTCAAAAGCTTTAACATCTTTAACAGCGACTGCCCATTGTGCTCCAATTTCAAGAACATCTCTAGCAAGTATTAACTCTTTCTGGTTAGCCTGTGTGTTGTTACTGGGTAAAAATGTTAGATTGGTCAAGGCAATCTGAAATTAAGATTTATTATAAATTAACAGTAAATTTAAAAGTAGTTTTGCAGCAATACTGAATTGAGTATAGACAATACATCTCAACCAACGGATATTCCTAAAATCTTTAAAATAAAATCCACACACTTGAATTCACATAAGTTCTGTTATGGAATTAAAGAATCGCTAAGTCATCATCACCTTAATTTTGTTAAGAAGTTCACCGCATTTGTCCAACTTGCGTGGTTTTTTGGCCCATTCCGTTTTTAAATTTTGATACAAAGATGCAGCGTCTTTAATTGAAGTCATTTTAAACAAATTACTTTAAATTATTTAATGATATTCCGCTAAACACTATTGCTCCGTAGTCATTCGGGACTTCTTGTTTGTCCCACAGATTTTGGTTTTTGTCCACAGGTGAAATGAAGGTTGGTATTTTTACTTTTCTTGACAGTTGTGGCTATGATGTGGGATGGCAAATATAAATTTGTTATAGGCAATACTGGGGAAAGTGGAATTAAAGATCTTGATACTATTTTATTTTTATTAATGTCAAGTATTAATGATCATGAAGTATATTAGTTCTTTGTATGAAGAATGTTGTTATACATCGGGTTCTAAATATAGGAAAATATGTCATGAAAAATAAATCAATCGTTACCTATTTTATGTCCCTTACTGCAACCATACAAATAATTTAAAACTTACTAGAAAACGATTCCAAGAACTCTTCTTGCATTTCTTGTTCTTCGTCAAACGATGAAGATACAGGAGTATTTATTATAAAACGCTCTTCCAGCATTTCAATTATTATCTTGACTGGCATTCACGGTTCATGTTCTGTGAATAAGTGATGGCAATGCAAAGATATTGCAGGTGCACCAAGCATTTCACTGGAAGCGAGGTGGATCATGGTAAATGCTGGTGGAGAAAATTGATTTATAGGGAGCATTCAAGTAGTAATACTTGAATGGTCATGCAATTTTTGGTTATTCTTGATGGAACCCCCCCCCCCCCCTGGAAAAACGCAACGCAAATGAAAAATATTCTTGATAATAATAGCACATAAAAACAATTTAAACTATTATATTTTATTTTGATACCAGGTAATTGTGATCGACCCTTCAAAAATATTTGTGTATAAATGGCAACATCTTTTTCTTCAAATAGATCTTTTACATTGAATTCACAGTCAGCCATTATTGCACCTTTTTCATCAATAACAGCTAAAAGGGAACTTCTTTCAGTTATTTAGCGGTACTGGTAGATCCTACATATCCATCTGAACAAAAGGATATCAGGCCACCAGGTGTAGCACCCACCAAGAATTGTATGGTGTTGTGGTGTTTGTAGCTACTAAATCTTGCGTGTTGTGCTGTAGGGTTTTTTAGGTTTTGACATATGTATTTTTTTACCATTTATTATCACTCTGGTGGCTGGATTGCTTAAATAAATGTGGCATATAATAATCAACCAGTAAGTGACTAGGCCAAATATATTTTTTTCCACAATTCATAAACAAAATTTCAACTTGAAAGTCAGGAACTTCAGACAAAACTTCAAAGGTATCTTCAGGTATATTATTTTAGGAATATTAATTTCAACCTCTGTTGAAGATGTTGATGGAAATACGTTTTTTTCTAGAATCGCGTTTCAAATATCTTTGTTCCTTTGCCATACTTACTGTGGTAGTGGGTTTCTTTAAGGCGAAAACAGTTGGGATTGCAGTATTTTTCAAATATCTTTAAACTTGAACTGAAACCTAAGATGAATGTGTAATAATTAGTGCTTATTACACACCTATACTATATACACCATAATTCAAAAATAGTTTATGCAAACCTGTAGAAGAGCTTACGCCTTCAGTATCGGATTTAATCAAATGTTCCGAACATAACCTCGAAGAGTTTGTAGCTTTGAAATTAAGTCTTTTCAGATCTTTATCCCAGAGTCATCTTATGCGTAAATTCTTAGGAAAACTGTGATTTTCATTATTATTAAAACCAATTGCTGCGCAGCGAAGCATTTTTGAAGAAATAAATGTTTTACCTTGTTTTGTAATAATGACATAGGAGATTTGATGTTGGTTTACATTTGTTAGGAGTCAAGCGATGCCAGCGCTACTAGCGGCAAAGTTTGGCGGTTTTCTCCTCCATTGAATCATCTTTGCTTTCTTCCGCGCTTGCACCCGCGGGTGGCGCCGGGAGCCCCGTTACGCCCAAGAGCTTGCGGGGGGTATCTGTTCGCGCCCCGCTCAACGACGGGGCGGTCTTTGTGTTGGGCCTGGAGCGGCACTAGGTCTCGTAGGTGCTGCGGAGCGTCCTCGCTCACGCAGCACTCGCTGGTGTAGATGTTTGTCAGTGGGGCTGGGAAGCCCCCGCGGCGGTGGTAATGGGGGGTGCGGCGCGCGCCGGACTCGCGGTCAGACCACACCGGGTGAGACCCCCGGTAAACCCGAGGGAAGCCCAGCGAGGGACCTGCGGACGAAGTCCATTGAGCGCGCCGATTTGCCGGCAGGAGGTTCCCAGCCCATTTGTTTTAAGATGTACTCGGGTCGAAAACTGGACCTTCAAGCGGTATCAATATCCTCCGCGCGCACTAACTCGCGCGGGAAGGCTCGGCGGTGGTCGGGTGGCCTGGTGTGATGCGGGGCGAGATGCTGGAGGTGCTGGAAGCTGGAGGCGTCCGCACGCTCAAACACTCGCCTCGCCAGCGCTTTGATGAAGCTGTCCAGGCTCTCCTGTTTTAGGTCTCGATGGATTGTGGAGTTCCTTACGTAGCGCGGCGCGTCGACGATACGCCGTAGTGTGGTGCTCTGCACGGCCCGCAACCGACGTCGATGCGTCTCGGCCGCAAGCGCATACCACGCGGGCGCCGCGTACGTAAGGTGAGGACGAACATAGAGTTTGTACAGCGCCAGTTTCCGCTTTATTGGTAGTGATGACTGAAGTACGGGGCGCAATCTGGCGGCAGCCGCCTTTGCGCGGCCCGTAGCTGCAGCGATATGATGCCGCATTGTGAGGCCTCGATCCAGTGTAACGCCTAGGTAGGTCGCTTTGGGGCGCCACTGGACCTCGACCCCTTGTAGATGGAGTGGCGGCGGGAGTTGTCGCCAGCTGAAGACTATGGCCTGTGTCTTGGCGGCATTGGCGGTTAAGCGCCGCTCTGCCAGCCACGCGGGAAGGGCGTCCAGCGACCTCTGCAGTTTGACGGCTGCGTGGCGCGCGTTGAGAGACGTTGCGACGTAGGCAGTGTCGTCCGCAAACAGTGACACCGCACACCCCGCTGCTACTGGAACATCATTAGTGTAAATTGAGTACAAGCTCGGCGACAAGCAACTGCCCTGGGGGACACCCGCGGCGATCGGACGACAACTCGATTTCGCCCCCTCGACTGAGACGTGGAAACGCCGGTTGAGGAGGAAGGAGCGAATAATTGCCACCACGCGCCGCGGTATGTCAGAGTCGAGGAGCCTGCACACTAGTCCCGCGTGCCAGACCCGGTCAAAGGCTTTCTCCATGTCGAGGAATACCGCAGCCGCCACCTCTTTTTTGTTAAGGGCGGCGGTGATATCGTGTAGTACTCTCGACAGCTGGAGGGTGGTGGAGTGTTCACTACGGAATCCAAACTGTTCGGGCCGGGGTGTAAAGTGCCGCCTGATTGTCGGCAGCAGCATGGCCTCGAACAGCTTGGACTGCGTGGCGAGTAGCGAAATTGGGCGATAGCTAGCCGGGTCGAAGACGCTCTTGCCCTTCTTGGGCAACATGATGACTTGAGCCTCTTTCCAGGGATCGGGAAAGTGTGCGGTCCGGAGGATCGCATTATAGAGACGCATAAGCGTCACCACCGCACGATGGGGCAGGTGACGCAGAGCTGCGTTGGTGATACCGTCCGGGCCGGGAGCCTTCCTGAGCTTGAGCCTCGCTGCGTGTTTCTTTACGGCGCTCGGCGAGAAGAACAGCACCTCTTCGTCTGCCGGAGGAGGGGCGCCAAGCTGCTCAGCGACGGCAGTCTCGACCTCTAATGCGCGTGCTGGGTCCTCCGCGGGATTAGGGGAGAACTGCCGTTGTAGGTGGTCCGCGAACAGCTCGGCGCGGCCCTCGGCGTCGTAGCGCAGTGTGCCGTCTGGGTGTCGTAACGGGCGAATGGGGTCGGCTGCACCATTGAGGCGCCTGCATAGGCGGTGCAGGCGTACCCAATCTGTGGAGGCCTCGTCTAGGCCACGCTCCCATGACTCGGTGGCGTGATCGTTGAGCGCGGTTTTGACCCGTTCGGCTACGGCGCGCAATTCTGCGCGCATGCGCGGACAGCGGGTCAGTTGCCAGCGTCTTCGTAGTGCGCGTTTGCGGCGGATGAGCGCCAGCAAACGAGGCGGCAGCTGTGTGTACGTCGTCGGTAGAGGGCGCTCGGTGGTAGCAGCTGCGAGTGCGCTCTGTAACAATACAGTGAAAGAGGTAGCGGATTCGTTTATGGACGCTGGGGTGTCAGGTGGGCGCGGCTGTGGTGCGTCGTCGAGGGCCCGCTCGAAGACTCTCCAGTCGATGCACCTCCGACGAGGCGGCGTTCGTGGCGCCATTTTTGGCGCGGCGTCCAGTAGGGTGACCACCACGGGGAGGTGATCGGACAGGAACTCGTCAACGATCACGTCCTGTGTCATCTGGCACGTCAGTCCCTGGTGTACCACGATATCCAAGGTGTCCTCTCGGTGGTTGGCCTGGTCAGGGTAGTGCGTCGGCATGTCCGGGCCGGACACTGAAAAATCCAGCGTCTCGGCATCGTGTAGCAGGCGTCTACCCCGTGGGTTTTCTACGCGCGAATTCCATGCCGGGTGCTTCGCATTCCAGTCACCGGCCATGACGCAGGGATGGGCGGCGGTGAGGAGCGCGCGGATATCGGCGGAATTGTATCGGTTGTTTGGCGGGGCGTAGACCGCGAAGAAGCCCGTGGGCCGACCTGCGAGCTGCAGCTCCACACCCAGGGCCGCACATTCGGTGACAGCCACCTCAGGTAACAGCCGATGCGGGATGCGGCGCCTCACCATGACTGCTAGGCCACGGTAGGCTCGGCCGCTGGAGTCGACAACCTCCATTGAAGTGCTGGAAGAGTGATCCCTTTGTTTTAATTATTTGATGAAGAACAAGAAATACAACTAGAAAACAAGTCTTGAAGTCGTTATCTAGTTCTGAATGAGGTTTTAAGTTATTTGTATGATTGAAATAAATAAATAAACATAAAGTAATTTACGATTGATTTATTTGTCATTACGTATTTTCCTATCTTAAGAACCCGATGTTTAACAATATTCTTCATACAAAGAATTAATGTACTTTATGTTCATTACAACAAGACATAAATAAAAATAAAACAGTATTAAGACTATTTTATTCAATTTCCATAGTATTGCCCACCACAATTTTTTATTTCCCTAATTGCCGTGAAATTCCGCTAAAATTTTAGTACTTAGGAAAGTCACTCCCTATGTCAATTATAATAGAAAATTCATTAATTTTTATTTTTTAAATTACATGATAAATTTTTTTAGTACTTTGTTATTGTTGTAATATATTAAGTTTCTCATAAAATCTATGTAAAATGATAGATAAATTAATTTAGTTTAGATGAGATTATTATATTTAGCTCATTTCAACCTGTAGGATTATAACAGCCAAGTAACTCTTGCATAAATTCGCACTTCAGGTTTAATCACAAAGAAAATATCAAAGAGTATGTTTATCATTGCAACTTTTATTCTACCAGTAACCATAAGTGTTTATTTATGTATACTTTTTATAAATTTAAATGATAATATGAACAATAAACTTTTAAAAAAAACTTGGTGCAACGGGTGGCCTTATCGCTACTAAGCGATCTCCCCCTTCCTCTTATTTAGTGTTCTGGTGTGCTACCCAAATTAGATTTAATATCATTTGAAATCTAAGGAGATTAAACTGTGGTATTTGAAACTGAAATAAAAGTTAAATACCTACTTAAAATAACTACAATTCTTTTAAAATAATTTAAAAATATATTTATCTCAAGAGACCTAGCAGCTTGCTAGAAATGTAATTTTATACTCTATAAAAGAAAATATTTTGTAAATAATCAAATATAAAGCTTTTGCTTTTTTTTCGATATCTTTAGTTACTTTATAGATTACCCAACTAAATTCTTGAAAAAAAATCGCTATATTTATAAATGTTACTTTATGTTAGTCAGTGTCTGCTAAAATCTAATAGGTATAATATAATACAATTAAAAAACTCTAATACGGCATAAGGCAGTCCTAATGAATAAAAAAATCTGGATTAAATTCAGGATTAATTGTGATTCTGATTTTCCATGATACGCCAATGCAATGTGTATAACCATCGTGACGACACAATGCACCAGATGCAGTCTATTCCTGCCTAATGGAATTGCAATGGAATATCAATGGATTAATGGAATGGTCAATGTGCTAATGTGCTAGTATCTGTCAATGCCATAGTGACAGATTTCAATGATACCTGACATGGGCCTGATAATGGGCCGCGGCTGAATCAATTTTGCCGATTTTTTACGGACAAAAGAAATAATGGTCTTATTATTATTAAAAAATATGCAAGATGTGGGGTTTATTATTAAAAAATGAAATAGAATAATATAAGTGTCAATATGAATTCATCATCAGTAGTGGCGTGCCGTGAGATTTTTGATGAAAATAGCCAACCATCTGCAGAGGGTTCGTATTGGATTTGTTTGAATTTCTTCAAATTAAATCAATAGTTTTTAATTTTTTAACTGCTGAAACTTAAACTTATCAGTGTTGAGCTAGAGGAACAAGATGTTAACATTCACCTTTACTTACACTCTTAGGTCTATTTATCAGCATCTACTAAGTAGTTATATATTATTGATATTGTATTATTTGTTTTTATATAGAAATATCAGATTATGCCTCTCAGTTGGGAATCGATCCTGAAAGTGAAACCCATCTCTTACCTCTAGCCCGGGATGGCCTCATGCAAGCTTTACCTCCACCATGGAAGGCTTAGTAAGTTACTAAGAGTTGCTCAAGCTTTTTCATTTGTTATTTATATAGATTCTTAAGACTATAATTTTTGTGACACTTATTTAGAAACTTTTTGGCGACATTCTAAATTAAATCTTATTAGAATTACCATGTTACATACATTGAAGTTATGGTGTTTAATTGTGTACTTTTGTAATTTCTACTTAATATCTCTATTTTTAAAGTTAACACAAATGTGTAATTAATGGATAAGTATCCATGAATAGGTCTTTGGATATGGCTCAAAACGGTATTGAGAAATATTTTTAAATTCTGTAATGATTAAGGTTAGATTCAGAGTCCAAGGCTAACAGGATCTGTAAATCCAATATGTCAAAAAATATATTTAATTTGAAATATTGGTTCATTAGTTCATTTTAAGTCTTGTCACTAGAACTTAACCATAGTTTCTCTTCATATTTAGATCTGTATATACTATAACACTATATTTAAAACAATTTTTAGTTAGTATAATTTCTTATTTTTTTTTATATTTAAGCTTTGATGAGAAACTGCAAAGCCATTACTACTACAATGAAGTGACTAAAAAGACCCAATGGGAGCATCCACTTGACCATGTCTACAGGGAACTTGTGAAAAAAGCTAGAGATGCTTCCGTGTTAGATGATACTTGTGCATCTGTTCAGGTAACTAAGTTTGTAGTAATCATGTGAAAAAGGTTCATAGAGAGATTTGTAATAGTCTAATAAATATAGAAGCATATTGCAAATACTAGTATTGAAATCAGTTTAAGATGTCTAATATTTTTTATCCTGTTACATATTTGTTCTATTATTTTAAATTTTAGGTATAAAAATGTTAAATAATATAATGATAATGGCTACTTACTGGGATTGCAATCTGTGTTAGCAGTGACTTTGATTTTTAAGTGACTAAAAAAAACTAAATGAAACATGTTTTTTAATGTAATTTATTCTTTAGGATTTAAGTATCACACTTCTCATTGCTGCAATCTAATTTCTCTTTATTTAATCACCAATTCCAGGAATTACTAACATCTGAGGAAAACACAAAAAACTTAGAGCGAGTTGAAACAAAGGTTGAAAGTGATGAAGATGAATTAATAACAGATAGTGAAAACCATGCATCGGATGTTAAAGAAAATGCCTTAACCCAAGGACACAAGAGACCTATGGGCCGACCCCCTTTAGGTCCACTGTCAAGACTTGATAAGAAACTTGGAGATCTACGAATATCACCTTTGCGTCGGAGTGTGGACAGTTCAATATCGCCTAAAGGGATTCCTACAAGGAATCCCTCTGAAAGAGATGTACTAAGTCGTCCAATATTTGAAAGGCCTAAAACACTGTTTAAGCAGCAATCAGAAATTATTGATCTAAAAATGCATGTACTAACAAGTCCCGAAGAGGAAAATTTCAGTCCTTTATTGTCGGCTAAAGTTGATAAAGGATTGCCCTTTACAGGTATTTATAACATTACTGCTGTTTGCTCAAAAGTAATACATTTACCTAAAGGTTTCATTACCAGCAAAATAATAATTGTTTCTGTTTGAAACCACAAATTACTTTACAATACGTACCAAGGTCACGTTTGGATAGAAAACATTTTAAATATTGAGTTCACTATAAAATTTCTTATCACCATTTTGTAACAATTATGCAATAACTATAGTAGATATTTAAAATAAATTTCTAACGTATTTTACAATTATTAAAATTATATTAAATGTTTATGTATTTTTGTATAACAAATACCTATTTACTAAATTGATCTATACTAGATTGGGATTTATTGGCTTGTCTTGTCATCTTTTTTATTTCTGCTAAGTAATGACTCTATCGTACGAATGGCATAAGCATTAGTCATCCAGTTTATTAATTGTTGTAACAAACACTACGGCTGAATATCTTTCAGGCCGTTAGTTAAACGGCGCCCTTTAGTTAAAAGGCCAGGCTGTTAATTGAACGGCTTAAGCTAGTTGGCTGCGATATCTATTCAAGTTAAAATATGCAAAAATGTCTACTTTCAGGTAAAGGCAATATGTTCTTAAGAATATCCAGATCAAATCTCCCAAGTCCAGACACAGAAAAGTCTTCACATTTGGATTCTCTCACTAAAAGTGACCCGCCCAAGGGTATATTGCGAGAAAAATCATCGGATTATATTCAAAGGAAAATCGAAAGTATCACAGGAAAAACTAAACAAACAGCTAGCTTCGATGAAGATAAGAAAAGTGTTAGGTAATTGTTTTTAATTAAAAAAATTACATGAAATATTGGAAATTAATATTTAGGGTTAGCTAGTGATGCTATTTTGGGTTTACATCAATGAAGATTTTTTTAAATTCGAGTGGGTAAATCACAATGTCTGTTTTATGTATATTTTATAGAGATTTTAT
Organism: Pieris brassicae; assembly: GCF_905147105.1. NCBI lineage: Eukaryota > Metazoa > Arthropoda > Insecta > Lepidoptera > Pieridae > Pieris > Pieris brassicae. The sequence goes on from NC_059673.1 coordinate 11,324,759, forward strand.
ATTTATATTAAGTAGCAAATCATTGTAAGCTCATTACTCTATACGCAGTATGAACTGCACATTAGGTTTTTTTTCCATTTTTTTTACCAATGTATCTATCTATTATAGTTTGTATTGAATAGGCTCCAAAACCACTGGACTGATTTAGAAAGTACTTCTAGCATTAGCATCCTACATCATTCTTGATTCATGTCATAATATAAAGCAGATAAAGATCGTATTTTTCTTCTTTATTCTTTTTGTTGTAATATTTTTGTTTCGTGAATTGATTGTTTTTTTAACACCAGGATTAAATTGAAAGGAATTTGTACTGTGCTATTTCAATTCAGGCACTAAGGATAAACCCAGTTTTTGTGTTTTTGTACTCTTAGTTTATTTATAATGTTCAAGAAATAATAAAAAATAGATACACCATTTTTAGAAAATAGGATAATCGTAAACCATTTACAATACCCACCAACAACATCAAAATCGTCTTTCATACTAAAATGAACTTGTTGCACATTGCTTATTTATTGTATATTCGAAACTGCATTTAACATTTAAGAATATTTTTTCCACAGATTCAAACTAGAGAATCTTCCCGATCCAACAATCAGTCCCGGCTCGAACAGTTCGTCTGAGCAAAACGACGGGCAAAGTTCAATAATAAGCGCGCCATATTCGAAAAATCCATTAGAAATACCCCCATTTAATCCCTTAAATAAACCCGAACTACCCTCATTTCCTACCCAAATTCCCAATGTGCCTTTAAACTCCATTGTCCTCTCACCTTTAGCCGGCCGACCACCGATACCACCACGAATTGACAGCCCGAGGGAATATAAGAATATATCTGAAAAGGATTCTATAGGTATTATTTTTTTTATATTTAAATTTAAGAATGAAATAAATCAGGGGTGCTACAACCTTTTTAGTGCCGGGCCTCAAATTTCTGTATCTCTTTCATGATGTCAATCTAATAGGCAAGTAAGTGAACAGCCTCTTGTGCAAAAAGCAAGACTGGTGGTTTCTTCACGATGTTTTCCACATCGCACATAGACATAAAGTCCATTGGTACATTGCCGTGGATCGAACCTACGATCCCAGGCATGAGATTCGCACGCTGAAGCCATTGCCCATACACTGCTGTATTCAAATATATTTATTCTATATCTCATCTCTTTACGTTCTCACTTTACTACTACGACCTCGTTCCACAATGGAGCCTTATTTAAGGCAGATTTTGCCGCACACCACCAATGTCGAACCAGCTGCCCACTAAAATATATCCGCATCAATTCGACATAGGGTCCTTCACGAAATGAGTACGTACAAGTTCTTAAGAGGCCGGAAACGCACTCGTGAACCCTCTGGCATTGAGAGTGTCCATGGGCGGCGGTATCACTTAACATCAGGTGAGCCTCCTGCCCATTTGCCCTCTATTTTATATAAAAAAATATAGGAAGCTTGACGAAATGAGCGTACCAATTGTTAAACGTTTCAGTAACGTTGCCTTCAAATATTCATTACTTAACACCAAGTGAGCTTCCTGCCCGTTCGCCCCCTGTTCTAACAAAAATAAAATACCTTTTCGAGCGGTCGGTAACACTTGAGTAACCTATCTTTGCAATAGGAGTCAATCTCCTCTCATCACGTAAATTACTGCCTTGTGTAAGATCCTCATATTTTATACAAATTAGACTTGAAGTTCTCAAGCTGTACCAATGTTGGTCTTGAGTTGAAACGCGTAAGTACCCTAAGATGGGTATAAAATGTTAAATTCTTTAAAACAATTTTTGATTGAAATTTTGAAGTTTGCTTAAGTTGTAGGTGGTTAAGGTACGGTTCAGATAATTTATAGGAACCGCTCTAATCTGAGACCAAAGGTTGCAGCACAATTGGAATATTATTTTCGTAAAAATAAGAAATATTGTGTATAAATATTATGTGAACGGAAGTCGTCATTTATACTTAAAAACCACAGTATCGTTAAACGTTGCGTATCTGATACTGGTATTACAGAGAGTGAAATCCGAGAAACCCGCGGGACGTCACCTCGTAGACGACTTGTGAAGCCCCCAGTTGCAGACTACATAAAACCTGGATTGTTTCAAAAGAATTTTCAGAAAATTTCTGACTTGGTTCGGAAGACAGAAATCGATCCGACGAACTTAGAGGATCCTACATCTGAAAAGGAAGTCCGACCACGGTATGGATTTAATGTTGCTGTTTACTAATGCTGTGCACATATGTTGGCGATTTTATCTAGGTAAATGGACAAAGGCTAATGTTAAGTGGTAACGCTGCCCATAGACAGACACTGCCAGAAGGCTCACAAGTGCATTGCCGGCTTTTTAAGAATTGTTTTCTTGAAGGACTCCAAGTCGAAGTGATTCCGAAATTTTATTAAATTAAATTTTAAAAAGTTATATAATTTCGTTTCTAAAAAAAAATTTCGGTACAACCATTCAGATCTGGGCCTCAGCTTTGTGTATCTGTTTCGTAATCATTGGTTCAGCTAATAGGTAAGTAAGTTATCTTCTGTACCTGAAACGCCGATTTTGGCACTACGGCTGGTCGGTTTTCGAACGATGTTTTCCATGCCCGGCTTTGGCATGGCATTCGAATATACAAACGCGATGAGATGAGCATGCTGAAGCCACTAAGCCTACACTGTTCCTTCTGTGTTTGAATGATTATTATTATTTTTCTATAATAAAATGTCTATTTAGGTTAAAAGACAATATTGAAGCTTACGTTTCATATAAAATTGCTTGTTCTTTAAAAAACCACTACATTAAAAATATTTACTTGCAGGTCACCACTTATACCACAAACAAATAAAATATCAATAAATTTAATGGAAAGTATCGAATCTGAAACCTCAATAGACTCCCCAGATAGAGAATTTGCTAACATCGATTTAAATGACTTTGATGACGCTGAAAAAGATACAAAACCCAAAGAAGACAAATCGCCCCGCATCGAAGATGCTTCCGAAAAATCAAATTCCAAGACTGATTCGTTAAGAAACATTCCTTTAATCAAAATTCCGAAACTAGATTTAAAATCGAAATTTGCACATTCCGATTCTGAAGACTCGAAAAAGTCGACGGACGAGCCGAATACTGGTGTCCGGTCAAACAGTATAGACATTCCGAAAGACTTACCCACATTGAAGTTATCGCCAACCCCGAGCTTAGGATCCGATAGACCTAGATTGGAATTAAACAAGCCCTGGTCCAGCCCATTATCCACTTTCAAGCCATTAAATAAAGCTGTCACACCGCTTAAATCTTCAGAATCGTTATCGAAAAGTCTCAGTCCGAGATTAGATGGTGTCATGCTGTCTCAAGGGAAATCCAGCACCGACAATGTGGTAGTCGTTTATCAGTTCGAAACTCAGGATGAGAGTCCAAAAATCAAATCACCTATACCAGATATGGGGGTGAGGGAAATGGTGGAGAGAAATAAAGCGGATGAAAGGAGAAGACTGGAGCTAAACCTTCAGAAAGAGTTGGAGATGATAAGGATGGAGTTTAGTGGGAAAGAGAGGAGGATGAGAGCGCAGTTGCAGACGGAATTGCGGGAGGTGGAAGAGAAGTTCCTAATGGAGAAGAGTATGAGGTTAAGTGAGCAAAGTGAGAGACATAAACGTGAAATGGAAGAGGTAAATCGTAGAAACTAGTAGTAAAGTTTTTTTCACTAAACATTCTTAAAACCTTTTTGAACTTTTTACGTTTCCATCTGGTTTTACTTACCGCTAAGCCTTCATAGTTTCTGGGAATCGAACTGACAGCCTTCTTTGACGTCATCTTTATTAATAATTCAGTACGCACGTGAATCCAGAGATATAGTTTTCAATTTGCCACGATTAATAACAATTTCGGGACATACAAACAAAAACTAATATGCGTAATATTTTTTGTAAGGTTTTAACTACGAATGAGAAAAATTATCAAGAGACATTGGAAACTCGACTCAAGGAGTTGGAAAATAAATTTCAAAATGAAGTCGCCGCGACACAAAGACAACACGAGAGTAATCTCATCAAGATCCGCGAAGATTACTCTATAAAGCTTACAGCGCAGAAGGAACAGTTGGAGATTGGTAAGTTATTAATCACGAGGACAAAACGAAAGTGAAACCGTCAAATTGTGAAACGGAACGTAACTCGCGCGCTGATTGGTTAAACGGCATATGCCCCGCGCCACCATATTTGTTTGTTCTATGGCCTACTATTAAGCCGACCAATCAGAGACAGCCTTCGCACAGTTGACAATTTTAAGATTTTAATTTGACGGTTTCACTTCGATAGATTACAATCTACCGAATAATAATACGTTATAGTATTGTCTTTTGTTAACATAGCTTTTACACATTAAGAAAACACATTTTAAACGGATTGAAGCTATGTGTTATTATAATAAACATAATTATTTACATAAATTTAAAATTTTCCGACGTGATACACCTACAGCTGTGATACTTTTGACATTAAACACCTTTTGTCTTCAGTCAACGTGACCACGCACGCTGTAAAACACGGGAAACGTCGGAAAATTTAAAATTTAAAATTATGTAAATAAATATAAGTTCTTCAATCCGTATAAAAAGTGTTTTCTTAATAATACGTTAAATTGAAAGCAGCACGTTGAGGTTCACAATCTTTCGACAGTTCACAATCTCGCAAGATAGATTACAAACTAACAGTATTTACAAAAGAAAGAACACTTTCGAAATGTAACGGTTAAATGATTGCTTAAGATATTAACTTACTCCGCTGGCGCAGGGACCCATATTTGCTGATTAAAACAGGTACTTGGAGACTTCTCCACGGCGTCCTAGCGACATTAGGGCCTGCCGACCGCAATCGGTCGATATTTCTTATACGAAAATGATAGCGTATTTTTTCAGAGAACGAACGCGCACTCGCAGACGTACGCGATCAACTGCAATTGGCTCTATACAGAGAGAAGGCTCGAATACTCGAAGAAAATCGTGCCACCATAGACGCGCTAAGAGAAGAACACACTGCGAGGATTACGGATCTCAGACATGATTATAGGGCGGAGGTATAATTTTTTGATTAACTGTTTTATTTTTGGATACTTTTGGCTACTTTGTTTGTATAATTGTGGAGGAAGGTCTGCTCTTCTCCCAACCTAAAGATCCTGTCTCACAGGCCGTCTTGGATTTTAGGATATTAATCATAATAGATAGAATTGCAAGAACTACTTATAAGCATAGAATGATAGAATTTCTAACTTTAAAACAGTGCTGTTAATCTTTATTTAGAGAAATTTACCTCTATTTTTTTAACAATGTTTCAGGGCTCATATTTCGTGAATTAAAAAAAATTACGTAGGTATCGCGTTTGCGGTATAAAAAGAATCTCACATCAGTAAACACGTCACGATGTTTTTATGTTTTTGTTTGCTTTTAACTTCTAGTTTCATTAGGCTAACCGTAACATAACACAAGACCGTTTTCGTAATTTGAAGTCCATTTAAAATTGTGGAGGAAAGGTACTAGTCTACCGACCTAATAATAAGATGCTCAACCACTCCAATGTCTAAGGCCCGAAGCTCCCAGTGGCTATGGGCTAGAAGTTGTATTTATCCTTAGCGGCGGTCACGTTTCGAATTTGAATAATATTTCCGGTTATCAGGACAGTAGATTGTAGGTGTCGCTACAAAATATAATCTAACGCAATTGTTTATATACGTATATATAATAATTATTTTCATCAACCCAAAGTAAGTCATTGATTTTGAAACAAGAGACTTCGCGCTACTTGCCAATCAACCACTTGAAGCTCGCGCGTCTTCCCGCCGTCTTTCCTCCAATATCTAGGCTAGGTAATGGGTTCTTAAACATGCTTTCTGGACTCTCCGGCCCGCTCCCAGTCTCTCGAGACTAATATAATCTTTTGGCTATGGCTTCCCGTATGTTGGTTTCGGGTACCATCTCAATCTCATACTTTTTTCTGATTCTTTTTTTTTGTTAATCTGGCCAAGAATTTTTATACAAAACAGTTTCTCCTTTAAGGTGGAAAGGCTTCGGAGCCAACACGCGTGTCACTTGGAAGAGTTGAGAGTGAGATTGTCCGGTGAAAGAGCCGCAGCCGTGAGACAAGACGACAGAGTTTTACACGACAAGTATAGGTGTCTTAAGGAGAAGTATGCTAGACTGAAACATGACGTTAAGGTAATTATGAGACAGTCACTTAAAACTTACTTATTTATTACTTAAGATGTCATGTGGAACATGGTGTAATTAATGGTTTCCTTACAAACGTTGTGTAATACAAAAAAACTTGGCAATTAAAAAGAGTGGCGGAGAGTTCTTCTTCCTTCCGGCCTGAGACCTGTAAATGTAAAATTAGAAGCATTTAATGTATATTTCTTTTTTTGACGTTCATAAGTGTTACCTGTATGAATAAATGATTTTTGACTATGACTTTACTGCCGTCCATGGACAACTGCGATATCAGGAGTTTTGTAAGAGTGTTGCCGGTCTTTGAGATTAAGGGCTTTTAAAGGCCCCTAAAGTAACGGTTTTTATTTAAAAGGTCACACCAACAATGGGTATTATCATCATATTTCTATTAGAGGAAAATAGTTCAATTTTTCTGGACTAAGATTAGACGTTTATATTTTAAGAGGAGGGTGAGCTAGTGGCCTCTGTAAGTTGCTAGTATCTTTCTATGTGGAGATACCCAAAAACTACGTGTCTGACTGAAGGCTGAACGTACTTGTCCATTATTAATGATCTTGGATAGAAAAGCAAGGCCAATTTTACGAGTTTTAGCTACTCGATTAAAATTACTTTGATTTACGATGAGTAGTTCAAAGTATTTATGGTACTAAGAGAAATATTAAGTTGATTATAATCTAATATTATAAAGACGAAAAATTTGATTGAAGTTTGAATGACAACACATTGAATAGATCCAAAACTGATTAAAAAATATTTTACCATTAAAACCGTAGGGTTTTAATGGTAAATTACACAGAACGTAGGTTCTGTATGGAATTACCTCTGTCTTTTATTAATAATCTGTTTGAAAGTGTAACCCATAAAAATTACTAAATCGCGTTTGCGGAAACTATTGACAATAGAGCAATGTTATGTACTACGGTTTTATTCTTTTATGTAGACATCAATGTCTACATGAAAGTCTGCGATACCTTGTATAAAACAAAAAAAAATGTATTGAATTTTAAAATATTTCTGCTGAAAAAACGTTAAACTGTAGAACATCGAGCTATGACCGAATTAATGCAGGTGGAAAGGCAGAGTACAGCTCGTTATTTACAACGAGAAAATATGAATTATTTTCGCAAATCACTATACTTAATGGCAATGTAGACTTTTTGGAAACAAACACCGACCACATCATACATAACGCAAACTTACATATAAACCCAAAAAACGCACTATCTTTGTCCAACGCTAGTTCACCTTCAGAGACACTCATGTTTATCCACTTCTATAAACACGAAACAAATTCTAACTCGAGGAAACTTGCTGCCCACGACACAGGTAATCCTAGTGTGGCTAGTGCCTCGTCGTCATGACTCATCAAAAAAAGTATTTCTTTTATAATATTCTTATATAATATATAAACTTTATACTTATATAATATATATTCTTATCTTAATATATTTAAATCTCCTGTCACGATGTTTGTCCACGATGGACTCCTAAACTACTTAACCGATTTTAAATTAAATTGGCACACCGTGAGCAGTCTGGTCCAACTTAAGAGATAGGATAGCTTAGATCTTTAATTATAGTCGCAATTTTATTTTATTTCAAATTATTCGTCTATAATTAATTGACAGTCACAATTATCTGTTAACTCCAAAAGATTCTAACAGATGTCGATACTTTTCGACTGGATTGAGTAAGTAATCAATAGATGGCACTGCTATGGTAAATCGACAAACGTGTCATATAAGCTACAATTCAATATTATAATTACCACGTGTTATTGAGGCTAAAGTATTACCGTTTTCAGATGACACTGGAACGTCGCAACAAACGCCGCGAGATGAGTATGACAACTGGTTCGGAGACTGAGAAATCGAATTCCCATAAAGCAACGCAATCGTTGGAAAGGTATAAGGCCTTAATCCATTGAACAATGTTCAATGATGAGCCTGCCCGTTTGTCCCCTGTTCTATAAAAAAAAACGATGTACCTAACAAATTATCATTCCACCCGTATCACGTCGAAGTCTGTGGTTCCACTGAGTTTATTGCGACAGTTTCTGCCGTGCACCACTCATCCATGGAACCAGCTGCCCACAGAATTTTTTTCGTACCATTTTCTTGAAATGCCGACAAGCGAGCCTTCTGGTAATGTGTGTCCACGGGCGATAATATCGCTTAACATCAGCTGAGCCTCCTGCCCGATTGCCTTCATACATTACAATCTTATTTTTGTTTCTTTACCTTTAATATTTTTTATCGTATGTAATTTATCCTTTTCAGATGTAAGGAACTGAATGAGACGTCAGTAAGCGCGATAATAGAGACGGAGCCGCCGCTTATACGCATCAACAATAATCCCGTGAAATGTGACAACGAGACTTCGTATTCTGAGAACGTCAAGTCTGACAATAATAATGACGATTGGAAGAGCAATAGGGATTCGGTAAGTCATTATTATTATTACGTCACTCGCGCAGGAATTTATTTTAAAATTAAAAATACAGACATTAATGTGAGGGTAGAACACTAATTGGATAAATTTCTCCGTCTGAAGTATCGATATTTTTTTTATAGAACGGTGAAAACTGACAGGAGGCTCATCTGATTTTAAGTGATACCGCCGCCCATGGATACTCGCGAGTGCGTTGCCGGCCTTTTAAGAATTGGTACGCTCTTTAATTGAAGAACCGTCGAAGGAAGTCGAATTAGTTCGGAAATAATTCTGTGGTAAAAACTGGTTTAAAAAACGCTCAGTTGTGGAACGACGGACGTAGAGATATATTATTTAAATAGAAAATTAATTACAACAAGGAATGATGATAAATAATAAATTTGTTAGATAAATAGTGTAGGAGGAATCTGTGGAACAAGGTGTCATTAAAAGTTGATTTTATGTTTACAAGTAGGTAAATATAAAATAAGTGATATTAATGATTATATAATGACAAGTAGTTTTAGCAAAAACATCAATTAATACAATAGAGAGCTAGAATTTAATCAATAAATATTAGTAAACAATATAGAGTCGCTCTCGAGGTTCCCATGTATATGAAACTCTATAGATAAATAAAAATCATGTAAAAAAAAATTATGTGGTTTTGACAGCCATGAACGATTTCATACAAAAAATAATCCAATGTCTTTGGTGTTTCCACAAACGTTCCAAATTCAAATATCTAAAAATCTATTTGCAAAAACTTGGCCGTTTTATATAGATTATTTTAAGTTTTATGATAAGATTATTTTATTTTAATAAAGCACATTTACGAAACACTACATATATATTTTGTATATCACGCGATACACAAACACACTATATATTCATATCCATCATTAAGATGTTATGTAAATAATGTAATACATTAACGTTTTTATTCGATAAAGAAGTTTTTTTTTAAACGTGTATGTGTAACCTAACATTAGTTAAGTTACATATAGATATATGTCGTAGATTCAGCGCGATTAATTATTTCAAAATTGGTGTTACTCCCGTCGTCCGACATTATTCCTTAATATTTTAATATATTTCTGAACATATTCTTATAACAGCCACCACCGAACTAAATTCGTGTCAATTCATTTTATTTAACTTATATACTTACATTATTATTTAACTAAACTATTATACAAATATAGCATCGTTTTTAACTTGAAAAGTATTTAGAATACCTTGTCCACGTTATGTCAATAACATTGAACGTGTCTCGTGTCATCTGTTAACTGTCCACTGTCAGCAGGCCAAAGTGTATTTTGCTCAGTGCCAGTTAACGGCGTTAAAGGTAATAAAACAGGAACTTCACTTAGATATTTCTCACAGGTTGCGGAACCGGCAATGACGTCACTAACGTCCGCATTGAAGCAGTCGCGTGTGAGACGAACGGGAGTCGCGTTTCGTGAGCCACCTCGTCGGAGTCGCGAAAGGGAAAAGGACTTAGGTGAGATATAACGCAATTTACTTTAACAAATTATAGCAAAACAGTGCAGAGTAACTTTAATCAGCCTGTCTCTTTTCATCACAGCGTAAAGACTTTTTGAGTGAAAGAGACAAAAGAGGACTAATTTAAAAAGTGCAATGAGACTCAGGTTTTATGAATAAACAGTTGAATGCCTTCTTCAGTTACAAAACAAAATTAATATATGTATTATATTAAAACGTACAACGCTCGCTTGTGACGTCACGACGCGAGTCCGCGTTCGCGTGCGAGATATTTGCGTGACGTCATATTCATTTTGGAAATTCTTTAAAAATTTTGTTTGAGAAATATTCGTACTAGTAATTATTTTAAGATTAGATCACCTGGTGGGAATTAGTTAATTTAAAAATAAATATTCTTAGAAAACAGTGCTTTGTCGGCCATTAAGGTTGTGGAATAAAAAAAAATAAGCTGCTTTCAATACAATTACTAATTGACTTTGAAATTAAAATTTGAGTTGCAAAATGATTTTGTCTGCCCCCATTTCTCGGAAAGTAAAAGTTACATTGTTCTTTTTGATAAATCAGCGAACATAGGAAGTTCATCAAACGGGGTTTACTGATTTCTGATATAAATAAGAAATTATTTGAATCGATTTAATGATGATAATATTTGAATTTCAGAACATTAAGGATAATTAATTAATATAATACGATAAGTAATTTGCGCAGGCGTCGCTACGGACTGTCAAGATTCGTCGGACGCTACCACAGCCGATGAGAAGCCGAAGGAAAGTGTTAATGGTGAGAATAAACTTTTTTTTAAATATTGATTATATTTGAAATGCGTTAAGTATTAAAAAAAGTTCGTGCGTACACATGTCAGAAATGACTTGTAAATTAATTATTACTAAGGTAAAAGCCCCAATAGATGATCATGTATGTACCAGTATATGATTATTTACTTACAGTATATGTTTACGTGTTAATGATAATATAAATAAAGAAAACACTTTTTACCGGATTGACGCTATGTATCATTATAAACTTATACTTATTTTACATAATTTTAAATTTCTCGCGACGTTTCGCGTGCTTTACAGCGTGCGTGGGCACGGTGACCGAAGACAAAAGGTGTTCAATCTCAAAAAGTATCACAGCTGTAGAGAAAGTTGTATTATCTGTATTTATTTCCCCGGACTTGATATCGGCTAAATATAAATAAATAAAAATCAGCGTTTACTGCACAAGACGTTATGCGACAGAATTGCCATCTAAAGTTCTAATATGTAAACTACTAAACGAAAACATGAACCAATAGCGTGTATTTTTCTCGATATCCCTTTCTCGCTCTCTCTCAATCGGTCTCAATCGTTCTCTCTCTTTTCTTGGTCAAAAACGCTGCACGTTGTGCCGCATGTGACCCTCATGCGTCTAAAGAAGTTTCACTTAAAAAAATTTCAGCGATTTAACATTTGAAATGTGAAAGTTTTATATAAAATCGCGGGTACAGGGAAAGAAGGATCATTTATATATTATATCTTTAGTTAAATTACTTATAACAAAGATCAAAGACTATGATTTTAACGAATAGGTTTTGGCCTCTTTTTGAAATTGTCAGTGACTCCACACTTTGTCTCCTCACTCTCACTTTCTGACTATGTAGCATAGTTAGACAGGCCACAGATTAGACACATGACAGGTGTCATCTGTCAGCTATCATACAAATGTCAAACATAGTGTCCATAGACAATGATCTTTTTTTAAACAATATAGGTGACTACTGTGTGACATTCATTGTAAACTTTTTGAGCCTCATTCATGTTCATTGCATTTTTTTTAATGTTCTTATTTCACGATTTATTAGCTTTCTTTATTTAGACATAGACATAACATTTATTACTAACAAAAAATACACACAGAAACACATAAAATAACAATAATCAAAGTTAAAAAAAATAAATAAAAAATAATGAGAGATAACAATATTTTTTTAAGAAAAAAGATACGTTTTTATTGTGTAATGCGTGTGTGCTGTCGTTGTAATCAGCCCTGGCTCAGCATTATGCTGATGAGCAGAGTTGTTCCACAGCGCTGGGTATATAATTTACAATAATAAGATTTTTATTGTTCGATGGGTGTACAGAGCAACGTCTGTAGGGTCCGGTAATCTATTAAATTTAACGATTTTACACTTTTATAAATTTTAAACGGGATTAAACGCGAATTTAATATCGATAACCGGGCATGGTGAATAATATTAGTCTCATAGATGGCATAAAGCGAAAATATATAAGCATTTTGAGGGCCGTGGTCTCCGTATTCTTTTGGAAAACAGCACGACTTTTAGCCACACTTATCAAAAAGGATTCATAATTTTATTGCTTATAGTTAGTAATTTTTGCTTATGTAATTTACATAAAGGTACTCGTGAACTAAAGTAATAAACTATGAATGGTTCATTATAGGTCACATGCGCCGAAGGTTTACAAGATTAAAATCAGCATCAACGTCCAGATTGAATTATTCACCTAAGTAAGTGTTTGAACACATTTTTTTTAATATTTGAACTGAAAGTTGAAAAAAGTACTAAGGGCGCTCTAGGTCTCCGTGTTTGCCTTGATAAGTTCAAATATCCGATTTTCCAGACGCGGTGAAGGCTGGGCGAGTCCTTTGGAATCGCTTCGTCAACAATTGAGAAAACTTGACGATCTGGAAGACCAGTTTCCGGACCTCGCCTGCCAACCCGCGTACAGTCTTCGGTATCCATTCACTGAATTGGGTAAGGAATTTTAATAATGCAATTTTTTAATTTTTTACGATAGTAAGTGTTCAGTCGTATAAATCCTGTCTTCTATAACTGAACATCAGTTTGCTCTATTGTCAATAGTTTCCTAAGCGTAGGCAATATAGGGATTTTTATCTTGGGTTACTCTATCGAAGTTTTTATACAAAAATTTAAACTTTTATGGATAAATTGTGTAGAATTCTAATGGTATAAGAATGAGGCCGTTCATGTGTAAGTACGTAAGCTTTATAGTCTTTGATATTCTTATTTAGTGATTACGTCAACAGTATTTTTTAATAAATATTAGCCACACATTGTCTATGCTTGATAACGAAATGTAGTTAAGAGAATTCCTACAAAAAATTCAGGCGTTTATGTACTATGACAGCTTTGCTTACGTTTGCTGACGAGAAAGAGGGGCGGGGGAGGGGGAATTAATTGCAGTAAATCTGCTTACGCAACACTTGATGAACCCCAATGTTTCAAATCGGTCCAGGAGTTGTGGACCCTATTCAGACCCTATAAAGTTCGAACCCATGAACTACGAGTGAAAAAGCAGGGCATATTAATAAAATGGTTATTTCTTATGGCTTTTGTGTGGTGTTAATGTGTATTTTATATTTTTTTGAAGTAGACACTTTATCGGCGGTGAAAAAAAATTTACCGTCACATTTTTGGGTTACACGTCACGTTTTTCCGTAACGTGCCATCTTTTTCTTGTCCCAACCACGGTTGATTCAAAGAGATTCGAAGCCATTAATAACATAAATATATAAAAACGATAACAATGATAGTAATAATTCTATTACAATTAATAGAATTCTGTAATAATCTTAGTAGTAATAAGGTAAAATGAAATAATTGTATTATTTGTATCCATGTCTATGATAATAAAAGCCTTTTGTTAAACTTTATCTATATTTAACCTATTTGCATATACTAGATATTTTTTTTAAAAATAAGGTCAAAATGAAGTTTCACTTCTTACGTGTGTACACTAGCACACGCACACATTTTGTATTACTTGACTTATATCATTCTTCAATTGACTTGCGTTCCAGGCCCAGTAGCGACCGCAGACACGCCAGAATTAGAATTCGTACGTCACCGTGCGCTCGTAGAACGGGAAGGTATGCGACGTGCCCGCGCCGCCTTAAGGCGACGTAAAGCGGCGCTTAAGGAGAGTCGAGCCTCGCTTTCGCCGCATAGAGCTGCATCGGTGAGTTCACTAACCACGGAAATGTGATAGATATTTTAAAATATTCCTTATACAATACGCAATTATATATTTTTTTTCTAGGTATGAAATGGTTAGCTAAAAGTAAAAGTTTATACATAATTGTGAATGAATGACAGATGAATGAACGAATTATGAAAAAATGAAAAGTACATATATGATTATGAATGAATGAACATGAATTGACGCGTTGCAAATAGCAATTTTATAACTTTGCATAACTAACGATTGTTCTCTTTTTCCCACGCACTGTTTTTTTTAATAATGTTACTAACATACAGAAATTTAGTTTTTCATATATGAAAAACTAAATTTCTTGTCGTTACAATTGGCTTGAAAAAGCCTGGACAACGGATATGTTTTTTTTATAATAAGGGTTTGGTACTGACTCTAGCAATATACCGGCTAGCTAGCAATATATAATGTGATCAAGTAAGAATCCTGTCAGTTTACCTCCTGTTACATTAAAACAAATATCGAACGCGTCAGGGATGTAAAAATAATATTTAAATTTAAAATTTAAAAAAAAATTAACGTTACTCGAATCGATTTTTAGATTAACGTCTGAAGAAATTATTTAACATATTTTAGTATTTTTTTTGTCCTTAATATATAAGAACGTGAGTGTCAAGTACACAATTTATTCATAACGTGCCTGAATTGATAAGTTTAAAGGAAAACAACGTGAGGAAACCATCACACTCAAAGGTCAAAATACCATGTCGTTTGTCAGAAGAAGTAGGGTCACCTATTGATTATTGTTGAATATTTTTTGTGGCACTAGTGACAACAGTCAATAAAATAAGTTTAATAGTACCTTGAATAAGACGGTTTAAATGTAGTCTGTATCAATAGTACCAGTTTTTAAATGCACTCAAGCAAAGCAAAGCACAGTTAATTTTGTAACTAATTCAAGTTACTCGTAGTTATTATAGATTAGAGCATTGTTTACCAATGTGCGGCCCATGCCCCACGGACGTCAATTTTGTGGTTAAGAGGGCTTTTTGATAATTTATTATTTTCTAAAATAATTATTTCGTAATTTCAGTTTTTCGTTAGAAGTTGTAGAATGTGTTTTCGACTACAAAACATATTTAGAAATACTAAATGAGTCTAATGACACAGTTTAGGCGTTAGTGAAGACTAAGGGAGACGTAATAGTATACGTCTCCCTGTGTTACTAGTGTTAGTTAAATTAGGACTGAAGTGCACCCAAGCGTTGTTAACTTTTATCGAAGTCATGGATAAAGGGAAACTGTTAACCTGCCTCGTCCACAGTGAGTAGATGGAGCCCTTGGATTTAATGCGTAGGTCTTATACCCCCCGGACAATGAACTCTTTGGGTCACTTTAGTAATTTGTTTCGTCGCATCGCGGGCGGATTGTTGGGAAATCCTTTAACAGACCTGTTAGGATTTTATAACAATAATAAAATTGGACTGGTTTAGATCGTAGGAACAAGTGTTTAGTGTGTATCTCCACTCATAATTGTTACCATTTCCTTTTGTTTGACACTCCAATCCATTTTTATACAGTGTGATAGGTCTAAACATTTGGTATACGGTTTCAAATTTGTCGGAAGGCACTGAATACAATGAAATATTGAAATAGTTCTATAATACGACCAGCAACTTTGTCGTCTTAGCTTTTTTTATTTCTTGTCATTTTAGTTTTTCTTCAGCGACTGTTACCGACAAATAATTCGGTATTTTTAGAGTGTCGTAAACATGTACCAGTTATAATAGGAGGAGCGCGAGGCCACAGAACTCGAGGTGGCGTTACACCGAGCTCGTGCCTTGCTCGGTGAAAAAGAGATAAGACTGCAACACATCGAGCGCGCGCTTCGGAGACTGGCAGATGCCCATCCGCCGCCTCTTATTCAGGTGGAGGCCTTAGGCCTTAGAAGCCTTTGCCCTACGCGATCATATTTTCGCATTTAATGTGTATAGCACGCTTTATGGCCTACAAATAGCTTCATCTTTTTCGATATATATTACAATGATGTAAATAAGAAACTGTACGTGTACGTACACGTGCGCGTACGTGTTACTGTTGCTGAATGAAGTGGACGGACGTCCGAGATAAACACGCATTAACTGTTCTTACCTGCTTTGTCATAAAACTAAATTGTTTTATTGTAATGTTTTAATTATTTTCTTTGTGAGCAGTTAGAGCAGCAGTTTTGTTTGACTGTGATTTTTACTGATGAGACGAATCTTATGAATTGAATTTCGCTCAGGCCACGAAGTTTGGTGGTTTGTGGTTTTTATAACATGTATTGCATAAAATGTTATCCAATTTTAAATGCAAAATGTTATCCAATTTTAAATGCAAAATGTTATAAAAACTACGTTCAAAATTCAATCTAAAATTGTCCTATTTTTGTCATCTTCGGGAGGGCCTCTTCAAATTTTTGTTGCTTTTAAAATTTACTTATAAATATTGTTTTGACGTGACAACGTCTTATAATTCGATGGAGCCGGCTGCACGCACGAAAAACATGATTCACGGGGCGTTACCTCGCTCTGAATCGTTCCATTTAAGGCTTGAAGTGCAAGCGAGAGCGCGGAACGAGCGACAAAGAGGCACAATCGGCTTGCGCGTTCGGCAGCGTTCGACATTTTGTATTGTATATGTATCTTTCATTTGTCAGAGATTACTTCTAAATTAAATAAATGACATAATTGTATTTATGCGTACAAATAAAAGTAACATGATCAATTCAATTGTGATTTCCATTTGCCTACTTCTCTATATCCATACAAAACATCTATCAAACAAATCAAATTAAAATTTCCATCAGTATTTTCTTATGACGTTGTCACGTTCAACTATCGTCAGTAAACCGACTTTACAGACAACCGTTTTTTTAAATTGTACTTAATTATTAAATAGCAAGAAATACGACAATGTGTGTATGTTTTTTTAATTAAATTTTGTTTCAGCTATTCATAAGTCATTAAATAATTAATTTTGATGTAATGTGAAACTGTGTGAGTAAAATAAATTTATATTCTTGAAGAAATAAACGCAAAGAATTGAATTCACACATTATTCATTTACATCTCTTTACAAGCTTCGTTTGAGGAAATTTAGCCTTTCAATGTTTGCTTGGCTTATTGCATTAATATTTTTTTTTACTAGACGTAATATATTTTCAGAATATTTATCTCAATTTAAATACAGTACACAAATCTTACTATAATGCACCTTTGTAATGTGGTTTTTGTTGACGCTCTTTGGATAGTTCAATGTTTAGTTTAGTATACTCCGAAAACTAAACGTACACCTTTATTACGAGTCCAGACTCCGCGCTAAGTATGACTTCCTTGGCAATTCTCTTTTGACATTTGAGAGGTCTCGATGCTAACTCTAAGACAATTTTTGACGTTTGAACTTTACGTGCGATAATCGTTTCTTTGACTCTGGGAATGACAATGTCCTTTGCCATTTCTTATCCTTATTAATTCCAAATTAATATAATAGATAAACTTACCTCATATGTATTGATGATGTTGCGCAACATCTTTGACATTCTGAATTATTTTCTTATAAAATTCATGTTCACGATTATATTAATATTAGGAAAAATACATTCCAGGAAGCAACGACGAGCGAAGGGTCGTCGGGAAGCGAAGCCGGTCACGAAGTGGAAACGGGTGGGGCGGTCTTACGATCTCTACGCGCGTTGCACGCTGATGTCAGAGACATCTGGCGTGCGTTGGACGCTAGAAGACCTAATACGGGTAATACTAACGGCTAATACTTTTCGTAGTATTGTCTTTTGTTAACGTGGCTTTTACACATTAAGAAAATACTTTTTAAACGGATCGAAGCTGTGTATTATAATAAACTTATAATTATTTACAATCCGTTTAAAAAATGTTTTCTTAATGCTTTTCATGTTAGTGCTTTCTACATAGTTATATTCTTATGTTCTACATATTATTTATACGAATAAAATAAATTTTGATTATTGGATATTCATTGAAAGGGCTTTCAAGTAGGAGAACAAAATATCGTAAGTGTAAATTTGTCCACAAATTACTTGGCGTTAAGTGAAATCAAAATTTCTTTCATTCTTTTTAAATATAACAGGAGGCTCACCGATGTTAAATGATACCGCCGTCCATGGAAACTCAATGCCTGAGCGTTCGCAAGTGCGTTGCCGGCCTTTTGAAGAATTGATACGCTCTTTTCTTGAAGGACCCTATTGGTTCGGAAATACTTCAGTTAATAGAATATCTTTAGATGGTTCTCTCGCTCTTGGTGGCCCTATCTCTTTTATTTTATTTTTTCTCTGTTCGTTGTTTTCAGGTTTTTAATATAAACTCATTATAAAGTAATTATATTAGTCCGTTTTAATTCAACACTCGGAATCCATGTTATACGGATAATTCTTAAGATTCAACAAAATCAGTGGTTTTGGAGACACGCATACATTTTTGGATGCGACGTATACGCTATTGAATTATCGTTTTGTCTCAGTTGACATAATATTTGAAGTTTTTTTTACTTTTATTTCCTTTGAAGTTGCGACTTGTAAGATTATTAAGGATTATTATCAAGTAAATTGTGACTTTATCTTTGAATATAAACGAAACAAAAACGCGTGTTAGGCAAGAGGTTGCTAGGCCGGCAACACACTTGCGAGCCCTCTGGCATTGAGTGTTCATGGGCGGCGGTATCACTTAACATCAGGTGAGCCTCCAGCCCGTTTGCCCCCGGTTCTATACAAAAAAAGGGGCGTAGCCTAGTGGTTTGATTGACGTGGCCCTCATCCCAGAGATCCTGCGATTTACATATAGCTGGCACCAGTTTCTTTGATTTATATAAACTCGCTTGTACCATGAAAACATCGTGAGGAAAATTGTAACAAAATTTGGGATTAACTATGTACAGTCACCGTGACTACGCACGCTGTAAAGCACGCGAAACGTCGGGTTCTTGTTTAAATTTAAAATTATATAAATAATTATAAGTTTATAATAATAATACATAGCTTCAATCCGTTTCAAAAGTGTTTTCTTAACTATGTATTTGTTACGTAAATATTCGTAATTTCAGCGTCACCGGAAACGAGTTCCTGTAACGTGCCGACCACTTCCCATACAAGAATGACTCTATCAGCTGTAAGTGTTTAACCGTCAGAATTTGTATATGTCGCAGTAAAGTAGTTACATCAGAAAGTTAATTGAATCTCTAGATAGCTAAATAAATGTCGATATTCAATTGCCAGAAGGCTCGCAAGTGCGTTGCCAGCCTAACATCATGTTGGCAGGCAACATACTATTTCTTAACCTTCAAATTACCGAGGAGGTCAATTAATATTGATTTTATTCAATTGGTCTAGTATTTTTCAAGGGACCTGATAATAATTCACATTATCGAGAGTCGACTGTAATAGCAAAAAAATATAACTATTTATTTATGTATTTTTTGAGATTGAGAATCGATGGTCGAAATACTATATATGTGAAATAAAAGTTCGTACTCATACAAAAAAAAATTATGACGAGCTTATTTCGCAGCTCTGCTTCGCCTAACTCTTAGACGCTTCTTTCGACATCACTAAAGCAAGCTTTACAGCGCCTCTCGCGGTAGATAAAGTAACTATTATACGAATTGATCTATATATGGTGTTGAAAAAGTTACAATAAGTTTTGAGATAAACATAAGTAACGGAAATATTATTAGTATTGTCTTTTGTTAACATAGCTTTTACAAATTGAAAGAAAACACTTTTTGTCTGTGGTCACGGTGACCATGCGCGTACACTGTAAAGCACGCGAAACGTCAAGAAACGAAAAAGAATTTAAAATTATGAAAAATAATTATAAGATTAACATAGCTTCAATCCGGTAAAAAAGTGTTTTCTTTCAAAGATTATTATGTTAAACCGGCGTTTTACATCATTATACCTTTATGCATGCCTAAAAAGGCATGGATCTCAAAAATTACTAAATTAATTTTAAAACTGTTCCCACATCGTTCAAAAGGCTGGCAACGCACTCGCGAGTGTAAGTGTCCATGGGGGGCTGTATCTCTTAGCATGAAAAGCGCCTAGGTTTGCTTATAAATAACTAATCAAAATAAAAAAATCAATGAGCCTTTTTAGATCCTGGCCTCAGATTTCTGTATCTGTGTCATGATCATTTGTTAATCTAAAAGGCAAGTAGATCAGCCTCCTGTGCCTGACGCACGCCGTCGACTCTTTGGGCCTTAGGCAAGTCGGTTTCCTCACGATGTTTTCCTTCACCGTTCGAGCTAATCGACATAGAAAGTCCATTGGTGCAAGCCGGGGATCGAGAGTCGCTAATGGCGACAACTGCTCAATATTCTAAATATTCACGCGTAAAATATTTTTTGCATCGGTTAAAAACAATCTTTTATTTCAGCCTGAGCCGACTTTACAAGACAACACGGATAGTGTCGCCGAAAAGGCGAAAGGTTTGCGGGCGTGGTTGCAAACTACACCATAATTATTATAATAGCCATTGTATAAGCATTCCACAAATATATCGCATACCCTAATTAGAAATTAATTAAGTATCATATGTCAACGATATTTTCGTTGGTCTAGCGTTTTGTTGATCTAAGTTGCTATTAGGCCTATGAATGAACGTCAAACCGAAGTCGCGTGATGAGAGACCGACCTTAGAGTTTTTACTGTTTTTTTGAACTTAAAACAAAATATATCTTTTCATGTTCCTCGCCAACATTTTTTTCGACAGTTCGTTAGTCGATAGTTTGATTTAATTGAAAGAACATCGAGCATTTTTTTAATAACATCGATTTTAACTTAACCACAGTTTTTTTTATATTTCTGGGGTTAACTTTTACCACACGACGTTGACAGAGATCTTGGTTTAAATCAAATTTAAAAAATGACATTGACATTTGGGAAATTTTTGAAAGATGGATCTTTTTTGGAAAGATCATCCCACAAGATGGCGTCAATGTGTCTTGAGTTTGTAAATTTCTTGTAGCGTATAAGTATTCTATTCCACTTTACGATGTGATATTTTTCATGTACAACCGAGGGCTCTTGTGCCTAACCATTTATGGTTAGGCGCCTGAGGCCGCGTTATAAGTGTCCTTCTAGCACAATTAGTTCTTTATTAAATCTGTTTTGAAATCTTCGAAATGTTGCCATCCTTTTCTTTACTATGAAGTGAAAGGGATAGCATTAGTCACCCTTCGTTAAATTCTAGTCATTAAAGTGTATCCTATCTAGTCACATTGGTGCTAATTCTGATGTAAAACAAAAGTAAATAAAAAAAATATAAAAAAGTGTAGGAAAACGGTTATTTCGATACAAAAATAATTTCCCATAATTTGCAATATCTTTTTAAACATACGTACTAAGGACGTATAGACTATAGGATTTTAAACTGTTCCGTCTCATACTGTCTAAATACATTCCCGTTGTGATGGAAGGAGACAAAACAGTCTTCTTGTAGCCGCACTCCAAATGACTATGGACCTTAACTACATTACATACGGTTGAAATTTCCTTGTGTTGCCACGAGTTGTACATCAGAATTACGACCATTATCTGCCAAATAAATACAATAAGTAGAGTAAAAATTGATCAATTAAAAAATATAGTGTATTTAGATGTAATATTTATTCCAACTTGGAAATTGTTTTTGCTTACAAATTCGGGAAAAAAAAATCTTATTAAAACTATGAATTCTGAACGGGACAAAATATTAACTGATTTAGATTTTTAGTACATTTTTATACTGAGAGAATCTTGTCCCGAGTCTCGAGTGTTGCTTAGACTGTTAAATTATTTTTGGTACTGATTTTTGTGGTATTATTTACGTTTGTAATGCTTTAATAGTAAATAGTAGGGCCTATATAATAGATCTCATTTGTTGACTCATCAAAATTCTATAATTTTGAAGACCTTCACAATTCAGCTTTCTGTTCTGAGTACTGGAGAAATGGGCTGAAGTCTCAACTGATATTGAGTGAATACCCTCGCCCATGAACACACAATGACAAAGTGCTTTCGATAGCGTCGCCGGCCTTTTAAAAATTGGCACGCTTTCTTGAAGTACCCTAAGTCGAATTGGTACTGGTAATTGGAAGCCGGTTCCACAAAGTGCACGGAAAAAACTGCCTTAAAAACGCTCAGTTGTGGAGTGACGGACGTCGAGGCGATACGGGTCGAATCCTGTTTTCTCCTTCGACGTCCGCTGATGAAACTCAGCTGCAAGTATACATCCGAACAACTCCTCTGATGTGCGAATCTATCTGTATGTCAAATTGTAATACTTTTATGCACAAATACTGCATTTTTTCCTCTTTGGCTCTGGCACGGTTTGTGCATTAGCCAACGTCAAGTATAATTTCATTTATTTGTTTATGAATTTGTTATTAAAGTCTAGTTAATGTTCTGCCTTTCGCTTTACTAAGCTAAATTTTTTTGCATACCGCGCGCTGGAGGGTTATGTGGGTCTCGCGATTATGCATACCCACTAAAACCCTCACCAACAATCGCCTTAGACGGGACGCTGTAACAGCAGAGTTTTATCCGCTTCCCGACATGCGATGCGGCGGTTGCCACCACTTCTCCACGTCCATTGTCGGTTTATGAAGATGAAGATACTTGACACAGCAAAGTATACTTCACAGACCGGGCCATTCGCTTTTAGAAATTGGTAGGGGAGATCGGCTCCAGTACTTGCAGGGATGGATCACTATCCCTTTTGAACGCATGGAACCCAGCTTGACCGCTTGGGAAACTTAGCTACATGCCAACATATGCAACTTTTTACTATTCTAGAGACTGTTCGCTTTTTCGAAATAAAAACTGTACGAAATAAAAATAAAATTATAAAATCATTTTTCTGTATGAAAACCTTCCTCAGAGTTCAAAGAAATAAATATTTCAACGAATCCAGCCGTTTTAGAGTTTTAAGCTTAGCAACATATTTTGCTATTTATGTTTATTTGCATAGAAGAAAATGGCAGCTGGTAGAAATTGTAATTTACGCACAGAATAGAGTAGTTAAACTGGAAATGATGGTGCGGGATTGAGAACGGATGTAAAGATTGATGACGGCTCTGTGATATTGTAGTTTTATTCGTCATTCATCATTCATTGTTTATCGAGTCTTTATAGTTTCAATGACATTTGAGTCTCCACAGCAACATATTATAGAAATGGAATATAAAATATTTATTGGGTAAATACGCGCCAATTCAGAGTTGTATCTTACCTTAAGATATTAAGGATAAGCGACATTTTCATTCCTAATTGTATTGACCATAGACAAACTTGCCAACCATAGACATAGCCATCTTACTGAAACTTATCGGCTTAGTTATATTGAAGCCTAGATCTGAATTAATTTTCGTTCCTAATAATCTTAATATATTACCTTTCTTTCTACTATTTCACAACTTCATTTAGCGTTTATAAAAATATTAAACCTCTTGAGATAATAAAACTCATATATCATTAAACAGTATTTAACTTACGTTTATAAGTGAAATAATTTTCTGTAGAATATATATCCTACACGTACTATTATAACCTATGACATGTAATGGTTAAAAATAAGCAACGACTCATTCTTTTAAACAAAGAATATCATAACAATGATATTCATAATGTCCAAAATAAGGACATTTTTTTGTTTATTGGTCCTTTTTAAAATAATATAAAAATTGACACTTATTAATTTAAAGCGAAAGCTGTATTGTTCTTTTAGATAAATCTAGTAAATAAATTAAGGAAGTAGATTTCTAGAACTGTGTCTACTCAGCAAACTTTGACGCGCTAGCTAAATTAACTTAAGTAAATTCCTTATCCAAGAGATGGCGCTATAATACATTTACAATTTAATATTTATACACTTATTAATTCTTTGAATTTTGGTCTATGTGTACTAACATAACATAACCTACGTAGTACTAACATAACCCTTTATAACAATAAAATCAGCCATTGCAACTATAATTCTTCTTGTCTGATAAATTCTGACGAAAATATAATGCATGATTTATTTTTATTAATAAATTATTATTTCTATTTAAAATATCAAGTTTTACTAAAATGGTTATGGCCGTTGATAAATTACTAGGTCACGAAATGACAGAACTTATTGCGTACAAAGTTTAGAACAGAACGAATTAGCGACGAGCAAAATTACCAGGTAAATTTTAAAACTTGTTTAATTTGAAAAAAATATATATTATATAGAGTGTTTAACAGGAGTTAAAATAGTTTTTAGTATTCAGAATATTTTAAACTATAGTTTTTTCCATCGTGTATATCAATTAATGTCGGGTAGACACAGTTAAATCAGTCGCTATATTTACCAAACGTTAATGTTCGATATGTTATAACAGTCTGGTATATAGCAACCGAATAAAACTTAGTAATGTGTTTCGTCCAAAAAAATCTTTATTTACAATTTCACGTAGAGTTTAAGTTGCGTTGACGCACATTGTAAAAATAATTTAAGTTATTGGATATTCTTATTACTCATATAAATAACATATAATTCTCTTTTTTTCATAAAAGAACTTAAAAAAAGGTAGTTAATTAAAGTACTAATCTGTCTCTTTTCATCAAATGGCAAACACAATGTGACAGAAAGAAGCCAATGGATATTTCAGATAAAACTACCGTTTATTTTTTATGAATAAAAGGGATTCTTGTGTTTTTAATATCACCTGGTAATTTGAAACTATTCTAAACGAAAACTATTTATAATAAATTTTTCATAAAATTTCGTTGGGTACTGGTACTTGATCTACTAAGTGGTATTAAACCTTCTGTATAATTATTTATATTCTGGCGCTTAAAAATATTAATTATTGAATGGCGATGCGACTTATATAAACGAACCGTTTTTATTTTCTCATAAATCATTATATTTTTAACCAAAGTGCTCTTCTGTCTCTTTTCACAAAGTTGTAGACAATTTGACGAAAAGAGACGGAATAGTTCTTTAGTTAAGTGTGCTGATTAAACGAATTATTTTCTTATTAATATCAACGTCAGATATATCTTTATATTTATTTGCTACAGATAAATATGTAAGATGTTTTGATGTTATGATTATTGGTATCATAAAGACTAAGGCTTCACAAACGTCAACTGTCAAAAACGTGGATTTGACATACGAGACATTTAACGTTAAGTCTTTACTACCTCTAATTTTACTATCAAATCTATAATGGTACTTTTGTTGGTTACAACTGAAATTGTTTTTGATTACGTATTTAATAAGCGCCAGAATATTATATATATAATAGTTACTAAAGTAAAGATGATGCAAATAAATGTTAATTATATTAAAAAATAAACTTTTGAACTCAATAATTTTTAGTTTACTCTGTGATGAAAACGTTTACATGTCCAACGTTACCTGGATAATTATCATACAAACATTGTAATGATAAGAAAGCAATGAGACTTAATTCATTTTGTCCCTTCGTGATGTTCTTTGGAAATTCTCGTTTCTTTTCATGTTTTTTACGTCAAAGAAAATATAATGGCTTTTTAAAACCTACTAAATAAATTGCAAATGAATAATTTATTATTATTATCTTTAAAATATCTTTTATTTGGTACACTTCATAGACGTATTTCATACATTATGTCGTTAAGTAACTTGGTACTACTGTAAAACTGGAAATCATTAACGATATTACAATTATTAAAAAAAATAACGTGTTTTATTTGGTATCCTTGGATTTTATCATCTTACGGCCGCTTTCTATACTCGATCTATATCTATAATATAAATTTATTAAAAATTCCATTGATAAATGACAAAGACGATTTGTCGAAATCAAAGATATTTTACAAAAACGATCCATCGATCATTTATTGAAAAGTATTTTATAAGAAATGGATTGAAATATCGATCTCTAGTAGTATAAATTGGATTGGGATTTAGTATAGAAAGCAGCCGTTTGAGCAGTGTTGGCCTAGTGGGTTTAGCGTGCGACTCTCATCCCTGAGGTCGTAAACGTCGTCGAACTTTTTGGGTGTAAGGCAAACCGGTTTCCTCACGTTGCTTTCCTCCTCCGGCAAGAAAGTCCATTGGTGCACGCACATACGGGGATCGAACCTACGCCCTAAGGGATGAGAGTCGCACGTTGAAGCCACTAGGCCAACACTGCTTCAAGGCTGTTTACAAAGCGTTATTTGCTTATATATTATACATACCTTATCTTTCTCTATGGGTCAGGGATCCAACGAACAGGCAGGTCACTTGGAAAGGAGTGCTTCCGCCGCCTTCGGACACGCTGAAATGCTTACGGCTGTGTCGCCCGCTTTTAAGGGAATAATACGCTTTTCTGTTGAAGCTCCTTGAGTCGTTCCTTAAATATTTCTACTAATAGCTGTTTCTACAAAAAAGTGTTAAGAACGCTTTGATGTAGAACGCCAAGCTTCGCGGTGGTAAGGTATTTTGTGTTCTAGACAACGTGTGTGTGACTAGACGTCCGATCATGGAGTTCAGCTTCAGATATACATTCGAACCTCTAGATTAATCCAGTGACTCAGTATTGTCAACACTGCTTTGTGCTAAACTCTTTTTTACAGATTTTTCCCCATATATATTCTACGGAATTATTACGGTCCAGATAAGTTCAAATTTCACGTTAAAGTAATGAAAATAATATTTTAAAATTTTAGTATAACGGGCAATTAATTTAAACGAATTCTGAAAATTGTTTTACGTAGTTTTAATAGACAATATTCAGTTAAACATGTATCTTTTATAAATCTTTTAAAACAAAATGTATCTATCTTCTAATAATGTTGTTCAGGTACTTGGAGTTGTGGTAACCTACTCTCTATACGAGTATGTGGTTTATAAAACCTTCGCGTGGTTAATTCCTTGGTTATGTTGCTGTAAATGATATTAAATTATAATTTACCTAAAAATTGTTTTTATTGCAAATATTAATTAGAGGAAAAATATATAATATATAATGTACAAACTAGAATTTATAATTTGCAAATTATTTTAAAAGTAAGCTACAATACTGCTTACAATGGTCTCGTTTCTTAATTTTATCTTTAATTGTCGTTAAGAAAACACTTCTTAAACGGATTGAAGCTATGTATTATTATTATAAACTTATAATTACTTACATAATTTTAAATTGAAAATTTTGCGACGTTTCCTATAGCGACGACGTTAATTATATGTTTATAATAATAATACATAGCTTCAATCCGTTTAAAAAGGTGTTTTTTTAAATGTGTAAAAGCTATGTTAACAAAAGACAATATTAATTGTAGTTATTTAAATTTACACCTTAATTACACATCTATATTAAATATGTTTGATCTATTTCTCTAATCCACATTACCTACCCTAATGTATCTATTGTTTCCAAAATATCTTATTTTTATTTGTTTTTTCCATTATACAGGTGTATAAAATTTTTGACAAGGGACCAACAAAACGTACGTAAACTTAAACAAGATCAACAGATTTTTCTTCTTAGTAACGCATTAGGAATAGAAATTAAGACCCAGTATATTCTTTCCTTTGCTATTTTTAAAACCTTATCGGTCACTGTTTCAAAATCAAAATAACTTTATTAATATTGGTAAACAAGTACACTTATGAACGTCAGAAAAGAAGTTAAATTAATTGTAAATTTATATTTACTACCAGTTCGCAAGTCAAGGGCGTAGGGCGGACAAGAAGAACTAGCAAGAAACTTTCCGCCACTGTTTTTAATCGCTATTAATCCCAGGGATTAGGATCTTATTACATAAGAATAGTTATTGTCAACGGTTTTATGAAAATGAAACATATTGGCGCAAGTAAAAGTTACTCAACTGAATAATTTAAAACAATTATATCCATTACATTCAATATACCTCATGACCCATAGATTTCGGCGGATGAGGTTATAATGCGAAAGAGGAAATCATCTCGGCTCGCTATTCGTTTTCATGAAAATCTTTCCCTTTTAATTATAAATCACAACACTACCTTTAAGCTTTTTGTGTTGTAGCTAGATAGCACTAAAATTTCACACTAGTAACAATTATGTTTAAGTTATGCTACCACCACTTCACTATGAAATTTTTAATAAAATATATAAATAAAAAAATACACTTCTTATGATAATACATTTTTATGAATATAACATCTGTTTAACATTCTCAGATAAATAAAGAATATAATGTTTTAAAAGAGCGGAGACGATGTACATTGATCACTTTGTTTGTTACTTTACGGATTGGGTTGTGCTTGGTTCCGTTTATCTACTCCGAAAACATCGAAGGTTGTTAGTTTTGGTTTTTTAGTGCGATTGGAAAGATATTGAAATATATGCTTTAACGATAAACAAGCATCTTCAAAGGCTAATTTAAAATATACAATTTCGTATATTAGTGAGAATTTAATGCAAAACGCTATGGTTAAGACTGTCATGATTAAACCAGCCAGTCATAAATAAAAAATGTATAATAACAAAACCTTGCCTAAACCTTGTTCATAAAGTAAAATATATTTACGAAAAAGATACAGAAATATGTAAATTTATATTTTGTTATAGTGACAGTGGATTTTTTTCTCGGCGTATTCATTCAGTTTATGTTAACAGTGATTGAGCTTAATGTGTGCTTTATAAAATTGGAATTACATAAGTGTTTGGAAACAATCAAAATTGAACTCGCAGCTATTATTGCTGACATGAAATCAGGTTAGAGATAACTCCCGATTTTTGTTTCTTAAATAGTATTTATTTTAAAGGCATTTTCTTTCATGAATATATATATATATTATATTGGTAAAAAAGATCATTACATTTTTTAAATAATTCAAACAATTTTTTTAGTTTTACCAATATAATGGTTAAGCCTCATTTATTCCAGAAAGTGGGGGACATCTTTCGTAAATTAAATAAACTGGAATATTGCTACTACTAACAACCAGCAATAGGTGGCAAAATTTAAATGAAATCTTAATTATTCTTTGATTATATTTAATCATTTCTACAACCACTTAAATATAGATAGAGACAAAGCTAAGATTTTTACCTATTTACAGATAAGAATACCAAACCACAAATGTCTGGTATTTTGATATCTCTTCGGGCCCTTAGTAAGGCTTTTGTGACAGTTTGTGATACCTGTTTAAAATACAATGAATCTGAATGTACTATAAGTTTAATAAGAACTATATTTTACTTCGCAGGAGCTTGTGCTGTACAAGTTGACAACTGGTATGTAATATAATTCTGTAGCTGAGCTAAGTACTTACACGGCATCATATTTTCCATAGAACACGTCTATTCTATAAACAACGCTGTATACTCCTACAGAAATTTTCAGACACATTCAATTTAGCCTCGGGCTTCAATGTATTTTTCTATCGAAATCTCTATGGTTATGGTTTATTGTCTGTTTTTTACCGATATTAACCATACCACTTATTCAAAAATCTCTGCAACTTGGATGGTAGTTGTTGCATTTATTCAGAATTTATTATTATCGTCGGAAATAAACAAGGGAGTAAGTTTTATTACCGAGTAATTTATATTTCATTATATATATTTTTAAATATAGATTTAAAAATAATCATTAATGACAAACGAGGTAAATATAGTATTGGAATTGGATTGGGCAGTATTTTTATTTACGATACATATCCATCGCTGTAACGTTAATGTTTTGTTTTTTATGATTTAACTTGAGTAATCCTGTAAACATCAACTCAATATAAAGTAGTAAATCTTTAATATTGATGTGATTCATGTCATTCATTTTTATTATTATTTTATTTATCGGTAAATTAAAAATTATATACTAAACTTGACAAAATATAACTAACAGTATATTAGTTTATTTAATTGATCATGATAAACCTTATAATATAAATGAAATTTCGTATTTTATCCAGTCTCATTCTTGCCATTTAAAATTTTTCATATAATATAGATTTTCGACAGGTAGTCGAAATAAGATATCAAATAGCACAATTATCTCAATTATTCACGTCTTTTGGAAAGATAATGCCTCTGGTGTCTCAAGGACTGATCGGTCCGGTAAATATATCTTGTAGTAGGCAGTAGTTAAATCAGTGAGTTAATTGAATCTCTAGACAGTTAATTCAATGTCGAACAAATTATCACGAGGCATCTATCTGACGGCATCTAAATGACGCCCGTAGACAGACTGCCTATGCGCCGGATGAGTGAAAGGGTGCTGCTAATGGTGACTCAAGTTGATGTCTTAAATTCAAGGGTGTTATGATTAGCATTTATATTTGTTATTGTTTTTTCTCTTAAATTATTATTTTAATGAACCGCATCAAGAACAAATTTTGTAATTAATATGCGCTTTGAAAGAGCAACCATAATGATTTTTTTTATTACAGATCCACAGTTTATCTACAGATCTACGGTTTTTATTACAGAACTATCAACAGTTGCTACCTACGGTATTGTCACGATCCAGATAGGTTAGGTTTACCCTATTTAGCACATTTCTGACATCCAAAGTAAAAATCTATTCGTTGCTTAGTGGCCATAGGAATCCTATATAAAAATAATCTAAAACCAAATAATAAAATGTTTTTATGGAGCATGACAATTTCAAATTGCACCAAAAAGTTTGTTCCAGTTCTTCTCAACCATTTTACGACCATATATTGAGAATTGGCAAAAAAGGAAGTTTAAAATTCATTACGATCCAATCCTTCATTTATTGTTCAGAAAATAAGTTAAATAAAATAAGAAAAGAAGTTATGAAGCAAATACAAATCAGTTGCGCTCAACGAATCTTTGAGGCGTCATGCCACAAAGCAATTGGCCAATATCAATCTAAAATTGAGTACTTTTACTGTAGATTAGATAATTTCATAGAAACATAAAATAAGTTATCGCAAAAAATGTGTGTGCTTGGATATGAATTGCTACAGTATAAGTATGTAACGCGACTGAATCTCTCGGCTGCATTTCCAGACTCGGGGGCGATCGTCAACATCCACGACTGTTTTATTGTAATGTGGGAGCAAACCGTGATCTATGTGGTATCAAATTACTTCCGAATAATTTGGATTATTATTATCTTCTTATGTAGATGATACAGGACAAATCCTTATCTCAATTTTTTTTATTTATAAATTAACTATTACTTAAGATGTCATGTGGAACATAGTGTAATAGGTGCAATAATGAGGAGCTGACTGCAGTATGTCAGTTATTAAATCGTTAAGTGACCACAAGTACTGTATATTAATGATTTAACATAACATTTATTTCCAACAAAACTCACACACTGAAACACATAAAATATAGAAAAAGATATTAATATATATAAATATAGTAAAGAAAAAGAAAAATAAATAAAAAATAATAATAATAGAGAGATAGAACAATTTTTTTAAAGAAAAAGGTTTAATTGTGTAATGCGTGTGTGCTGTAGTTGTAATTGGCCCTGGCTCAGCATTAGGCTGAGGAGCAGAGTTTTTCCACAGCGCTAGGTATTCTGCCAGAGACCACAGTAGCTAGTTTGCGCCTCAGTCGTAAAAAAAATAAGAACTACTACTACACTACATAATTTTAATATCTTGTAAACCTTTTATCAATCAAAAATCAATTATGGGAAAGTCATTGAAGAGTATTAGGTTGTCAACGTTTTTCTGACAGAAGTCGTTTTGGATTTTTATTTAGACATTAATAGCTCCTATCAAAAAGTTCTTTAGAAAACTTTTACTCTATGTGATAAGAATATGTTTTATCAAATGATTATATAAATGTTAAAAACATAATAGCTGTAATTTATGACTTATTTAAAGTAATTTTTAGGTTAAATTTATATTATATTATCATAGACGCAAATGTCGACGGAAGTTGTACGGTTAAATTTCATAACGTACAGAAACCACAAACAAAATTATCGTTCTTTCGTTAGGTCTTGGGATTCCAAAACGTTGCAGTTTATCGGAGGTCATGATATGGAAAATGGGACTCAATTTAGGTATCATAAATATCTCAACACGATCATTTTAAGAATGCTCGTTGAATGCCCACAAGGAAATAATAGGTCAGGCGGAAAAGTAGTATTTTTCAATTAATGTCCCTTTGCGTACATATTGGCCGACTTAAATTGCAAATTAAAAATCCTATGAGAGTTATTAAGAAAACTGAATTATGAATTCTCCATAGTTACACGTTCAAAACAAAAGAACAACGTTGTTTGTTAAATAAGGATTTACCGATAAGGTAATAGGATCTATGACCTTGAGTTCAATGCAGTGGTGATAACGCAATTATTTATTATTGATATAAAAATATTCTATCAGGAATTGTTAGATCTATAATTATAAACTAACAAACGATCAAGCCAACGCACAAAATACGTGTATTAAGAAGTGTGGATGCGGTATGACGTAGACGAATCAGTGTGTACCAAAACGTTTGTTTTCCCCAACATTCCGATTTCCGAAGGCCTGCGAGACAAAAACTCTTACAAGTCACAATTTGAGTATATGAATAATTGTTTATTATAGTCTATACTTTTGTGCTGCAACTTGTTGTAATACCAAATCGTTACAATTTTCTATTTTCATTGTGTTTTATTTAAAATAGGGATATTTTTTCGAGTTGCATTGGAAAATACATTAAGTATTCTCAATAGCATTTGTAAAAAGAAGTCTGAGTATTTATAAGAAGAAAATATACACTATCATGAATACTTATCTGGAAGGACCAGATAGATATTTATTATAGACAAAGACTAATTATTATATTACTTTAGGTAGTTTTGGTTTAGGTTGATTGGTCCTTATTTGGTTAAAATAAAACTTCCTAATAATTCGTTGAGAAGAGGTGAAGATGGAATGTGGAATGTGTTTAATTTTTAAAAACTGTAGATTTATATACAAAAGTTATCCTACACTGGCCACTAGTGGTAACATGTGGTACCAAGATGCGAAGGGTGCGTAGACAATAAAATCGAGGCGCGGCAAAAAGTTGTCCTTGAAAAGAAAAAAGGACTTCGCTTCCGACCGCCGACCCGTGCGGACGCGTCCTCAGTGCTCTCGTGTTTAAGTGTCTCAGTGTATATTTCTCGTGTTCGCTTTTACGTGCCGCGGAATATGCACACGCTCAGCTGGCCTTAAGGCCCTTCTCCAAGTACGATGGAGCAAAGAGTTCGCCGCGAACCTAGCCCGCGAGCCACCGATCGCTCCCGCTCTCGCGGTCGAGCTAATCCGTCGCCAACCGCATCTTCCGTGCCGCGTGATACCGATTCGTCCCAGGGTGGCTCTCGACCGCTGTGTGATCGTGCCCCGGGTCCGGAGATTTGTAAATTAGTGACGCCAATAAAAGAGCAACGAGCCCGCCGCGAAACTGGCCCGCGAGCCACTGATCGCTCCCGCTCTCGCGGTCGAGTTGTGCCTTCGCCGCAGTCGCCAACCGCAACTTTTGTGCCACGAATTACCGAACCATTACAAAGTGAATCCCGTGAAACAAGTGATCAAGCCCTGGAAACATGTAAGCCTCAGTGCAAAATAGTTACACAGGGCGCGCAGCTCTCGTCGCGGTATACTGGCACCGAGGTACCTGAGACCGCGTCCCCCCGCCTCTCTCGCCCCCGGACGTTGTCGCCTACGCTCACGCACTCAGTTGGCGGCACGCAAGAAGACCCCACCGACGCGTACAACCCAGAAGCGTTGCTCGCGTTCCTAAACAGCGACCAACGCCCGCCGCAGCCTGTGACTTCGCTTCCGACCGCCGACCCGTGCGGACGTCTGCTCCAGTGCTCTCTCCGTGTGAGTCATCAGTGCTGTAGTGCCATCTCGCTCGCTCCGTGTGAGTCATCGCCGCTTGCCGCTGTACAGTGCGCACGCGCTGTCCGATCGCTGCCTTGCTGCCTGCCGCCCTCTCATTGGTCGCTTCGCGTCTTCGGTGTTTGGACATCGGGTTGAAGGCTGCAATTTATGAACGCGGGTTTACCTGCAGCCCTCAGATAGCCACCTAACGGTGCCAAACGGTTATCTGTTGGTTAACGCCTTGTGCGGGAGTGTTTTTGTCCGGGGTGCATACACCGTGCCTTTTTCAAGGCGCGTAACAGCCCCTCCGCTTCCTTCAAGTCCTGTGCACGGCCGGGCCTCCTAGTAGGCACGTATTGGGGAGTAGGTACTCCAACTACTCTCTAGCAACCGGCTAAACACAGGTCCACTGTTGGACGGGTCCTGTCAAATCCGTAGGGGCTCTTATACCCAATCTCCTACGGGCTGGTTAGGTCGGTGACAAACCACACCTCCGCTATCACTAGCGGAGACACACCACATTGTAGGGCAAAATCACTAGCTCAGGTACTCACCACACTTAGGCAAACTAGGTACACACACCCGTCGTCAACCTGTTGGCTTCCCGCCTTCAGAATGGCGTCCGGGGATCCACCCCCTGACATAAGAAGAATTCTGCTCTTTCTCCAAGAGCGCTTCCCCGACGCATTGCGGGCTTTTAACGAGTCCGTAACCGCGGATTCACCGCGTTCGCCGTCGCCATCGCCGCGTAAGGCGAAGAAAAATGCCTCCGGGAAGGCATCTCGACCCGTTACCCGCTCTCGCTCGCGCTCGCGCTCACCACTCCCTGAAGTGGGAAGCGCCAGCGATGAGGAGACGGGTCAAAATTCACGCCCCTCTTCGGTCATGTCGACCCAATCCGCTCCGGCGGTAACAGCCGACGATGCCGAATTAATCTCATCTTCCGAAAGCGACGGCTTTCAAACCGTCGGTCGGAAGAAAAAGCGTTCGGCCAACGGCGGTCCCCCCGCCAAAAGGCCCACTCAAGCCGCCAACCCTCCGAAGAGGGATCTTAGTTCCCTATTATCGGGAAAACCTGCGCCCCCCGCCCCCGCGGAATGCATTAAAACCCCCCCGCCCGTATACGTTAGGGACAAGGGCGCCTGGCCGGCCCTATCAAAAATTCTCGACACAAAGTCGATAAATTACAAGGCCCGAACGCTAAAGGATAACCTTTGCGTTCAGGTCTTTTCATCCGACCACCATAGATTTTTAACTTCATACCTTCGCTCTGAAGGTATCGGTGGCCACACCGCATGCTCAAGAGAACAACTAAAGAAGAGTACGACATGGTACTCGTTGTCCTCGATCCCACCCCGAGTGGGAAAAAGATATTTAGCCTGAGAGAGTGTTGCAAGCTCTCGGGGCTGAGGGTTGAAACCCCACTCAAACATTCCTTCACACGACAGTGTCACCGCTGTCAACTCTACGGGCACGCGGCCCGTAACTGTTTCGCTAGGGCACGGTGCGTAAAGTGCCTAGGCGACCATGGCACGGCGGACTACAAAAGAACGCTTCCGTGCGCTGAGCCGCCGGCGTGCGTGCTTTGTGGGCAACAGGGCCACCCTGCGAATTATCGCGGGTGCCCTCGTGCCCCCAAGGCGCATAAGCCGGCGTATGGGCGCACGGCGGGGCGCGATGCGGTCCGTCGTGGCGCGGGAGCAAAGCCCACATATGCGCCGGCCCCACCTCCCAAAAATAGTGCCTGGACCAAGCCCCCCGTTACAGAGGGCCCTCCCCAGCTCACGTCAGAGGCCTTCCCGCCTCTGCCAACAAAATCGGCAGCCATGAAGCCTTCCCAGGCGCCGGCGCCGACCCCCGTCATAACGGAGAGGCCCACACGCAAGATGAGCCCTCCAGCAAAAGCCCTCAGCCACACGGCGGAGGCCGCCGCGGAATCAGAAAAGGTCCGCGACGCCTTAAATCTCGCGTTTAGCATCGTAGACGCGTTAGACATAGACATTTTAAGCCGCAGGCAGATTTGGTTCGAGATTTCCTCGTTCGCTACCAAATAGATATTTTCCTAGTACAGGAATCTTTCCTCAAGCCCAGCGTCCGCGCTCCCAGATTCGCGAATTACAACGTAGTGCGAAACGACCGACCTACGGCGAAAGGCGGTACGCTCATTTATTATAGACGAGCGCTTCACTGCTCGCCGTTAGACCCGCCCTCCCTTACCAACATAGAGTGCTCTGTGTTGCGCGTAGCCATGACCGGCCATCAGCCGATTATTATCGCGTCGGTGTACCTCCCTCCCGCCAAGGACATACTAGAGAGCGATCACAGAACCCTGTTTGCGATGGGCCCCTCGGTCTTATTAGTCGGGGATCTCAATAGCAAACACGGGGACTGGAATAGCTCAAAACAGAACCCTAATGGGTTAGCCCTCAATAGGCTTATAGACGTGCTCAATTTCAACGTCATTGCCCCCATACAACCGACTCGCCGTGGCATAACAGGCAACGGCCTTCTCTCAACGGACGTCATAGACGTAGCGGTTTTACGTAACGTGGCACTACAGCCGCGAAGCGTAGAGACGTTACACGAGTTAGACTCGGATCACTTCCCGGTTCACTTTGAATTCGACCCTCCTAACACTCGAGAGAAGAGGTTCAAGTCCATTGTCGACTGGCAGAAGTTAGACGAGGCTCTCAAGCCCGCCGACACCTCTGCCCTCCCAAATGTCCCCGACAATTTAGTCTCGTCCGCTCACGCGTTAGACGCGATCTCCTCGGTCACTAATCACATTCAGACCAAGGTCGCCGAGTCGTCCCGGAAGGTCCCAGATGAGTTCGCTCAACGTTGGGAGCTTCCCCCGGACGCGAGGCGTCTATTGACCGAGAAGAACGCGGCGACTCGCGCCTTCGCCAGAGCACCGACCGACGAAAACCGCAGAGCACTCCGCGCCTCGCAGCGCCGAGTCAAAGAGCGCATGCGGGAAATTAGAAAGAACGCTGGGACCGTCTTACCAGTGAATTGTCACCTTCGCACACGGCCTATTGGTCTCTCGCGCGTTCCCTTAAAACCGACACGGTGGCGTCCATGCCCCCTTTCAAGCGTCCAAATCTGCCTGACGCATTCGACGACGACGAAAAAGCCGAGTGCTTAGCTGTCAACCTAGTGGAGCAGTGCACCCCGTATCTCGATCATAGCGACCCGGCGCACGTCGAACACGTGAACCGCGAGGTCGAACGCATCGTAGCACTGCCGCGCCGATGTGGCGCCGACCACGACGCCCTCCTCCAATACCAAACGAGGACAACATTCTCTGCGTCGCCCGCCACCTCCCAACTCGGACGAAGAAGACGTTGGCGTAACATCAAAAAGATTGTGTTCCACTAACTCTGCACCGCCCTCACAGTCGCAGCCGGCTCCATTTTCCCAGCGCGACCCACGCCGTCACCGAGTGCCTGAAACACCTGCGACCGATGCCAGCACGCCAGCCACGACACCTGCGCCCGCAGATGTTGAAATGCCGGATGCACCCAACTACGCGGCCGTTACAGCCGCGCCAACTGTGCCTACACTGCCGACAAAGGGCGCCAAGGCTCCACTGAGGCCTAAATTTCCTCCACTCGTGGTGGAAACCCTGCCCAACTGGACCCACCTCTTCAGGATCCTAAAAGAGAAGTTAGGCCGCGCCCCCAATGCCCAACCGTATGGACGCGGATGCCGCTTCACTCCCGACGAAGAGGGTGAGTATAGGGTAATTCAAAAATACCTTACCGAACTCGAGGCACACGAAAACATCTCGTGGTTTTCGTACTCACTCCCGGCGGAGCAAGATTTAAAGGCCATCAGGGGCATTCCGGTCGACACGTCACCTGAGGACATCACCGCCGGCCTACGTGACCTCGGCTTCGCGGCCGAATACGCACGCCCCATCCGCGCCCGCAAGGGTCGACCGGGTTGTATTTTCTACGCGCAGATCAGGCGCACCCCGGACCTCATCCCTGCAATATACAATGTAACGGAGCTTCTCTGCATGCCCGGCGTCACCGTTGAAGCATGGCGCGGAAGGAAGGGCCCCGCGCAATGCCACAGATGCCAATCGTTCCGGCACTCGTCGCACCAGTGTCACCGACCCATTGCTTGTGTAAAGTGCGCAGGCAGCCATCGCGCAGCCGAGTGCCCGCGCCCGAAGGAGGACCCCGCGACCTGCGCTAACTGTAAGGGTGCACACCCAGCCAACCACTCATCGTGCCCCGTACTCAGAGCAGAAAACTCCAACCGCCGCGCGGGAACATTCGCGCAAACCGCTCGCCGGCCTCGATCATCGCAAAGGTTGGCCCCCGCAGCGACTACTCACGCGGACATGTCCGCGGAAAAAACACGCCCAAGTGACAATGCAGAACCGACAGCCACCCCGCACGACGAGTGGACGCTCGCGCGCGGCAAACGCCGCTCAGGCCGCAGCCGTCGCGGCCCAACGCTCGCAGCCCTCGAATCCTCTTCCGCGCACGCCGCCGCGTGCGTCCCGCCAGCAATAACCAAACCTAAACAGATAGATAACTCTGTAATCTCCCAGGACAACAACAACCGACACCGCGACACTGCGCTTGCGTCGGCTCAACCCGCGGCCGCTCCGGCGATGCCGACTACGATTGTGCCAAGCACTCGTGACACCGCTTTGGAGGCGATGCTTCAGATCCTGATGGCGATTCAGAAGAACCAAGATCCCACACCACTCTTCCTAAAGGCGGCAGAGCGCCTTAACCGAGGCGTCCAGTACAATGATGGGGCTTAGGCTCCTCTACTGGAACGTACGAGGCCTAGCCACCAAGATGGCCTATCTACGGCAGGTTGTCAAAACCCAAAACATCGACATTGCGCTCATCAATGAGACACACTGCGGTCCCCGAGACACCTGTAAGATCTCGGGCTACATCGCTTACAGGCAAGACCACACCAGCCCGCAAAACCGAGCCTACAGGGGCCTCGCAGTCTACATCCGCCGTAGGATCCCACACAGGCGACTCGACGACCTCCCATTGAGGGAAATCTACGCCCTAGGGATCGAGGTGGAAGTCGCCGGTAAACCCTTGGCCATCTACTCTATATATTATCTACCTACCGACAGCTACTGCTCAGCCGACGACAAAAACTCCTGGATCCTGGACGCGGGCGAAGCAGTGTTAACAGCCGGTGACTGGAACGCGAAGGACCCCCACTGGAACGCCACCAAAACCTCGCCACGCGGAACACAATTACTGCACGACGCCGATGCACTAGCCTTCGAGGTCATCGGGCCGGACGTCCCGACTCATTACCCGGACCAAACGGCTTGGGTGCCAGACACGATAGACCTCGTGGTTTATCGTGGGTTTCCCGGCCGCATCGCCCTCGACGTTCTAGTGGACGAATTCCTGTCGGATCACCAACAGGTCGTTGCGGAGCTTTCAGACTCCACACTGAGCACCACACCGACGCAATCCCGTCCAACGCACAAGAAATTGACGACACTGCGGTGAAGCTGACCAGCCTCATACAAAACGCCCTCACAGCAGCCACCACCACGGAGAATCCCAAGATCATCAAGGACCGCCTCCCGGGCAGGCTAATGAAGCTCATCGCAGAAAAAAGAACCCTCCGTCGTCAATGGCAGGCGTCTCGCTGCCCACGCCAAAAAGCGGATCTAAACCGCCTAGCGTTGAAGGTACGTCGGGCTCTCGAGGACCACGCCATAACCAGCTGGGAGACCACCGTAGATGACGTCACCACCGACTGGGTCCGCCTCCATAGGCTATGCCGTAGCATCAATGGACAGCGGGACCCCGTCAGACCATTAAATGTGCACCTGGAAACCTGGAACGTGTTCTTCTCAGAACAGTTCGATATCGTGGTCTAACGATAACGCCAATTAACTGTTCTTTTCAGAACAAATTATTGTTTCATGACGATAACGTTTACAACTGTCCTTGTCAGGACACATCACTGTTTCATTACGACACGTACTAATCACCTACATTACTTTATATTTGGTAACAATATTAAAGGGTTTTTTATATTTAAATATCACTTGAAGCCATTATAATATTTAAGTCTAATAAATGAATGTGTATCAAAAATTTGAATATATTTATGCAAATAAGATTGATATAAATTAGAAATGTAATAATGTTAAAAAAGTTAACGTTTACATAGACTCTTTCAATGTGTGTCATAATTACGCACTTATATGTTTCACTGGCCCTAACAGTATATTACATCAGCGGTATAATTAAAATAGGAGTATAATTATAGTCCGTTGAATTTTTCTTTGACATTGTTGCAGGTAACGCTACACGAGAACGCAGCAATCCGAAGATCAATTCATTACACTATATGTAAACTCTACTTAACTTAGTCATGGGTGGGTCTTGCGTTGTAAATGGTACGTTTATGTTTATATTGAGATTTGCACGTTTGTTTGGTTTGGCTCCTATCAGATTTAAGCCAGTAGAAGATGGGTGTCGTATTGAACCTTTGAAGTCATCGAGTTATGAATATGTATTTATATTGTTTTTTAGTAAGTACTAAAAAGATTTAATAAATAAATAAACAAAACATATAACCTTTCAGATCTTGGCCTCTGATGTCTATATCTGATTCGTGATCATTTGTTTTTTTTTTAAAGGTAGAAGGTGATCAATCTACGTGCCTGATACACGCCGTGGACTTTTTGGATCTAAGGCATGCCGATTTCTTTTACCGAAAGACTGAGAGTTAATTACTTACAAAGACACATCCAAGGTTCGAACCTACAGCCTCATAGATCAGAGTCGTAGGTTATCACATTCAGACCAAGGTCGCCGAGTCGTCCCGGAAGGTCCCAGATGAGTTCGCTCAACGCTGGGAGCTTCCCCCGGACGCGAGGCGTCTATTGACCGAGAAGAACGCGGCGACTCGCGCCTTCGCCAGAGCACCGACCGACGAAAACCGCAGAGCACTCCGCGCCTCGCAGCGCCGAGTCAAAGAGCGCATGCGGGAAATTAGAAACGAACGCTGGGACCGTCTTACCAGCGAATTGTCACCTTCGCACACGGCCTATTGGTCTCTCGCGCGTTCCCTAAAAACCGACACGGTGGCGTCCATGCCCCCTCTCAAGCGTCCAAATCTGCCTGACGCATTCGACGACGACGAAAAAGCCGAGTGCTTAGCCGTCAACCTAGTGGAGCAGTGCACCCCGTATCTCGATCATAGCGACCCGGCGCACGTCGAACACGTGAACCGCGAGGTCGAACGCATCGTAGCACTGCCCCTCCCTCCCGAGCCGCTCCCTCCTACGTCGATCGCCGAGGTCAAAACTCTAATAAAGAGTTCACTGCCTCGTAAATCTCCAGGTCTCGACGCCATCTCGAACAAGGTCCTCCGGTGCCTCCCGCCTCATCTGATATGCCTACTAGTGTCCATTTTCAATTGCCTCCTTGAAAACTGCACCTTCCCGGCGCAGTGGAAAGAGGCCATTGTCATTGGTATTCACAAACCAGGCAAACCCCGTAACAACCCCACCAGTTACCGCCCTATCAGCCTTCTCAATACGCTTAGCAAGCTTTACGAGAAGGTACTTAAAAAGCGCCTCCTAGACTTTGCCCTAGATAAGGGGCTCTTTCCCGATGAGCAGTTTGGCTTCAGGCCGGCCCACTCGTGCGTTCATCAAGTCCATCGAATCACGGAGCACATCCTCTCCGGGATGAATAGCTCCCTGAAACCGAGAGCCACGGGTGCGCTCTTCTTCAACATAGCGAAAGCTTTCGACAAGGTCTGGCACAACGGCTTGGTTTACAAGCTCTACCACCTTAATGTGCCACTAAGACTCGTGCGTATCGTACACGACTTCTTGTCCGACCGCTCAATGCGCTATCGCGTAGAAGGAACGTTATCGTCTCCTCGCCCCATCATGGCCGGAGTCCCTCAGGGCTCGGTCCTCTCGCCCCTTCTGTTCACGCTGTATACCGGCGACATCCCTAGGGCTCCCAATGTGGAGCTAGCCCTCTATGCCGATGACACCGCTCTCTATACCACCCATAAAGATAGAGGTGTCATTGTGGACAGACTCCAGACCGCTACCACGTCGTTAGGCGAATGGTTTCGGAAATGGGGCTTCCAAATAAATCCCGAGAAAAGCGTAGCAGTTCTCTTTGCCAGGGGCAACCCCGGTGCTATCGCTA
Organism: Pieris brassicae; assembly: GCF_905147105.1. Classification (NCBI taxonomy): domain Eukaryota; kingdom Metazoa; phylum Arthropoda; class Insecta; order Lepidoptera; family Pieridae; genus Pieris; species Pieris brassicae. Next base: position 11,366,866 of record NC_059673.1, read on the forward strand.
GGGATAAATTTCACCTCAAGACAGAGGTAACCCTATACGGGCAAGCCATTCCATGGCAAAAGTCCGTTAAATATCTAGGAGTCACGCTCGATAGCGGCATGTCTTTCCGAAAGCACATAGCCGCCGTTCGCAAGAAGGCACATTTTGTCCTCTCTCGCCTTCATTTCCTCCTAAATAAAAGGAGTCAAATGTCTCTAAGACACAAGGTCACCCTGTACAAGGCCTGCATCCGACCGTGCATGACATACGCTAGCGTAGTCTTTGCGCATTGTGCCCCCTCCTATATACACCGACTACAGGTGCTTCAGTCGCGATTCATGAGAATCGCGACCGGTGCGCCCTTCTATGTGAGAAACGTCGATCTCCACCATGACCTGGAGCTCCCTACCATAGCCCAATGGATGAAGTTGGCGTCCACACGCCACTTTGACAAGGCTAAACACCATCCCAATCCGCTGGTGCATAATAGCATCAACTATTACCCCTTCCCGACAAAAAAGGCTCGTAGGAGGCCCCGACACATACTAACGGATCCGGACGATCCAATTACTGTAGCAAACAATAAATTAAATGCCGCCCGCGCGGCCAATAATAAAAATAGCCAATCACAGTTTAGGGTAAAAAACCGCCTTCACCGGGGAAGGCGAGGACCTTTACTTCGCACTTCGCTCACTACAGTGAGCTTCCGTCCTGCCCTTCAGGCGATTGACCGCCCCGCGACGGCCCAAGCCGAGGTTCGAGTCTCACAGGAGACGCCCTTGCGCTAGCCGCGGGATAAAACGCCATTCTGGCCGAGCTACGCTCGCCAAAACAGCCCGAGCTGAGCTGTAAAGGCCCTTAAGGCCAACAGCGAGATTCCATTCTCAAAAAAAAAAAAAAAAAAAGTCGTAGGTTTAAAATCCACGGAGTATACCAGCTATCGAGTGATCATCTACTTTTATTATATTCATTAACTATATACTAGTACTAGAACAATTATGAAAATAGCTTGAGATATCTGGTGCCAACGCCTGTTTAGCACTGCACTGCTTCATTTAACATATTTCAGTCTAGTCTAACTTTTCAGACGGTATATATTTTACATTTTCCTACTTCGCCTTATTCTCTCCGGCAATAATAGGAAATATTTCTGTTATTTCTTTGGTATTAAGGATGGTTGATTGGACTGCAAAAACAATATTTTTAAACATCGCGATATTAAGCAGTAAAGGTAGTTTGGAATTGTTGACAGATTGTGTTCCGGTAATTATTCTTTTTAAAAATATCACATGTCTTGCCACAAGTTTATAATTTTTAATTTAATATTGAAAATGTATGAGTAATGACGCTGGTGTCAGCTGTCATTGTCATTAAAACATTTCACAGAGCTTCTAAATTAACAACAATTGTGGTTTATTAGATTTGCACATATTACTAGAGATACAAATTAACGACTATTTGAACAAACAAATAGTCGTTAATTTGTAGATACTATTGTTGTAGTAATTACATAGTCATTATTATTAATGTAAGTGCAATGATGTTAGTATAATCCGACATTGTCATTCTAATTTAATAACGATGAAACTCCTTCGTATGACTGCCGTTTGACTCTCTAATCGATTCGGGATCGGTCGCGGAACATATTCACGATATGTGACCAATTTTTTTTATCCCAAATTCCGGTTACTATTAATATGGGCACTGGTTGGAGCGGCCCCCATTCCGCGTGGCACACAAAAGCCAAAAACTGATTCTGGTAAAAAATTAATTCACCGGGGACTTCGTATTTTACTCACTCCGGTAAGCGTCTGTCCTGCCCTTCAGCCGATTGACCACCCCGCGACGGCCCAAGCCGAGCTATTCTCGCAGGAGACGCTTTTGCGCAAGTCGCGGGAACACGCCCATTCCGGCTCGCTAAAATAGCCAAAGCTGAGCTGGAGCATAAGGCCAGCAGCGAGAATCCAAATGCTGCCCACCTGTTCAATCAAGCGGTCGAACCAAGAAAAATCCTTTAAAACGTAGATTTTAATTTCAAAATTACTCGGTTGATCTTACGCTAATTTTTAAGTTTTTGTTAAAATTCGTGCTATCTCGTTATTGTGCCTAGTTCTCCATCCACTATATCAGTCTCCCTACCCTCTCTCTCTCTCAGTACCCTCTTTACCCATCGATTGTTTTGTCTTTTATTTAGACTTTAATCCATTCCCTTTTCCATATTGACATATTGACGGATCCCGTTAATACATATTGACGGAGTGGAAAAGGTAATGACCAAACTTAAGCCTAAATCATATTAAATAGAATTCATTTTCAATTCGATTAATATATATATCTTCTTGCAAGTTACTTAAGTTATTATTCGTTTATGGGATAAAAAAAATATCCCTAAGAGAGTGAAACGTTGTTGTCTGTTGGGCTGGAACGAATTTGATTGTTATTGGTCATCAATAACATAATATATCATAGATAACATGCGTAGAGAAGAATATATATTATTTGTGCGTTCTTTTTCAGATAAATAAAAAAAATAATCTTGCAAGAGAGCGATGGCGATCTCTTTTGATTGCATTGTTTATCTTACTACGATTTGGATGTGTTTTGCTTTGGTATATATTCTACGGAAATATCAAAGGTATTGTTTATTTGAATTAGTTCACCTAGGAGCGAATGTTTTAACCAAATTTTTACCGCTCTATGCTTCTTTAAATATCTGGTTTACTTACTGGAGGGATTTTAGATATTAGTTATGATAACTGAAGTATTAATGGAAATGGTTATTTTCATCTTCTTTAGCCCAAACCTTAAAGCGGAAAAAAAAATCCAATGACTACCACTAGTCTTCCGAAACTCCAGAGGTGGGCGTACCTTTGTCATCTGCGCAGTAGCCCTTACATGTCTTTAATTACAGAAAAATACTTCTAAGAAAAAGAAAACATTTAAACTTAATTTTATTGTATTTCTTTCAGTGGACATGTTCGCGGAATGTTTTCTAAATATTATCATTGCACTTTCACAAACTCTGATTGAGCTCAAGACGAGTTTTATAAAATTTGAAATTCATAAATATATGGAAACTATTAAATTTGAACTCATGGAACTTATTGCTGACATTAAATCAGGTGTTTATATATACTTAATACATTTTTAACACATTAAGGCTATTTCAATATATCAATTATATTTAAAAAAATGTTTTGCGTAATCTAGGCTCTAGGCTCTAAACAAAACTGTCTCGTTATAATTACGACTAGAGTGTGGTGGACATTAATCATTGATAATTTAATTAACTAGCTGATTAAAATAAATAAACTAAATAGCTGAGCGCAGGCTGCGGCCCCGCTCAGCCACGAGATGGCGGTTTAAGAGGTTAGGGGCAGTGACGACAGGACCTACTTGGCGATTTAAAAGAGGTGACGGATAGGTTATTGCCAGTTCTTCTCGTCCGTTCTACGCCCTTGATTTGAGAACTGGCAGTAAATGTAAATTTAGAAGCATTTAATATGTATTTCTTTACTGACGTTCATAAGTGTAAATTGTGTTACCTAAATTAATACATGATTTTGAATTTGTAAAATTTGAAAAAGTTCAAGTATTTCAATATATCAATTATATTTAAAAAAATGTTTTGCGTAATCTAGGCTCTAGGCTCTAAACAAAACTGTCTCGTTATAATTACGACTAGAGCTATATAGAACACCAGTGGACATTAATCATTGATAATTTAATTAACTAGCTGATTAAAATAAATAAACTAAATAGCTGAGCGCAGGCTGCGGCCCCGCTCAGCCACGAGATGGCGGTTTAAGAGGTTAGGGGCAGTGACGACAGGACCTACTTGGCGATTTAAAAGAGGTGACGGATAGTTTATTGCCAGTTCTTCTCGTCCGTTCTACGCCCTTGATTTGAGAACTGGCAGTAAATGTAAATTTAGAAGCATTTAATATGTATTTCTTTACTGACGTTCATAAGTGTAAATTGTGTTACCTAAATTAATACATGATTTTGAATTTGTAAAATTTGAAAAAGTTCAAGTATTTCAATATATCAATTATATTTAAAAAAATGTTTTGCGTAATCTAGGCTCTAGGCTCTAAACAAAACTATCTCGTTATAATTACGACTAGAGCTATATAGAACACCAGTGGACATTAATCATTGATAATTTAATTAACTAGCTGATTAAAATAAATAAACTAAATAGCTGAGCGCAGGCTGCGGCCCCGCTCAGCCACGAGATGGCGGTTTAAGAGGTTAGGGGCAGTGACGACAGGACCTACTTGGCGATTTAAAAGAGGTGACGGATAGTTTATTGCCAGTTCTTCTCGTCCGTTCTACGCCCTTGATTTGAGAACTGGCAGTAAATGTAAATTTAGAAGCATTTAATATGTATTTCTTTACTGACGTTCATAAGTGTAAATTGTGTTACCTAAATTAATACATGATTTTGAATTTGTAAAATTTGAAAAAGTTCAAGCAACATTCGTTACGAATAGTGAATTACTGTTTTATCGACAGTAAATATAATATTTTTTTCATTTTCTCACGAATTCTGCATAACTATTATTACGTTATAGATCACTTATTTGCACTTATTTAATATTTGTAACCTCGAATCGTGCGGGAAACACCCAAAAATAAAGTTAACTGTTTTAGACAAATGTTTTTCACTTCAAATCAATTAGGTTCACGCTGTTTTGATCGGATACCACTTTCGCGAAGTTGTTGTTTTTGGGTTTCTTGGACTATAAATTCCACGTCACCAAATCCTGACCCGTTCTTGACCTAAAACCGCCATCCTGATCACACTAGTTGTTTGGTGTACTCGTAGCCTCTACATGAAAATGTTAAAATTGCCCCCTCGAAATAAAAGGCGATGAATGAATGAATGCATGAATGAAACGTGATAATTCAGCTTAATATATTTACCATAGAAATGACAATAGAAAATATTTCATAAGGCAACATTAAATAGAAATCTTTTTGCACAGATAAAAAGCCCAAACCCCCGATGTGTGATATTTGTATATCTATTTGTGCTCTCAGCAAGGCTTTCGTGAGCACATGTAACATGTTTTTTAAATACAATACATCCGAGGATTTATTGGCTGTGACTTTAGCTTCAATGTTTACGGTAAATTTAGTAGGTACCGTCTACACCTTAGCAGCAGCGATCACTTCGACAGGTAATATACTCACATTATTTTGGCAGCATTGCTACGCTCAATGTTTTTAAACGGAGTAAGTTATAAGCGTAATGAGAAATGCAAGTATGATCACGCTGCGCGATTTCTTGGCGCGCTAAACCCTTTGAAAGTCAGCGTTGATTTTCTTGTTATGTTCACGCTAAAGTTTCTTCTGTGGCATATATTTTTTCTTGTTTGTGAATGTTATTTCTCACTATATATCACGATTTCTCTTTATGTTTGTAATGGTATAAACATTACAAAAATAACGGACCATATCCTGTATGGATATATAAGTTACGTTTTCAAAATTAATGCTTTCTAAAAATCTTTTTCAGATTATGAACATAAAACAAAGCAGTCTTGTGTGGAATTCGCTTGGATAATATTGCATATATTTAGAGCTATTTTGTATGTGGAAGCATCGTATCAAATAAGCAAAGAGGTAAGTGTTAAGAAGTATGTTTAGGTTATCATCCACTTGATTTGACTTTGACTTTAGAGTATTAAGAACAAGGATTTGGGAACTATGACTGCCCTATCTTATCAAAGTAATTTAAATTTGTTCATAAGATAAACATTCTATATGTATCTTGTAGTTTTTATATTCTTAAATGAAAAGTTTAGAATATCAGTAGATTCGAAATGTGAGCATAGTGGCGAAGGCCGTTTCAATTATTTCTAGTCATTGACTAAGTCAGGCAATCTGGTCCATAAATATTTTTAATCTATTTAATTGATATTTATAAAAATGATACAGGTGGAAAGTATAAGGCATAAAGTAGGAGAATTATCTCTACTCGTCACATCGGTCGGTAAGGCGATTCCCTCAGAAGTTGACATATTTCAACTGGTCGTGTTAATCAATAATCCTGAGACGAACCCGATGGGTTTCTTCACAGTGTCTCGAGAATTGCTTGGTCCGGTACGTCACTATATATTTTGTCTGACCTTAAATCCTTACCTATATCTGACCGCCACAAAATTACTACATTTGTGAGTTTAAGGCTGTTTATAAAGCGTGCATTACTTATAATCTTTTTTAACTTATCTTTCTATATGGGCCAGGGATCCAACGAGCAGTCAGGTCACTTAGAAAGCAATGCCTCCCGTCGCCTTTGGACACCAGCAACGCTAAAAGGCTTACGGGTGTATTGTCCGCTTTTACACTCTTCTCTCGAAGCCCGATAAGCTGGTTCCACAAAAAAGTGGTGCAGAAACTGCCTTAAAAAACGCTTGATGTAGGATTTAAGCGTCGCGGATATAAGCATGAAATTTCGTATTCTGCTTCGACGCCCGATTCAGGAATTCTGCTTTAAGTTTACATTCGAACCACTAGATTAATCTAGTGGCTAGGCATAGTTAACACTGCTTTGAAATATACAATTTTTTTACAGATCTTTTCCACTTTTATCACCTATGGCATTGTTATGGTCCAAATAAGTTCAAGTTTCCCTTAAAGTAATGAAAATACTTTTTTTTAATGTTAGCATAAGGATTACAGTGTACCTGAGGTATACATTCGTTAGAAATAATTGATTAAATAATTGGCATAAGAAACAGACGTTGCACACTGATTGGACGGGGTAAGATTATAACAAATCTTTAAAATTATTTTAGTTTTAATAGACAATATTACTTTATAGGTGGAATTAACTTAATATCAACAATAATATTCGTTATTGCATAATGCAATTACAGAGTTACAGATTAAGAAAAGCCACAAAATGTGTATGTATGGAAATCCAAATGCATTGTATACATCTTTTAATTATGTTTTCTTTCAGGTACTTGGAGTTGTGGTGAAATATTCTCTATATGTGGCAATTAAACCTTTGAGTGGTTATTTCCTTGGTTATGTTGTTGTTAATAATATTTCTAGAAATTATAATTGACCTAAAAATTGCTTTAATTGCAACAGTTTTATTTGAGGAAAAATAAAACCATCCTAGTTAAATATATTTTTTTTCAAACTAGAATTTATAATTTCCAAATTATTTAAAACTTAAGCTATGATATTCCTTACAACGGTCTTGTTTTTTTTTAATTTTAACGATTCGTCACAACAATGTTGCTGTTTGCTTTAAGGTTACTAAATTATTTATTAAGTTAAAATTAAGAAGAAAGACCAAAACACAATCACTTTAACCGCTCCGAGGCAAAGACCAGGTTTGTTTTTTTTCATACTTAGTTATTCTTCTTCTTCCACCTTTAAATTTTCATGAAACTTATTAAATGATAATTTTATTGTGAGACTACAGTGAATGTTTAATAGTGTCAAAGCTAAACACAACATTAAAGATTTGTGACATTACAAGTTCCGAAAATTCATAGTAATAATAAGACAATCTGACAGTCGGTCTACGTATTTGAACTAAGTCTAGAATACTAAGCAAATATTAATTAATTTGTAGCACTGCACCTTACGACTAAGTTTAATTGTTATATTGAATTTACACTTAAAGTACACATCTCTTTCTATTAAATGTGTTTCATTTATTTATCTAATCCTCGTTCGTCTGATGCTTTTTTTACCAACTTAGCGGTCAGTGTTTCGATTCGACCGTTTACAAAACAAAAGAACGACTATGACAATGTTTATTCATACTGATAAAGGAAAAGGTTGTATGTTTGTAAGGCTAATGGTTGTTATTTCGTTTTATAAGGTACTAGCTGTGCCCCGCGAGGTTCTCACACCTGACATGCGCGCAGTAGGCTCCCACGAGAATGCGTGCTCCTTTTTCACTCCTGATAGAGGACAAATCCTTGTTTTTAATTTTTTTCTTATTAATTACTTAAGATATCACGTCGAGCATGGTTTAATGGTTGCTCCTTACAAACATTATGAGAAACACAAACTTGGCGATTAAAAAGAGTGGCGGAGAGTTTATTTCCAGTTCTTCTCTTTCGTTCTACGCCCTTGATTTGAGAACTGGCAGTAAATGTAAAATTAGAAGCATGAAGAATTTAATATGACATTCAGAAGAGAACATTGTGTTACCTAATTTAAAAAAAATGCCCTTTACCACTGCACTCGAATTAATACGTTCCAACAATGTCCAGCTTAAACTGACTGCAGTATGTCAGTTATTAAATCGTTAAGTGGCCAGTTAGTTAATTATTGATTTACACTAAATATATGAGAGAACGCAAATTTTAATAACTAGTGTTAGCTTCTAATATTTATTTAATTAAATTCTAAACATTTTTATGAAACATATTCTTAAGAATCTTGCTACAAGTGCGCATGTGCAATAGTTACTCATTTGACTCGTTCGGTTGTTTACGAGTTGTTACGAATTGACTCGACCATTTTCCCGAAGTAGGATGGTCGAGACGGAGGAGGGAGTTGTGATTATAAAAGAGGTTGTGACACATGCGCACGGGCCTTTTCTTCGTACAAGTTTGAAGTTATACAGTTCACGTAAAATCAGTGAAGTAAATTATAATGAATTAAGTCATCATTGAAGTGTTTAATTTCCTACCCTAAGAACTAAATCAACAACCGCTAACACTAGTAAACCTTTTATCAATCGAAAATAAATTATGGGTAATTACTGAAGAGAATTACGCACGAATTATGTTAATGTAGTGTGTATGTGAATGAGATTTATATATTATTTATAATAATTATAGTTTTGCGTACAGATTGGCCGTTACTCAAGTCATTAAGAAAACTGAATTAAGAGTTCTCCACAGTTCTATGTTCAAAACAAAAGAATAACTTTGTTTGTTAACTAAGGATCTACCGATAAGATAATAGGAGCTATGACCTTGAGTTTAATGCAGTGGTGATAACGCAATTACTTATTATTGATATAAAAATATTCTAACAGTAATTGTTAGATCTATAATTATAAAGTAACAAATGATTAAGCCAACCCACAAAATACGTGTAATAATAAGTGTAGATGTGGTATGAGGCAAACAGATCAGTGTCTACCAAAACGTTTTCGCCAACATTGCGATGTCCGAGGGCCTGCGAGAAGAAAATTCATACGAGTCTGCCACAATTTGAGTAAATTAATTATTTTTCACTATATTCTATATTTTTGGTGCTACTTATTATGGTAATACCAAATTGATTAAATTTTCTTTTTTCATTGAGTTTTATTTAAAGTAGGAAATTTTATTCGAGTTGCATTAGAAAATAGATTAAGTATCCTCAATAGCATTTATTTAAAGAAGTCTAAGAATATATAAGAAGAAAATAGACAATATCATGAATACTTATCTGGAAGGACTAAATAGATATTTATTATAGATATAGACTATATATTTCATTACTTTAGACATATTTACTACATATATTTAAGGCTTCAATATTAAAGTCTTTTTTCTATTTAATGACATATAACAATTAAATATCACTTGAAGCCTGATATTATTTAAGTTTGATAAATATTATTTAAGTAAATATGTGTATCAAAAATAAGAATATATTTATGGAAATAAGATTGATATAAATTTGATATTATCTTTGATTGCGTCTATTAAAAACCGGTCCGGCAATAGGCTCCATTTTTTAACCTTTACACAGTAGATACATTTCTCCTCCTCTCCTCTCTACCCTTCTCTCTCTATGTATGTCATATATGCCATAACAGTACATTACATCAGCGTTATAATTTAGATAAGAGTATAATTATAGTCGGTTGAATTTGTCTTTAACATTGTTGCAGGTAATTTGCTACACGAGAACGTAGCAATCCGTAGATCAATTTACTCTATTTCTAAACTATACTGAACTTAGCTATGGGTGGGTCCTGCGTTGTAAATGGTTCGCTTATGTTTATATTGAGATTGTCACGTATGTTTGGTTTGGCTCCTGTCAGATTTAAGCCAGTAGAGGATGGGTGTCGTATTGAACCTTTGAAGTCTTCGAGTTATGAATATATATTTATAGTATTTCTTAGTAAGTACTTTAAAGATTTATAAATAAATAAATAAAATATGGCGCTACATATAACCTTTCAGATCTTGGCTTCTGATGTCTATATCTGATTCGTGATCATTTGTTTTTTTTAAAGGTAAGTAGGTGATCAATCTACGTGCCTGATACACGCCGTGGAATTTTTGGATCTAAGGCATGCCGATTTCTTTTACCGAAAGACTGAGTGTTAATTACTTACAAAGACACATCCAAGGTTCGAACCTAGAGCCTCATAGATCAGAGTCGTAGGTTTAAAATCCACGGAGTATACCAGCTATCGAGTGCTTTAGCTTTTATTATATTCATTAACTATATACTGGTATTAACAATTATGAAAACAGCTTTAGATATCTGGTGCCAACGCCTGTTTAGCATCACTACTTCATTTAACATATTTCAGTCTAGTCTAACTTTTCAGACGGTATATATTTCACATTTTCCTACTTCCAAATAATTTCTCCGGCAATAACAGGAAATATTTCTGTTATTTCTTTGGTATTAAGGACGGTTGATGGGACTGCAAAAACAATATTTTTAAACATCGCGATATTAAGCAGTAAAGGTAGTTTGGAATTGTTGACAAATTGTGTTCCGGTAATTATTCTTTAATAAAAATTTCACATGTCATGCCACAAGTTTATAATTTTTAATTTCATATTGAAAATGTAGGAGTCATGGCTGGTGTCAGCTGTCATAGTCATTATAATATGTCACAGCTCCATTAGATTTGCCAATATTATATATACAAATTAACGACTATTACTGACTGACGAAGACTGACTTAAACAAACAAATAATCGTTAATTTGTAGATACTATAGTTATATTATGTTATAGTAATTTCATCGTCATTATTGTTAATGTAAACGCAATGACGTTAGTATAAGATGCCATTGTCATTTTAATTTAATAACGTTGACACTCTTTCGTATGACTGCCGTTTGACTCTCTAATCGATTCTAGATCGGTCGCGGAACAAGTTTACGAAATGTGACGAACTTGTTTATCACAAATTCGGGTTACTATTAACACAGACACTGGTGGGTGCGGCCGGCAAGGGAGCATAAGTCAGAGAATCAATCCAAAAAATGCTCCCCACAGTTCAATCGAGAGGGCGAACCAAGAAAAAGTCTTTAAAAAGTAGATTGTAATTTTAAAATTACTCGGTTGATCTTACGCTAATTTTTAAGTTTTTGTTAAAATTCGTGCTATCTCGTTATTGTGCCTAGTTCTCCATCCACTTTATCAGTCTTACCCTCTTTACCCATCGATTGTTTTGTCTTTCATTTAGACTTTAATCCGTCCCCTTTTCCACTCCGTCATATACATTATACATTTTGACAGAGTAATGACCAAGGTTAAGCCTAAATCATATTAAATAGATTCATTTTTAATTTGATTAATACTAATCTCTTATTGCAAGTTGCTTGAAATATTTGTTGATGGTTTAAAAAAAATTTCCTAAGAGAGTAAAACGTTGTTGTCCGTTGGGTTGGAACGAATTTGATTGTTATTGGTCACCAATAACATAATATTATATTATGTAGAGAAGAATATTCATTATTTGTGTGTTCTTTTTTCAGATAAATAAAAAAAAGAATTATTGGAAGAGAGCGACAGCGATTTCTTTTGATCGCATTTTTTACCTTACTACGACTTGGATGTGTTTTCATTACTTATATATTCTCCAGAAAATTCAAAGGTATCGGTAATTTAAATATTTGAAAATATTTGAATTAGTTCGCCTAGGATCGAAAGGTTTTAACCATTTGGTTAAAGCTCCTTAAATATCTTGTTAATTTAACGGAGAGCTTTAAGATATTAGTTATGATAAGTAATTAATAGAAATAATTAAATTACATATTGTGTAGCCCAAACCTTAAAGCGGAAAATAAATATTCCAATGATGTCACCACTAGGCTTCCGAAACTGCAGAATGCCACCTTTGCCATCCGCATCCACCTTGCGTGTCTTTAATTACTGAAAAAAAATTCAAAGAAAATGAAAACGTAATTTTATTGTATTTCTTTCAGTGGACATATTCACGGAATGTTTTCTAAATATTATCATTCTACTTTCACAAATTCTGATTGAGCTCAAGACGAGTTTTATAAAATTTGAAATTCATAAATATATGGAAACTATTAAATTTGAAGTCATGGATATTATTGCTGACATTAAATCAGGTCATTATCTTACAATATTTTATTCTCATAAATCAATATACTTAGTAAAATAATGTTGATTGTTTTAGACAGATGTCGATCGTTCAAAATTCAAATTAGGTTCACTTAGGTTCACGTTCTTTTGGCTGGATACCGCTTTCACGAAGTTGTTGTTTTTGATTTTCTTGGACTATAAATTCCACGTCACCAAATCCTGACCCGTTCTTAACCCAAAACCGCCATCCTGATCACACTAGTTATTTGGTGTACTCGTTTTTGATGTCTCTACATGAAAATGTTAAAATTACTCCCTACAAATAAAAGGCGATCAATGAATGACCATAGAAGTGACTCCTCATTAAGAAAAGAAAATAATTCGTAAGGCAACATAAAATATTTTTTTTTTGCACAGATAAAAAGCCCAAACCCCCGATGTGTGATATTTGTATATCTATTTGTGCTCTCAGTAAGGCTTTCGTGAGCACATGTAACATGTTTTTTAAATACAATACATCCGAGGATTTATTGGATGTGACTTTAGCTTCAATGTTTACAGTCAATTTAGTAGGTACCGTCTACAACTTTGCAGCAGCGATCACTTCGACAGGTAATATACTCACATTATTTTGGCACTTTTGCTACGCTCAAAGTTTTTAAGCGGAGATATAATTTTAAATTTTTCTGACGTTTCGCGTGATTTACAGCGTGCGTGGTCACGGTGACTGAAGAAAAAAGGTGTTGAATATCTAATAGAAATCGAAAGTTTTATTATCTGTATTTATTTCCCCGGAGTTGATATCGACTAAAAGATGTCTATTTTCGGGGATTGTTAGTCTTGGGAGTCTCAAGACTAACAATCCGCAAAAATAGAGGAGACCGTGAATCATTTCTGTAAATGCGGAAATAAATACAGATAATACAACTTTCTCTACAGCTGTGATATTCAACACCTTTTTAAAATTATGTAAAATAATTATAAGTTTACATAACTTCAATCCGTTAAAAAGTGTTTTCTTTAAAGTTATGCTTTTCAGATTATGAACATAAAACAGTGCAGTCTTGTGTAGAATTGGCTTGGCTGACATTGCATATATTTAGAGCTATTTTGTATGTGGAAGCATCATATCAAATAATCAAAGAGGTAAGTGTTAAGAAGTATATTTAGGTTATCATCCACTTGATTTGACTTTGATTTTAGAGTATTAAGAACAAGGATTTGCAAATAGGTTTTCATAAGATAAACATTCTATATGTATCTTGTAGTTTTTACATTCTTAAATGAAAAGTTTAGAATATCAGTAGATTCGAAATGTGAGCATAGTGGCGAAGGCCGTTTCAATTATTTCTAGTCATTGACTAAGTCAGGCAATCTGGTCCATAAATATTTTTAATCTATTTAATTGATATTTATAAAAATGATACAGGTGGAAAGTATAAGGCATAAAGTAGGAGAATTATCTCTACTCGTCACATCGGTCGGTAAGGCGATTCCCTCAGAAGTTGACATATTTCAACTGGTCGTGTTAGTCAATAGTCCTGAGACGATCCCGATGGGTTTCTTTACAGTGTCTCGAGAATTGCTGGGTCCGGTACGTGACTTTTTTTCTGAACTTAAATGCTTACTTAAATCTGACTGTCATAAAAGTATTATAGTTGTGGGTTTAAAAGCCTGCTTTGCTTATATTTCATTTATACTGTTACGAAGACGGGTTGACTGCAATGTTTCTAAATTTTTCCACTAGTTATAGAACTTTTCAGCAGGCTGAAATGTGATTTCTGACGGTTTCAGGAAAGGGCCAATCACATCACACATCACATTTTCATAATGTTACCCTGGTTTTCAGGAAGCAGAAACTTTTTTCAGGCCGTTTCAGAACATGTGTAGTGGTGCAATTTTCAGGAGACCCGTTGTCAGGCATTTGATGACTGAATAATCTAGACCGAATTTTCGAGGTGTGAGACAAGGATGAAATGATACGCGAGAGAGGGGGGAGATCGGAACCTTCTCGAAGCTAGATTGAGCACTCTAGAAAGCCGTACGACAAGGACGGAGCAATGTGCGAAAGAGACAAAAAGAATAGAATTGTGCAATCGCTACTCAGTAGCTAGCCCGCCTAGAGAGTTCACGAATTTTGTACAAGATTATTCCGAGCGATATATAAGCGAGCCGAAACGCGTCGAGTTTAGTTTAGTTGCGAATGCGATATCAAGAGGTAAACACCGAAGCGATAAAGTGCAAATAAAGTGAAGTGATAAATTACTATGTGAAGTATACATAATTAAGTAATTAGTGACTGTTTTTCTGTGTAATAAGTGCATTTCTGCGAATAATTTGCTCATAGATTCCTCATTGATTTATCAAGAAATAAACACTTAAACGTTCCCCTAGCTCGTAACAATACCTTATCTTTCTATATGGGTCCAAAATCAAACGAACATGTGGGACTTAGAAAGAATAACTTCCCGCGCCTTAAACGCCTACAACGCTAAAAGGCCTACGAGAGTAAGCCCGATATAAGGCAACTGTACGCTCTTCTCTAGAAACCGAAAGTCGTATCGGTATGTAAATATGTCTTTTGAAAGGTGGTTTCACAAAAAAAAAAATTAAAACGCTTTGATGTAGAACGCGGTGATAAGGTATTTTGTATTCTGACTCGACGTCCGATCATGGAGTTCAGCTTCAGATATATATTCGAACCACTACTTTAATGTAGTGGTTTAGCATTGTTAATATTGCTTTGTGATAAACATATTTTTTTTTACAGATCTTTTCCACTTTTCTCACCTACGGCATCGTTATAGTTGAGATAAGTTCAAATCTTCACTTAAAGTAATGAAAAATAATATTTTAAATTGTAAGTGAGGATGTGTTTATATTAAAGTACCTGAAATATCCTTTCGTTAAAGTAACTCAAATAATAATAGGGTTGTTAGTCTATTAAGTATAAGTTGGCTCCACACGTCAACTTATACTTATACTTAATACTACAACTTAAACTTTTTGTACTGTACAAATGAACCTTATAGGTTGCATTGATGTTATATACGAGTAAATTTAATTATTATACCACTCGAAGTATATTATAATATTTGAAACATAACTAATTTAAGCGTACGACCGACGAGGCTACAGAAGATAAACCACTCCTTAAATGTAATTTGTTTGTTGTAAAAACAAATTACATATGTTTTTACAACAAACTCCCAAGGGAAATTAGTTAATTATCACTAAATAAATTCAAAGCTCTTATTAAACGTAAATTAATCAATAAAGCTTTTTTGTACATTTGACGATTATTTAAGTGACTCTAATCCATGGGATTGATTTGCTCCAGTTCAAACAATGTGTGTTACTCAAAACTTAGCTTAAGAAGAGTTTCTTGCCAGTTCTTATTGCCCGGTCTACGCCCTTGCGAACTGGTAGTAAATGTAAATTTAGAATCAATTTAACATCTTTTTTTGTTGACGCTAATAAGTACTTATTTGCCCATATGAATAAAGTTATTTTGAGTTTTGAGTCACAAATCAATAAAAGACAAACAATGTAATCTCGTCTTCTAACAATGTTTTCTTTCAGGTACTTGGAGTTGTGGTAACCTACGTGTGTGTGGCTTATAAAACCTTCGTGTGGTTAATTCTTTGGTTATGTTGTGTTCAATAATATAAATAGAACCTAAACACAATATCGAGCGTTATAAGCAACCATTTAGAAATTCAATCGTATAACAGATAATTTTGGAGAATAGATAAAACAATCTAAAGTTCACAGTTATATTTACAAACTAGAAATAATTATAATTTTAAATGTTTTAAAAATTAAGATATGATATGATTGCTTACAACGGTCTCGTTTTTTTAATTTTGACGATTCGTCCCAACGTTGTTGCTGTTTGCTTCGAGTTTACTAGGTTTTTTACACAATGTGAGCTAAGAGAATATATGCTTTTAGAAACATATATAAGTATTAATTATAAATGCTTGTTGTAAATAATTTACCCAAGTTTGTAACCATTAACTTAGAGGAAGTTTTTGGAACTGTTTTTTTAAGTTCAACACAATGCAATTGGAAGCACCACATTTTAAACAATTTGGAAATAAATATTTTTGTCAGAATAATCTTTCTGGAAATTTCATACGTAACAGATTAAATAAAATAATCTGCCTTAGAACCCTGTACATGTTAAAATCAGGAGTTAAGTATACGTTGTTTAAACATATCTTTTGAAGCTACTATGGAACTTTAATTATCTACGGAAGGAAAAGTATATTGGCTGAGAGTATATATAACTTTTCTTATAATCGCAATGAACAATACAAACAGTCTGGAACTTGTGTCACAAGTTTAGTACTAAAATATGCGTACAATGGGAAGATTTAGGTCGTTTTATATAGTGCCACGGACATAACGTAGTGTAACAGTTTAACGTAGTGTTAGCCTAGTGGCTTCAGAGTGCGAGTCCCATCCCTGATATCGTAGGTTAGAACCCCGGCTGTGCACCAATGGACTCTCTTTCCATGTGCACATTTAACGCACGAACGGTGGAAGTAAAACATTTTGAGGAAACCGGCATACCTTAGACCCAAAAAGTTGACGGCGTGCGTCATGCTCAGGAAACTGATCACCTTACTTATTAGATTAACAAAAGGTCATGAAATACATTCAGAAAACTGAGGCCCACACCTAGAGGTTGACACGGTAACGAAATTCATGTTAGTAAATTCGTTATCCAACAGATGCCGCTAAAATATATTTATAAAAATTACATTAAGGATTTTAGAATTTTCTTATTTGTCTTATAATTTTGGCATACTAACATAACCCTTTTTATCAATTAAATCAGACATTTCAATTTTAGTTATTCGTCTGTGACAAAATTTGACTAAAGGAGAATAAATTATATAGCTTTATGAATAATGGTATAATATAAATGAATATTGGTATTTACTAAAGTAACCAAATAAAACTCAGTAATACGTTTCGCCCAAAAAAAGTCTTTATTTACAGTTTCACGGTAAAGTTTAAGTATAATCACATTGTAAAGATACTTTAAGTTGTTCAATTGTAATAACACAACATAACCCATATAATAACTATTCTTTCCTTTTGTCATAAAATCTAAATAAATCCCGATAAAAAATGTACTCATCCGTATCTTTTCACAGCGTTAACATAATGTGACAGAAAGAGATGAAGTATACTTTAGTATACAAGTCTTTCTTGTGTGGAATTTTTTATACCACCTGGAAATTTTATTATTATTATATATTGTAAACAAAATAAATATTTCTTTTTTATTCAAGTTTCGTTGGGGTTTTATTGCTATTTACAGTACTGGTACTTGATCTACTAGGTGGGATTACAACTACTGAATGTATACTTTGGAGCAATCAATATCTTTACTTTAACGGAAGTGTCTCCTCTAAGTCCTCCTCTCCTATTGATCATAGGATGAGAAGCAGCTCAATTGTATGTATAAAGCTTTATATGTATAAAGAACGAAGGGTTCTTTATTTAAGAGTGCTCAAGAAATTTAACTGATATTCTTTTGGCAATTAAATGTATCTACAACTAATATGATAATTTTACTTGTGTCTTATCTCCCTATACCCTTGTGGCTTCAGCGTAGAACTCATCCCGGACGTCGTAGGTTCGATCTCCGCCCGTGCACTTAAGATCATTGTTTATCAGCGCAAATAACACTTGCTCTAGGAATTCAAAAAGTCGACGCTGTATGTCAAGCACAGGAGGTTGATCACCTAGGAATTATCACAGAACAGATACAAAAATATAAGTTCAGAACTTAAAGGTTGTAGCGCCACTTTTGAGGATGAATATAGATAATGTTTTCACGTTTTGATTATTGGTATCATAAAGACAAACTTCAACTGTCAAATACTTGGATTTGACATACGAGACATTTTGCGTCAAATAAGTCTTTATTTACCACCTATAATTTTACTTTTCAAATCTATAATGGTACTTTTGTTGGTCATAACTGACGTTTTTGATTACATAATAAATATACGCCAGAGTATTTTGTATATAAGAGTTACCAACCTAAAGATATTGCATTAAAGGTTAATTATATTAGGTCCTTACATATGAAATTGGCGTTTTGTCGTACTGGCCACTTTGACCTCAAATACCTCCTCTTTGGTTAGGAATTACAAATTAAAATTTGTACAGCTATTTACTCATGTATTTGTGCTTCGCTGACCGTCATTCATTTGGTTTTATTCTTCTGTTTTTTTCTGTTTACGTCACTCATTTCACAAAATGGAAAACTTAAAGTATCGCATTATTTACGAGTACGAGTTCCGCCGTGGCAGTAGTGCTGCGGAAACGACTCGAAGGGTGAATGATGTGTATGGCGGTCATGTTGCAAAAGAAAACACAGTTCGTTTTTGGTTCCAACGTTTTCATTCTGGATATTTCGACGTAGACGGCCTGAGACCCAAGTTGATAATGAAGTATTGAAGGCTATTGTGGAAGCGGATCCATCGCAAACCACGTCCGAGTTAGCTGCAGGCTGCGGTGTTAGTGATAAAACTGTTTTAATTCACTTGAAGCAAATTGGGAAGATTAAAAAGCTTGAAAGGTGGGTACCTCACGAATTGACTGAAGCAAACCGGCACACGCGCGTCGACTGCTGCGTTACATTACTGAACCGGCACAATAATGAAGGCATTTTAAACTGAATCATTACCTGTGATGAAAAATGGATTCTTTACGATAATCGGAAGCGCTTAGCGCAATGGTTGGATCCTAGCCAGCCAGCCAAATCCTGCCCCAAGCGAAAATTAACCCCAAAAAAGTTACTTGTAAGCGGTAGTTTGGTGGACTAGTGCCGGTATTGTTCATTGCAGTTTTCTCAAATTTGGCCAGACTATTACCGCTGATTGTATTGATTCCCGTCCGACTGGTTTTTTTTAGTAAAGGGATCAATGAACTACCTATGAAATGGCAAAAGTGCATAGAAAACAATGGTTCATACTTTGATTAATTATATATATTATATTTAAAAATATTCGACTTTTTGTTCCTCCCATACAAAACGCCAATTTCATATGTAAGGACCTAATATTAAAAAATAAATCTGTAAAACAGTCTGGTTACTCTATATTACAAACGTTTACATGTCCAATTATCATACAAACATTTTAGATATTTCGTCTCTTCGTGATGTTTTTGGTAATTTAAAAAAAAACATATTTTTTACGTTAAAGACAAAATAATTTTAGATTTTCAAAACCTATAATTGCAAATGAATTATGAAATTTATTATTTAATCTTTAAATTATCTTTATTGGTACACTTCTGAGACGTATTTCATACATTGTCGTTAGCTGACTGGTACCACTGTAAAACTGGAAATCTTTTACAACGATATTAAAATTATTAAAAAAAATAACGTGTTTTATTAAGTATCCTTGGATTGTATCATCTTAGATGATTCAGGATTGCCGTAAGTAGTATTATTTTGTCAAAACCTGAAAAAAATAATTACTTTAGCCAGTAGACAAGTGGATATGATCTCTGATGGGTTATATGCTTTGGATAAAGTTTATTGAATTATTATATTAATATACTATTACAGAAAAATTGGCTTTATTTATTATAATTATAATTGTGTTTTAATAATTATGATTCTGGTAGATAATTATAAAAATCATTTGTTAAATATATATTTTATTACCGAACCAATTCAACTTAAGGTCCTTCAGGAAAAGACCATGCTAATTCTTAAAAGACCGGCCCTTGCGAGCCTTCTGGCAATGTGAGTGTTCATGGGCGGCGGTATGACTTAATTAATATCAAGTGAGTCTCCTGCCCGTTTGCCTCATATTACATGAAAAATAAACCTAAAATTTACGGCCTAATGCGTCATAGCAGGCCATTTAAAAGACAGTAAAAAGGATAAGACGTTGTTTGTGTTATTATCTTTTTTGCAAAAGGCAAGTTATTTATTTATTTACACTTCGTTACACTACAAAATTAACATAATTAAATCAAAAGGAGGGCAACTGGCGGCCTTATCGCTTACGAGCGATCTCTTCCAGGCAACCACTGTGAGTAAAGAAAAAAGAAATGTATTAAATAAGATAGGCAAGTAGTGCAAAATACATGTAATACACAGTTATTACATGTATTTTGTAACAAAAACTAAATAGGAATAAAATATTAAAAATACATTAAAGAGTAAAAAGACACATAAATCACCATAATTTAAGATAAGTCTCACGTCAGTTAGTAGTTAGTAAGAAAGTTAGGGATGCGATGTGGACAGGTAATGTTTGTACAGAAGAAATTTAAAGTTATTAATCGTCAATCAAATAAGTGAAAATTCTACATAACTTTTTCGATGAACTTACTTATTAAAGTAGCCGAGTTATACACAGCGGGTTTCCCTTTAATAGTATCATTGTTCCGTGTGATTTCTGGCAAACAAGTGACTGTTTGTGTCGGATCAGTTTTTGTGTATGAAAGAGACGACCACGCGTGCCACAGTTTTGAGGTCGCATTCCACTCACGTCGATTGAAATCTGCTTGTATCTGAAAAATCGTGTGAATAGTCGAGTTTTAGACAATTTCATGATATACGTATTAAAAATTTACATTTTTATATATGTACATAAAGCACCTTTGGGCACAATATCTGGCATTTGTTTCATTGGCAAATTATTCCTTGTGTAAGTGTCGATTTCTTTACAAGACGAGGAAATGTCAATTGCATACATAGTCCTATTTGCACGTATGAGGTTAATTATTAAGAAGATAAGCGTACACTATCTACTACTCCTGTATGTCAAAATGAATACGTTTAAACTTTCCGGGAGTCATACTTCGGCCTAAAGCTCGAATTTAAATCTTGCCCAAACCAAAGATGTACTTTACCTGTTCAAACACGTGCATATATAGAAATTATAGGCATTAAATCTATAAAAGTTAAAAAAATTATCTACACATTAGGTAAGGAAGGTGTAATCAATTTGTTCACTAGGAAAAACCACTTTTAACTTTTTGCCGACTTTTCAACTCGAAACCTTTACACATGCCAGCCTAGTTAGACGTACGTCCGTAATTTATGTTTTGAAGTTAAGACACCTGCGTTTCATTAATAATGAAAAAAATATTAATTGGTTCGCCGGAATTTATTCCTGGTATCGGTTCATTCACGATGTGCACCTTACCTAACTTAACCTAAGAACTAGTCGTACTACGGAGAGTGTAGACTCTGAGATAACAGCTGACATTGTTTTAAAAAGTTACGTGTTATTTAGTTAGTAGTTTAGTTACCTTATCACCTCCAACTATCCAATTTAACGTGGGTGCTGGCAGACCTTCGGTTGAGCAGTTAAGCGTCACTCGTGGAGAAGCTGGATCTTCCGAAGCCCTGATCTCTAAGTGGGCGTCACTTGGTACCACTGAACGTTAATAAAGATTGATTGTAATTTCTATATACAATAACTAAATCAGTCTACTTGCCTCCGCATATATCGTTGTATATTTGTGTGTATATGCTGTAAATGTTGTATTAAGACAAATGATGGATGACACATTTTGTTTTTTTTTATCATGGATCATTTAAGGTAAGTTTCATTCTATTTATTATTAACATTTAATGTTGCGTCAGGAATACTGGGCTTTTGACTGCACGCAGTGTTTAAGCCACTAACTCATGTAAGTAGCTATACTATTGTAGTATTTAAATATATTATACCTACAGTAGAAGTGTATATCCTTATCAAAAGAGATCAAAATAAAAGCAAACACCGGCAGAGATTTTAAGATAACTATCGTTTTACGGAAATGTAAGTTGCCCCAGTTTTCATTGGTTTGACCGAAAATGTTTAGCAAACAGGTTACATTTACACAGCACATTGGGCTTTAGGGACTCATACTTATGTTAAAGCTACATTTGTGAATAGATATTTTGTAAAACGAGTCTTGTGTGCTATTATCTATATCTAAAACATATTTTGCTTTCCTGCAACAATGATTCTAGGACTATGAACTCAACAACTGTTTTATATTGTTGTATTTTTATGTAAATGTCTAATAAATAAAATATACATGTTGCTATTTATTACTCTTGCTTAACAATAGTGGTTATATAGGAGGGCAGAGATTTATGTGTTCGTTTCATTTATATTTTTTTCGAAATATTCGTCAGTGCTACTAAGCTATTACCATTATTTCGCCGTGCATCGAACCTCGCATAGATTATTAGCTAATATTTAG
This sequence comes from Pieris brassicae, assembly GCF_905147105.1. NCBI lineage: Eukaryota > Metazoa > Arthropoda > Insecta > Lepidoptera > Pieridae > Pieris > Pieris brassicae. The sequence goes on from NC_059673.1 coordinate 11,389,371, forward strand.
GTGCTTAGTAATTTTAAGTATTTAAAAAAATACCTAGAGACTTGAGCAGATAATCCATCTTGCCAATGCGGAACATAGGCCTCTCCCCCGAGACTTCGCAGGTATAAGTAGAATCGTCTAACGGTGGCTGATATGGCTCCAATGTGAGTACACATCTTCCAGTTTGACCTCTCTCTGAGGTCACCGCACAGTCAATGTTGATATAGTGATCAGGGGCTCGGAACACCTCGGTCTTCGATGGTCCATGTTTCTGAAAAGGTTATTTTCAACTAAGATCCAAATACGAGAAATGTCTCTTTCGTCTGTCAATATCTATCGAGATTCGCGAGATTTTCTGATGTTAGGGGGCGTAAATACTTATTAAATTTATTTATATCCATGGCTGTGTCCTAATACTTTAAAAAGTTATATACAAGGAAAAGAAAGATCTTTTGCGTGATTTATATAAAATATGATAATGCCCAATAGCAATTGAATACAAAACTATAACATGGACAAAAGAAAATTTACTATAAAATTAACATTTACTAATTTACTAAAACCGCGTTAACACTATCTAAGCAGCACGTTTTACAGCCCGTCTTGGATTCCCACAGCTGGGTTTACAAATATTTTGTAAATGAATATCTCGAATCTCAGTTATACGTGGCATTTTTCGTTTTTGAAAACGATGCAGTCCGGTGTTTGTTCGGTTTATCCATTATAAAATATCTTTCTTCTTTATTGTAAACGTATATATATATATATATATATATATATATAGTGTAAACGTTTGGTTGTTATTGGTTTTCCTTTAACCAAATCTAAAGTCATGTCATATACATCGTTGAACAAATTTCTGTAGCATTTTTATACAGTGGATGCGGCAGATAGCGCTTACTAAATGAGCAATTTATGAGTTAATTGTAAGCATCCCATCATCTATTTAGACTATCATACCCCACAATGAACAAGAACCGACAATAAGACGGATGGCCCGTATTAGGCACTTAAAATGTGAATAAATGATGACTCAACCTCTCAGACGTAAAGAAAGAATTGAATTAGCAATCTTTTCCCTTTTGAGAAACAATGAATTAAAGTCAAAGGTCTTTTAAGTTAATAGGTTTTATTTATTTATTTAAGACTAAGTTTTTATTTAAAAGTATCCATTTCTTGCACATTATATTATAGTAGATATTGTTGATTCGATATAAATATTTACATATGTGTCTAGATTCGACCCACAATTTAAAAATGTCATTGATCTACGTTATTATATAGCTGATTATATATAGATTATTTTTATTTAAACAAACAAATCTCAGGAATTCATTCGGATTCAAATTTTGTGTACGCGATAATTTACCGAAAAACATTATGTAACAACGCTTCGATAAAAGTAAGGTGAAACTGATCACAGTCCTTTTTCATTGATGAACTGGACAACTTCGGTATATTCTGTACTTCACGTTCGTGATTGAGCATACAACGTTTGGATATTTTGTAGCCTTTTTAAATTTAAATCAACTGGAAGATCCTAGTACCCCACATCACAGGACATCTTAGTGTCGCTAGATCACCAATTCTTTATATGTCAAATACAATTTTTCGTTTCTTTTCAGATAGTGATATAAACACATATAGAGATATACTTACTTCTGGCCTATATATCATAAACTGTTGCCCATTATGGTAGAGTCGCACGGATTGTAAGGTATCGTTAGACAAGGTCTGCCAACCGCAGGTCACCTCCCAGCCGAGATCAGTTTTCCATTCGCCGCTCACGTTCACCTCCGTAGCTTGAGTTGCTAATATTGCAACTGGAAACAAATAAAATTGACATCTCAAATTCTTTGTGGAATTTATGTGTAGTATAAACGTTTCTTAAAGTGCTTTTACGTCTGTTTCATTGGGATCTTAAGATAATACCTTCAAACTATATGTTGCGGGAATCATGCTTACGTGCGTGGCGTTTAAAAAGAGTGGCGGAGAGTTTATTGCCAGTTCTTCTCTTCTGTTCTACGCCCTCGATTTGAGAACTGGCAGTAAATGTAAAATTAGAAGCTATTAATGTAAATTTATTTTTTTGACGTTCATAAGTGTACATTGTCTTACCTATATGAATACTACTAAATGATTTTTTAGTTTGATTCACGAAGCCATGAAGGGTGCGGGTCATATTTTTATTACATATTCATCGGACTTATTTGATAATAAAAAAGTATAAAAATTAAAATTATTAATAATAATCTGAAGATTATTTTTCTTTTTTGTTGCCATGGCTAGTAATCGAATCCGTATACGGATATTACGGAGATTGAAATTTGATTGTAATCTATATACAAGTAATAGTTCATTATTATGATAAAGGAAGGAGTAAAACATGAATTGATATACAGGTTTTACAATAAATTCTAGTTTAGTCTGTCTTGTCTGTACGCCTTTTATGTGAAACCTAGACCCGTGTGGTAACAACACGTAAACATGCAAGTCTATATCGCCATGTGGAACAGAGTCGTTAAAGCAAACTCAATTTTTTTTTTCAGGAAAAATAAAAGAAGGTAATTCTATTACTACTAAGTTATCTACTATTGTATATTGTTGTATTTAGTGTAAATAGTTAAAAAGTAACTAAATATTACAGTAATTTATCTAGTTACTGAAGAGTAAAAGTTTTACGATTGTTTAACTGTTTGAACATAATTACGAGAGACACAGTAACCGTATATTACGACGGCACATTTTGACAAATGTCTAGCACGTAATAATGACGCGGAAATATAATGTAATACGTTGGTGACACAGAGATATAATATTACCTCCCTTTATTTGTTATTAAATTCATGTTAATGCGAATGATTATTTGGTATAATCAAAATATAGACTAAAACTATATTTATGGTTTCCGCTATCTATTTCAGGAAAGTGCACAAAAGTAATTTCCATGGAATAAGGACATCTTTGTGTTTTTTTTAAATCGTTTTGCAAAAATTCTGAAAAAAAATACAGTTATACTACATCAACTGAAGTAATAAATGACAAAATATTAAAACAGCCGTAATAGTGCCTTACGATTTCCCGACTTCCCGATTTATTTCACAATGCCTTCTGCTGATAGAGGTTAAACTTCTGTTTTTTATTCATTGCTTCTAGAAGTTAAGTGAAGCAGGATGTAATAGTAACAAAACAAAAAACTTGGAGATAAAAATTCTTCTCTTCGTTCTACACCCCTGATTCTGTTACGTATAAATATATTTTTCACGTGTAGTGTAAATTTTTAGAACATTGTATTCAGTATTTGATAAGTGCTAATTAGTGAGCTTTATGAATAAATGCCATTTTATTATAATATGTCTTTGTATCTCTTAGTTTGAATTGAATAAATTGATTTGAGATTGAATTACAATTGGCAATATAAAAATAAAATCTTATTTAAATTGTATTACTCTTTAAAATATAACATAATAAGAATATTGAAAGGGCTTCTCAGATCTATTTATTTATTAAATAACAACATTGAATTTCTCGTTATGGAACGCAATTTTACTTTTGGGCAACCTCAGAAGTTACCCGTCGAATATAATTCACTTCAGTAGGAAGGTTATTAACCTCAGCTTTTAGAATAAGCTTTATTAAATTGCTAAACGTGGGAGTGGATTAAATAATTAATTATGTAAATAGCTGCAAATATGAACAACGTATAACAATGTATGGTCACGCGTGGCGCACCTTATATCCCGTTAATAGATTTAGGTTGATACTGGTATCAGCTGGCTTTGCCCTTTACTATTTTGTAACCAAAAATATACAAATGGAGCACTCCTACGGCATCGGCATTTTTATGTTATCGTAAACAACGATATCGGAATTTCACATATATTTACAAATTTTTTCTTTCCCATTATTTTCCATATAAAACTACTTCAAAATTACCTCTTTAATAGGGCTATAGAGAATATAGTGATTTGACTTTAATTTATAAATTGTAAGCAATAATGAATTTGTTTTGAAATTATATCTTCAAACACTTTTATTATGAATAGTATAATTACTACTTCGAAGACAAATTACAAGCAAAAAAACTCTTGTTCTTATTCAAATTAAATAGCTAAGAAATTATTAATCCATCATGGAGAGTGTCTATGATGTTAACACTTAACATTACGTGAGCCTTCTGTCGGTTTGCTCCCTGTTCTATAAAAATTGCAATATTGTAGTGAATTAAAAAGTGACTATAAACAATCTATACTTTAATATAATCTATCCCGTATCAGTACACAATATAAAACATAAATAATATATTAAAATAATGTGATTTAGCTGTATGTAGGTAAAGAATGAGGTGAAACAATGTGTTTGTATGCATTTAGTATGTTGCATTAGTTTTAAGGCATTGTAATATAGATTCAGATGATGATGTATAAGCTAAAAATATATAGTTACAGTATGGACTAGCATTGAATCAAAAATAGCTTCAAAAATAAGGTAAAATAGTCATTTTTTATTTTGATGTCCGTGATGAAAATGCATTATGGAATTGCGGGGATGTGCGACCCACATCAGAGTCTCTGCTATTCAGATACTTTGAGCTATATAGAATAAGGCTACAGGTTACAGAGGCTCCGGTGTTGTTCTCGCATTCTACCGGGGCCTCAACGGCATAACTCTAAAAATGATCTATCATCTTATTCTAAATTTAACAGAAGTACCTATCAGTAAAACATGTTAGTGAAATTGACATTTCAAAACATTATTTCGAAATGGTTTTTGAATATAATGAATGTACATTTTCATTCAAAGCTTTGCATTCTGTTCATGTTGGAATAAAATATCTTTGTATTGGTGATAACGTGATGACTGAATTGAGATTATTATTTTGATACTACTTAATATATTAAACTCTATTGAATAGGTTATTGAAAGTATATAGGGGCGAATGAATGATGAATATTATTGTCCATTATTAACCGACTTGAATAACAAGGTAATTTTACGTGAACTAGTATTAACTTATCTTAGAAGGGGGTAAGATGAAAGAAGAAGAAAACGATACAGCGCTTCGTTTGATTGTTATTGGTCACATGTAATCAAAAACCGCGACCTAATTTCTGTTTGACAAATCGAAGACGAAGATCGCCATGTTACTTTCGTTGAACTTTGAAGTTTTGTATACGCCATGTAAATTTTTGATAGCTCGAACGCATTGTAAAAAACATTTGTATTACTATAAAATGTTATTCGGGCGCTCACAGTGAGCGGATGCTTGCGTAAGGGTAAGTAAAGTATGTGTTATGTGTTTTAAGGAACAAAAAAAGTTCAACGGTTAAACAGAAAAACTTCTTTATACCTAGGTATACAAATGTTTAGAAAATGAAAAACGGCTTAATGTAGAAAGTTGCCAATACTTTTTTTTTCGAAGTAATCTCCGTTCCACTCTACACATCGTCGCATTCGATGAAATCACTGAGAAAAGCAGTGGGCCCATTCTTCCTTAGGGGTCTCTTCTAAGGCATTTTCGTACCCTTTCAACGCATCATTAGAGCTCGTAAAGCGAATACCTCGAATTGTATCTTTAGTTCTTGGGACTAAATGAATGTCGCAGGGCGCCAGGTCAGGACTGTATGGCGGATGACTCATTATCTCGACACCTGCCATAGTCAAATATTCAACAAACCGTTTGCGGAGTGCGCTGAAGAATTGTCGTGGTGAAGGAGGATCTTGCTTCGAGGGCGGTGCTGTCGATTTTTTTCCAAGGCAACAGGCAAACAGCAACTGAAACACCAGTTTGCAGTAACTGTCCCTCCATCTTCCAGCACAACTGTCGCGAAATGACATTTTCGACCAAAGAACGACTTCTTCCTTTCTTTACCTTAGTTGGCCGATCCTCGAAAGGAAACTCCCACTGAGCTGATTGTCTTTTGGTTTCGGGTTCATAGCAATATATCCAGCTTTCATCAACTATGACGATGTCAAATACAGCAGTTGGGCCACCGCCGTTGAATTTATCTAACATTTGCCGACACCAGTCCATGCGAAGGTGTTTCTGGTCGTCGGTTAAAGTATGGGGTATCCATCTGGTACAAAGCTTACTGGCGTCTAATATTTTTTGAACTTGACTCATACCAATGCTTAGACTTGCCCGTATCTGCTGATAGGTTACTCTCTTATCTTCCTCTATCATGGGTCGCACAGCACATTCAGTAGTCGCTGTTAAAGGACGTCCCTCACGCAGATTATCATTGAGATGGCTACGTCCACTCTTAAACTCGTTAAACAAAGTGGCTTCATTAAGAAATATAATCTCAGCCTAACACAGCTTTGTTGTTGAGTAAGCCCACAACGCAAGTCATAAAAATCATTGACCGAAAATTTTCTGACGTTAGCTTCTAAACATTGTCAGTGTTACCCACGTATATTCCAAACATTATTTATAATTTATTAAGTAATAATTCACATTCTAAGCGTTGTGTGATAAGTGATATTCCTTAGGATGTAGCCTACAAAGTATTTGAGATTAAATTTTTATTACTTAATATTTAATTATTTTATACTTAGATCACTGTTAGAAAGGTTGTTTTTTACATACTTGTAAGCACAAACTTTTAAGCACAAAAATTACAATCCACAACTATTTCTATGTGTGGTTCTCTTCTCTTCTCTTAAGATTACTTGATCGATTTGGACAGGGCTGCTATGATAAAAGAGTTAGACGACAAACCACGTGACCTCGAGTTTGTCTAACTTGCCTACGAGAAAAAAAACTATTACAATTATTACATTAACCATTTTCAATACATACGCAATTGAATAGAGTTTAATCGTGTCCCGAAACAAATACTTTTTGAAGTGAAACTTCTTTATCGGCGTTGTAAAAAAATTAACTGTCACATTTTCAGTTACGCGTGACATTATTCCGTTACGCGTCACATTTTTCCGTTACGCGTCATCGCCATCTTTTTCTTGTCCCTATCACGGTTGATTCGAAGAGATTCGAAGCCATTAATAAGAAAAATATATAATAACGATAACAATAATTCTATTACAATTAATGTAATTCTGTAATAATTTTAGTAGTAATAAGGTTAAATGAAATAATTGTATTATTTGTATTCATGTCTATGATAAACTTTGGTAAACTTTATCTAATTTAACTTTATGTAACCAATTTCTGTAAAGTTGCATATAGTTGATCATTTTTCGAAAAATAAGGTCATAAAGAAGTTTCACTTCTTACGTGTGTACACTAGTACACGCACACATTTTTTATCTTAATTGTAACAAAAATATTTGTTAATAATTCTACAGATAACTTTCATATATAAATGATTGCGTTGTATATATTTTTTCTAAATTGAATTTTTGTTACTTACATCGCATGAACATTAAAGAAACCAATTGAAGCCCTTCCTTTCGCTCATAATAACATCCCATCGTTTCTCGTTAACTTTTAATATGCTGAATTGATGTCGCGCGCTCCTTAATACATTAATGTACCATATTTAGGGCGTCATGTATTATGAAATTCCTCAAGCGGTTAGCGTTTGATGACGCAGAACGATTAAATTTTATAAGTGGAACAAAGTGTTTTTAGAATTCTTTTCATGTATAAAATAACGATAAAATTATTCATTGGTAGCATCGGAAACAAAGTTCAAACAATTTGTATGACTCAAAACTTTAAAAAGAGTGGCGGAGAGTTTCTTGCCAGTTCTTTTTGCCCGCTCTGCGTCCTTAACTTGCGAACTGGCAGTATATTTTAGAATTAATTTAACTTCTTTTCTGACGTTCATACGTATACTTGTTTACCTATATGAATGAACTCATTTTGACTTTGACTTATTTCGTCAGTTAGAAAGCGAAAGAAGAAACTTAAAAAAAAAAAATTCAGACTCGCGACTGTAGAAGTAAAATGAGATCATTTTAATAATAGTTTGTGATATGTGTAAATAGTTTTTACGAGTCAATATACAATGTATGTTTATATATGATATTGTACCACAAAGAACGGTTCGGTGGCTGTCGATACACAATCTTAATTTAGAATAATAAGTCCTGAGTACATACATACTCGTTACAATATCTTCTTAACAGGAAGAAAGGCACTCAATATTATCAGCCATAAGGATTTGGAGAAATTCTATTAGTTTGGGAACAGAGAGAGGTTAGACTGATGCTAATACCTTGCCTCACGATAGTTCTCAAAAACGTACTAAACACTCGCTATAAAATTCTAAATAGTGGACGTAACTATTATCAATTATAATTACCAAAAAGTATATATCAAAATAAAAATGTTTCTTACGTAACCCGAGTAAATCTCAACAATGACTAACTAATAAATGTGACGATCGGCCGAGAAAAAATATTTGGGATCACCCTCATCAAAAATTATTAAATTGAAATTATGTTTTTGGAACAAATATAGAATTCATAAAATTTAATTTTTAACTCGAAGTTAGTAAAATAAATAATATTAGAATAAGTTATCATTTTTATACCTTTTTAACGTTGTAGCCTTCTAGATTATAGGTTCGACTGTCAGGTACCCGTCGAGTGAAAATGGTTTGTATTTTGTTATGGAAGTCATAAAATTATACTTAAATAAATAAAAAAAATCCTTTATTTCCTCACAAAGTGGTACATATTATGATGGAATATAAAAAAATAGCTATATCAAACTAGCAATTATTATAATTTGAAAAAATAAAATTATTTATTTTGTAATATTCTATGTTACCTATTATCTTAAAACTTATAATCTAAAACCTCCCTCATGTTATAGAATCAAAGTCCCTTAAACATATAAAAACCTGTGTGTACACGTTATCTACACGTGTTAGAAGTCATACTTTTTTTGGCGTACTAAGATAAAAATCTTTTCAAAAAATTTATTTTACGTTTGTAGAATAAATGACACAAACAATAGATAAATCTAAAGTGATGACTATAGCTATAGTATTGTCTTTTGTTAAAATAGTTATTACACATTAAGAAAAATACTTTTTGCACGGATTAAAGCTATGTATTATTATTAAAAACATATAATTATTTACATAATTTTAAATGTGCGTGGTTACGGTGACTGACGGAAAAGATTTAAAATTTAGAATTCTTGTATTATTACATAGCTTTAATCCGTTCAAAAAGTGTTTTTCTTGACTATAACTATTTTCAGGATGTCCGTTTTTTGTGACGGAGTGCGCGTGCATCGTAAAAATTTACTCTCATCATTTTTCCCTAACGCGCCAAAAGAAGTATAACTGTAAAACTTATCATTAACCGAGTTTAAAACACGATTTAAAGTTGTTAAATACTTGCAAATGACTTTTGATAATAATTTTTATATCTGTCCTTAAACGTTACGTTCCCTTCAGACAGTCTTGACTTAGTAATTGCCTTCAATTGACCATAATTAAACAGACATCTGCAACTATGAGAAAAAATGTACGTCCCCTGCGAATAGTACACACATACACACAGTTCTTCATGTCCGTTTTAAGCAGTAAACGTAAAGGCATTGTTATGACCTCCTAAGTGTCAATTGCTATTAGCAAATGAAATTTTGTTTTAATCGGGTGCCATATTTTCATGAGACTTCAGGGAGAGTGAATAAATATTAACTTATTAACTAACACAATAAAAGTATTTTATTTAAATAAACAGTTATTATTATTTACAAATATCTTATAAATCCCTCGCCTTAATCAATATAGTAATCATAGTTGATGCACAAGTAAATATCTTTTTGACGTTTTTCCAACGGCCAATATAGCTATTATATATATATATATATATATATATATATATATATATATATATATATATATATATATATATAGCTATTGACATATAATACTGGTTGTATTCTGTATCTTTCGTAGAAATTGGCTTGTATCTGTAATAGAATCTTAAAATATCTATGTAACTGTTTTTATACTTAAATTATTAATTTGTTCTGAATGGTAGGTTATAGATTTACGTTGATATTCTTCTTAAAATATTTTGATATTTATTTAATAATTTGTATTATTTATACAGTATTATACAGATATAAAATTATATCCTAGTGATAAAAAAATTAATAATGTTTTTGTCTCGAACCCAAACTCAAAATAACCTCATTCAATAAGGTCACCAAGTACACTTATAAACGCCAACAGAAAATATGCTACATTGATAATAAATTTACAGTTAATACCAGTTCGCAAGTCAAGGGCGTAGAGCGGGCAAGAAGAACTGGAAATAAACTTTCCGCCGTTCTTTTTAATTGCCAAGTTTTGACATACAAATTGTTTGTAAGGCAGAGCCATAAATAATTGTACTCGAGCAATTCCATTCCAAGGATTAGGATCTCTTAATAATCGGCAAATTTATAAAAAGCTTTGGTGATTAATTTACGTCTTACGAGAGTTTTGAATTTATTCCATGATATTTTTCTCTCACTGGTACTGGCACTGGTCTGTCACATTTACAGCCGCCTTACGTGGCTGCACATATATAAACCACATTCTTATAGTATAGCTTCAGTATCCAAGGGACAGCTTGAATTTTCAATAAGTGAATCATTGGCACTGGCGTTGGTAAATTATACCATAACTAATGGATATAATAAAAGCAAAATACTCCAAATCTATCTACAGTGATACAGTACAATTATGAGTTTTGGCAACTAAACTTTTACAAATAATCGTCCATAAAGTTAAATACTATTCTAATATTTCTGAGTTGTCACGACAGAAATAGAGTAATACTATCGATCGAATGATGCCATAATGTTTTTGCATGCAATAGAATGTAGTACACCTTAAACTCAAATAGTTTAAGGTCAATATTATATTATATAAAATCGAAATTTTCCATTTTACGTGAAACTCCTGTTACCGACCAGAGACAGCGAGAAAGATTCAATAATGTTATAAAAACATATATTATTATTATATACTGTTAAAAACTAGACAAATAAAAATAAAGTCATATTGTCAAAAGAAAATATCAACAAAAGTCTCGCCCTGATCGAGTTTTTAATCGATGATATGATCATAATGGATGCCTTTAACTTTGATTCATTATACAAAATTCGAGTTACTTACAATGTCAAAAATGTACAAATTTCTAAAAATAGCGACAGAACCGGCGATGCGGAGTCAAGAATTGAATTTCATTACTGTTTTTATTATTTAGATTTAAGGTATTATATGAAATTAATAAAAATATCTTTAGAGCACACTGCAAGATTTAGACTTTATTCTCCATTAGTCTTTATACCTTTAACTCCTTCCAAGTAGAATATATTAGAAAAAAGAGTAGCGGAGAGTCTCTTTTAAGTCGTCTAGTGCGGTCTACGCCCTTGATTTGTTTGTTATAGTCATTTATTTTAGCGTTCATTCTTGTACAAAAGCTATTATTATTTAAAAAATTTAACGATATTTTGATTTGTCTTGCCCCATCGTCTTGCGCAATCTTAAGGATCAAATTTTAGAGGATTTTTTTCTATTAACATGATCGACACTTGCACAAGCAATGAATTAATGTCGCGGGGAAATCGACGATACCACAAAATACAAAATATATGAATACGTAAAGATTTCTCGACGAAAATATATTATGGTTATGATGTCCTTCAGGTGTCATTAAAGAATGATACAATCGAATTAATGATATAGTAACGTTGTACGTTCGAATATTGGACGCTATTGTCAGTTATGACGTAGTGAACTGTAAACCGCTTATTTTTCGAACGAAAAATTCAGGTATGGTTTAAAAACAATAAAGAGGCTTCGTGGTCGTTTTAGTTTCTTTAATGCATTGAAACTAAAAATAATAATAAACGTTATTTCTGGTTTTCCCGCCAGTACTAAATAGGGGTGGTTATGTAAAATGACAGAAAAAATCAAATCATTGAGTGATTGAACATGACGAATGTCTTGTGAGCGTTGGATTTAAGATACTGTTGGCTAATCACAATCAAACATTGAGCGTGTTTTTTGTAGCGAAACTCCAAATGCGACTTCCAACAAGGTTGCGTGAAACGTACACCGCTTCTGGGGAGGGGGAATAGAAAGAGACAGAGCGAGAGTGAATACGTGGCACTCGAACGCATGCGCGTAGTATACCTGTTACAGGCCAGCGCGACCGTTACCAACGAGTAGCGTCCAATATTCCAACGCAAGAGGGAGAGAGAAAGAAAGATACACGAAGGTAGTAAGTAGAAGAGAGTAAGATACTGTTGGCTAATCACAATCAAACATTGAGCGTGTTTTTTGTAGCGAAACTCCAAATGCGACTTCCAACAAGGTTGCGTGAAACGTACACCGCTTCTGGGGAGGGGGAATAGAAAGAGACAGAGCGAGAGTGAATACGTGGCACTCGAACGCATGCGCGTAGTATACCTGTTACAGGCCAGCGCGACCGTTACCAACGAGTAGCGTCCAATATTCCAACGCAAGAGGGAGAGAGAAAGAAAGATACACGAAGGTAGTAAGTAGAAGAGAGTGAGTTCGTAAATCCCAAGCACATGCGCGTGACATTGTAGCATGCGCATGTGCAAGAAAAGGGTAGAGAAAGTGCGTGTGAGTGTGTTCCCTATGTCGCATACTTCCCTATTTTTGCGGTAGTTTTTTTCAATAAAAATCAATTTCTACCCCTTCCTATTTTTATTTCCACATTACGAACTTTCACTTCTGCCGCTAGGGACTCCACGCACTATTTTGTAGTATGTGATAATCACAAAAGGTGTGAAGATTTTTTATTTCATCATGTATTTGGCTCATATCATACGATCATGTAATTTTTATGTAAAGGAAGATATGATATATTATAGAATTTCAGGGGCAATGGAACCAACGTGTATGGTGAGTGGCATCATGCTGCATGTTTTGAGAATATCACGAGTTTTCGGCCTAGCTCCACTGTCTATTACACAAAATCAGGAAGGACGTCGCATCACCTTGTCAAAAGTAGCTATTTACTATGGCTATCTACTATTGGCATTGTTATGTAAGTTTTGTCCATTGTTTTTTTTAACTGGGTGGCTTCCACATATAGTTCCACGTACATATACCTTTACGTTATGTATAAACGTCTTTTTAACTTAACTTTCGTTCACCGCATCCTTTGCAAAAGTACAGTAGCAAAAGTTAGTCTTACTTTTTCATGAATTAAGTCTGTTAAACGGTCATAAGTCACTTTAACCGCTAGTTTGCATTTTAGACCGTACCTATAGTTTTGATACAGCACCGCACTTACAGAATTTTGTGATTACAATAAAAGTATGTCATACGAGCGTCTAAAGATATGTCACATATATATGTGGCCAAAAGTCAGAATATGATAAATGAAATTTCATTACTTTAAAGGACAAACAATTAAATTATTAAGAAATCATGAAGGCACTATTAAAATATGAAACACACGATTTATAAATAAGTCATACTCAGTAAGAATGTACTTAACATTGTTTTGTCTATGACCACAGATATATAATACTATGTAAAAATGTTATAAATATGCGAAGTTATATATGGATGCACTACAAGTGAATAAATTAATTATTTTAGCAACACTGGATATAATTCATTTATTGATAGAACTCATCTATGTTCCGGATACCAAAGGTTATCCAAGATACTATCATGACGGTATAATGAAGAAGATAGTATTATTTACAAACGTATTGATTTTGGCAGGAATTTCGTTTATTGCCATTTTTACAATACCAAGGCGAATGAGAGTTTTTATACATTGCTTAGCAATGTTGAACAAGGTAATTTGTAGTCTTAACCAGTAAAAATCTTATTTTTAGTTTTAATATAGAAAAGGGTGTATCCCTACATATAACCGAAGTTATCATCTCTGGCCATACAGATGCAATTTTATAAAATATTCAATTGGATAAGAAGCGCCACGCGAGAATTTTTTAGTTTTAATTTACTAGATACTAAGCGAATAGTGTTAACCTATTTTCTATAAATTTTAAGCAAACACTTACCAGGAATAATTCATCTTGAATAATAATAATAAATAAATAAATTTTATTATTTGCAAAGAAAGTGGTATACTTATTCAGATGAATCATAAATAAAGACGATCTTGATGCTCCGATGCTCCAGAAATGTTGAGATCCAGTTGCAAATTTTCTCGGGGAGCCCTTTGAGCCTTTGCCCTTCGAGCGGAGCGCTTTATACTATACCCGATAGAAGTCGTCTAAACGCTAGCTTCTACTAGCGGACTCAATTACCTCTATGTGTAAGATATACAAGATGGTCACCTGAGCTGAACAACTACGACGAAAGCCGTACAGATAATCGACCCGTCCTATGCCAATCTGTTGCTAGTCAACGCGTTTATTACTTTCTATCTATAATTTTATATAACCTCCGGAAGTTAATGTGTGAAGGATTTATTCTCTAAGTACCAGTTGTGTCTTTATTTATCACCATTTTTCTGTATTTCAGGTAAAAAAGGAAACTGATAATAAGGACCAAAATAGATATATTATAATGATTACGTACATACTTATGCGAAGTATTGGCCTATTCATAGAAGTTTTACGCTATTGAAGTTTTACGATTCAGCCTTCTCACGTAGGTGTTTTATAAATAACCTTAAATTACTTAGGTAACCCAATGTAGACTTATAAACCTCAATAATGAAATACGTAGCATTAATGCTAAATGCTTTTAATTTTACATTTACTGCCAGTTCTTAAATCAAAGGCGCTGAACGTACGAGAAGAACTGGCAATAAACTCTCTGTTACTCTTTTTAATCGCCAACTTTTTTGTTTTTCACAATGTTTGTAAGGATCTGCAACCATTACACCATGTTCTATATGACATCCTAAGTAAATAATAGTTAATGAATAATAAAAAAACAAAGGGTTTTCCTCTATCAGCAGTAGGCATGGTGAAATAGGAGCACGCACTTAGATTCCCGCGGGAACAACACGCAAATACATAGTCGAAATAACTAACAACAATTCAAGTCCTACCAGTCACCTGTTTACGAGTATGACGCATGGCCCCCTCGCCATATTTTAGGGAGAGAGACAACACGACGCATGGACGACGCCACAAGCAATGACATTGGCATTCCTTTACAATCACATAACTGTATATATCGCTATACAGTCGAGTTGAAAAATTAGTCGATTCCTAAATATATGTTTGAATGTCTACGCTTGTCGAGACCAATTTGTGTTTCCACCGTCACATAAATTTCTGTATTTTTTAACAGTAATAAATACATAAAAAAGCTGACAACGCACTTGCGAGTCCTCTGGCAATGTGAGTGTTTATAGGCGGCAGTATCGGCGGTAGTATTCTGCCAGTTTGCCCCCTGTTACATTAAAATATAATTAAATTGTATAATGTCGCATACATTTATCGCAACGCGATACAGATTATAAAACATTCGTTCTATCCAAAGGTAAGTTGTGTATTTTTATTTTTTCTTAATATGAAATTTTTTTTATAAATAGATATTTCATAGTCATTTAAGAACTTTTACAATTATACTATATTTATTTATTAAAAAAAAATTATATGTTTCAGTGACAAGATTTATCGTAAACATCGTTTGGTCGAGATACATCGGATCATGTTCCTTGTGATGGAAATTCAAATGACACTTATAGGATTTGAAATATACAAACGATTGGAATATATTGAAAGCCAATTAGGCGAGCTTAATAAAAATATCAGCGAGGGAAATTTTGATCGTGGGTTTGATTGTAATTTTTATTCATTTTATTAATTATTTATCAAACTACGCGACATCAGATACACAAACTTTCAAATACTTGAGGAGTCCATGCATTCTGAATTGATTAAAAGTGGAATCTCACAATTTAATCTTTTACATACTTTTCTATGCATATTTTATTTATAACGTTTTAAATTGTAAAAATCCACAAAATATTGTTCACCAATCCTGCCAATTCGGCATTTCATTATTCTATTACTGTTAAAAGATTGTTAGGATGCAATCAAAGAGCAATGATTGGACAATGGACAATTTATGGCCTGTGAAAGTTCATAATATATTATTCAAACCTTCTTTCTTTTTCATACTTTGTAATTAGATTAATACTTAGAGTAATACAAGAACATAGTGCTTTTTCATTAATAGAGACTGTAAGTGTATTGGACACTTTCTCAAGCTAATCCTTATTAGTAAATTAGTTTAGAGTTAAATTACTTATCATTAAGTTAATTCAGTTAAGTTGTTGAATTTTTTTCATCATAATATGGATTAGTCAACCTTAACTATACATTTTTTACTAACATAACGTTAATTAAGTAATTATTAATTAAGCATGAGTTTTAATGATGATTTAAAACTCTAAATACTAACAACTCACCATACCATTAAGTCTTAGACGATTGCACATCATTTCCGTGTCTTAAGATAAAAATATGGGTTTCAAAATAGCCATATTTATATACTTTCTAGTAAATTTAAAAAAATGTATATGCCAATACTATTCTGCCATTTTAAGATCAAACGCTTTACACAATTATATATTTAACTACACGTATCATATCTGTACAATAAACATTCGTGCTTCCGTAAATCCACGCCACACGTTTTAATAATGTCAAATAATTTCCTTTATTGTTTCTTTTCTATTACGATTTACTAAACTGTCGAATCTGTAATGACAGATATGAGTTGTAAACAGTACTATAATAATTATTTAGGCAACTAAGTGATTGGTAATTTTTAGACTCTAAAGATGCTTTTAACAGCGGAGTGGAGTTATCATTACGACCATTAAGCAAATATTTTCTCATAACTTGTGAATGTATTGAAAAGATCGAAACATCTGAAGGTTTTCTTGCTTTGGTATCGATCTCGCTATGTTCCATTCAAGTTATATTCACAGCCGATCAATTAGCTTCTAATCTCAACAGTGAGCACGGTAAGAATTTGTGTTTTAGCATAACAGACTGCTCCCACCCAATGTCCCTATCAGTTATAAAACTCCATACATACCATAACCAAAATCAACATTCAAGCGACTGAAACGAGTAGCGAAGGATAAAGTTATTAAAATAATATGTTTAGCACTTTAGCTATCATATTGTCTACCGACATGGGGAAGAACGACTGAATTTTTACTCATTAAGTTGCAATACAATAACCAAGGTATCTGATCTATTTAAGATAACATAAACTCCATGGAATACCAAATCAGGGCACATCTAAAAACAGACGTTTTGTATTTCCAACGCTTCTTTGCATTTTTTTTATAAAACAGGGGCAAACAGCCTCACCTGATGTTTAGTGATACCACCGCCCATGGACACTCTCAATGCCAGATCGCTCGCGAGTGCATTGGCGGCCTTTTAAGAATTGGTACGCTCTTTTCTTGAGGGATCCTAAGTCGAATTGGTTCGGAAATACTTCAGTTGACAGCATTAAAGGGCCCCTGCCTTTATAATAAAATAAGATACTCAAACTATCCAGATACAAACTCGCAAATAATATAAAAATTTCACTAGCCAAATTGGATTTAGAATCTACAGAGGCTTTACTACGTATCTTGGCATGACTTTGAGGTTCCAAGAACTAACACAGATACAGTGCACGATCCAACAACTCTCAGCTACATTCACAAATACATGCGCATACACACCCATTCAAACACTCACATATTATAGTCTTCCCTCCCTTATACTAAATGTCTTATAATTCATGGTCGTTACACTAAAATTAGTTAAAAAAAACTGTGTTAAACATGTCACAATGAATAATTGTTTTCTAGCTACTCATAACACTAGTGTGGGGACTAGCGATATATGAATTTTGTCAGAACCCTTTTGTCATAACCATAACCATAGATATTAGTTTGTGATGACGATTCTTTGGTTATTTTAAGTAACAATAATGAAGCTCGTAAGTAACTTATGTAGTAAATAACAAAGTAACTAATGTTATAACATTATTTAAATTTTAGGTATAGTGCAGATATTAAAATACAGCAGCCTAGATATTTTTTGGTTTTTTTATCATTACATCAGACCCATTTTATGTATTCAACCATGGCACCAAACAACTCAAGAGGTAAGCCATAATACTTTTTTTTTGTATACGAAGACTTAAACAGAGCTTAATATTTATACAACATATACCTTCTTAATCATAAAATAAATCAGATTAATTTCACTGTTGACATAAAACAGTACTTTAGTTAAATTAATGAAATTAGAAGATTCAATTTTTATATAACTTGCCTAAATTTTGAATCGAATTTTTCTACCGATTGAATATAACGTTCTGACGTTCCGTGTGCTATCCGTATGCACTTTAAATCAACTCGCAATCCTTATGAATTTTAGCATATTAACAATAACTTATCTTTTACCTATAAATATAATTTTATAAATAAGACAAGCTGAAGAATTGCCACTATTTCTATATTACTTATTGTTATCGTACATACGTATAATTTTTGATCTCATATAGTTACTATTTGAGGTTAACTATAATTACTGCATAATTGAAATTGTTGCGTCATGTTATTAATAACAAATTAATTATGCATTAAAATATTCCGTAATGTCACCTTTTCTGAGCGTTGATCTCGTTTGTAACAACTGGTAAAAATAGATTGCTTTTTTTTCAATTAATGTGCTTTTGTAGGCAAAGAAAATAAGATACCAATTATGCCAAACACTATATCACCTTACTGAGAACGACCGACAGTTGTCTGAGGATTCCGAAGTATTTGCTTTACAGGTCCTTATTAATAAACCGGATATCATCCCTATGGGCTACTTTTCAATATCTCGATCATTACTTATTCAGGTATTTAAACTTTTATTACGTGGTGCATGCAGATTTGATACGAAGCACCTTACACCTTTGGTAAGCGAACTATCTGTCCCACAAGTATGTCAATTTTTAATTATTGCGGCAGTTACCACATGCACTAGTCTTTGTCTTAGTACTGGACTGTTCTTTGTTTGTCCAAGTTTAACTTAGCGTTCTAGTGGTGGTTTTGTCTATACTTTATGCACGGTCACTTTCCATTAAGTTTTCAAAGCTCCCTTGGAAACAATACATAAATACTTTATGCTTTGAAAAACGAAAACCAAACAAAATAACAAAAAAATCACCAAAATAGTACCTTGTGGTGCTTACACAAGCCAAATATGTCTATGAGTTTGAATTATTGAGTTACAAAAAAACAGAAAAAAATAGCCTACATATATGTAGGGAATTTCTAGTGCATTGTATACGTCTTCTAATAATATTTTCTTTCAGGTACTTGGAGTTGTGGTAACCTACTCTGTAGTAGTTGTACAATTAAACTCGTAGATTTTTTTTATATATGTGGCGAATTAAACCTTCGCGTGGTTATTTCTTTGGTTATGTTATCAATGATACTAGAAATTTTATCAATTATATAATTTACTTAACCCCAAAAAGATACAAGTTTGCGCGTTTTCCATTAGAAATAACTTCCTTTGTCGCTACTCCTCTCTTTGAAGTTACTCTCCTAAAAGCCTCAGCTAGCTTCAGAATACCTAGGCGTTGACGTTTCGAATGACGTTCAGTTTCGCGGTTATTTGGAAGGGAGCCTCCAAAAGCTTGGTGTGCTCAGCAAAGCGAGACGGTAAAGTTCAACAGCGGTGCTACATTTCACATCGTCACAAGTGATGAAAGCTGGATATATTGCTGCGAACCCGAAACCAAAAGTCAATCAGCTCAGTAAGTAAGTAAACTGAGCCCCAGTTTCCATTCGAGGATTGGCCAACTAAGGTAAAGAAAGAAAGAAATCAAGGAATAAAGATGATTGCCTCCTTCTTTGGTCGGAAAGGTCATTTCTCGACAGTTGTGCTAGAAGAAGGAACGACAGTTACTGCAGACTGGTGTGTCAATCACTGTTTGCCTGTAGTGTCGGAAAAAAAATTGACATTACCGCCCTCGAAGCAGGATCCTCCTTTACCACGACAATGCTTTAGCGCACTCCGTAAAACGGACAGTTGAATATTTGACTATGGCAGGTATCGAGATAATGAGTCATTCGCCATACAGTCCTAACCTGGCACTGTGCGACTTTCATTTATTCCCAAGAACTAAAGATAAAATTCGAAGTATTCGCTTTACGAGCCTTGAAGATGCGGTGAAAGCGTACGAAAATGTCATAGAAGAGACCTCTAAGGAAGAATTGACCCACTGCTTTTCTCAGTGGTTCCATCGAATGCGTCGATGTGTAGAGAGGAACGGAGATTACTTCGAAAAACAATAAAAGTAATAGTAACTCTCTACATTAAGCCACTTTTCATTTTCTAAACGTTTTCTGCGTTACTTAGGTATTATAGCTATATATAGACAGTATATAAACGTTATTTTTCAAATCACAATCCACGATGCAAAGAGCCTTGAACTTGTCTCACAATTTTAGTATTAAAATATCACTAGAACTATATTTAGGTGATATTATATCATAGTGCTATCTACGGACGTAAAGTAGCGTAGCACTTTGCTACGCAATTTTACTACAAAATTATGTTAAGATTATTTTAGGGTAAAATTGTATATTAAGTATATACTATATTATATGATGTATTTAAAAATATAAATTATTTTCATATGTATAAAATAATTTTATTACAATTAAGTGAAATGCGAAAACACAATCACTTTAACCGTTCCGTAGTTTATTATTGTTTCAAAATTAGTAGACCAATTTATGTTGTTATGAAAACATATTTTTATATAAGTGAATGTTTTACTACTGTCAAAGCAAAATACAACATTTAAGTTTTGTGCTATTACTAGTTCCGAGAATTCAAAGTAATTATAAGACAATCTAATAATCGGTCTACGTTTTGAAACTAAGTCTCGAATACTAAGCATATATTAATTAATTTGTAGAACTGAATCCTTACGACTCAGTTTAATTGTTATATTGAATTTACACTTAAATTACACATATATTTATATTTAATATGTTTAATTTATTTCCTTAATCCTCATTAGTCTGATTAACACATAAACTACCCTAACATATCTATAGTTTCCCAAATATCTTAATTCTACTTCTTCGTCTATTGTACAGGTGTATAAAAGAAGTGTGATAAAGTTTTTTATTGATAAAAAATCGACACGCCCTTATTTATTCTTGGTTCTGTTCTGTTACATAAGTTAACGGACCTTTTTCATTGTCCGTTGTCGATGTCAAAAGTTCTCTTACTTGTTAGCGACTGTATTTTTATTATGTATTTTTGTTTTTCCTAATAAATTTCATATATTTGTTATTTTCATTTTATCTGTAAATTATACTCACTTCTTGTACACTCATGTCAATTTAGGGTCACCTGTTAGGACAGGAGTGTTTTTAGAAATAAATAAAAGCGTACTTAAACTTAAACAAGAGATGGTGTTAAAGGACCAATACAATCCTATGTTTGCAGCTTTTAAAACCTTATCGGTTTGAATATGTAATAATTATATTCAAAATATGAAAATTCTCCATAGTTACATTTTACAAAACAAAAGAATGACTATGTTTGTTCATACTGATAACGGAAAATATTGTATGGTTGTCAGGTTAATGTTGTAGTTATTTCGTTCATTAAAGTACGGGTTTCCGCCCCGGACATGCGCGCAGTAGGTAGATGCTCGATCACTTCTTATGCTGCGGATATATTTTAAAACACTAATTTATTAATTGACATTTATTCCCTTAAATAGTATGTATAGTCAGTCAATGGTATACATAATACAATGTCGTCACCTAAGTTAGAAAGGCAATGTATTTGTATGTAATTGCATCTCAGATCTACCGTACAGATATGAGTACAGTTACATAGTAATAATGTTCAGATATCTACGACGTAGTAATTATTGCTACACTTACTCGTAGTACTTTGTAGACAAAACAATATAATTATGGCTACGGACGGGTCATGCGTAGTAAATGGTTCATTCCTGTTTATATTAAGGGTATCCCGAGTATTTGGTTTGGCTCCTATTAGTTTTAAGCCAGTTGAAGATGGGTGTCGTATAGAACTTTTGAAGTCCTCGTATTATGAGTATGTATTTCTGGGAATGATAAGTAAGTAACGTTTATTTCAGTAAAATTAATTTGGAAAAAGTATTAATAAATAAATTTATTGTTTATAATAATATTATGTATAAAATTTACTATAACTTTTCAGATGTTCTACAGATCATATTTTACTTCCACAACCTTGTTTTATGGGATATTATGGGAAAATTTCATGTTATTTTATTTATAATAAAATTGATTAATTGGTTACCGTTATTGATGTTTTTGAACATTGCTATATTAAGCAGTAAAACTCGTATGAGAGTTTTTTTAGAACGCGTTCCGGTAAATATTACAATTTAATAACAAAAGATACATTATTGAGCTGCCATATCCATATTTTGTAATATAAGATAGCTGTAAATATTGTATGGAAATAATTTATTTATGTATTGCATTGGTTTTACTAACATAAGCCTCTGACGAGTGACGAGAGACGACTGAAGAGGAAATAAATATTTGTTCCAGTTACACTAGCAATCACACGTTTGATGTGTTAAACGGCTAAGTTACATTTTTATTACGGGTTAGAGTTCGCCGGTATTCGCATTAGCCGCCTGCCCGTTTGTCTGCCTGTTCTATAAAAAAAGTCTTATTTATGTTTCCACTGTGAACTTAAAAGAACTGATATATAACATCTTCCTATATATTTATTACATATGTTTAGCGTTTTCAGATAAATAAAACGTATAATGCAGTAAAAGAGCGGAGACGATATACATTGATCACTTTGTTTGCTACTTTACGGATTGTGTTGTGCTCGCTTCCGTTTATCTACTCCACAAAAATCGAAGGTTGTATGTTTTGTAATTTTAACGTGCGATTGGAAAGATATTGGAATATAATATGTTTAAACGATTGATGTACTTCTTCATTGCCTCATTTAAACTATGCAATTTTATATATATAAAAGAGAATTTAATTATTAGCTCTGAAAAATGCTACAATTGTTTAAAAAAGTCAGGATTCAAACAAATTTACACTTATGAATGTCAAAAAATAAATAATATATATATATATATATTAATATATTAAATCCTTATAATTTTACAATTACTGCCAGTTCTCAAGTCAAGGGCTCACAAGGGAAGAGAAGAACTAGCAATAAACTCTCCGCCACTCTTTTTAATTGCCAAAATTTTAGTTTTACATATTGATTGTAAGGAGCTGCAACCATTGCACCATGTTCACATGACATTTTAAATAAATAATAATAAAATTTAAAACTAAAATTGTCCTCTATCTACATGAGGCATGGTGAAATAGGAGCACGCACTTACATTCTCGTGGGAACAACACGCAAATAAATACGTAGTCGAAATAACTAACATCATCGCATATACCTAGTCTTACCAATCACCACAAGTAGCACCCGTCTATAATAACTGAACCTTGTTTATACGGTATAAAATATGAACGAAAATGATACAGAAATATGTTAATTTGTATTTTGTTATAGTGACAGTGGATTTTTTTCTCGGCGTATTCTTTCAGTTTATGTTAACTGTGATTGAGCTTAATGTGAGCTTTATAAAATTGGAATTACATAAGTATTTGGAAACAATCAAAATTGAACTCGCAGCTATAACTGCTGACATGAAATCCGGTAAGAGATAACGTTTGGTTTTTATATCTAAAATTGTTATAACTAGTCTGGCCATAAATACATAAAAAATTCTTTCTTTCATTTTTTTGAATTTGCAACACGTATATTATTTCAAAAAACCACAACAATATCAATATGGAATGGGATGTTACAGAAAATAGCATTGCAGTGGTCGCCTTGCCCATAGTGGGTTTGGAGCTGGCGGTCATACTCCAGATTAGTACTTCAACAGCTAGATAGCAGCCGTATGTTCGTATATTGTAATACCAACAGATACAAAGACACTCCATCTGTTGAACACTAGAAGAGATCAGGGCGGCCACGTGCCGTTAGAACTACAAAAGCTGTTAATGCTGTTATAGCCAGAATTCGTCGAAACCTCATTCAACATTTAGTATTAAAGAAAGTGGATCGTTCAAAACGCATTTTGTCCCGATAAGCAGGTCCAAAAATATCCTCTTTACCGATGAGAAAATATTCATGATTGAAGAATGCTAAAATGAGCAAAATTATAAAATGTACGCTCATAGTCCTAAAGAGCTCCCCAACGTGGTCATCATGCTGCGTCAGTGATGATTTGGAGGGGAGTGCTTCATCAAGATTTACTCCTTTTTCACAAAAATGTAGTTTGGCAGCTTCAGCCAAATTACAATCTTGGATAATGTTGTGAAACCTCTCAGCAATACACTTTTTAAAAATATACCGTGGACTTTCCAGCAGAATTCTGCACCAGATCACACGGCACGAACTACCCAAGCCAGCGTGATAAGAGTTGAAGATTGACTTTCATCTAGCCCAGACCCCAACGCTTTAGACTTCAAATTATGCTTAGTTTAAGAGATCATTGTCAGCTCTAAACGACTCTGTGACATTGATTCTCTTAAAAAAATCTTTGAAGCAAGCAGTGGCGTAATTTTCTTTGGAAACAGTACGTAAATCCCTAGATTTGTAGCTAAAACATTAAAGGCCTGTTTAAATCCAAAGATATCCATTTTCAATATTTTTTGAGACGTTCATAAATATATATATATAAATTTCAATAATTACATTACTTCCTTCAAAAACTGCAATTTCATTTGTATCACAAATTATGGCTGGACTAGGTAGTTCTAACTAGTTATTGCTACTAATAGTAGATGTTTTAAAGTCGCATGCTTTTTTGATGTTTAAAACTAGGTAATCTATATAATATTAAAACTAGGTTTGTCAATATAAGCCCATGAACAATTATGGTTAAGCCTCATTTATTACTTGAAATTAAACTTGTAACAAAAGATACACACACCTACATTTCTATAATATACATTGATATAAAATACTTCTCATTGAGTACAAACTTGAGCCAATCTTGCCCGCCAATCTTTTTAATCTCGTCAACACACCGTGAACGAGGGCGACCTATCTATCTTTTCACTGGTGGGCGATACTACCTTGTGTGGCCTAATATGTAGTTTAATTTTTACTCAATGACCTAACGAAAGTAATATAATAATACTTAAGTACTATGTGTATGTATAAATTAACATACAATGGAATTTTGCAAATACCAATTTACCGACCAACAAAAGGTGGCGTTAATGTGGCAATAGACTAATCATTACTTGTTTATATTTAATTA
This sequence comes from Pieris brassicae, assembly GCF_905147105.1. Taxonomy (NCBI): domain Eukaryota; kingdom Metazoa; phylum Arthropoda; class Insecta; order Lepidoptera; family Pieridae; genus Pieris; species Pieris brassicae. Next base: position 11,414,639 of record NC_059673.1, read on the forward strand.
TATCTGTAACTAAAAGAAACTAAACTAAAAGTGAAATTTCTTACGTATTTACAGATATGAAGACCAAACCACAAATGTCTGATATTATGATATCTCTTCGGGCTCTTAGTAAGGCTTTTGTGACAATATGTAACATATGTTTTAAATACAATGATTCCGAAAATTTACTGGCGTTGGCATTATCATCATCGTGTACATTAAACTTAATAAGAACAATATACAACTTCTCAAGAGCTTGTACAGCTACTGGTATGTATTGGACGTATGCGGCTCAGCAAGAAAAATCTATCGTGGCTTCATGTTCTGCTTAGTACAGTTCAATTCTGGATTGATCAATTTCTGGATAGATTTGACCACTCTCTTTTGTAAAGAGTCATAAACAGAGGATAACGAATTCTAACTCTAAAAGCTCGATGGGAATATTGTCTGTTTGAATTTTACGTTAGAAAAAGCTCTCTATTAGGTTTTTTGTGTTTTACAGATGTTGACCATAAGTCGTTTCAAATATTTCTGGAATTTTCTAGTTTGGTGTTGCATTTATTCAGAATTGTTTTATACGTGGATTCATCGTCGGTAATAAACAAGGAAGTAAGTATTATTAGCGAGTCATTTATTTTTCATTATATCTGTTTTTTTATATAGTTTGAATTTTGAATCTTGATTTAAACATTCATGTTAAGGACAAACGTTTAAAATATATTTATTTACTATATATATCCATCGCCGTTTATTGGGAAAGTTAATAAATACTAAAATTTATTTTGAGTAAGTCCTAAGTCTAAGGTACATTCTAAAGAAATTGTAATAAATTGCTGCGATAGCAAAATATGCGTTACAATGACTGTCAGAAATTGAATTACATATAAAAATGCCATTTGTGTATTGGTAAATAAAAAAATGTCAATGCAATTAGCAGAATAAAACTGCCCATTAATTAATTCAACTGATCATAACAAACTTTTCAGTTGTACAAATTAAAACTCGCACAGAACTCCATTTATATTTCGTATTTTATCCAGTATCATTTCCGGTCTAACGTATATACGTTACATATCATTATAAGTCGTGTCATTTTTAATCGACAGGTGGACAAAATAAGATATCAATTAGCAAAATTATCTCAACTAGTCACGTCTGTTGGAATGATAACGCCTCTGGAAGCTGACATTTTTCAGTTCATGGTGATAATTAATAATCCTGTCCTGAATCCTATGGGTTTCTTCACAGTGTCTCGAGGGCTGATTGGTCCGGTAAATATAATTTGTATGATATTTATAACATTTTATCATTAGAAGTTTTATTAAATACCAGGATCAAATAGTCAAGACGCACATTTGAAATGTTTGTTCTAACTATTATGTGTCCTTAATTAAAGGGACTCAAGATAGTTTGATTAAACGATACTATTCATACTTGTAATTCTTTAACTCTTAAATTACTATTTTGTTGAAATCGTGTTAAGATTAATAATATAATATGCAAAAAAAAAATTTATTACAGATACTGTCCACAGTTGCCACCTACGGTATTGTCACAGTCCAGATAGGTTAAATGTAACCTATTTACATGTAAAGTTACCAAACATATAGACTGCAACTGTATAGATAATTCTTGCGAGTACTGCACAATTCTAATATCTGAAATGAAAATCCATTTGTGGCCATCGGACTCCAAAATAAAACTACTGTTATGTACAATATTAGAGTTTTAGTCTACTCACAAACAAATTCTCATGTTACAATCAATATGAAGAAAATTTTGATACTCTATTTTAAAGTAATATTTTTCATTAAGTATATGACATTATTATGATGAACAAAGTCCCCAGTCTGCACTTGTATATTAAAAGAAATTGGTCGCTGAGGTTCTGAACTTAAAATATAGTTTTAGCCGTTGAATCTTGTACTATGAAACAAATGAAAACAATGAAAAATTCGAGATTTGATAACTTTTTCCTTCATTCAAGTACCAATTCGTATTTGTAAATCTTATACTTGTTTTTTTTTCAAATCATATCATTAGCTGTTTCTTATAACTTCTGTCAGAATTCTAATTTAAAGAATGTTTAAAAATAGCTAACATATGCACTCATGAATTAAATTATATGAAGTTCAAAGGCTTTTAACACATTTAGGCTTCACTAAAATTTAATTATGAATGAATAGAAGTGAACTCGGAATACAGATATAACCATTATCTATAAGTAAGGGCTACTTTAATTTAAATTTTTAGAAATTATAAATTATCAACCTAAAAAACAAAGGTGGGGCCTGATAGCATCTCCACTATTGCACTGCGTAGATGTGCTCCTGCGTTGGCCAGGAGGCTTAACGTGTTAAGTGATACCGCCGCACATGGACAGTCATATTACCCGAAGACGCAAGAAGAAGTTTTCTTGAAGGACGCTAAGTCGGATTGTTTCGAAAATACTTCAGTGGGCAGGTGTTTTAAAAACTGCCTTAAGAAGCACTCAGTTGTAGAACGTTAGACGTTAAGGTGAAACGGATGGTATGGCAGAGAAGAAGTATATTGTGTATATAAGTGCTTAGACTATAAACTGAATAGTAAACTAATGTCTGTAATCATTCACTTGGAAAGGAGTTTATGCAATTCCTGAGTTACAACACAATGTATAAATGTCGTAGTCATCCGTAAATTTTAAAGAACACATTTTGATAGACTAGTAATTAAAAAAAATTGTCAAAAAATTATTTAAAGAAATTTTATACGTAACAGTACAATAGTAATAGGCAAATATTAATAAATTTGTAGCACTGAAGCCTTACGATTTAACTTTAATGGTTCTATTAAATTAACAGTTAAATTACACACATAATATATATGTTTAATTTATTTCCTGAATCCTCATTTGTACTTATAAGCTACCCTAATATATCTGTTGGTTCCCAAATATCTTATTTTCTTCTTTTGTACAGGTGCGTAAAAGAAGCGTCATAAACGTATTTAAACTTAAACTTATTTTCGTCTCTAAGTAGCGCATTAGTATGGCGATAAAGTACCAATATATTCCTTCGTTATAAAATATGTAAACCTTATCGGTCAGTGTTTCGATTATGTTTACGAATAAATTAGAATATGTTATAAATGTATGCGAAATTCGAAAATTTCGATGATAGTTCTCCATAGTAACATTTTACAAAACAAAATAATGACTATATTTGTTCATACTGATAACTAAAAATATTGTATGGTTATGAGGCTAATGTAGTAGATATTTTATTTCATATTGAATTAGATATGCCCCACGCGGTCGTCGCGGACATGCGCGCAGTAGGTTGTGCTCGATCACTCCTTATTCAACAATATTTTGTTTAGAATATCTCCTAAGGAATACCTTAAACTTACAAATAATAATTTGAAATCGAGTAGGCAATATTATTCAGAATGAAATATTTGCAATGTATAATTGAATGCAGTAAAATAATTATAATTATTTATTTTAATATTACATCACCACCTAAGCTACTAGGGCAACAAAATTGTATATAATTGCATTTCAGATCTATCATAGAGATATGTTTACAATTATATAGTAATAATATACAGATAGCTACGACGTACCAGAATAAATACTGCTACAATTACTCGTAGCATTTTGTAGACAAAACAATATAATTATGACTACGGACGGGTCATGCGTAGTTAATGGTTCATTCCTGTTTATATTACGGGTATCCCGAGTATTTGGTTTGGCTCCTATTAGTTTTAAGCCACTTGAAGATAGGTGTCGTATAGAACTTTTGATGTCTTCGTATTATAAGTATATATTTGTGGGAATTATTAGTAAGTAACATTTATTTACCAGAATAAATACTGCTACAATTACTCGTAGCACTTTGTAGACAAAACAATATAATTATGACTACGGACGGGTCATGCGTAGTTAATGGTTCATTCCTGTTTATATTACGGGTATCCCGAGTATTTGGTTTGGCTCCTATTAGTTTTAAGCCACTTGAAGATGGGTGTCGTATAGAACTTTTGATGTCTTCGTATTATAAGTATATATTTGTGGGAATTATTAGTAAGTAACATTTATTTCAGTAAAATTAATTTGGAAAACATACTAATAATTTATTGTTTGGTGATAATTTAATTTTGAATATTTACCATTAACTTACGAACTTTTCAGATGTTCTGCAGGTCAAATTTTACTTTCACAACCTTTTTTGGGGAATTGTCGAAAAATATCATCTTATTTTAGTTATAATAAAAGTGATAAATTGGTTGCCATTATTGATGTTTTTGAATATTGCAGTATTAAGCAGTAAAACTCGTATGAGCGTATTTTTAGAACACGTTCCGGTAAATATTACAATTTTATTGCAAAAGCTACTTAATATAACATGGGACAGCACGTGGAGCTTATGTTTTGTAATTTTTGGTGGCTGTATTAAAATAATATATTTACACTTTGGTTTCGATAAAATAATCCAATCAATTTCAAGTTTGTAAGTCATTTAGGTAAGTTTTTTATGGAACAAGGTGTAAATGAGCAGGACATGGACACTTACACTGTCAGAAGGCTTGTTAGTGCGTTGCCGGTCTTGTGGTTGTACTCGTACACTCTGATATTGTAAGACTCTAACTCAAATTGGTTCGGAAATACTTCATTGTCCAGAAGAAAGTTACAGATAATGATAGTGCTAATAAGACGTGGTGGTATCGGTGGAATTTTCTATTCTGCCTCGATGACCGATGATAAAACTCAACTGTAGATATTCTTCCCAACAACTCCTCCATGGTAAAAGCGGTAGAAGATGCATCTCAACAATCAGTTCGGAAACTGATCGTCGATGATTCGAACCACTTTAAATGCGGTCAAGTGGAAAGAGCTCGTTCTGGGGAGCCCATTGGTGGGAACAGTCCATGTTGGGCCAAATTTGCGCTTGATAGAGTCGCAAGGAGGGTTTGGTAGAACTACAACTGGTCAAAACTGAATGTCATTCGATATGTCAACGCCTAGTATTCCGATACTGGTTGAGGCTTTAAAAGGAGTTTCTTTGAAGAGTGGAGTAACAGAGAGAGAAGTGTCAGTGCAATCACCTATTTTAGGGCCTGGGTGTATTAAAGTGATCTTCTAGCAGTTTGGGATAGTGCCGAGCGATAACAGGTAACGGAAAACGGATGTTAGGATCGAAGCTTACTCGGGAGCAATAACGCGAAGCGCAATTGGGGTGCTTGACCCTTGCTTGGTGCATCCGGCTCGCTTGACTTAAGAATGTGAAAGAGGATATGACTTTACGGAAAGCACTTTGTCGGAATATTGTTCCTGGTATCGTGCAAGTATCACACCTTGAAATGATAGGTGGTGCCCTCCCTTGTTGATCGAAAGTCAATGTGCACGCAAAGAGACAGCCTAAAAGGTCAGCTTTCGCGGTGTGGGCCGACGATTCATTATCTGCGCAGTCGTATCCCTTGTGCATCACGGCGGCTTTGGGGAGAGCCCAGAGGCCCTTAAGGGAGGAAGGAACGAATTAGGTAAGAGTGGTAGAAAGAATGAGCCGGGAAGGATATCTGACTGTCGATAAGAATAATTAGACCACAGGCCACTTCGCAGTCTCTAAATTGTAGGGGACAGTGTAGATGTTGGAATTGAGCCACCTAACATTTGGAAACTCCACCGCGAGTGTAAAAAGCTGTGCCTTTCTTAGTTGGATACGTTTAGTTGATATTATTTGGGGGGATGTGCTCTTCGGATCTCACTAACTGCACGAAACACGATAGGGTGTACTTCACGATAGCTTCACTTCACGCAGGTTTTCTGTTCACTATGTTTATTTAAACCATTATGTTTTAATTATGATACCATTACTCCACTAGGAACTTAAAAGAATATAACACTTATCTTGATAAATATATAACATATGCTTAACGTTTGCAGATAAATAAAGAATATAATTTAGTAAAAGAGCGGAGACGATATTCATTGATCACTTTGTTTTCTACTTTGCGGATTGTGTTATGCTTGCTTCCGTATATCTACTCCGCAAACATCGAAGGTTGTTTGTTTTGTTTTATTAAAGTGCGATTGGAAAGATATTGAAATATATGTTTTAACTATAGACTAATTTTAAATATACAAATTCGTCTGTATATTAGAAATAATTAATTCTTCTACGCTATGGTCAAGAGTGTCACAATTAAAACATCCGGTCATAAACTGGAATTCATTGAATAAAAACAAAACCTTGCCTAATTTTTATTATAAATAAAATATGTTAATTTATATTTTGTTATAGTGACAGTGGATTTCTTTCTCGGATTATTCTTTCAGCTTATGTTAACAGTGATTGAGCTTAATGTGTGCTTTATAAAATTTGAATTACATAAGTATTTGGAAACAATCAAAATTGAACTCGCTGCTATTATTGCTGACATGAAATCAGGTAAGAGATAACTTCCGATTAAATATTATGACACTATCTGGTCAATATATTCTTGGAGCCTTGTTGTATGTTCAAACAAATATAAAGGATTTTAAAACAAATGGTGAGTCACCAGTCATTCACCAGTATAATATTTTAAACAGAACTAATTTAGCATACGACCAACCAGGCTCCAGAAGATAAACCACTCCTTATATGGAAATTGTATTCGTTTTTACAACAAACTCCTAAACGAAATAAGAGAATTATCAGTAATGAATTGAAAGCTCTTGTCTAAAGTAAATTTAAATAAACCGATCATTTATATAGTATATACAAATACATATTTAAATTATTTAATTATGAAGTATTTTAGGTTTTGATTGTACTCTTATCAATGGAAGCCCATTAAACAATATTTTACGGCAGCTTTCGTTAAAAAAATTGGAATTACAATATACTAAAATATTGCAAATACCAAATTACCAACCAACAACAGCTGGCATTAATGAGGCAAAATAAAAAAAATAAAATTATTCTTTGTTTATATTAAATTATATCTACAACTTCTTAATCAATGGATAAAGACAAAGCTGATGATTTCAACCAATTAACAGATAAGAAGACCAAACCACAAATGTCTGATATTATGATATTTCTTCGTGCGCTCAGTAAGGCTTTTGTGACAGTATGTAACATTTGTTATAAATACTATGCTTCCGAAAATTTACTGGCCATGGCATTATCATCAACGTGTACAATAAATTTAATAAGAACTATATACAACTTCTCACAAGCCTGTAAATCAACTGGTATGTATTGTACTTATGCTGGTACTGGTATCATGAACTACTTTTTCGTATTAAGAAAAACACTTTTTGCTATGTATTATTATTAAAACTTATAGTTATTTACATAATTCTAAATTTTAAATTTTTTTCCGACGTTTCGCGTGCTTTACAGCGTGCGTGACCACGCATGTGTGTTTTTCTTAATGTGTAAAAGCTATTTTAACAAAAGACAATACTATACTTTTCCGTAGTTTCATTTTTGATATGTCTATGAACAATTTCGGGATCGATTCGACTAATCTGCTTTAGTTTATAGGTTATTTTCTATTTTTTTACAGATATTAAGACGTATCAAATATTTATGGAATTTGGTTGGTTGTTGTTTCATTTATTTAGAGTTATTTTATACGTGGATGCATCGTCGGAAATAAGTAAGGAAGTAAGTCATTCTAGCGAGTTAGTTATATTTTAATTACATCAATTTTTAAATATAGATTCTAATCTAGATTAAACGATTTTCATTGACGACAAACGTATCCAATATATTTATGTTCTACTTTTTAAAGGTTATAAAAGTTAAAATCCTCATTCATTCATTTTGTGCTTGTTGTTTTTTTGTAAAATGTATTTTGGTATATTAAAAATGGCATTTGTATATTGGTATTACAAAAATGACAATATGCTATAAGCAGAACAAAACTGCCCATTAATTTATACATCTTATTATAACTAACCTTACGTTTAAATAACAGTTGTACAAATGACAACTCGCACAAAAACTTAAAATAAAAAAATTTAAATATGAGAACCTTTTAAAGTATCCATTATAAATCCTAAAGATGCAAAAACAGCATACAAACAAATCAAGACAAAGCGTTTCGCACCTCACATGGCGCAGATCCTGACTGGCCACGGGGCTTTTGGACATTACACAGACTCAAACTGAAGACGAGCCCCGTCTGTGACTGTGACGACAGAACCGACCAAACGGTGGTTCATTCACTTGTTGAATGTGCAACATTCGGAAGGGCCAGGTGCGATCTGGAGTCTGGCATGAGGATATTCCAGGATGGGCTATCCGACATGTTGCTTAGGCTCAGATCGCAGCTGGAAAAATCTGCGGCAAGATTGTCAAACATGTCACTGACAGTAATAGCATGAGAGGTAACGCGGGTGGCGCCGGTCGGCGGGCTCCGACTCACCCATAAATATCATGACGATATTTCCGGAGTAGTTGTCGCCCGGGCCCGGCGTGGGACGCCAACCCTCTTAGTTAATAATGTTCCTTTTTAAGAAAGGGGAGACTTCAACACTCCCCTGCTACCTAGCTACTCGGTCACATATGACCTGACTGACTGCGTGCCCGATAGGCTAGTACGTCCTTAATTAAAAAAAAAAAAAAAAAAAAAAAGTATCCTTTAGACAAGTCCGTTTATATTTCGTATTTTATCCAGTCTCATTTCCGGTCAAATGTACATACGTTACATAGCATTATAGTCGTGTCATTTGAAATCGACAGGTGGACGAAATAAGATACCAAATAGCAAAGTTATCTCAACTAGTCACGTCTGTTGGAAAAATAATGCCGCTGGAAGCTGAAATTTTTCAGTCCATCGTGATAGTCAATAATCCTGTGCTGATTCCTATGGGTTTCTTCACACTGTCTCGAGGGCTGATTGGTCCGGTAAATATAACATGTGTATTTCGTTTAATCATTTAAATATTTATTATGAAATAAAAACTAATTGTCAGGACGCACATCCGAAGTTAAGTGACGCTCGTGGACACTTCAAGGCACTAAAGGTTGATTACCATGGTAACAAGCATTACACTTGCTGTTGAAAACGACAAAACTAATTAAATTATTATTTTGATGAAACGCTTGAACATAAAATATTATTTATTACAGATACTATCCACAGTTATCACCTACGGTATTGTCACGGTCCGGATTGGTTAAATTTATCCTATTTACAAAAGTAACAAAATATATTACAACAGTATAGGTAATTCTCTCGTACTGCACAATTTATAACATCTGAAGTGAAAGTAAGTGATGGATTAGTGGCCATCAGACTCAAAAATAAAAGTACTGTTACTCGTGTATATTATTGGTGTTTCGAGCTCCTCACAAACATTTTTTTTAAATGAACTTTGTTTATTTGTAGTTATTTTCGCCCATTCTACGACTTTCATTTGAGAATTGAAAATAAATGTATAGTATTTTTAATTGAAGGATAAGTGTAATTGTAAGTGAATATCTCATGTATCACAGTATTCATTTGAATATGTAATCAAGGTCAATCAAAATGAGATAGAACATTTGCAAAAAAAATGCGCGCAAAACCAACATATTTCTTGGAAAATAGATGGCGTTATTAACTAAAAATGTCTGCTTATGTATATTAAAAGAAATTGGTTGCTGAGGTTTTAAATTTAAAATAAATCTTTGGCTGTTGAATATTGAGTATTTATTTCGTATGAAGTTTATCCATAATTATGAAACAATGAACAATTCTAGATATGATAACTTTTTTCTTCATTTAAATAAGAACAAAATTATATTTGTAAATCTTATACTTGATGTTATACTGACGCTATCTATGGTCAGAATTCTAATCAAAAGGAAGGTTAAAAATAGCTAACATATGCACTCAATTATTAACTTTTTTTTAACACATTTCGATGAAAATCACTAGGCTTAAGTAATGTATGTATGTGTGGACTCGAGTAGGCTTAAGTAAATTAAAACTATTAATGTATACAAGTGAACTCGGAAGACAGGTATAACTATAATATCTATTTGTAAAGGCTATAAGACTGAATTAATTTTTTAGAAACTTGAATGAATTATCAACCTAAGAAAAAAAAGTTGGGCCTGATGGCATCAGTAACAGGAGGCAAACGGACAGGAGGCTCACCTGATGTTAAGTGATACCGCCGCATATGGACACTCACATTGCCCGAAGGTTCGCAAGTGCGTTGCCGGCCTTTAAAGAATTATTGCATTCTTTTCTTGAAGGACCCTCAGTCGTCGTTGAGTCAGAAATATTTCAATGGGCAGCTGGTTTCACATATTGGTGGTCCGCGGCAAAAACTGCCTTAAGAAGCGCTAAGTTGTGGAACGACGGAGGTGATACGGATGGTATGGAATAGCGGTTATTGTACTAAATGATACAAGGAGTCTTGAACTTTCCTCACAATTGAAGTATTAAAATGTGCGTCTTACACTAGTGATATAAACCTAAATGATCATATTATATCATAGTGCTATCTACGGACAGCGTAGCGTAGCACTTTACTACACAATTTTTCTACTTTAAAATAAAGGTAGAAAAATTATAATTTTATAATTTTTTTTCTTTTTCATAAACATATAAAACATCATTTTATTACAATGAAACGAAAAACAAAGAGACAATCACTTAACCGCTCAGAGCCCAAGACCGGGGATACATTTTTTTTTCAGACTTAGTAGACAAATTTATGTAGTTATGAAAACATCTTATATAAAAAAATATTTTTGCTACATGTATGAATATTTACAATTATTATGTATAATATTTATTAAGTAATCTTACAGTTAACATAAATTGATATATAAAAAAGCAATAACAAACGTTAAAATATATTATTAAAAGGAGTCGCTTAAGGCACGGTTCCGAATATTCTGGCAGCGTTCCCCCTTTGAATAGACTTATTCTTTGGCCGTGGTAGCTGCCAGCTCTTCGGTCCCCTATGATATCGTCTAACCTTTTTGCTATTTTCTTTAAAAGCCTTAACGTCCTTACACTTAAATCATATCATTTAATGTTTTATTTATTTCCTAAATCCTCATTAGTCCGATTAAGACATAAGCTACCCTTTTATATCTATAGTTTCCCAAATATCTAACTTCCATGTTTTTTCTTCTATTATACAGGTGTATAAAACAAGTGCTGTAATATTATTATAGATAAAAATTGAAAAGGGACTAGAAAAACGTGCTTAAACTTAAATAAGACAAACTATACATAATCGCTTTACTAGCGCACATTAAGATGGCGTTAAAAGACTAATATATTTCTTCATTTGCTATTTGTAAAACTTTATCGGCCAGTGTTTCTATTATATTAACGAATACTTGTGAATATATTATAAATACCTATATAGTCTAAGTATGTAAATTCTCCATAGTTACTATTCACAAAACAAAAGAACGACTATGTTTGTTCATACCGATAACGGTGAAAATTGTACGGTTGTGAAGCTAATGTTGTAGTTATTTCGTTTAATAAGGTACTTGTTGAGCGTGGGGTCTTCGTGACGTACAGTTAGTGTCCTAGTCCTTCGTGACAGTAGGAAAGTGCTCGATCATTCGTATGTTGCCGAGTTCTTTAAAATAATTGATTGAATAAAAATCAATTGGTATTATGGCCAATATTATACAGAATAAAATAATTATAATGTATTAATTTTAATATAGGTCAATATCACGATTATAAAAACCGCTTCGTAAATAATTAATCACAATGTTTTAAAATTAAAGGGTAGGTATAGTCAAACATATACATAATACAATGTCTCTATTAATAATGCGTCATAACCTAAGCTACTAAGGCAATGCATTTGTATGTAATTGCATCTCAGATCTACCGTAGAGATATAAGTACATTCATATCGTATTAATGTATAGATAGCTACGACGTAGCAGAATAACAATTATTGCTACCCTATCTTGTAGCACTTTCTAGACAAAACAATACAATGATGGCAACGGACGCGTCATGCGTAGTAAATGGTTCATTCCTGTTTATATTACGGGTATCCCGAGTATTTGGTTTGGCTCCTATCAGTTTTAAGCCGGTTGAAGATGGGTGTCGTATAGAACTTTTGAAGTCCTCGTATTATGAGTATATATTTGTGGGAATTATTAGTAAGTAACATTTATTTCAGTAAAATTAATTTGGAATATCTATTAGCAATTATTTTTTTGGAAATAATTGAATGTAGAATATATACAATTAACTTACGAATAACTTTTCAGATGTTCTGCAGGTCAAATTCTACTTTCACAACCTTTATTGGGAAATTTTGGGAAAATTTCATCTTGTTTCATTTATAATAAAAGTGATAAATTGGTTACCGTTATTGATGTTTTTGAACATTGCAGTATTAAGCAGTAAAACTCGTATGAGAGTTTTTTTAGAATGCGTTCCGGTAAATATTACAATTTAATACCAAAAGTTACATAATATTCATGGCACACATTGACCTGCTATAACTTAATTTTGTTATTTTTGATGGCTGTAAATATTGTATTCAAATAATTGATTTATTATAGATGAATAGTTTTGATATTATCACGTGTGGCTAAAATTTTAAATAATATGGGAAAGAAAATTCATATTTTATAGGTAAGTTTTTTTATGGAACATATATGTACATGGACACTTACAATGCCATAAAGTGCATTGCCGGCCTTGTAGGTATTCGTCCACTCTGATCTTGTAAGACTCTAACTCAAATTGGTTCGGAAATACTTCATTGGCAAGAAGAAAGTTCTAGATAGTGGTGGTGCGTGGTAAAATGCCGTGGTGGTACCGGTGGAATTTCGTATTCTGTCTCGACCACCGATGATGAGACTCAGATGTAGGTATTATACCGATCAACTCTTCGGAACACTCTCAATGTTAAAAGCGATAGAAGATGCGCGAAGCGAACTTGCAGTTTTTAGAGTTGCAAGGAGGGCCTGGTTGAACTACCGTCGCGCTTTGCAGATTAGACCAAGATCCTTGAGGCTAATTTAGCTTTTCTTTCCATATGAACGTCAAATAAAACTAAATGTCATTCGATGTGTCAACGCCCAGTATTCCAATGCTGGTTGAGGCTTTAAAAAGAGTTTCTTTGAAGAGTAGAGTAACAGAGATAAAGGTGTCAGAGCAATTGCCTGTTTTAGGTGGGGTGGGATTGGGTGTATTAAAGCTATCTTTTAGCAGTTTGGGACCGTGCCAAGCGATTACAGGTAAGGAAAAGGCGCGTTAGGACCAAAGCCAACTCAGGAGCGAAAGCGCGAAGCATAATTGGGAAATGCCATCAGACCAGCTCTTATGAATGTCAAAACAAGATTTGACTTTGCTGGAATATAATTCCCGGAATTGTGCAAGTATCACATCGTGAAATTATCAGTGGTGTCCGTCCTTGGTGATTGAAATTCGAGATGCACGCAAAGAGTACTAAAAGGTCAGGCTTCTCTTGGTATGGTCCAACGATTCATTCTCGGCGCAGTGCATCACGGCGGCTTTGAGGCTCTCCCCAAAGCACCTCCTGGTCTCTACTAGAGCCCCTTAAGGGAGGAGGGAAGGAATGTGGTCAGAGTGGGAGGAAGTATAAGCCGGGGAGGATATCTGACTGTTGATAAGAATAATTAGACCACAGGCCACTTCGCAGTCTCTAAATTGTAGGGGACAGTGTAGATGTTGGAATTGAGCCACCTAACATTTGGAAACTCCACGGCGAGTGTAAAAGGCTGTGCCTTTCTTAGTTGGATACGTTTAGTTGATATTATTTGGGGGGGGATGTGCTCTTCGGATCTCACTAACTGCACGAAACACGATAGGGTGTACCTATTGCTTCACTTCACACCGGTTTTCTGTTCACTAGGAACAATTATGTTTAAATCATACAACCACCACTTTACTATGAACTTTAAAATAAAATGACACTACTTATGATAAATATATAACATATGCTTAACGTTTGCAGATAAATAAAGAATATAATTTAGTAAAAGAGCGGAGACGTTATTCATTGATCACTTTGTTTGCTACTTTACGGATTGTGTTGTGCTTGTTTCCGTATATCTACTCCGCAAACATTGAAGGTTGTTTGTTTTGTTTTTTTAAAGTGTGATTGGAAAGATATTGAAATATATGTTTTAAACATAGCTGAGCTACTTTATAGACTTATTTTATATATATATATATATATTCATATAACGAAGTCTATAATAACTGAACTTTGTTTATACGATTTAAAATATGAACGAAAAAGATACAGAAATATGTTAATTTATATTTTGTTATAGTGACAGTGGATTTCTTTCTCGGATTATTCTTTCAGCTTATGTTAACAGTAATTGAGCTTAATGTGTGCTTTATAAAATTGGAATTGCATAAGTATTTGGAAACAATCAAAATTGAACTCGCTGCTATTATTGCTGACATGAAATCAGGTAAGAGATAACTTCCGATTTCTGTATCTTTAGTTATAGTTACTGTAAAATAGTTATAGCTAGTTATTATATAGTGAAAAAAGTCATGTAAACCAATCATTTATATACTATATATATATATTAAGTCCTTACATATGAAATTGGCGTTTTGTATGAGAGTAACAAAAAGTCGAATATTTTATGAACCATTGTTTTCTATGCACTTTTGCCATCTCATAGGCACAATCAATAAAATCTGGGAAGGCGATTTGGACTGCCCCATCAGAGTTAAATGTTTTTCCCTTGCTAGAAGTTGTCCGAATTTCGAAAAAAATGGTAATCTGTTGGAGCAAGGTCCGGGGAGTACGGAGGATGTCTTAGACATTCCAATTGAAGCTCTTCTAATTTGGTAGCCGTCTGTTGTGCAGTGTGTGGTCTAGCGTTATCGTGAAGTAGCAGTGGCGTGGAGCGATTGACCAGCCTAGATTGTTTAGCCGCTAGCTTTTCCATCATGGTTTGCAATTGCTGACAATAGACATTAGCCGTAATAGTCTGGCCAGATTTGAGAAAACTGCAATGAACAATACCGGCACTAGTCCACCAAACGCTTACAAGTAACTTTCTTGGGGTTAATTTTCGCTTGGGGCCGGATTTGGCTGGCTGGCCAGGATCTAACCATTGCGCTGAGCGCTTCCGATTATCGTAAATAATCAATTTTTCATCACAGGTAATGATTCGGTTTAAAATACCTTCATTATTGTGCCGGTTCAGTAATGTAACGCAGCAGTCGACGCGCGTCGTAAGGACCGTATATAAACTATAAAAAATGTACTAAATATACTTATATATAACACGCGTTAGAAGTTATATTCTTTTCTCCCAAAAAACGACACTAACAATAAAAACAATTTACTCTCATCACCTTTCCCTAACGCACCAAAAGATGTATAACTTAAAAAATGTAAAAGATTCGCTATAGCTAAGTTCAGGGTATTGGTGTTTTGTGACGGTTTGTTTATCAATATAATAAGCCATTGACAATACTTTACGGCAGCTTTCGTTAAAAAAAATCTTACCAACCAAAAACATGTGGCGTTAATGTGGCAAAATTTAAAAATAATCTTAATTATTATTTGTTTATATTTAATTATATCTATAACTTCTTAATCAATAGAAAAATGCAAATGATGAATGCTGATGATTTTTACGTATTTACAGATAAGAAGACCAAACCACAAATGTCTGATATTTTGATATCTCTTCGGGCGCTCAGTAAGGCTTTTGTGACAGTATGTAACATTTGTTATAAATACTATGGTTCCGATAATTTACAGGCCGTGGCATTATCATCAACGTGTACAATAAATTTAATAAGAACTTTATACAACTTCTCAGGAGCTTGTACAGCAACTGGTATGTTTCATGTTTTGATTAGTCACGTCAATGCTATATACAATTGCGGGATCGATTTGACCACTTTTTTGCGAATTGCGATTTTAGCTTATAGTTTTTTTTTTATATTTTTACAGATATTCAGATATATTATATATTTGTGGAACTTGGTTGGTTGTTGTTTCATTTATTTAGAGTTATTTTATACGTGGATGCATCGTCGGAAATCAGTAAGGAAGTAAGTCATTTTAGCGAGTTAGTTATATTTGATTATATCTATTTTTAAATATAGATGCGAATCTAGATTAAACAATTTTCATTGACGACAAACGTGTTTAATATATTTATGTTATACTTTTTAAAGATTATAAAAGTTAAAATCCTTATTATTCATACATACCCTTTTAATTTTGTCTTTGTTGTTTTTTTTAGTAAAATGTATTTTGGTGTATTAAAAATGGCATAAACAGTTGTACACATTACAACTCGCACAAAACTTAAAATAAGAAATCTTAAATATGAGAACCCTTTAAAGTATCCTTTAGACAAGTCCATTTATATTTCGTATTTAATCCAGTCTCATTTCCGGTCAAATGTACAAACGTTATATATCCTTATAGTAGTGTCATTTTAATTTGAAATCGACAGGTGGACGAAATAAGATACCAAATAGCAAAGTTATCTCAACTAGTCACGTCTGTTGGAAAAATAATGCCTCTGGATGCTGAAATTTTTCAGTCCGTCGTGATAATCAATAATCCTGTGCTGATTCCTATGGGTTTCTTCACAGTGTCTCGTGGGCTGATTGGTCCGGTAAATATAACATGAGTATTTCGTTTTATCATTTAAAGATTTATTATGAAATAAAAACTAATTATCAAAAAAAAATTTAATTATTAAAAAGATAAAATATTATTTTATTACAGATACTATCCACAGTTATCACCTACGGTATTGTTTCGGTCCAGATTGGTTAAATTTACCCTATTTACAAAAGTAACAATATATATATATATATTACAACAGTATAGATAATTCTCTCGAGTGCTGCATAATTCTAATACCTGAAGTGTAAGGCTGAGTGGCCATCGGACTCCAGAATAAAAGTACTGTTACTCGTTTATATCAGTGGTAGTTGCAGCTCCTCATAAACGTTTTTTAAAATAAACTTTGTTTATTTGTAGCTATTTTCGACCATTCTACGCCCTTGATTTAAGAATTGAAAATAAATGTAAATTGTGTTACATATATTTTTTACCTTCAATGTTCATGTTCGTCTGCTTATGTCAGTGTATAGATAGAGATTCAGTGCCCGAAAAGAGAACAATAAAATACCACAAAATGTGGATTGTTTAGATTGGAGTGAGTGAAATATTTCTATATCTGTCACAGTATTGTTTAGTTTAAATAATTAATTAAGATCAGTCAAAATGAAATAGAAAATGTTTTGAAAATTACGCGTCTCTCCAGAAAATTTCTCGGAAAATAGATGGCGTTACAATCAATTATTTCAATACTCTATTTTAACTAATATTTATTTATTAAATATATGACATTATTATTAACCATATGTAGTATGTACATGTATATTAAAAGAAATTGGTCGCTTAGATTCTAAATTTTAAATATAGTTTCAGCTTTTGAATATTGTATATGTATTTAATATGAAGTTTATTAATAATTATGAAACCAATGAACAATTCTAGATGTGATAACTTGTTGAAAGAACAAAATCGTGTTTGTTCAAAGGTTTTAAACACATTTCGATGTAGAGGCTCACCTGATGTTAAGTGATACCGACGCACATGGACACTCACATTGCCCGAAGGCTCGCAAGTGCTTTGCCGGCTTTTTAAGAATTGTTGCACTCTTTTCTTGAAGGACGCTAAGTCGAATTGTTTCGAGAATCAGTGGGCAGCTGGTTCTACATAGTAGTGATGCGCGGCAAAAACTGCATTAAGAAGCACTGTATTGTGGAACGTTGGACGTTGAGGGGATACGGATGGTATAAAAGAGAATTATATTGTTAATATATATATAAGTACTTGTATTATAATGAGCAGTGTTGGCCTAGTGGCTACAGCGTGCGACTCTCATCCCTGAGGTCGTTGGTTCGATCCCCGGCTGTGCACTAATGGATTTTCTTTAACATTAGCTTGAACGGTGAAGGAAAACATCGTGAGGAAACCGGCTTGCCTTAGATTCAAAAAGTCGATGGCGTGCGTCAAGTAAAGAAGGCGGATCACCTACTTGCCTATTCGATTAACAAATGATCATGAAACAGATACAGAAATCTAAGTCCCAGAGCTAAAAAGGTTGTAGCGCCATTGATTTATTTTATTTTACTTGATAAACCAAATATTAGTGCCTGTAACCATTCACTTGGAAAGGAGTTTATGAAATTCTTGAATTGCAAAACAATGTATAAATGTCGTAGTCATCGGTAATTTTAGAACTGCACATTTTGATAGACTAGTAATCAATATTTTTCCTAGTAATCATGGGTTCGCAGACGTTTGTTATCCGCCTGCAGGCGGCGAGTCTCCCCTGTCACTGAACGTGACGTTAAACATTTAATATTCTCCTGCAAGTCTTTTGTCGCATTTTGCAGATCGTCAGAATGAGGTTTAGTAGCATTCCCTGGATTTTTTGCAAACTCCAGAAGCTAAGCTGTTCTTATCTCCACTCTCTGTTGTATATCTACTGCGCCCAGAAATTCAATATCTTCATCATGAGGAAATGACGGTTTAATCACAGACTTCTTTCCGACTTCCTTGCGAAAAGTCTTACTCCATAAGTGCCTCTCAAAGGCAATTTCCACCGCTTCTTCTTTAGTCTCCTTTAAAGCTTTCGTAGCTTTACCAATACCCACACAATGAGAACTCGATTTTTTCTTTACAGTTTGCCTCCTTGAATTATGTTTACTAATACATTAATGAGTTTTATACACCAGATGGATAAATTAAGAACCACGAATACTCTACCTATTATCCGAAGACTGCAGAAATTAGTCAACACATGACCTTGAACAATTATACCAAAACTAATAAAAGAATGCGGAAATTAATCAACGCAAGACACAAACTCTCCTCTTCATCAAGACACAAACGAAACTCTTCAAACCAAAGACGATCAATACTCGTGAAGAGTAGGTACGTCTACGCATAGCAAAACAGCGTCTGCGCTTCACAAATGACACGTCCGCCTCGGTCGAGAGCTCGACCCGCACACACATAAGCTACCCTAATATATCTGTTGTTTCCCAAATATCTTGTTTTCATTTCTTTTTTTCTTTTGTATAGGTGTGTAATAGAAGCGTCATCAACGTCTTATTGATAAAAAGTCGACAAGGGACCAACAAAACGTACTTAAACTTAAACTTTTAAAAGACACACATTTTTGTCTCTTTAGTTGCGCATTAGTATGGTGTTAAAGAACCAATATATTCCTTCGTTATAAAATATGTTAACCTTATCGGTCAGTGTTTCGATTATGTTTACGAATAAATTCGAATATGTTATATATACATATATTCGAAAAGTTCGATGTTAATTCTCCATAGTTACATTTTACAAAACAAAATAACGACTATGTTTGTTCATACCGATAACTAAAAAGATTGTATGGTTATGAGGCTAATGTAGTAGATATTTCATTTCATAGGTAAGGGCTCGATCACTTCTTATTAAACAATATTTTGTTTAAAATATCTCTAAAGGTAATAATTGAAATTGACTGAGCAATATTATTCAGAATAAAATATTTTCATGGTAGTAATTTCGATAGAGATTAATACCATGATTATAAAACAGCTTCGTAAATAATAAATCACTTTTACAAACATTAATTTCCTTGACCATGGTATAGTCAATCAAATACATAAAACAAAATTTCTATTAATATTGCGTCACCACCTAAGCTACTGGGGCAACAAAATTGTATACAATTGCATTTCAGATCTACCATAGAGATATGATTACAATTATATACTAATAACATACAGGTAGCTACGACGTAGCAGAATAAATACTGCTATAATTACTCGTAGCACTTTGTAGACAAAACAATATTATTATGGCTACGGACGGGTCATGCGTAGTGAATGGTTCATTCCTGTTTATATTACGGGTATCCCGAGTATTTGGTTTGGCTCCTATCACTTTTAAGCCAGTTGAAGATGGGTGTCGTATAGAACTTTTGAAGTCCTCGTATTATGAGTATATATTTGTAGGAATTATTAGTAAGTAGCATTTATTTCAGTAAAATTAATTTGGAAAAACTATGAACAATTTATTTTTACTAATAATTGGATGTAGAATATTCATCATTAACTTACGAATAATTTTTCAGATGTTCTGCAGGTTAAATTTTACTTTAACAACCTTTATAGGGGAATTGTGGAAAGATATCATCTTATTTTATTTATAATAAAAGTTATGAATTGGTTACCTCTATTGATGTTTTTGAACATTGCAGTATTAAGCAGTAAAACTCGTATGAGCGTATTTTTAGAACACGTTCCGGTAAATATTACAATTTTATTGCAAAAGTTACGTTATATAACATGGCACAGATTGAGCTTTTGTTTTATAATTTTTGTTGGCTGTATAAAAATAATTTATTAATACATTGCTTTGGTTTTGATAAAATATGCCTATCGTAACATGTGATTAAAATGTTTAAAATGTGAAAGAAAATTATGGTTTTTTCAAATTTCAAGTTCGTCAGTCGTTTAGATAAGTTTATTTATGGAACAATTGGTAAACGAGCACAACATTGACACTCTGATTTTGTAAGACCCTAACTCATTTTGGTTGGGAAAATACTTCAGAGGCCAGATGAGAGTTCCAGATAGTGATGGTGCGTTGTAATAAGTCGTGGTGGTATCGGTGTAATTTCGTATTCCGCCTGACCGATGACCGATAATGATAAAACTCAGCTGTAGTTATTGTTCCAAACACTCTCCATGGTAATAGCGGTAGAAGATGCAGAACTCTACGCAACGCCAAGTACAAGCCGTTCGGAAACTAATCGCCGATGATTCGAACATTTCTACTTTCAATACGTTCAAGTGGAAAAAGCTCGTTCTGGGGAGCTCCGACCAAGGAGTAGGAGCTCCATGACAACAGGTACTGGAAATGCGCGGATCGAAGCAGCAGCAAACGCGTGAAGCGCAATTGGGGGAATGCCATCCAAACAGCTCGACTTAAGAATGTCAAAAAGGATATGACTTTACAGACAACACTTTATTGGAATATAGTTCCCGGTATCGTGCAAGTATCACTCCGTGAAATACTCGGTGGTGTCCTACCATGGTAATCGAAAGTCGATGTGCACGCAAAGAGACGGTCTAAGAGGTCTGCAGTGTGGTATCTCTTGTCCATCAAGGCGGCTTTGGCGAAAGACCAGAAGGCTCGAGCCTCTTCAATGAGGAGGAAAGGAAGAGGTAAAAGTGGTGGGAAGTCCAAGCCTGGGAGGATATCTGAGTCTCAGTAAGAATAATAAAACCACAGGTCGCTTCGCAGACTCTAAATTGTAGGGGACAGTGTAGCTGCTGAAATTGAGCCGCCTAACATAATATGTGAACTCCACGGTGAGTGTGAAAGGCGGTCCTTTTCTTAGTTTGATACGTTTAGTTGATATTATTTGGGGGGATGTCTCTACGGATCTCACTCACCACACGAAACGCGGGTACGATTTATAATGGTTGAACTTATTGAATCACTTCACGCCGGCTTTCTGTGCACAAGGAACAATTGTTCTAATTATGCTACCACCACTCCACTAGGAACTTAAAATAAAATAACACTTCTTATCATGATAAATATATAACATATGTTTAACGTTTGCAGATAAATAAAGAATATAATTTAGTAAAAGAGCGGAGACGATATACATTGATCAATTTGTTTGCTACTTTACGGATTGTGTTGCGCTTGCTTCCGTATATATACACCGTAAACGTTGAAGGTTGTTTGTTTTGTTTTTTTAAAGTGCGATTGAAAAGATATTGGGAATTAACGTTTTAACGATAGGCGAACTACTTGTTAGACTAGACTTATTTAAAATATACAATTTCGTATATATTAGAGAGAATTTAATCCAATCCGCAATGGTTTAGAGTGTCACGGTTAAACCAGCCTGTCATAATCCATGGAAATCAATGAATAATATAAATAAAATTTGACGAAAAAGATCCAGAAATATGTTAATTTATATTTTGTTATAGTGACAGTGGATTTTTTTCTCGGCATATTTTTTCAGCTTATGTTAACAGTGATTGAGCTTAATGTGTGCTTTATAAAATTGGAATTACATAAGTATTTGGAAACAATCAAAATTGAACTCGCAGCTATTACTGCTGACATGAAATCAGGTTAGAGATAACTTCCGATTTTTGTATCTATAGTTATAGTTACTGTATAGATACTGTAAATTAGTTATAGTTATAGCTAGTTGTTGCTACTAATAGGACATATTGAAGTATACTTTGTTGATAAAACTATATTTATTGGCATAACCATACTCGTAGATAGTAAAGCAAAGTGGGGCCCAGACATGGAGACTCTTTCAAATAAGCTGAGCTCTGCAGCAGCTGTAAAGAAAATTCGACAGCTTACTGATAAGGCTAAAATTGTGTACCATAGCTACTTTGACAGCGTTATGTTGTTCAGTATTTTACTATGGGGTGCTGCTGCTGAGGTTCAATCCTTATTTGTGCTGCAGAAGCGGGCTGTTCGGGGTATATGTTATGTTTCCCCAAGAGAGTCGGTATGGAATAAGTTTAAGGAATTAAATGTCATGACTTTATCTGTTAATATATTCTTGGACCTTTGTTGTATGTAAAAAAAAAATATAAACGATTTTAACACAAATGGTGACTTTCACCAGTATAATACTCGAAACAAAATTAATTTAAGCGTACATCCAACCAGGCTCCAGAAGATAAACCACTCTTTTTTACAACAAACTCCCAAGCAAACTCAAATGATTATCACTGAATAAATTGAAAGCTCTCGTTGAACATAAATTATTCAATATAGCTTTTTATAAATTTGAGACATATTTAAATGATCCTGATGACCTAATCCTTGGGATTGATTTGCTTCAGTTCAAACAATTTGTATGGCTTTAAAATTAGCGATTTAAAAAAGTGGCGGAAAATTTCTTCCCCGCTCTTCGCCCTTTACTTGCAAAGTGGCAGTAAATGTAATGTTAAAATTAATTTAACTTCTTTTCTGACGTTCATGTGTACTAGTCTACCTATATGAATAAAGTTATTTTGAGTTTTAGTTTAATTTAAATGACGCTGACATGCTATTTTGATGAAATTATATAATATATTTTTAAATTAGGAAACAAAGACATGTAAACCGATCATTTACATAGTTTATATACACCCACATATTTATATTCTATAAAATATGGTATATAAAGTACAAAAATGAAGTATTTTTAGGTTTTGATTGTACTCTTAGGTCTATCAATATAAGCCCATCAATTTTACGGCAGCTTTCGTAAAAATATCGGAATTAAAATACACTGGAATATTGCAAATACCAAATTAACAACCAAAAACAGGGGGCGTTAATATGCCAAAATTTAAAAAGAATCCTTAATATTCTGTTTATATTTAATTATATCGAAGTTATTAAGAAGAAGAAGAAGAATTAAGAAGTTATCTTAATATATAGATAAAGACAAAGCTGATGATTCTTACCTATTAACAGATAAGAAGACCAAACCACAAATGTCTGATATTATGATATCTCTTCGTGCGCTCAGTAAGGCTTTTGTGACAGTATGTAACATTTGTTATAAATACTATGCTTCCGAAAATTTACTGGCCATGGCATTATCATCAACGTGTACAATAAATTTAATAAGAACTATATACAACTTCTCACAAGCTTGTAAATCAACTGGTATGTATTGTACTTATGCTGGTACTGGTATGATGAGCTACTTTTCCGTAGTTTCATTTTTGATTAGTCTATGAAGATTTTCGGGATAGATTCGACTAATCTCTATTTTAGTTTATACTTTATTATCTATTTTTACAGATATTAAGACGTATCAAATATTTGTGGAACTTGGTTGGTTGTTGTTTCATTTATTTAGAGTTATTTTATACGTGGATGCACCGTCGGAAATAAGTAATGAAGTAAGTAATTTTAGCGAGTTAGCTATATTTAATTATATCAATTTTCAAATATAGATTAACAAATTTTCATTGAGGACAAACGTATCCAATATATTTATGTTCTACTTTTTAAAGACTATAAAAGTCAAAATCTAATTTTGTCTTTGTTGTTTTTTTGTAAAATGTATTTTGGTATATTAAAAATGACATTTTTGTATTCGTATTTCAAAATGACATAATGCAATTAGCAGAATAAAACTGCCCATAAAACCTAAGGTTTAAATACCAGTTGTACAAATTACAACTCGCACAAAAGCTAAATATGAGAACCCTTTAAAGTCGGGATCCTTCTTATTTTATCTAGTGTCATTTAAGGTCAAACGTACATACGTTACATATCATTACAGTCGTGTCATTTTAAATCGACAGGTGGACGAAGTAAGATATCAAATAGCAAAGTTATCTCAACTAGTCACGTCAGTTGGAAAAATAATTCCTCTGGAAGCTGAAATTTTTCAGACCGTCGTGATAATCAATAATCCTGTACTGATTCCTATGGGTTTCTTTACGGTGTCTCGAGGGCTGATTGGTCCGGTAAATATAATATGTGTATTTCGTTTTATCATTTAAAGTTTTATTATGAAATATAAACTAATTGTCAGGACGCACTTCCGAAGTTAAGTGACGCTCGTGGACACACTGTGTATGCGTTGTAGGAAACCGGTGCTGCTTATGGTGAAATCGAAATTATTTTTAATCGTGAATCTCCTTGATCTGTGTGTTTTCGTTCTAAATATGATCCATCTTAAATTCAAGGCACTTAAAATTGATTACCATGGTAACTAGCACGGTACTATTTATACTTGTTTCTGTTTACTCTTCAATTATTATTTTGATGAAACCCTTTAAGATAAAATATTATTTTATTACAGATACTATCCACAGTTGTCACCTACGGTATTGTCTCGGTCCAGATTGGTTAAATTTACCATATTTACAAAAGTAATAAAATATATTACAACAGTATCGCCGATTTCTCTCGTACTGCACAATTTATAACATCTGAAGTGAAAGTAAGTGATGGCTTAGTGGCCATCAGGCTAAAAAATAAAAGTACTATTACTCGTGTATATTATTGGTGGTTCGAGCTCCTCACAAACATTTTTTAAAATGAAGTTTGTTTATTTGGAAGTAAGTAAGTTATTTTCACCCATTCTACGCCCATGATTTAAGAATTGAAAATAAATGTAAATTTAAAAGTATATTTTAATTGAAAGATGGACAATGTGTTACTAAATGCTTTTAACAGTTTTACTGAATTCACAATTTTCATAAACTACATAGTAATAAAAAAATAATTAAAAATTAATAAAAATAATATTTCTTATGTAACTTATATTTTTTAATTTCATTATTTTTGTCAGTGTATATACGTTAGAACGATGGAATAAAGTACGAAATGACTGATTTAAAGAAGTTCAATCAAATGAACGAATTGTACAATGTTCTTCATATTTATTAGAAGAGTGAAAAAGACAAACGTTAATAGCAATTTGTTGTTTATAGTACGTTTATGAAACAGTTAAAGATATTTAGGTCATGTATTCTACGATTTTACGTCGCGTTGCACTTTGCAAAATGTAGTACGCATCTTTATGCAATTACGCAAATACTATTTCAGAGTAAAACTAAACTTTTACAGTTGTTATATATAATCAAAAAATATTTTAGATTTCATTTTGTGAGTCACCTATGAATAACTAAGAGCCTTTGTTATTTTTGACCCAGCATTTATTAGGTACAGAGGGCTTCCCTATGGTTTTTAAAATATAATGATCGAAACGGTTGGCCAATACCTGCAGTAGACCTCTAACACTTTAAATACATTTTTCTTATATACATTATTTGGCTAATTTCCCGACAATATTGTCGTCAGAGGACTAAGGAGGAGGATTAAGTAACTTCTATGCATCATTTGCAAAATAGAATTTGAACTGTTTGGTGCTTAATAATCGTCACCTATCAACATCTGTGAGATCAGTTGATTTTATTTTTAAAACTATGGCCGAAGTCCGAAGCAACATTTGGAAGGAAAAACTTAAACATGCAACATATCGTAGATGTTTCTTCAGATGTGATTTAGGAAAACTATTGTACACGGGCGCCTGTTCTATATGCGCAGCTTCCTTTGTCAGTTGGTCTGCTCTTTCATTCCCCATCATGCCCGTATGCGCTTTAACCCAAAAAAAGTTAAAGTCCTTAGGGATTTCAACTACAAGGAGATTGAAAGAGTGGAAATAGCTTCGAGTGCACATCGGAAGTATATACTCTGCAGATAGCGACAAGATTGCTGGATGACAAAAAATATTTTGAGTTGCTACCAGTTCAACTTGGTACACGGGACAGCATGAAGATTGTTTCAATTTATGGCTTTCTAATTCGGCACTATTTTTTCATAAGGAAACACTGACCAATTCCTCTACCTTACTTCCATCCTTATATAGCTTTACTGCTAGCTGTCTAACCTAGGACGGTCTTGGTCTCTATAAGCCAAAAATATGATATCAAGTTCTATCAAGGTTGAGTCCCTCGCTTCGTATAACACAGCAGCCTCTTGGAGTCCGGCGAGGATCAAGCTGGCGTTCAGTGATACGGTTTCGTAAGCTCTATACAGCTTTAGCGCGAAGCCCTGTTGCACTGAGTTTAATTGCTTCGTAATTCCTAGCTTTTTTAGTGGTTGAAGCGCACACTGCTGCCGCATATAATGATTATGGGCGCCATATAAATAATATAAATTACATTCCGCCGTAAAACCTAGGAAATTCTCGCTGCCTTTGCAAGTGTTCACAAATATTTGGTGCCTTCCTGCTTATATTGGAGAAATGTTTATTAACGGTCAATTACCCGGTAACCCCGGCGTTCACGGGTTTTAAGTCGGAACATGGTCCGTCGGGTGCGAAACATAGACCTGATTAGTTAACTTGTAATAAAACTTTACTAGCTCTTTCTCTAAGCAATTTAATTTATTTAAGAAATTGCTAAATGGCTACTAAACGTTAAATCCAAATGCACAAAAAAATCTATTTTTGACTATGAAACTTTTGATCAATGATAAATCTTATCAATACTTAATTGCTGCCCTTGATCACTCTGTACCAGTCAAATTACAGTACACTTAATATAGAAAAATATAACCTGTATTCCTAATTTTCCACCAATTTTAGTATATTAACGCGTTCCTAAATACAATTTTTAATGACGTTAGAGTCATTTGAAGTATATACATTTACTAATCCTTTTCAATTGTCAAAAGATATGCAAGGCTTGGCTGTAAGATTATGGCCCACTTTTTCTGCGATAACAAGGGATGGTAATGATTCAATGCCATAAAGTATAACCGGAAGATTTTATGCAGCACACGATTTTAAGGGATTAGGAAGAAGATTTTAAAAGAGTATTTTAGCTTTAGAAATACAATATACAAAGTGTATACACATAAAATAATTGATACTCATTATCACTTTTATTGAACATTAATAAGTTGGCGCTTGGTTTACAACAGATAACCTTTTGTAAAGCCTGTTGTGAGGCTCTTTTATAAAATGATGAATACTGACAATTATCTGAACTTAATATTAAAATGAAGATATTTTTGAAGGAATAAGGGAAACCTATCAACAAGTGGTTTTGATAAATAAAGTTAAGCTAATGCCGTTGGGCTTATATACAGTGTATCTGTGTCTCTTATGTTAATTAAAAACACACATAATAGATGGAATACATTATCCGGAAAGGCACTTGCGAGATTCCTGGCAGTGTAAGTGTCTATAGGCGACGGTCACTTAACATCAGATCCTTTCCCTTGTAAAAAATAATAATAAATATTTGTTCTTCGGACAAATACAATACAAATTTTGATCAAATCATATTTAGTTTTGAATACACATCGGCCGTTATTAAAATTGGAAATTAAAAATCACATTAGAGTTATTAAGAAAACTGAATTATTATTAATAAAATAATTATATTTAAAAACTGTATACGAGAACTTATTATGAATTCTCCATAGTAACATGCTCAAAACAAAAGAACAACTTTGTTTGTTAAATAAGATTTTACTGATAGGGTAATAGGTTCTATATCCTTGGTTCTAATGCAGTAGGCTATTATGGGATTATAAAGTAACCAAAGACAGTGCCATTGACGCACAAAATATGTGTCATAATAATAACCGTGGATGCGGTATGACATCACATCAGATCTGTGCCTACCAAAACGTTTGTTTTCCTTGACATCGGAAACAGGACACCCAAGACAAAGACTCGTACAATTTTGTTTTTAATTAAATAATATATTTCTTTTTTGTGTGTATATTTTAAAATTAAAAATAAGGATATTTAGTAATATTTATATTTAAATAAAACTATTCCAATACAAAATATACTAAACTTAAATATTAAAATAACCTATCTGGCAGACTTGTTTAAAAAATTATAATAATACTTTTGTAACGTTTAAAGAGATGACTTTTGTTATTTTTTTTCTATATATATCATAATCACGCACTTATATCCTGAATATTTAGTTGTATGTGATCAGTACATAACATCCGCGTTATAGTGTAGCCCATACATACGGATTGGAGTATAATTATATTGTAATAAAATTACAAAGTCGCTTGCAGTAAAAGCCGTTGATTAAATCTAACATTTAATATTTACAGAAAGCTTTAACATTGTAGTTGGTTATTTGGTACACGAGCACGTAGAAAATCATAGCCCAATTTGTTGCTCCACACTCTTAATATATATACTGAACTTGGCCATGGATGGGTCATGCGTTGTAAATGGTTCGTTTAGGTTTTTACTGACATTATCACGTTTATTTGGTTTGGCTCCTATTAGATTTTACCCAGTAGAAGATGGGTTTCGTATAGAACTTATGAAGTCCTCGTACTACGAGTACATATTTATAGTGTTTCTTGGTAAGTACTAAACGGTTTTATAAATATCAATACTGGCGGTACAACCTTGTAGGTTTGATTTCGTTCGTTTTATGATCAATTGTTTTTTCTAATAGGCAAGTAGGATGTTAGCCTCGTCCTTGAAGCCGTCTAATTTTCTCATCATTTTTTTTTAATCTCAACCCTGAGCGTTTAAATTAGGTCTCTGTATTTGTTTTTTTAAATATATGCATTTAAAAATTGCTCGTACGAGAAAGCATCGTGATGAAAATGGCATGGCAAAACCCGAAAATCTGCCTGCCTACTGATAGCATCAGCTATCGAGTGATCACCTACTTTTATTATATTTATTTATAATAATTAAGAGATCAGATTAAGAAATCTGACGTTAAAAAATGTGTAAACTGTTTTAACATACGTATAGGCTCATATCTTATTTTATAACTTTTCAGATAGTATACATTTCACATCCCTCTTCTTCTACATAATTTCTTCGGAAATAACGGAGGATATTCATGTTATTTCTTTGGTGTTAAGGATCCTTGATTGGATTGCACAAACGATGTTTTTAAACATTGCTATATTAAGCAGTAAAGGTAGTTTGGGATCATTGATAGATTGTATTCCGGTAATTATTATTTAATAAAATAACATCCTTATCGTGCCACAGATTTATTATTTTATATATAGTATTAGTAATTGTATTAAACCGAGGTTAAGCCTTAATAACAAAATTGCATTAAATAAAATACAAAATTCAAAAATAGTCGCTTGATTGTACCACGTCTCAACGTGATTTGTTCAATTACTATCATACGCACCGTTTTATCTTTTGTTTCACATCGCGAGCGGACGTGCTCGTGAGAGTGAGTCTCACGAGAAAGTCTAAAGAAGTCACCAGCTCTAATGAGAGCGATGAGATGGAGCTGAATATGTATTATAGTCTGAATATACAATATTTGTGTATCTTTTTTCAGATAAATAAAAAAAGTAATCTTGCAAGAGAGCGAAGGCGATGTCTTTTGATCATGTTGTTTTTTTTAATACGACTTGGAAATAGTTTCCTTCCGTATGTATTCTACAAAAAGTTCGAAGGTACTGGTTATTTTATAAAACATTTAAATAAGTTCCTACCTAGAAAGGAAAGTAAACAAAAAAAGATTTTCACAGCTGATGCTTTCTTAAATTAGTTGTTAACTTAGAGCTAGAGGGCTTTTAGTTAGTATTTATGATAAAGTAATATAAATTATTAAATTACATATTATGCAACCCGATTGTAAATGCTTCTTTCTTACGCCAAAAGCAGATAAAATAAAATAAAAAAATCAATGCCGCTACAACCTTTTTAGGTCTGGGCCTCAGATTTCTGTAGATGTTTCATGATCATTTGCTAATTTACTATAAAATTAAGCAAGCAAGTAGCTCAGCCTTCTGATACTGTCGACTTTTTGGGTCTAAGACAAGCCGGTTTCCTTAACCGTTCGAGCGAATGTTAAATGCGTACATAGAAAGAAAGTCCAAAAGCAGATAAAGGAAACAATAGCGTCTTTATATAGCTATCGTGGGATTTAAAACTACAGAACGCAATTCGCGCATTATACATACATATATTATACGTTATATTTATACGTTAACTTTTTTTATATTTCTTTCAGTGGCCGTTTTCGCGCGATATTTTCTAATTATTACAATTCAAGTTGCACAAAATTTGATTGAGCTCAAATCGAGTTTTATAAAATTTGAAATTCACAAGTATATGGAAACCATTAAATTTGAACTCATGGATATTATTGTTGACATTAAATCAGGTATTTACCTAAATATATACATGATAAATTTTTAACACATTATTTCAATATGTCAGTTATATTCAAAAAAAACTTGTTTTGTTTTTGTAAATGTCTAGGAACAATTACGACAGGTGTTATATAGAACACCAGTGTACATTGATCATTGTTAATTTAATTAGCTTATTATATAAGAACTTAGCTTATTATAAAATAACTTAGCTTATTATAAAATAACTTAGCTTATTATAAAATAACTTAGCTTATTATAAAATAACTTAGCTTATTATAAAATAACTTAGCTTATTATAAAATAACTTAGCTTATTATAAAATAACTTAGCTTATTATAAAATAGCTGCGCGCAGGCGGCGACATGGCGAGTAGGAGGTTAGTTAAGGGCCACATAATCTATTAATTAGTAAAAGTGGTCGCATACCCTAAACAAAGCAGGGAATTGCCGCGATGGCAATACCTATAAATGTTAAAATTCTTATGATTACTAAGCGCGGCAAATATCAGCAAATATCTTATGCTGAAGAGTTTAGACCATATTCCTTCCGAAGAATATATATCCGCTATTATTATTCCCTATCCAAGTTGAAATGCTTACAAACAGACGCTCAATCGTTTTATGCTCTTAACGAATTTCTTACATAAAGGGTAAAAGTACAATGAGCTTTGTGGGCTTAAGGCGTTGGACAAAACACAAATGTTTTAAAATATTTTTTTCCACATCTATTGTGTCGATTCCGCACACTCCCTCACTGCATGCCTCTATGCCTCTCCAATACTTACAATTTTGGGAAACAAGGTCAATTGGAGACGTTCCTTTGATAAACTTGCTCCTTTTGTGTAGGTACTAATAATGATATCTCAAATTATGTAGGTAGATAATATCGATATTATTGTACATCAGATTCAAAAGTAATTAGATTCCGGCCTAATTGTGTTTTTTATTGGTGTGAGTACTAATTTTAGCAATATATTTGTTATTGCAGAGTTGCTCATTCATTTATTTTCTTTTATTTAATAGTGTATATTTACAATACATACAAAATCAAAAATCATTTATTCGTATAGGTAACACAATGTACACTTATGAACGTCAAAAAAAATTGATTAAATGCTTCTAATTTTACATTTACTACCAGTTCTCAAATTAAGGGCGTAGAACGGAACGGATACATATTAATATTTTAAGTTAATTGATCATATATGTGCACCCAGGAAATCGAAAATCTCAAATATACCATTACGTTGTAGATTACTAATTTGCACTTATTTAATATTTGAAATCTCGTATCGTGCGGAAACACCCAAACTTCAAGTTTATTGTTTTAGAAAGATGTCAAAGTTTATCACTATTAGGTTCACGTCCTTTTGACTGTGTACTACTTTCACGACGTCCCGTACGCTGGGGGATGACTTAAAATAACTTTAAACTACGTAGTCGGTCCCAAAGTTCTGTCAGAAATGGAAATAATGAAAAAACACAAGTACTGATCAGTTTAACAATAGTACGGTACACAAACCAAAGCGTTATATTCAAATTTTTGAGCGACTTTAAAGTGGTACTCGGGGAGTGCCCACAACGGTGCAACTTAATAATATCTATTCGGTTTTCTTTCAATGTCCACTACATCGTGAAAAATTACGGAAAGTGATCGTTTTTTGATTTAAAACAATAGTGAAACATTTATAATGCAATAATTTTATTAATTAAGTATATAATCATTTCGAAATTTAAAAAACATGTGCCAGTGACAAAACTTTGGAACCAACTACGTATAAATCTCTACGAAACAGATTTTTTTTAATGTTTATATGTCCTAAAAAAGTTAAAAATACCCCTTAGTCGTTCGTCTCGAAATAAATGCACGAACGAAACGTTATAATTCAGCTTAATATAGTATAATATATATGTTTACCATAGATTTTTTTTGCACAGATAAAAAGCCCAAACCCCCGATGTGTGATATTTGTATATCTGTTGGTGCACTCAGCAAGGCGTTCGTGAGCACATGTAACACCTTTTTTAAATACAATACTAAGGATAATGTATTGGCTGTGATTTTATCGTTAATGTTTACGGTAAATTTAGTAGGTACCGTCTACAACTTCGCAGTAACGTTTACATCGGCAGGTATGTTTATTCACACTCACATTATTTAAGCACCATTACTACGCTCAACTTTTTAAAGCTTATTAAATAATCTTATGTTCACGCTAAGAAACAATGTTTCTTCTGTATTGTATAACTTTTAATGTCTCTGAATGTTATTTTTCATTATACATCACGATTCCTCTTTATGTTTGTAATAGTATAAGCATTACAGTGGATGTATGGAACACAACTCATCATTGTGGTTTCATCTACAGTTATGTTTTCAAAATTAAAATGTAATGCATTTACATACTATTTTGAAGTTATACTACTTTTGGCGCGTTAGGCAAAAATGATGAGAGTAAAGTGCGCGTGCACACCGTCACAAAAAATTGACACCTGCACACCGTCACAAGAAACCGACACCCTGTAGTTAGTATAGTCAACATTTTTATTACATAATTATGTAGAAATTTTTTTTTTGTTATATTGAAATAAACTTTATTTATCTAGATAATGCATTATAATAAAACTTTCAATGTATTAAATATCTTTTTTCTATTGTTAGTCACGTTTATTCTACAAACGTAGAATAAGGCGAAAGATAAAAAAAATTATCTTGTTACAAAAAAGAAGTATAACTTCTACATAATTAGACACATGTTTTTTTTAGACTATGAATATGAAATAATGCAGTCTTGTTTGGAATTCACTTGGATGATATTTCATATATTTAGAGCTATATTGTATGTGGAAGCATCGTATCAAATGCGCAAAGAGGTAAGTGTTAAGAATAATGTTTAGATTATCATCTAGTGTGAACTTTAAGAGTAAGTAATAAGCAAGGATTTGCGAACATGATTATGGTTCCTTTAACCAATAACAATATAAAGTAAGGATTCAGAGTCTTGACTGTCCAAAGTATGACTCTCGTATGCTGTTAAAATCCTTTGAATCTTACATCATATCATTTGCCTTAAAGAAATATGTTTACTTGTGTAAATGTAAATAGTCAAATAGTACATACAATCTGAAATTTGGATTATTTTATATTCTAATATTAAAAGACTTGTACTGATACGTTACAAATTAATTCATGGGTAAAGCCGTCTTCCATTAACATTGATATTTGCAAAATTATACAGGTGGATATTATAAGGCATCAATTAGGACAATTATCTGAACTCGTCACATCGGACGGTAAGGCGACTCCCTCAGAAGTTGATATATTTCAACTGGTCGTGTTAGGCAATTATCCTGAGACGAACCCGATGGGTTTCTTCACAGTGTCTCGAGAATTGCTTATTCCGGTACGTTACAATAGAGTATACTGTATATTTCGATGGTAATTTAGTGTACGAATGTCCACTAGTAAATATGATGAACACTGAATATCGTCATACAAGTAGTACACATGTGCCTTTATAACCCAGGCTGTTTAAAAGTGCACTTTGTTTAGATATTTCTTACTCGGTTTATTTCTATGGGTTAGGGGGCAAATGAACAAGTGGGTCACTTAGAAAGAAGTGCTTACCGCCGTCTTTGAACACTTACAATGCCAAGAAGGTTACGGGTGGGCTAGCTTTAAAGGAAATGGTACGCTCTCTTCTTGAAGCCTTTTATGTAGGTATCGTATTGGTTTTTAAATATTCTACTGGCAGCTGGTTAGTCAGCTTCAGGTATAAGTTAAAACACTAGATTATTCACTGTTAACACTGCTTTGTGTTAAACATAATTTTATTATAAATAATATTATTTTTTTACAGATCCTTTCAACTTTTTTCACCTATGGCATTTTTATGATTCAGATAAGTTCAATTTTAACTAAGAGCAATGATATAAAACATTAATTTGTGAGTATGAGAATGTGTTTATATTAGTATTAGCGCTTTCTAAAACAGCTATTATAAGGGATTTCATATACGACGTTTTTATGAAGTTTTGCATTGGGAAAGTTGGGGAAGTTTTGCATAGGAACAAAAAGTGGATTTTTTTAAATAGAATATATTTTATGTATCAAAGTATGTACCTTTGCCATTTATGCACTTTTGTCATCTTATAGGTAGTTCATTGATCCCTTTACTAGAACAAGATTAGAATGGGAATGAATAAAATCTTTGAAGGCAGTTTCGACTGCCCCATCAGAGTTGAATTTTTTACCATTCAAGAAGT
This sequence comes from Pieris brassicae, assembly GCF_905147105.1. Lineage (NCBI taxonomy): Eukaryota > Metazoa > Arthropoda > Insecta > Lepidoptera > Pieridae > Pieris > Pieris brassicae. The sequence goes on from NC_059673.1 coordinate 11,449,574, forward strand.
TATCCAAATTTCGAAAGAAATCTTTATCTGTTGGATCAATTTGCTTCAAGTGGATAAATACAGTTCTATCACTAACACCGCAGCATGCACCTAAATCAGACGTAGTTTGTGATGGGTCCACTTACAAAATAGCCTCGTGCAATTCTTAGTTATCAACTTTGGTCTCCGACCGTCAACAGGGCCTGTTCTACAGAGCAAAATATCCAGAAACCAAAAACGCACTGTGTTTTCTTTTGCGACCGCCACCATACACATCATTAATCATTCGACCGTTGCCAGTGCCAAATTTTAAACGGGAAAATTAAGTTAATCATGGTTATTGAAAAACAAATGCCTCGTGCATTGCTGCTGAAACAGCTGTAAAAAATTGAATATGGAATTCATTACCAAAGAGGAGATATTTGAGGTCAAAGTGGCCAGTACGACAAAAAGTCAATTTCATAATGTAAGGACCAATATAAACAGAAACGTATGCTGAACTACGGCTAGCTTCGTAATTAAACATACCCAAACCTATCACGGGGCTATTTCTGGAGTAGTTGTCGCCCAGTCCGGTGGGAGATACCAAAAAAAAAGAAAAAGGAAAGAAAAGAAAAATGCGTTTATTCCATATAATATATGACTGGAAGTCGTTAGATCTTACGTGAATCATATCTGTGTCGGGGTTCCCAAAACAAACTTAACACTATAAATTGTAACTAGAAAATTGAGATGACCAACGAAGAATATAAGGATAGAACGATAACGAGGCATATATTCATATTAATATATTATAAATCACAGACATTTTACCGAAATAATACTTAACATTTTAAAAACTACAAATGTAGTTTCATTGTGGCTTTAGCCTTGGACACCATGGTCTCCATTGCCGAAAGAGTGCGGGTCTTTTTTCCTTGCCACAGCGAGCTCAACGACATCATACACCGTTCTGTTGCCTCCGTCACTATTCCAGCCATTTTGGAGCCAACAGGCATCGCTAAAGACGATAAGCAAAATAGGTTGGGTGGCCGTAGAGCAGGCGAAAAATAATAAACTCTATATAACAGAGTTTCCTCCAATTTCGATTTTGTTCCCTTTGGAGTAGACACTCTTGAGGTTCAAATGCACAGGCGCTAATTAAAGATTTAAGTGGCGCCTGGTAGATAGTACCAGTGACCCCAGAACTGATGCTTTCCTCGCTCAACGAATAAGTATCGTAATACAGCAAGGAAATGCTGCCTCAGGGACCAAACTTTTTAAATTTGTTTTAATTTTTTTTTATTGATTTTTTATGATTTTTATAAAGGTTAAGGAAATTATGTTGTAAATACTGAATATTTGATTGTTATGTTTAGTTTTTTTTAAATAAATTTTCTTTTTACAAGTTACATTTTAGTAAAATTAAATATCTCTTGTATGTACCAATCCGTATTAGAAACCAATTTTTTTATTGACCAAGAGATTGATTAAGTAAATTTAAAATTAAAATAAAATCTTAACACCTAAACTCACCAATATGAAATATCAGTATAACTTCTTTCGCACCCATTTTTGTAGTCATATTAAATAGTTCAGATAATGTCACAATACACGCACTATACGTCCATCGCACAATAAAGTTTTAACAATACTGGAAGTTGTATTCATTTATGAGTGCGCGCGCGCCGACAATGACACTTAATGAATACTCATGCGACTAAAGTATGCGATAACTTTAAAAATTATTCAAACTAGTTAGTCCAAATTCGAATTTTTTGAGCGTGCCATTTACGCCACGAGAGTATCCATGGGTGGCGGAATCACTTAACATCAGATTAGCCCCGTTCTATAAAAAATACGCCTTATTATCTATATATTATAATTTTAAGAAATACTTCTCGAAATAATAAACGTTAAGTTATAACAATTTTAATATAATTTAAAAAATCTTTCAAGTGTGTTCCAAGGTATCCATATCCATTCAAAATCCAATTCCAGGTCACTAGAACACTGTTCTGTTTGCTGAAATAAACAAACAAAAATATAATATTATTGTTTTTTAGTGTATTTATATTGCGAAATTAGTTCACTAAGTAAACGTAATTGAAGGTAAATTCAAAGCAATTTCAAAGTATTGTACTTATTTATTACACTCATAATATTAGTTATCAAAGAAATGAGCTTGGGGAAAATGTTATCATATTTTATAACTCTCAGTACGACTATTTCGTGAGTCTTTTAAGCTAATGAGATCAAGTCAGTAAAATATAATTTATCTAAGGAAAATAATTTTGTCATCTATAATATAACGATAAATATTAATGAATATGGGAGTAATAGTTAAAATTCATATTTAATTAACAATTTACTACATTATGAAAAGCCTGCATTTCTTTGATAAGCAAGTACAATATTCGGAAAACGATTAATGAGCATTCCGACCGAAACATGGATTACAAATTCAGCCACACCTCACTACACGATTCATTCCACATCGATAAATACAATGCAGTTCATGATTTTGCATAAATGACCAATCCCAACACAAACGAATGTACTCGGGAATAACGTCCAATTTAAAATGATCTCTTAACCCTTCCTTATGACCCTTAATACTCACTAGTAAGGGGAGTGAAACGGTTTGGGTAGATCAATTTATATTGGTCCTGGTGCTTAAAAAATAATAGGCATAATGATCAGACGGTGCACACTAATTGATTGAACGGGGCGTAATTAAAACGAATCCTTAAAATCGTTTTAGTTTTAATAGACAATATTCATGCAATAAACAAAGCGTTTTGTTGAATTCATTGTATTGTATCTTTTATAACGTTGAAACAAAATGAAAAGCGCCTATTGTTTTGGATAGCGGAGGCCTTTTGGGACACAACATTTTACAGATTCATATCACCTTTATAATATGAATCTAATTTTTTTTTAATATTTTAATTTTGACCTTCAAAAGTGCCTTTTTAATAGACCTAATTAAAATAAATGATTTGACTTTTGACAGGAAGAATAAAATATTTGACACTACTTAAAACCCCAAAGGTACCGATTTAGGTAATTAATGTATACTTATTTATGTTAAAATAAAGTAATTGTGGTTAGCATTGCAGCGTTGGTACTCTATAAATTGTGGATTGAAATTTCAATCTCGACTTAAATGTGAGTTTTATAGCGCATGATACCATAGTTACGATATCAGAGCTATTGATATTGAAATAACTAAATCCATACATGTCGCGATTGGTATTGTTGTCGCTATTGGAAGTCACAAAGTACTGGTGTACACCCCGTTTCTCCTAGAATAGTTAAATTTAGTTAATTGTTCCTTTAATACCTAATTGTAAGAGTTAAATAAAATATTTAAGGCAAAACTGTTTCTGGTTTCTTTTATGTATCTAGAACTCTTTGTCAACAATTATTACCCTTTAAGATAATATCGCACCAATTTTTACAAGTTCTGTTGTAAAAGAGTTGTGACGCAATAATAATGATTTTGACCAAAAATCTGAAGCCCAATAGATTAGAGCCCATAAATTAAAGAACATTTTTAAATTCAGAAGATTATTCGAGTGAAAAATTACACGAATACACAGTATTAGGTGGACCGTAATTCCATATGGAGTTTTTAAAATAAGAACGGAATTAAATGTAAATATACTTGTGGTGAATAAGTACTCTGTCGTTTCTACCTCCTTTAGAATGGTTTTGTTAGATAAATAATTCAGCTGGATCACACAACTTTTGCAAAAGATAGTATGAAGAGGATTACAATGTGATTAATATATATATTGTTTCGTCGCTGACATTTTCCCGCGTTAACGACATTAAACAGACATCAACTTTAAGTACTCATAATTTAAGATATACAACACAATTAATTTATTTATTTAATTACCAGACTGGTGGTGATTTTTACAATAAACTTGTATTTATTGTAACAATCACCGGATATTGTTGTATTAAGTATAAAGTATTACAGATCAAGCGGTTCTGTGATTGGCTAGCGTCTTCGTGGGAAATATTGAGATGATCGTGAGTCTTACAATAGAAGTGTCAATTATATTCTAATTATTAAATACAATAAGTATATTAACTATACCGATATAAACTAACCATAAATATAAATATTAATTAGAGTATATATTGTAACGTATTCCTTATACAAATTGAGATACCCTAACAATTATGATCATTTTTCTTTATAGGAAAGGATTAACGATCACACACATTAATGTCAATATAAACGTCAAAAAATATCCAATGATTCCAAATTTCAAAGTACTATAAGAACAATAAACAAATCTGTTTTCTTACGATAATTTTCTTTGAAACACTACAAGTTTGAGCACGTACAAGGAAAAATTGTTGGTTCTCAAGATTTGAATAAAATAAAATAGTAATAAACTAAAGTTGTAATTAATAAAACGTGGCCAAGTAGAATGACATTTAACTGGCAATTTGTAGGGATAAAACGACACTATCTGAACGGTTCGCTGGAAACTAAAAAAGGTGCAGATGACGCGGAAAATTACAGTCCAAAGCAAAGTACACATTCTTTTTAAAGTATTTCAGTATCTATTCTTATATATTAAAATTGACAGCCATGTTGGCTTATTGGCTTCAGCGTGCGACCTTCATCCCTGAGGTTCAATCCCTCGATCGATCTTGGTTGTGTATCAATTGACTTTCTTTTTATGTGGGCAATGAACAATCGCTCGAATGGTGGAGGAAAACATCGTGAGGAAACCAGTTTGAACTCAAAAAAGAGTGACGGTGAGTGAGAACTCGAAATGAACCTACACTTTGAAGATACATTGGTTTTTAAGTTCATATACGCTGATTTTTTTATTAGTAAAAAAGTTAAAGTAAAAAAGTTTCCATTATTTCCTTAGCATTTCTAACTACTCATGAAATTCTGCTGTATGTGTTGAAACAAAACAGCATTACATAAGAGGTCTTGTATATTACTCAATATTAACATAGAGATAGACCCATCATAATTATAGCTCCAATTAGTCTTGCTTAACTCGGCAAAATAAATTTGTTTGTATGAAGTATGACCTACTAATATTTATAGAAACTTATAAATACGTACGCATAAAGATGTTATAGCGGTTTTGGCTTTCGGAAGAGATTTATTTGTATAATTACTTCGTAGTAGTGATTGTCTGTATTCACCTTTACCCTACGCTTGACCCCTTTCACATATCAAGGCATCGGGGAGTACACCGGCACTGAGAACGATAGGAGCATTAAATTAATACAGTTTTGTTACGAATTTAAAATTTGTAGCAAAAAAATTCTATTAAAAACATTTTGTATTTTTAATTCTTAAAAAATATTTGCTTGGAACGTTTCTTTGTTATTCACGAGCTTCTTAAACGGTCCTTAACTGTCAAAATCAATTTAGTGCCTCAATGATCGGATTTCAAATTATACGAAACAGCAATTTTGAAGATTAGGGCGTATAGACACGTGGTTACTGTGTGTTAACAGTAGGGTAAGTAGCAACGCAAATAAAAGGTTACTTTATTAATTTTTAAATAAAGTAACCTTTATAAATTTATTCTTGAAAGTGTTTATTTTAATTATTAATTTATATTACAATTCTACTACAGGTCTCTGCAGATAGGCTATGGAATTCAATTCCCGTCTCTATTCACTTAGCTCCTTCTCTATCTTCCTCTAAATTTCTTCTGGGATACGATGTGGACAGGTAATCTTTGTAACATTAACTGTCCACATAACTTTGTTAACGTTCTAACTATTTTTTATATAATAGGAGGCAAACGGGGTGTTACCCCACCTGATGTTAAGTGAAACCATGGACACTCACATTGGCAGAAGGCTCGCAAGTGCATTGCCGGTCTTTCAAGAATTGGTACGCTCTTTTCTTAAAGAACCCTAAGTCGAATTGGTTCGGCAATACTTCAGTGGGCAGCTGGTACCACATAGTGGTGGTGCGTGGCAAAAACTGCCTCAGAAAACGCTCAGTTGTGGAATGACTAACGTCGAGGTGATACGGATGGTAATAAAGTGGTTCTAACTACTAACTGACGTGAGACTGATCTTAAATTATCGCGATTCATGTGCACTTTTTATTTTTCATGTATGTTTTTTGGTCATTTTTAGTGTTGTCTCAATAACTATATGTAATATGTATTTTTGTACTTCTTGCCTACCTTATGTAATACATTTTTTTTCCTTTCTGTCACAGTAGTTGCCTGGAAGAGATTTCTCGAAAGCGATAAGGCCGTCTGGTGCTCTTCTTTTCATTTAATTATATTCAATTTTTTATTGTAATGCAACGAAATGTTAATAAATAAATAAATACAGACGAAGTAGTTATATCACATACGATGAGAAAATAAAGTTTTGAATGAAAATGTAAGATATTGTAACGAGTTTATGTTCCTGCAGGTGTGTGGATTTTGTAATTTGTTAGTAAATAAATTTAAGAAAAGGCGTCATATTGTTTACAGTGCTAAGAATACCTACCAAAATATTGTTTCACCAAAACACTATGCCAAGAATCTAATGAAGGGAAAAGATAAATACTAAATAGTTTGATTTTAATAGCTTTAGAAAAACAGATCTATGTATACAATGAAGGTCAAGAAAAAATATATAAATATCCAATACATGTAGGCTATAGTAATAATATTAAAATGGTATCTAATTCAAATGAATGGAGTGATTGTCAGGTTTTCCATCCAATAATTTTGTTTCAAATCAAACAGGGTGCAATAGGGCAGGAAACTCATCTCAAGTGATACCGTTAGACACTCGCACTGCCAGAAGGCTCGCCAGTGCGATGCTAATTATTTAAGAATTAATACGATCTATTTTTGTTCAGAAATACTTCAGTAGATGGTTTCACAAAGTATTTCTTTTAACAATTACATTAAACAATTGACATAATTTTATCGTATTCGTGCTAAACTTCTTTCGTCTGACGTTTATATCCAGCCTTATGCATCATTGGATTTATCGCAGAAAAAACTGATTGGCATCCAAAGCTTTTAGGTGCTCAAAAGAATAATTAAGGGAGCTATTAGAAAGATTCTCAAAGATGCAATTTGTCCTCATTAAACGTAATGTCCTGAAGACATTAATCACCCCTTGGTCCATTAGAGCGGGACTAGTGGACGTTTTAATTCCAGACCTAGATTTTCGTAGAGGAGATAATGCGGTTAGATGCGGGATGCTGAAGTTTGGAGCAGTTTTAAGGTAGACTGTTTAATTGGTTGCCGATTAGGATGTTGTGTGACTTCAGCTAAATACAGGTTAATTTGGAAAGTTTTCTCACATTCAATGTTGTATTTTATTCGCTCTGAATGACACAATTATACAATTAAAATTGCACGAAAAAATGTATAAATCCCCTGAATACTTACCTCGTTGTATCTATAATTTAACTCAATTAGATAAAACTAAAGCTAAGCTAAAGGCTGAGGGATAGATCTCGTAGAGATAAGGGATCGTTTAATATAGGAACAACGAGAATTACTGATATATACTCTGCCTATCAGAACAAACACAAAGTTGCACATGCACAAAATACTTATGGAATTGTGTATATGTGAATATGGAAAAAAATTGCAAATATTGATAACTTTACAAGTGCGGATAACCAAGCGAAACAGTTAAAAAAATATGCATTACTCCAGCAAAATTATTTAAAAAGAGAATATTTTACGAACAGTTTTTTATATAAATAATTTAACGGATAAGAACGTAAATTTATTTAGTTATTTAGCACTCGCTGAACACTGTTAGAAGTTTTTAATATTAATGAATTATATATTATATTTTGCTTTGATAATTTGTGATTATTTTTTATGCAATTCAAGTTATAGTTATAGATAAACATATATGTGAATATTATCGTATAGATAATTCAATTATTTATACGAATTACAAAGTATACAGTTTTTTTTTAAATTAACCTACAAAGTAATAATAAAAATGAGAAGAAAAAATTAAAAAGAAAATCAAAACAAATTTAAAAAGTTGGTCCCTGTGGCAGTTTAACGCTGGCAGCATTTCCTCGCTGTATTGCGATACTTATTAGTTTATTTTAGTTATCATACTTTAAAAATTAAAATCAATGTATAGCGGTGTTGACTTTAACCAGTTTATGTTGTAAATTTATCAAATGCTTATCTACAAGTATCTCGTCGTATGCCGCAATGTGAACTGTCAAACTATCTAAAATCTCTCTATCACTATCTAAAATATATCTAAAATATATGATTGTTTCCCTTGTTTAATCACATTAACTCCTAAAATTGATTACAGGAAAATTAGTCCACGATAGGATTATACCTATTTCCGAATCGGAAGGTAATTGGAAATTGGTTGTATCGCTGAATCTGATATCCTTGATAGATTGGCATTAAATTATGGCTTTTAGGTTATGTCAATTTAAACAACTTTTATGCAAAGAAATCTCAATTCTCTGAGGTACCCCAGGTCAGCCACGTCGTCCGAAACTAGAGAACTGTTTATTTTTATGATACATTCTAGTCATGTTTTTGCACTTGATTGGTAGATTTCTAAACTAAGAAAACACTTTTAAACGGATTGAAGCTATGTATTATTATTATAAACTTATAATTATTTACATAATTTTAAATTTTCCGACGTTTCGCGTGCTTTACAGGGTGCGTGGTCACGGTGACTGAAGACAAAATGTGTTGAATGTCAAAAGTATCACAGCTTCAATCCGTTTTAAAAGTGTTTTCTTAATGTGTAAAAGCTATATTAACAGAGGACAATAGTAGATTTCTAAACTGCTAAAAACGCTGTCTATCGAGAAATCAACATCTCGCAATTATAACAAAAATGTTTGCTACAAAAATATGTTAAGATTTTGGTAAATAAAAAGGTTCGCTTCGAAGTGTAAATATCGGTTGATCAATTAAAAAAAAAATCAATGGCGCTACAACATTTTTTAGGTCTGGGCCTCAGATTTCTGTATCTGTTACAAGATCATTTGTATAACGAATACGCAAGTTCTCACGATGTTTTCCTTCACCGTTCGAGCTAATGTTAAATGCGCACATAGAAAGAAAATCCATTGGTGCAAAGCCGGGAATCGAACCTACCACCTCAGATATGAGAGTCGCACGCTGAAGCCACTAGGCCAACAATGCTTTCTGGTTTCTTTTTAATAGACTTTAAAATGAAGTAACGACGGAAGGTTAAATGACTAATTTAAGAATATTTCATTTATCGTAATCGTTAATTGTGTTGAACCCACCCTAACATAACAAAAGTCCATTATATACAGTCTTTATGAATTGAATAGTATTATTTGCATTCAGTAATCCTTCTAAACCTCACATTACTAGTTTCTGTGGTCAGAGGCAGTCTTTGAAGGCATTTAAATTTTTAAGACTACAAAGTTGCTGGCATCGCGAACGAATCCGAAATCTTCTTACTCGTAAGCTGCTTAGAGGTAAGTCTTTGACAATCGAATGCGAGATTGGGGTCTGCGAATTTAAATTTCGAGATCCTTAAAGGCATTTGCGCACTGCGATTACAAAACGAATTTATGATTGAAAGTGAAGACACAAGGTGTAGGTTTTAACATTCCCCTTACATTGTTAGTCGATTGAGATATAGGTATTGTAATGAATAAATAAATTCATAGACTATCTATACTAATATTATAAGAGTAAAGATTCGATTTAAAGAAAACACTTTTTTAACGGATTAAAGCTAGGTATTTTTATTAACTTATAATTTCAATCCGTTACAAAAGTAAAGTAGTTTATGAATTACGCAGGAAAATTAAAAATTATTGGATTTGCGACTAATTGCCATCATATTATAAAATGTGATAAAAGCCAAGAGGCTGATTGCAGATAGACAAACGTTAAAAACAACGTGTAAAAGGTATGTTAATAAAAGACAATACTAATGATTTGATGGTTTGGTATAGGCTCAGAAATGACTGCACGGATTTAAAAAAAAACACAGTTGGCACTATCCCCGGGCGACATTGGCTATATTATATTATGAAAAATTGAGATCCCTACTAAAACTGCAACCTAGGTAAGATGTAAAAAGTGACCTAAAAAATTCTTACATCAGGTGCGCTGCAAAAATTATTAATGAACGATATACACTTTACAAAAATTGTCGCAACAGCATATTTATTTATTCATTTAGGAAACAAAACTGATACATCTCTATACAATAAAAGTAAAATAAAACAAAAATTAACACATTGGATATATCCACATATTCAAAATATTCTGAAATTCTGCTTCTATTTACCACATACAGTAACATAATAATGAAAGATATCACGAATTTAAAATTATAAGTATAAGTATAGTAAGTAAGCCAGTCACTCCTCTCAGCTACCTAGTGATATGTGATTTAGGCGTCATTGTGATACGGATAAAACTACATTGCATGAATCACTGTAAAAAACGACGTAAGAAAATGAAAATCTTTTTTTATTTATGACCAACTGAAGGTCCACAGGCCTATCGCGGGTCGGAGCTCCTGAAAATTTGCTGCCATCAAATAAAAGAGCAGTGTTAGCGTGTGGCTTCAGAGTGCAACTCTTATCCCTGAAATCGTAGGTTCAATTCCCGGCTGCACCATTGAACATTCTTTCTATGTTCGTATTTAGCATTCGCTGGAACGGTGAAGGAAAATATCGTGAGAAAACCGGCTTGGACTCAAAAAGTTGACAGTGTGCGTCAGGCACAGAAGGGTGATCACCTGCTTGCCTATTAGATTAACGAATCATGAAACAGATACAGAAATTCAAGGCCCAAACATAAAAAGGTTGTAGCGCCATTGATTTATTTTTTAAATAAAAGACCATCAAACTTTACTGAGAAGCCCTCTTGTAGACATTACATTGCAAATAATATATTAGATATTATAAAGAATTACAAAAGAAATCATTAGTATAATAATATCCTAAATGTCTTCATCCATCCTTCATCATTTGTTTTTCAAGACGACGAAATATCTTTGTTAAATACCTGTGCGAAGACGAAGCGTCTTTTTTTTATAGAACAGTGGGAAAACAGGCAGGAGGCTCACCTGATGTTAAGTGATACCGCCGCCCATGGGTACTCTCAATGCCAGAGGGCTCGCGAGTGCGTTGCCGGCCTTTTAAAGTCTGGTATGAGAATTAAAATATAGTGTTTATTGTTTGTCAATTTATAATTTGTATACCATCTATAAAAAAACATATCGTGTAAAATAATGCTTTATTATACATTGAAGGATTGGTTTGGTTGATTTACATGATTGTAAAATATAAAGTATATGCTTATTTATAACCAAGAGGCATTTCGATATTTACTCAGACAAAAGAAATAACAGAATATGAATATATTTATTTCTACGAAGAGGTTTCAGTAAGGCTTTACCTTATTACACGATCACGCTGTGGAGTTGACGTTACAGATAAATAAACATAAATATATCGTAAGAATGCGATTGCAGATGCCATAGAGCTGCAAAGCGTCGGCAATGTTTGCAAAAGCCCCTTGTAGGTTGTAGCTCTCAAAGGCAACGAGCGCTCTAAGACCGTATGACCTTTTCTCAAGGCTCTGACTGGTGACTGTAGTCTTAGGTTACAACAATGATTGCGGTTGGCATACATTACTATCAGCAAACATGGCTATTATCTATCTGATATTTCTAATTATTATCATTAAATTAAAATAATGTACCGTTTTATAAACCAAGTATTTAAGATAATTACAACAATATTGTGTTTCATGTCGTAATTACTGAATTTGATTTAAAAGCAAGTTTGGTTAGAAAATATCGAATTTATTTTAAATAGGCGAACGATACCTTTATTGTCATTATAGCAATTTTCAAATTAGCTTAATTCGTCGTTAAATAATAGCATCAATACGATGGCATATCGCTGGCGGATGTACTCTTCTTAAACAATTTGACCTTATAACGCAATGACTAAAAGTGATAAAAACAATAGTATTGAAAGGCCGTGGGTGAGATTTTAAAATCTAGACACAATCTAATTATATTTAATACAATTATATTCAGAAAACATTGTTAGAAATGTTTTCCGGCTAAAAATAATCATGTTTTCTTATTTTACTTCCATACCTTGTAAATTAATATGAAATACAACATATCCAACAGTGCGTTCATAGTAACATTTAGTTAAAGTTCACGTGCCTGGCTGAATTAATTCGGACAAGAATTAATCTGAACACCTAAAGATTCCAAAGATTGTGACGCTCCGAAAGGCGGGCCGCTGAGAATTTCAAACACGTTCCATTTATCAGCAGCTTTTTTATTTAATCAAAAATACGGTGAAAATTAAATTCTGGCTTTATAACGATTGCTTAATGGAAAAAGAATTTGAATTTGGAAAATTTACTTGTTTATAATCCTGATAGGCAAAAAGAATTTAAAATTCAAATTTATTCTTTCAAGAATTCTTTTACACACTTTGCAGTACGTAATCCTCAAAAAGTCTCTAAGTGTGTTCTCTACTTCTTCATTTGTTATATATTCTTAACAGCCGTTAAAAGTATTAAGTCGAAACACATATCAACCTTTGTGTAGAAACATATACATGATGTGAATAATAATGGATAAGTACGCGTAAATTTGTCACCGGTTTATTCATTTTAAATTTCTGAGTTTAGGAACCGCAGTTGTTGATGCAATATAAAATATTTTTTATAGAATCATATGAAATTAATCACGCCTGCTAAAATTTAAAGGCAAATCTTCCTTTGTAACTTCAATTTCAAACTTCAGGCTGTATTTATATGGGGCGAAAACTAGAGTTATAACTAGATATTAAGTATGAGTGTTTGCAATTATTAAACCGTCTAAAATGTGGAATATTAGCGCGTTTAACCAATTCAAAAAGGCATTAAAGATACATATCAGAATGAGCATAGTAGACTAAAATTATGATGGCTGAATTTGTATTTAGTACTTTTATCTATAGTTCTATATACATGTAAAAATGTTAAGACTAGATTTTCCTTAGACTTGGAACTCCTACGTTGATACGTACTACGGGCTACATGTGATAAGCACTTGGTTCTTTAGCAATTGCCAAAGCTAATATAAAGCTATATCCATGTTCAACCATAAACATTTAAATCTGTAGATAAAATTAAAATAAAACAATTTTCAGTAAACACTCATGTATTGTAATACCGGTGATTTTCCTTAATTTAAGCTCTTTAAATGCCTTATTTCGAAATGAAATAAGAGCAGAGGAAACCGGAATCCGGATGTAAATAAACCGGCTACTTAACTACGTCTCAGAATTTATTTTGCTCCCTCAGCACTTTGTAACGTACTTTAGAATAAATATGACTCAGAAATTAGACTTTGAATTCGACATTTGATTACCCACAGCAGCGAAAGAAAATTAGTTAAGGCCTAATTAATCAGTAGTATAAATTTTAAATCAAACAAGTATATGCGTTATACACATATCAAGCGTTGTTAAACATCTGCTTCCGAATGAATAATACTTAAAACTATCACAAACATTGAGCAGTCATTGCCTAGTGACTTTAACCACCCACTCACTCACCATCACTCACATCCCTGAGGTCGTTCGATTTAATCATGGCTGTGCTTTTGTACCAATGTTCTTTCTATCTATATGCGCATCTAACTCTCGGTGAAGAAATACATCGTGAGGAAACTAGAAAATCGGAGACGTGTCAGGCACGGAAGGTTATCTACCTACTTGTCTATGTCTAATAAAAAAAATAACTTACTTTCTTTGAGGCGTCATTTGATAGATTGTGTCTTGAACTCATAACATTCAATGTTCCTGCCAGGTCTCTACGCTTACGCTCACACAGAACTTTTAACCTTCTGACTCCGAGAACCAACATTGGGTTCTGCGAGCCACAGGATGTGTTCTGCTTTAGATTCTGTCAATAACATCGACCCTTTTTCGCACTTCTCTACTGCATCATTTAAAACAACTGTTAATGTCATAAGCCTTGTATCTTTCTTCTTTATTATAGCTACAGATATGTTTGTCGTTGTACGGTTTTATAAATTTTGTGTTATGTTTTGTTTTGTTTTGCTCTGTATCTTATTTTTTATTAGTGAAACTTTTTGTGGATACATCCAATGTGTTTATATTTTGTCTTAACTTTTTTTAATTGTATAAATGTATCTGTTTTGTTTCCAAACAAATAACAATTATCAAAGAAACGGTCCGAGGCCACGACCCATATAGGGTTGTAGAACTACTGGATTATTATTATTAGCATTAATTTTGTTTTCATATAAGCCATTAAACTAGAATCTAATACAAGAAACAACAGACCATCTATGCAACGATTTGTACGTTATCTTATAAAGATAACAATATATTATTACGGAAGTAATATCCTTATATGATTACACCATACGTATTTTATAGCCTTCGAAAGGGATTGAATGAGATGAATAGCTATTACAGACGTCATTTCCGACCTGTGACTGAGCTTAAGTCCATGGTGCAATTAATATAGCTGGAAGTTCTTCGTTCAATTACCTCATTCATTCATAAATGGATCATCTCTTGTGATGGAATATATTCTTTTGACTTCGTTTATTTCCCTGTATCCATAATATATATTAAATTAATAAATGGTTTATAATTAGCAAGTGACAATTATATATAGTGAATATTATTAACAATTTGTAGAACTCTGGTTTACACATTTGATTAAAACCAGATTTATTTTTATTCGTCAACTGTATCAGCAATCACAGACACCTCGTAATATGCGTCGTTCTCTCCGAGACAGTCCAAGGAAACTCGTCTTCTCTTAGTTTACTGTATCTGTTTTATTGAAGATAAATATTTCCTATATAGGAAAGATATTAGGAAGGTGGATCCTTTCTACCTAGCTGTTGGGACATTACTTCTAACTCAGGTTCAGGGACACTAAAAGACTGCAAAGAAATAGTAACAGGAAAAGCAATGATTGAAAATGTATTTCACAGCTATATGAACTGTTTTAAGCTAAATATTAATTCCAAAAAGGAGTCGTGCCTCTCAGCTATAAAGCTATTTATTGTATTGCAATATATTTCAAAAGCAAAAAGACTGTTCATCTGCTTTTATTCCCAGTTCTCAAATCGAGGGCGCATAACAAACGAGATCAACTAAAAAACTCCCCAACACTCTTAATCAGAATAATAAAATAATAATTCAATATACTTTGATTGAATTAATTTATATGACAATAACTTTTTCACACAAATCATATCCAGCTCTCATACATTGTACGTTCACTGTGGATTCACAAAGAATTTTCAACTGCCGTCGGATTTCCGGACTAGGCCGAGATTCCATTTACTGTCGAACTGAGTGCAGATCTCTTCATTATACTGAAAAGGAATTTTCCCACTTTTCCAACTCGAGCTGAATATGGCTATTTCCTACATCTATGCGCTATTTAATTTTTATGATTATAAATCAATTTTCTAATATGTTACCCTGAAGTTCTATATCAAAATTACCGCAATATTGATTATATTCCATTGTAACCTTTAATATTATTGCTTGAGAGACGGATATAGGTGCACACTGGCTGAATTCACAAGAATTGCATTATTTTTAATTAGTTATAAAAATATTTAGTATTAAGTTTATGTACGTACATATTCATTTTCCTAAATATATGATATTCAGGAAAATGAATGGTTTCGTAGTATGACCTTCTCGTTAAGTCCGTGATCTCATCGTAGTCAACATTCTGAAGTCCTGCGTTCAAATCGCGGTATATCTTTATCTTTTTACCAATAGGTATATCTTTCTATGTGTGCATGTATCAGATGCTCGTACAGTAAATCTTGTAACGAAACTAAACTGAAAAACATTAAAAGATGCAAGAAAGAAATATGGTTTGTCTTAAATAAGAAAATATCCATCTTAATAACGTAATATAAAAAATGCTCGTGTAACAATTTTCGTTCCCATATTCCTTCGAAACGGCTCGACCGATTCTTATTAAATTTGTATGCATATTCAATAAGTCTGAGAATCACCTACTATCTATTTTTCAAACCCCTTATGGGGTGTCCACCCCACCAATTTGTTGTTTCTACATTAGATATACTCTTGAAATTATTTACATGGCAAAGCAAACGTTTGCCGGGTCAGGTAGTGTCTATATAAAATTCTCATGTCACAGTAACCAAAATATTTTTTTTTTGGCAAACAAAAAGAGCGGGTCTCGCGAGGAATTGCGCCCCGGCTCGCCCATGTATATTGTAAATAAAAATATTACCGATGCAGCCGGGGCGTATTTCGCGACGCGTAGCCTGCCATTCGCGAACTAGTAGAATTAATGTATATTGTTTTTATTTTTGGAAAAAATGTGGTATAAAAAGTTCCTGGACAATATGGCAGGGGAGTAGTGTTATAAATCAATTTAAAAAAAATAATCAAAATATTTTAATTATTTGTGTCAGTTCGGTAACGTAAGGT
The DNA here is from genome assembly GCF_905147105.1 of Pieris brassicae. NCBI lineage: Eukaryota > Metazoa > Arthropoda > Insecta > Lepidoptera > Pieridae > Pieris > Pieris brassicae. Next base: position 11,466,027 of record NC_059673.1, read on the forward strand.
AAGGAGACTAGCCTTATTATACCTCAGAGTGCAAAGTGTGGTCTATCACGATTTTTTTATGATTTCGCATTATATACAAGTTATTGCCCTTGATTTTCCGTTTCCTAGGACTAACTCCCGTATTTAATTATTTATTCATAACTCACACAATCCTTACAGTACTACTCAATACTATACAGTCTCAATACTATACGCTTACGCAGGTCCGCGCCACGCCGCGACTGTACATACAATCCTGACCTGGCGCCCTGCGACTTTCATTTATTCCCAAGAACTAAATATAAAATTCCATAGAGGAGACCCCTAAGAAAGAATGGGCCCACTGCTTTTCTTAGTGGTTTAATAGAATGCGACGATGTGTAGAGAGGAACGGAGATTACTTCGAAAAACAATAAAAGTATTGGCAACTTTCTACATTAAGCCGTTTTTAATTTTCTAAACATTTAGAAACCTAGGTGTTACCTAGGTACATCATATAAGTAATGTAAAAAATTCTCGTTTAAATCCTTAATAAATTGGAATATGTAATGTGTAATACTCATAAGACCAAAATCAATATTATCCATTGTTTATTTCAAGAACTTTGTCAAATTACAGAAGTTTCACCCTTTGTAATATAAGACCATTTTTCAGTGGCAGTGACGTTTGTTTATTGGTTCAAACCTAGAGGAAATTATTTATTTGCATGTGTAAAATAAAAAGTTGGTTAACATGTCTTTTACTCAAAAATCGACGGCATGTTTCAGGCTCAGATTACAGTCGAGTTGATCGATTAAAAAAAAGAGTAAGTAGTGTATCAAAAAAGTGTTTATTTATTATTAAAGTACACATTTTGGGAATTTATGTACCCTCGCGTTCGCACTCATTTAATGTAACGATAAAATTACTTATGACGGCTCGGTAGGTGGACTCAGTGATGGCTGCCATTTAGTGATTTTCTTTCAATTGCGCCAGAGAAGTTGTCTTATTGGTGTACCATCTAGATTTAAGACAACTCCATAAGAAAAAATCCATAGGGGCTAAATCAGGACTGCGTGGACGCCAATTGATGTCACCTCTCCTGGAGATAAATTTGCCTGAGAAAACTTCACGAACTCGTGACAGAGACGTATTGGATGTGTGACATTGCTCCGTCCTGCTGGAGCCATGTTCTTTGGTATAGCCAGGATCAATCAATAGCTCCATCCTGGTGGGATGTGGAACATGACTTAAAGCCGTGAAAGATACTCATTTCGGAAGCCAAGAGCCATTCACTCAAAATGCGAAAAACCTCAGGTGACACAAGTTTACTAAGCGCAATGCCTAGTCAACGTTGAAACATAAAATTCCGGTTAATTAGAACTTGTACCGAACTTTAATCTGCGGCTTAGGCTTATGAATGTAGAAGCCTGTTCCATCTAACGAACTCGGATTATTTTTTGCTCTCACAGTCTGCTCAAAAATGTGAAAATGATTTTATAACAGGTTTGTTATTCTGCAACTTCCAAGGTTTCCAATAGTGATCACGTGTAAACTTTTGTGTACCCAATTTCGAAGAAGCTCAGTCAGTGTAACGTAGTTCAATGTCGCAACCTGGAGATGGCGCGGTGTAAAAAAATAATATCGAAGCTGGGATCGGAAGTTACAATAAAATAATTTATTTATTTATTACAGAAACACTACACCCCTCAAGACTTTCATCAAAATACCATCAGTATCACCTCGACGTCCGTCGTTCCACACTTAAGTATTTCCGAATTAATTTGACTTAGGTTACTTCCTACAAGAAACGCGTACCAGTTCTTAAAAAGCTTTTTTTTTTTTTTTTTTTTATAAAATAGGGGGCAAACGGGCAGGAGGCTCACCTGATGTTAAGTGATACCGCCGCCCATGGACACTCTCAATGCCAGAGGGCTTGCGAGTGCGTTGCCGGCCTTTTAAGAATTTGTACGCTCTTTTCTTGAAGGACCCTAAGTCGAATTGGTTCGGAAATACCTCAGTGGGCAGCTGGTTCCACATAGCGGTGGTGCGCGGCAAAAATTGCCTTAAGAAACGCTCAGTCGTGGAACGTCGGACGTCGAGGTGATACGGGTGGAATTTTGTATTTTGCCTCGACGTCCGATGCTGAAACTCAGCTGCAGGTATTAATCCGAACAACTCCTCTGAACACTCTCCATGGTAAATGCGGTAGAAGATGCAGAGTGACCCCACATCTCTACGCAACGCCAAAGGATCGAGCCGCTCGGAGAGGGATTGGTCATCGACGATTCGAACCGCTCTTCGTTGGATACGGTCAAGTGGAAGGAGCTGGTACTGGGGAGCCCCCGCCCAGAGGTGAGAACAGTATTCCATGTGGGGCCGTATTTGCGCTTTATAGAGTTGCAAGCGGTGGCCCGGAGTGAAGTACCGTCTCGCCTTGCTGAGCACACCAAGCTTTTTGGAGGCTAATTTAGCCTTTCCCTCCAAATGACCGCGAAACTGAACGTCGTTCGATATGTCAACGCCAAGTATTCCGATGCTGGCTGTGGCTTCAAGAAGAGTGTTTTCGAAAAGAGGAGTAGCGACAAAGGGTATTTTTTTCGCGGAAAACGCGCAAACTTGTGTCTTCTTGGGGTTAAATTGGACTAGGTTTAGTCTACCCCAGTCCGAGACTCCACGTAAAAGAGTTTCGACTTCAGACACAAGTTTGTTCCGGTACTCATCGACAACTGCCCGAGAAATACCTGCCCGGCCAGTGTAAAGAGTATCCCCAGTGCTGTCGTCCGCATAGCAATGAATGTTGCTAAGTTGCAACATGTCATTGATATGCAGAAGAAACAGGGTCGGGGACAGAACACAGCCTTGTGGGACCCCAGCATTCACGGGTTTAAGGTCGGAACATGCTCCGTCGACGACGACCTTGATGCTCCGATCGGCTAGAAAGCTGGAGATCCAGTCGCATAATTTCTCAGGAAGCCCGTAGGCTGGTAGCTTCGAGAGCAGTGCTTTGTGCCACACCCGATCGAAGGCTTTCGCTATGTCCAAACTAACCGCTAGTGCCTCCCCCTTGGACTCAATTGCCTCTGCCCATCTATGAGTAAGGTATACTAGAAGGTCACCAGCTGAACGACCACGACGAAAGCCGTACTGATAATCGCTAATCAGCTGGTGGCCCTCTAGATAACTCAAGAGCTGGCCATTAATAATGGATTCCATTATTTTGGAGAACAAGGAGGTTATTGCGATTGGGCGATAGTTGGATGGATCAGTGCGATCGCCTTTTTTAGGGATCGGATGTATCGAAGCGGTCTTCCAGCACTTCGGGACAGTGCCGAGCGAGTACAGGTACCGGAAAAGGCGCGTCAGGACCGGAGCCAACTCAGGAGCACATGTACGCAGCACAATTGGAGGGATACCATCCGGCCCGCTCGACTTATGAATGTCCAAGGAAGATAGTGCTCTGCGAACAGCACGTTGCTGGAATGTGATTTCCGGCATTGAGTTATCACACCGCGAAATCGCCGGTGGTGATCTCCCCCGGTCATCCAAAGTCGAGTTGGACGCAAAGAGACAGCCCAAGAGGTCGGCCTTCTCCTTCGCAGTGTGGGCGAGCGAGTCATCCTCTCTGTGCAGCGGTGGTATCGATGGCTGACAAAAATTCCCTTGTACAGCTTTGGCGAGAGACCAGAAGGCTCGAGTCCCAGAAGGGAGTTGGGCCAATCTCTCGCCAAATCTGGCGATGTGCTCTGACTTTGCCTTAGCGATTTCCCGTTTGAAGGACCTGGAGGCTGAGTTATATGCTTTTTTATGTTCGCTGGTATTGGCATCACGAGATATCGCCGCTTCCGCCCATGCATTAAAGCATTCTCGCTTTCGACGCGATGCCGCCTTGCAAGAACGCTTAAACCAGGGCTGTGACCTGCCACCGATCGGCACCGCAGAGAATGGAATAAAAAGTTCCATGCCCTGCAGAACCACTTCGGCGACAGAGGCAGCGACGGAATCTGGAGCTTCCGACGAAAAGCACATAGGCCCCCAAGGGTAGGACGCAAAGAAAGACCGCATCCCATCCCAATCTGCTGACCGATAGTGCCAAATACGACGACAACCCGAAAAACGGGGCCGAGGAGGGCGCGTAGTAGGCACAGTACTCCGGACCACACAATGATCCGATGAACCCAATGGCGGGTCAACAGAGACTTGATAGGTCTCCGGATGTGAGGTCAGCAGAAGGTCCAACAAAGAGGGTTTATGACCATCCACATCTGGTATTCGCGTAATCGCAGGGACCATTTGTGACAGGTCGTAAGCTAAAGCAAAGTCGTGAAAGGATCTTCCCGCGTGATCGGTGGTTTCCGAACCGAGCCAATCGGCATGGTGAGCGTTAAAATCGCCAAGTATCACGATTTCAGCGGTAGGAACCCCTTCGAGCAGGGAATCTGTAGCCAATTGGATGTGCTCAATGAGTCGCTCAGTTTCGGTATTTCCGCTATGGGACCTATACAGGCATGCGTAGAATCGCGGATGGTCATCGCAGTCTACGCGCAGCCAGAGGCTAGATAGGTCCCTTCCTTCAAGCGACCCGAGGCGACGAGAACAGATATCCTCTCTGACGTACACGCAAACTCCCGCCCGCGGCACAAATGAATGTTCCAATTTGTACCCCGGGTAGGAGAGGTAGGAAGTATCAGCCGGGAAGGATATCTGAGTCTCAGTAAGGAAGAATAAGGCCGGCTTCGCAGTTTCGAGGTGAAAGTGAACCGCGTTAAGATTAGAGTTGAGCCCCCTAACATTGGTAAAGTCCACTGAGAGCGTGGAAGGGGATGCCTTCGGTAAATTCTTCCGTTTGCCCCGAGATCGAAACTTATAGTTTTTTGAGCAGTTTTTGCCCACCCCAGAATACGAAGGGCAGCCTGTGCATCCACCACCGAATACTGATTGTTCCGATGATGGACGCTCAGAGGGGGATTCTCCACAGCGGAAACGTGTGGTACCCCCCTGGGGTAATCTCTGTTTAAACTGCATCTTCATACTCTGGGGGAGGGGGGAATTGATGGGCTCCGGGAGTCTCACTCACCGCACGAAACGCGAGTACAATAAGATGAACCTATTGCATCACTTCACGCCGGTTTTCTGTGAGACAGTGGTACTGCCCCGGTCGTGCCTGCCCGATTGGCTGAAGCCCGAAAGCAACAGCATGGCACTCCCACTAGGACAGAAAACAGCTGTCAACTCACTTAAGATCAAGAGGCCTCATGCCCATTGGCCTAAATTTAAATTTTAAAAAAGTATCGAGGCTGTCGTTACCTTCGCCAAACAGACATTTTAATTATGCAATACTGTAATTGCTTTTTTTTATTATTATTTATTTCAACTGTCACATCAGATTCAGGAATAACGTAGCTCAGAGCTCCCGCGTAGTGAAATTACCGTACAAGTATGTATTTATTGAACCCACGACTTTAGTTTTTAAGGCTAACACTAAGATTATTTGTGTTTACTAATTATTGTAATCAAAGAATAAAAATGTAATTGGCAAAAAAGTCAATTTATAAAAGATTTTCCATAAATAAAATTCGTTCTTTATAAAAGATGTGAAGAGGCGATCTTGTAAAGGGGACTTTTGTGACAACGGCGCTGAGAATTATAATATGATCTAAGTATACCAAACCATTAGGCAGGTAATAAATGTTTACCTCGTCCTCAATAACGGAGCAATTTGTGACTTCTCAACAAACAACAAATTAGTAACGGCTTACACTCATTATCATCTCGAGGAAACGTAACTTTTATAATGCGGATGTCAAAGGAACCAACTTTCTACTACGAACACGTGAACAATTCTATTTCTAATTAGACTTAAGCACCATGACACGAAGAATATATAATGGCAGATTAGTAATAATATTTTGTAATTACATGATGTTTAAAAATTGCCATAAAACAAAATTCATATGCAATAATTGGAATTCTGTATTTTGTAATCTGTAAAATGTCAACACTGAGTTGAGTCTATTTATTTTTTCATTTCGTAATATTACAGCTAACAAAATTATAAATAAAAACAAAAAAATACATTAAAAAGATAGCTAGATATGTAATACCTACAAAAATGTACATAGGGGTACCAATAATAAAGATTATTCAAAATATTTATCTAAGAGATACCTAATTTGGTTATTGTGTGATGATAAAAGTGAGGCTAAGTACGTGAAGGTGTGCATGTGGGGTATGCTCATGAAGCAGATGAACCATATTCCGCGATAGCTTAAACACGTCAAGGCTTAAATAGTGGTCGTTGTATGTACGGGCTGCGCGATACAAAACTGAGATTTTTGCATGGTTAGTGTTGATGAACATGAAACAAAGCACTACTATGAGTTTTGTAGGCAGGAACATGAAAGGGCAAATTTTCAAGAAGTGAGCTGCAATCAATTTTATTTGAGTTGATGTCATATAGTAGCAATAAATCGTATTGTTTTCGTTGAGAGTCTAATGTATCAATTTTCAAAGTCTGTAAAAGAGATACACGGAAAAACTAAAGGGCTCTAATGAATCTGAGTGTGCGATTATTGTTTATAATTTGTTTACGCTTCTATTATATATATATATATGTATATAAGAAAATAAATAAAAACGCATTTTCATTCTTACAGCTTATAAAATAAGAAGTTAGTTTACTTACATACAATTATTAGTTTTATTAGCAATTAAGTTTGATCCTAAATTTACTTGTGTTAGTTTTTCCTTAACCTTAGTATTAAACTATTATTATTAATTCTATAAGAACTCCTCTGTAGGTGAAGACCTTCTCCAAAGATTGCCAGTCCTGTCTGGATTGGGGTACTTGAATCCAGTTGAAACCATCTATTTTTATGATGTCGTCTTCCCAGCTAGCCACAGGTCTACCTCTGTTTCTTTTTCCCTGTCCATCTCTTGTCACGTATATATATGTAACCTAACTAATATTATGTTACATAACTCGCGTCATTTCATTTATTCACAAAAATGATACATTTATTTTTATTAATTTTATAGATAGCGAGTTAAATTGACGATTGAGTGGTTATGTTAAAAAGTTAACTGGCACTGCAGTGACCCGAAACCCCACGACGAATTTAAGATATATCCGTACGTATCGATTGTTTTTATATTACAATATCATTTACAAACCTTAATAAAAACAGTTTTCTGCTATATTTTATAATATCAAGAAAATCTCTCAAGTGCCTGCAATCAACTCCATGATAATAAAATATTAATTTAATTAACTTTTGGTTTAAAAAATTAAACTGTGAAAGTTTAAGCTAACTTACACCGTTTCATTAACAAATCTAATATCATAGCTTTATATATGCAGTAAAAGAAACGGTTCTGTTAAATATTAAGCAAAATCCCAATTCCGTTGTTTCTTGTCACGTACAGAGGGTTGTTTTGACCATAAAAACGAGTTTATTTGTTGTGTTCATAATAATGAATGAATCTTGTAATGTAGTCATCAAACCCGAATAGATTTATATTAGTTAAACAATTTTACGCTAGTTTGTATTCTGCAAGTCATTAAATATTTATTGTTTATTTAAACACAAAAACTTCTACTACAATTTTTACGAACCGCAATATGTTATCGCCCATATGTTCTAAAACCACTCAAACTTACAGACAACAATTTCTTTTAGATTAATTTATTTTACATAATAATTTAATAAATCATAATATGTTACATTGGAAAACCGCTGTGGTTTGTACAAATGTAACCCTTAGTATAAATTACGAACGGTATTTTAAATGTGGAATCCAGGTTTGACATATATAAAAATATTTTGTAATTCTGCAATTATTTACTTACAATTCCATAGTCAGTATACTTATCCAGCTTTGGTATGTTCTTAATAAATAGTATATCCGAGAGGATGATTTCTGCCACTTACACTTTATTAATCGATCAAAATATTTTGCTCTACCAAATATATTTCGTTTACGCCTGGTGAGTTGACACAGTTTTAGCAGACTCCTAAATTTTACTTTCTAATTTACAAAACGTGCGGGAACATGCATTGTGCGTTACAACACTGACGAGAACATACGTTTTCCGGCAACGTACTCGCGTGCCTTCTGGCATTGAGACTCCACGGGCGGCACTTAACGTCAGGTGAGCCTCCTGCCCGTTTGCCCCCTGTACTATGAAAAAGTGGTACGTTTTAAAAAATCGTGGTACAAATTAACAGGTATATAAATACCTGTTAATTTGTGATGTATTGTGTGAATATATTCTATTAATAAATTAGTGGACGGCTCATACACTCCAAATATACAGAAACATTTTATGACCAAAGTAGAACGTTCTTAAACCTATGTTCAAATATAACTTTATCTTATATCGACGGTGAAGCATAATGTGACTTCAGTTTTCTATCCATCATAATGTCGGCTGGCATAACGATAATAATATTATATTATATTTAGGGGCAAAATTTATTTAATAAAAATGTCGACATCGGTCAAAACTCATCGATGTCCAGATTGAGAAGCATAAACGTGCTGGGTCTGGATATCCATAGTTGTTCACCTCTCACTTTAAAATTGAATTTCGTTTAGTTTCTATAGTTTAATTTTTTTTTACTATATCTTCGTGTATGTTTTGTTTACCTATAAGTTATTTTCAAATTAAAAAAAGTTATTTATTATTATTATTATACCAATGTATATAAGTGTCAAACAGGTTTTTATAAATAAATAAAATTATAATATATTACATAATTGGTAAATATAACTCATTTAACATCAAGCCCAATATTATTACCTGCCTTTATATTTTAGTATGTTTTTTAGTTTAGGCTTAATCTATTTATGGTCAAAATATTCTGTATTAATATATATTTTTAACTAAGTTAAAAATAATTACATAGAATTTTAAAAAGCAATTAACCACGTTATTTGAGCTTCTGTCTAACAATCTTAAAATAATGCAAAAGCCAAAGTGCTTAAGGCAGAAATAAAGGTTTCGAAAAGGTACATTGTGAAAGAAAAGGCATTTCACCGGACCCCAACGGCTCGAAGCGTGAATGACGTTTTAATTATCCGGTTGGACTTCTTGATCTCTCGGAAAAGACTGCGATTTGTCTAGAACCAGGATTATTTTGGAGATGAAGATCGTTCAGCTTGCTAGCTAGTGGCCTGTGAAATTTAAATGTATTAAACGTCAGGAGTATCTGTATAGTATGTATGAGCAAGTGATATGTAGGAACCTAACAACCCTACGGATACCTAAGCCCTACAGACGTATCCTAACACATAAATAGTAAATATATAAGTCTGCACTAAGAGATCTAATGTAACAGACGGAGCCCTACGATCGGTAGGTACGTACGGTACGATCAAAGGTTCGAGGTTGTGGGATTATCTCAAAGCTATCAGGCAGGTTCACCACGATGATTAACGTCATGTAGAAGTTTCCCCACTTTGAGAGGATGTAAGAAATAAATAAGACAGAGCAATATTCTTTTGATGTTATAAAACTACATCTTAAATACTACTTACACACATACATCATGTTATTCTTGTCCGCTATTGGTGTATCGCATCTTCAGCTATTAAAGTATAGAATAGCCACGTGAGCCGTGTCAGCATTTGGTGAATGTACAAATTAATCTGAACATATGTAAAGTATTAAGTACCACGTAATAAGTGGTATGATCGTATAATGGTCATTACAAAAATTTGCATTATCATAAAAACCGATGTTGTAATTTAAATATAAGGAACATTTTTTTCATAGAACAGAGGGTATTAGGTAGGATTTTATTTAATGTTAAGTGATACGATAAGATACCGCTTTCACTGCTGCTAGAAGGCTCGCAAATGCGATGCCGGGTGTTGAGAAACGCTTTATATCTATTAAAGTCAATAGAAAACTGGTGCTACATACGGTGCGTCAATACCGACAATGAAGGGATTGTGCATTTTATGGCGTTATATAGAGACTTATCGTTGAATGGGGAGAAGAAAACATATGGATAATCCATGACTCCTACTTGTTAGTCGTGGTCAACAACAGTCTACAGGTGCAATCAATCCTAATTTGTAAAAAAAATAACGATTTTTTTAGAAAGTTCGTATGCACAATGAAGTCAAGTTTATTGCGGGCTAGAATAATAAAACGACAAAGAACGTACACAGCTGCGCAATTTTTACTAATTTTAGCAACCTACAAAGTACTTAACTTTTAAATTATTAGTTGTTGTCGTTATTGAGAGTGGGTATAACGCTATGTAGAGTGTATCATTGTATGGAAGACAAACTAAAATAAGCAAAGCCAATTGATTTCGATGCTTTCGTAGGGAGGACGCTTAGGGAGTTCATCGTTAAATCGAGGGAGGTTACATGGAGTTTACACTGTATATCAATTACAAAAGCAGTTACTAAAACATTTCAATCTACTCTAGATTTAATATTTTACTTACGTCTTGTGTATTTAATATTAATTGATTCTGAATGTATAGTTTTACCTACATTTAAAACACAAATATTCGTCTTATCTTAATTAAAAACTTAGGGTTGTGGGATAATGATAAAAATTTACGTGTGAATGAATTAGTTCAAAATGTGTAAAGGGTCTAATGGGAGCCCTTAAATCCTTTATTTAGATAAAATAAACAGTATATTCGTGTCAATAAGACATTAGGGATATAAAATGAAAATGTTTTGAGGTGTGGCCGAAATACTTTGTTTTAGTGTATGTCATTAGTATGATTTATAAGTTGACTTTACACGTGAATATAGCATTTCGTAGTTTCTTCCGGGGGACATTTTGAAATATTTACCAAATGTAAATCGTAAATATTTACGGTACTTTGCTCCTACATATTATATTAATTAAACTCTCAATTTTAAAATCACGTATTCGCCATAATTAACCACTTGCAACACGCTTAATTAATGTGTTATCTTGTATATACTCTTAATCACTTATTCAATATTTTATCCTTGCCAAAAATATTTTAAACGGGGTTTAAAAGTTCATTAGTTTGTTATATTTATGTTCGCGTATGAGAAATCTAAAACGTTTTCATGCATAGTAGTAATATAATTAGAATCATTTACATATTATATATTAAAGTCAGACGCTAGGAGGCAGACCCTAACAAATATGAAAAATAACTGTAAGATAAAAATAAAAAATTGATTAAAGGACCGGGCTAATAAACATACCTTATGCAGTGTTGGAGATAATCCTGAGACCTAATATGTAGTTATACATTTCATTCACTCACTCACACACATACTCATGCACTCAGGTGTGTTGAAAACAGTTTAAAAAGGCAAAAATATTCTAAAAAAATATGTATATATATTTTATTATAAGTTATCTATGGAAGAGCTGGAAACCCTGACACAGGTATTTCTTTACCTAAACAGGTTCCCAATTATAATGAATTGTTGTCAAATGGATAAACACATTTTTGTTTATTAATATTTTGTATTCTTTCCATAGGAATTTTCATCATACAATATTTCGTATTTCTACTACTTCGGTGTCAATTGTCAGCTTAATAACAAAAACGATTTATTTATCACATTGTCGCGGTATTCCCTCGCGACGACCTTTGCAAATATTTGAGCATTTCTGTTTGTTCTGTTTCTAAGGTAAGGCTTTGCAATCCCTCAGAGTCTTTAATGAAGCTATACTATTTTTTCATATACAATATTACAGTACTAGAAAACATCGCTCATTATTTTCATACATTTTATGTACCTATGAAAATGTAAAACGCGTGGCTGGTATAAGATCTTCATACTCCTACTTTATAATTAACGAATATAATTCTCAAATTACAAACTCATTATATTTTTTAAAGAAATTTATTTCGGCGAATGTCCGAATTAAGTTCGTTATATATTTAAAAAGATACAATAGCACTGCAACCCTTGGTCGGCCCATATTTGATACTATTTTTTAAAAGTGAGTGAGCCTTTTTGGATTTAAAGCATGGTGCTTGATGATTTCCTTCGCCATCTGTGAGTGTTAAATGCGTATCTAGACACAAATTCCTATCCACAGTGGGCGTCAGAACCTACGACCAACTTTGTCCTACATAGATATTAAGTCAACATAAAAATGAACGTTCATTATAATTTAGTAAAAGTAATGTAAAAAAATGCCTCAGGTCAGTTAATGGTTCACGAACAAAAGCGGCCCGATTTTCACCGTAATAAGATTAGGCGGGAATCTTCCGAACGGGACGCTCGCAAATTACAGTATTACCATGTTGAGGTTGGGCAATTTTATTCGAATTAAGATTAAGTCAGGGCTTAAATTATAAACGAAATAAATCTACTTGTATATATAACCTCTACCTCTTTTTCACGAATAAAATTTTACGTTATCTCAATACATTATAATTTTAAATATCGTTACACAATTGTTCGTTACTTGTAGTAAATAATGTAAATAACAACATAGGAAAAGTGATAAATTTAAGACGAAACTTTTGAAAGAAAACTCCTCCTCTATATAAGCTTTCTTTCACAATTTTTGTCGTGTAAAAAATGCGAAAACATGACAAAAAAGCGTTTATAATAATCATGTATTTTTTGCTTATCAATTTAAGGAAACAATTATTGACACGAACTCCAAGAAAGTTATAAATGGAATTTTGTTATTTAATTTACTAAAAAATATACGGTATTTACAATATTCTTAACCTACATACTAATAATAAAAATAATTCATAATTATTAGATTATTTAAACAGAGAGAATTAAAGCAAATTGTTGCTTTACTCAAAGTATATAAAACACCAAAAAGAATTATCTTATGTAAATTTATTTTATGACGAGGAATATTGGTAACTTAAAGACTTAATGTTGCCAGTCATATCCGATACAATTCCGCCATTCCGGCTCACTTAACTCTAAAGAGCTCCCATTTCCGATCGGAACGTTACAAAGGCGCCCTCTACAATTAAAACGTTAAGTTAATAGTCAATTATAACCGTTACATGGGGCATTTTTCCATGTATTTCCAGAGCGTATTGTATGCAAATCAAAGATGTATAGATACTAGAAAATCCTAATAGTAAAAGACGAGATTTCTTTTAAATTCCTTAAAGATTTCAATGTACACGAAAGATATATACAGGTGAGCCTCCCGCATGTTTGCCTCCTGTTCTATTAAAAGAGAAAAAAAGATATGTGGCGTATAATCCAGGGTACGATATCTGAAAACACGATAGTCCGGATAAGCACAGATTACAAAAATTATCAATCAATATGAATAGCCTCGCGTTCTGATGATTAGAGTTACACCAAATTGAAAAATGGTGTGGTATGTATAACTTATAAAGTCGGTCGGTCAATGGCCAGATTATTTACGAAGAGAGCAAGAGGATTTGGAGCAAGAGCAGATCTTCTTATATCCTAAGTATTCGACTAATGATAGTATCAGTTTACCCAAAAGAGGAGAAATGGCACATGAGACTACATTAACTGACCTACAGGGAAATACTGTCCAGTCCAGTCTGACCACGGACTGGCCCAAAGACTAAGTCCAAGATAGGGAACTTGTATATATTCTTAATCGGAATAACTTTGTAAACGCGAATCGGGACGTGACGTCATAGCAGCGATTGTACCCGGATTCTATTCTAGAGCTCTATGTTCCATAGTGTTGTTTAGTATTGAATATAGGTGGCGTGCAAAACGCTCGAAATAGCCGATCTCTGGTTTAATGTACAGTCGTCACGACAAACGTTCAGGGCTGACTCACTGAATGTTTGTACAGTTACACGGAAAAGTGTAGTTAGAGATTTTCGTTTAGATAGTAATATAAATGAGTACCTGAAATGTATTTATTGTTACTTGGACGTTAACAAAATGAAATATTTATATGTACTTTGCTATGATTTAAGGGTCAATAAACAAACTCACTTATTTGTATGGGTTAATTGTGTAAAAGAAGTTATGTAAAAGAATTATGTAAAAGAAAATATTAGTAAAAATAATAACAAATATATATTCAATGGCTGAAATAAAATTAAACTAAATCTTAGCATTAACTTAAATGAATAAAGTATGGGAGGATTTTTGAACCTTCCTAGCAAATATTTTTATTTGCTTAAAATAACCAATAAATTGTTTTTCTATCAACAGATGGTACACCTTATTTTAGGGTTTTTCATAAAGCCGTAAGTTACAAAAAAATCTAAAATAAAACACTCACAAGACAACAATGTATAATCATAACGACAAATACACAATCACCTTCCATACCTATTCTTCCCTACATATTATAAGATTTACATTTAAAAAAATGCCTTTACAAAGTATAATTTCAAAGCAGCTTTGTTGAAGGTAATCCTTTAATAATTGCTCATTAAAAATAATTTAAAAAAATTACCTAGGATTTACCGCATAGCTTTAAAGACTGCGTGGAAATCTGAGAAACTAATAAAACTATTGAAGCTGAATATTGTTTTCAATAAAAACACATTTTTAGTCTAAATAGATACTTAAATGTATCCAATAACATGAAGTGTCAGAGTAGAACTTCCTGTATGTAAATGCCTACTAATATATCCCTTAAAATGACCCAAAAAACGCAATTATTTTGTGATTTCTCATATTTTCATCGTAAATCAAACATGTGCTTTCTAAATGACTGATTTTTTTAGATAACCGTCACGAAATAAATAAAAACTTCAGCATATTAATATTATAAACCTGATACAATTTTTAGATTTCAGGACCGTATAGAAGATACATTTAACCAAAATACAATTTCAATTCATTTTATGACAACTTTTTACTTTGAATAATAATAAAAATAAATTCCGTTACACGTCTCAACAAAATATCTTAGTCAAATATCATTATAAAACAGCCTCAACCGTTCTAAGTTACTTTCATAAAAACCAAGTAGCCGTGAAGGAAATTATAAGGCTAGTAAAAGGAAAAAATATTTATGACGTCACTGTACCTCATAGACAAAGAGAGCCAATATATTAGTCTGACCTTTCAATTACTCCGGCACACTCAACCGTAACCTTAAAAACGACGTCAACATTTTGTTTTCGTAAAGATAAATTATAACTATTTGTTAAACCTATTTCTAGAAATAAACAAAATGTATTTCAACTCTAATGTATATCTTCAAGTCTTTGTTATATATAAAATACAACAGTTAAAAATTACTTAATTAAATTTAATCGCAAAGTCATACAAATGACTCAAATGACTCGAATGCAGTAACAAATTTATTCTTACTAAACGCCTCTTGGATAACGTTAGTGGCGCGGCGTTGTGGCAGATTTAGGCAACTCGTGGGCGTTTCGCGTGCGATCAGCTGTTCGGTTTACGTTATTCAATTAGTTGAATGCTAAAAAGTGCTCTCAAGAAAGAAAAGAAAAATGGGTGGTACGAGGTGTTGTGGGGTTTGTTCTTCGAAAGATTTTCTTGCATCCGGCTCGGTTGCAGACATAGCTTCCGTCATGATGCGGTTGATCGGTTTTCAATTGCGTACATTCATTATTTATAACAATGCAGACCGCTGCTACATATTTGCAACCTCGAACCCAAAAACCCGCCTTACAAGTGCATTCTGTCCTTCGTACCGTACGATCTAGGTTCACCTAAAACAATGAGTTCCTATAGGAAAGAAAACGGGAAGAGCGGGAAAAGGCACACAAAATATTTACACTTACGTATATGTACAAACAGGAATTGCTAAACAAAATGTGCCGGTATTCCATGTTTTTAAGTAATACACGCACAAAAACCAGCACAAAAAAATCTAAACCAACACGCTGAATGTTAATCGTTATTAATTATAAATTATGCATTTTTTAGAGTTACGTGCAAGTTATTTTTTATTTCATTGTCTTAGTATCTATAATATATTTTAGATGCAAAATGATAAAATAATAAATTTATGCCCTATATTTTTTAATTAAATTGAACATCCCGTTACTAGTACTACGATAATCTATCTTACAATCAAATAAATACGTAGTAAAAATGATATATGCAGTGAATTTGAAAGAATATTTCATAGTTCGTGTAATTACTTACCTTTCGACACAGGTTTTCCGCGATAAAAGTCTGCGTAAATATTCTGAAATCCATACTTAATAATAGTTTGGCTCATGATATCGATTATTCTGTTATAATGATGACCGACCGATGGCGTTGCCGTAGCTTCGCCACGATATCCAAGAGGCGTATTATGGATGCTACACCATTAAGACCTTAAAAAATCTGACCAGTCAGGGATTTGACTCGACCAGGGAAGACCCTTAGGTCGGAGGAAGCGCATAACATCCTTCTTTCACACATCACTGTTTAGAGAAAATATCTATTACGCTTAGGCGATGTTTTTGTCACCATCCAGTTCAGAAGAATGTGCGAACAATGCAATAAAGTGTCTTTTGACCACGCGCGCTTGGCTGATAACAAACTATTATATTAAACTAGCTGCCCCCGCGAACTTCGTTTCTCCTTACTGTGATTTTACTTAGCCTACCTTTTTAGTACATACCAACATGGAACATTTTGCTATGCTACCCCAGAGGCTGTTCAGTTTTCCGGAATTAAAACTTTGAAAGTTCTTCTATGAATTTATCTGTATATAAACCTCAGAGTTGATATCATAAGTTTTTAATTAACAAATAAAAAAGGGGTTAATCGTAGAGGGGTGGAAATTAAGGGTGGTATGTATTTTTGTATGCTGTATCTTGACAAAAAAAATGTCTCAATATTTAAAATAAAAGTTTAGGAGTGGACCACCGTTCTCACTTACTATCTATGTTTCAAACCTTTAAGTGATAAGGGTTTGTCCGATCCGATTCGCAGGCTTACTAAATATGCATTAAAAATTCATAGGAATCGGTCGAGCAGTTTCGGAGGAGTATGGGAACGAACATGTGTCACGAGAATTCTATATATTAGATAAAGTTCTGTTTCGAAACGTACGGATAAGTTCTACATAATTTCCAAATAAGCTATTTATTACTTATTGCTAGGACAAACACTATTGTTGCGTTTCACGACTGTCGGATCGCGCGATTCGTCACATAAAGTCCATCATAAGTTATGAGTTCTATGAAATGCGAAGCTTCTTAATCGGAACTTTTATTTTCCAAATAATTTATGTGTTGCATAGCTATTTGGTACTTTATCCATACATTGTGAAATAGTCCTGTTCTAATTACATAATTTTAATTTAATTTTTGATGAGGGTGATCCCAAATATTTTTTCTCGGCCGACCGTCACATTTATTAGTTGAGTAATTGTTGAGATTTACTCGGGCTACGTTAGACACATTTTTATTTTGATATATACTTTTTGTTAATTGTAATTGATAATAGTTACGTCCAATATTTAGAATTTTATAGTGAGTATTTAGTGCGTTTTTGAGAATTATCGTGAGGCAAGGTTAGGTTAAACCTCTTTTTGTTCCCAAACTAATAGAATTTCTTCAAATCCTTACGGCTGCTAATATTGTGTATTCTTCCTGGTAAGAAGATATTGTAACGAGGTATGTACTCAGGACTTATTATTCTAGTATAAGATTGTGTATCGACGGCCACCGACCCGGCCGTCCTTTGTGGTACAGACCCTAAGTGCCCTGCCTCACCGGGACGCCATGGCCACGTCGTCGGCTACGTAGCCAAACAATTAGTATTCACATGTATGGCACCTCACTCACTTGGCGACGGTTTGGCAACGTCGCGAATTTGGAAGCGTAGCCACGACGACGGGTTACTTGGGTGGAGACTGGCTACTTGGCAGCCTGGCGACGTCGCTAACAAAATGTATGCGAGCAAGTTGCGTCTCACTCACTCGGTAGCCAACGGTCCGCCAAGCAAGACGTCAAATTCGCGCTCATTGCAAAGATAGCGAAAAATGAGTTTCGATACCGAGAGATTTATCGTAGAAATTCAGAATCGTCCGTGTTTATGGGATTCCTCGTTATGTGAGTATTCTGATCGTAATATGAAAATTAAATGTTGGGATGAAGTAGTAGATATCTTTAAAGAACCAGATAATATTACGGTTCAAGAAAAACAAAATTTCGGTAAGTGAAAATCATTTGTTTATTTAGTTTATCCATTAACAACAATACATTAAGAAAACCTATCTTGCCATGGTAATGGACTTGTTACAAAATATTCTGCTAACTTGTCAAATATTCTGTGTCTTGTCTCGATTAGTCAGTCCTGTTCTCCCTCCCCTATCACGATCTCGATTTGTGGCAGGTTCAAATCCCGTCACCGTCAGCGTATCTTCGTAAGAATATCCATCTCTAGAACGTACAAAATTGTGCAAAATACAACACGACCTTACAATTTTCATCGCTAAATGAATATTGACATTCATTGGTCTGTGGAATAACCTCCATTTGTTCGATAATATACCAAATGTACATTCGATGTAACGGCGAGCTCGTGATAGTTGGTAGTTGAATATTTTTTTATTGGAACTGAGATTGTGTCCTCCATACGGTCTCATGAGGTTTTCATGTAAGCCAAAGGCTTCATCTCCAAGTATCACGTATAGAATATTCTCACCGTTCTCTGTCAGCGGCTTAGCGTTAGGAATATTTAGGGTTTTGTTTTGAAGCTTAGTGTAAAAAGCAGTATCTTTGAAAACACCTGAATCGCTGCTTTTCCCATATGCTCCAACGTCTATGTATAGAAAGTTGTAGTTAGCATCACAAATAGCTAGTAACACAATAGAAAAATAATGTTTATAGTTGAAGTACATTGATCCAGTATGCATAGGTTTAATTACTCTCATGTGTTTACCATCAATGGCACCAATGCAATGAGGAAAGTTGGCACGTTTTTCAAATCCTCTGGCAACTTTTTCCCAATCATCGCTACTAGATGGAGTAGGTATAAACTGTTCATGGTGTTGACATATCACGTCACATACTTCTCGAATAATTGTGCAGATTGTTGTCTGACCGAGTCGGTAGTAGTAAAAAATCTCCATGAATGAACACCCTGTTGCAAAATACCTTAAACAAGAGATTTTTTTTATTATTATTTGTATTTTCAGCTGAATCGTTGCAGAAAAGGTGGAAAAGTATCAGAGGTTGCAACACAAGAGAATTTATTATAAACAACTACAATTTCTTCAAAAAGTTGTTGCTATAAGAGCGCCAGATCCGACTACGGCCACTGCAGACCCTCCGAACTCTGAGGATAATCCTGAGCATGTCACACATCACAAATCAGACAAGTACACGGTCGAAAGAAGCAAAAAACAAGTTCATCGCAGTTCTTAATAAATGTATTGAGAGTAGGGAAAAATGTGAGGTAGGGAATCAAGATGAAGACAAGCTTTTTCTCTTGTCATTAGTTGGAACATTAAAAAAAGTTCCACCAAACAGGAAAATGGCAACAAAAATTAAAATTATGACAATTCTCAATGAAGAATTCTGCAATGTACAAACTCAGAATAATCGTGATTATTGGTCATCACCGCCACCAGATCTGCCATCAAGAAGCTATAATCGTGAGTATTCCACCAGTCGCAGAGGTTTCCTATCTACTATGGGCTTCGAATTTAAGTCATGAACAAGCTACAAGCTACAGTCATGGATATTCTACTCGTGCAGAACAACCCGAAATATCACCAATGGACTACGCTGACTCTCCGAATACACTGACAGCCATTTCAGATGATTCTTCTATTTTAGACATATATGGGAATTACATTCTACTACAGTACTAATAAGTTATTATACTTAAGTTTAATGTGTTTAAAAAATGTTAATTACAATAAACAGCATACCTTAATGTCACAAATAGTTTCTCTTCTGGACTTATGGATTTTCTCAGTATAGTATCTTGTTTTGTTAGCTCATTCCTACATAAGCTCAATAATTCATCAAATGATGATACTGACATTCTGACGTAGTTAAAAAACATAGTAGGATATTTTTCAAATCTTCGTATGGTTTAGAAAAAACACCACTCCGGTTTCGATCTGATACAAAAGGATGGACCCAAAGTTTCTTAGGTTTCTTTCTCTCTTTGCGACGCACTTACCAATAAATAAGTGCGATTTCTTCTATTGACAACGCGTTCATTTTCTACAAGCCGAGAGAACTGACTGGCCAGAAAATGGCGGCTATTGGCTACTCCATTTGGCATCCGAAGGAAGCCAGAGGTAGCCATGGCTATGTAGCCGGCGACGTGGCCATGGCATCCCGGTGAGGCAGGGCACTAAGTCTAATAATTGTAAAACTCGTGATCTCAATACACTCTTGGTTAATCTTAGTGAAGCATCTGTTAACTATATATTATAAATTAAAGTTAATTACTAACACTCATAATAAATTATAGTTTATTTGGTAAAGCTTGTCTCGTTCAAATCAAAGAATGAAATATGAAGTATTTATCCATCTTTCGTCTTTCGCGGAGTCATATCTTTGTTTTCAGTAAATGTAAATTTAGAGTAATTTTTATTGCCGTCATAAGTGATCCTGTGGACGAGAATAATATGTAATGCTTAATTTATTTATATTTCTGTCACGAAGACAAAGACACTTCCATGTTTCCACCACACAAACAACACAGACCATATAAAAGATGGGCAGACGATATAATTAGGTTTCGCGAGAGTAATGGACGAAGGAAGCAAAGATAAAATCCAAATTGTAAGTTCAAGACGCTTTTACCCAAAAGGGTTCCATATTGCAGAACATGAAGTATTGGAAATACCAAAAACTAACGTAGATTAAGTGTATAATAAACAAAACTCATACTCATCTGATTTGTAATTTTTATATATAGAATGAAAGAGGCTTTAATGTTATTATTATTACTATCACAAAGATAACTTCACTTGGCTAAATAGTGTGTATTTAAACGGTCTGCAACTCCATTCTTATTAATCTATTTTCATCGTATACGTATACCGAGATCGTATACGTAGGTTCGGGGATACGTATGCCCCTAAAAAACAAAAACAAAAATGCATCATTGAGTAGTAGCTTGTAGGCGTGTTATACTGTCGCAGGTCAGTAGTTTTATCAAGGGGTCAATTACCAGCATATAAGGTATAGCTCTGACAAATGTTAGGAATAAATCAAAAACCCGCGGCCCTCATGTTTATGTTTCACGCAACGCGAGCGTGGCTACTTCCATATTTTTATCGCGTTTAATAACCCTATTTTTCATTTTTAATTTACTTCCTTACAAGTAATTGTTATAGTATTTTTAAGTTTTAATTGCGATTACAAAATAACTGATTAAGCTTTAAGGTTTTATAGCACGCCCTTATTTAGTCATTATTTCTTTGTAAAACATTAACTATGCATAGGGGTCACTATATTTGCTGCGTGCGTAATTTTCAATAAACTTGGAATGTATTCCAATTTTTTTGAATTAGGTTTATTATTTGGATTGCCGTTGTTATACTTTTGTTTTTGTATCATCATACATCAGTCATCGCTACCGATGTTAAGTGATACCTTCACTCCAATTGCCAGGAGGTTCCCAAGTGCGTTGCCGGCCTTATAATTTTTTGGTTGAATACTATGAAAAAACTTACTCTTACTCAAAAAACGTTTTAGCTTAGTTATTAATATTATAATTAAAACTGATATACTAAAATGGGCGGGAGTGACTCACATTGCCAGAAAGCTCGCGAGTGCGTTGCCGGCCTTTTAATTTTTTGTTGAATACAAATGTTTTGGCTTAGTTATTAATATTTTAACCATTTCCGATGGTACTCTAAAAGTGGCAAAAATATTCTTACATAAAACTTTGGCCGACTATCCACCACGTATCAGGCGCAGATTCTATTATATTTTATCTTTAAAATACTGGTTATAAAAATGTAACATTAGTAAACTGTTTAAATGATATATGTACTTTTTGTTCCGACAAAGTCGCTTGGACGATGTAGCTTAATTAAATATAAAAACTTACTCTATATACTCAAATTTACGATACTCAAATTAGTTAGTCTTAGTAGAGACAAGGTTGTCAATGCCTTTTAGTGACTTTGTGAATATAACGTATATAATTTAGGCATTTTATTTCAAACTAACTAGACATGCGACAGACGGGCGGTTTAATATCGAAATAACTTCGTGGAATATTATTTTCTCTATTTACTTACTTTTTAACTTGGCTTAGAAATCTTATTTATACGCATAAATTGAGCAGTTTTTTTTTAATTTTTATTTATTTATTGTATAAATGATTTTAATAAAAAGTAAGTTGATGTGGTGGAAACACAAACTGTAGACAGTTTTTCTGTCCACCAGGACGTCGAACATATTTAAATCATTTACATATATACTAAGGCCAGTGACATATGAACTATAACGTTATAACAATCAAACCATTTAACACGTATATGAGGTATATCAGGTCAGGGCAAGGCTGTTTGTCCCACTAGTATCAAGAATAACATTTAACTTGTTTTCTTTTCGAAGCTTTCTCGTTTAAGTACACTCTTCTCTTGGAAGTACTTAAGTTGTGATGGCTCGGAAATATCTGGAATGGCAGTTGGTTCTATAGTGGTTGTGTGTGGCAATATATGTCTCAAATAGCGCTCTGTAGTGGAACGCCAGACGGCAAGGTAGAACTGGTAAAATTTTGCATTGTCTACACACCCGATGATGACATGTAGGCGCAGGTATCCTAATCTAATATTATATGCACAGAGAGTCTACATCTCTATGCACGGCAAGGGATGTTGTCAATCTGAATGAATAAGGTCGTCGACAATTTGAGCCGCACTGCGTTGGATGTGGTTAAAAAGGCGGTACTGGAATTCGATAATAACATTTTCTTTTTCATACGTATTTCAAAGTATAGCTCATATAGCTCCTTACGTTGTTGTTATTGACGTTGTTTACGCTTAACATTTGGATATTGTTTTTTTATAAAACTCAGCAATATGTATCGTATTTGTATTAAAATTTTAATTTGAAACCAATTTCTAATAACAAAAATGAAAGATTCCTTCGTTACCGAACAGATTAGCACACACTATAACATTCGGTCAAATATGAAAATTGACTAAATATGACAATTGAGTTCACATATAATAGATCTAAAAGTAATTGTCGGTTTGTAGTATTACGAATTACTGTAGAAAAATTATAAAATTGAATTCTACAATTGATTTGATATTGCCTATTCTTAAACAAATTATTACCATAATTAATAAAGTATAAATAAATCAGTGGTGCTACAATCTCTTTAGGTCTGGGCCTCACATTTCTGAATCTGTTTCATAAATGATCATGAAATCTTATATATTTTTTGCGTCTAAGACATGTCGGTTTTCTCACGAAGTCCAAGGAGAACAAAATACAGAAAGAAAGTCCATTGGTACACAGCCGGGAATCGAACCTTCGACCTCAGCGATGAGTCGCACGCTGAAGCCCTAGTGGCTTGTTGTGTCATGTGTCTTGTGCTAGTGGCGTGGCCAATACAGCTTTAATAATCTAATTAACAAAAGGTTGTAATCAAAAATTTGAATTTGAACAAACAAAAAACATGTAAATTGTAAATAATCTGCACTGTTCTCAAATTCACTTAAACACTCACCAACCATTACGACTTTGTCGGGAAACATTCGATCGTCTTGGTTGTGGCACTGTTAAGAATAATTTGGGCACGTTAATCTAATATAAACTAAAATATCGAAATAACAAAAAAAATTCAAAACTTCTAATTTTCAATCATACATAACCATAGATATATATATAGGTGTCAGTTGCGTTTTTACACCATTTTTAACAAATGAACGGCTAGACTGATGTTTTGAGTGATTAAATTTTCATTTTTCTGTTCGTTTAGCTTTGTTATACCTCGTTTTGTTGCCACGTACCACTGGAACGGGTTAAAATTATGATTATATTAAAATTATGAATTTATTATCTATATAGACGAGAGTTAGTGAAGAAAAAATTTTAATAACCAAAATATCAATTCAATACTCGGAAGCTATATTATTTCGTAGAATAAATTCGGCTGGAATAAATAGTAAATTGACAATATTAATATCATGTGGTCAGTTAAGCAATGATTAGGATATATTATTCGTCAGCATAATCTATGTTGGATTACATATTCATTGTATTTAATGTGTTTAGTGATCTACAATTATTTATGTTGGTAAAAATGGCCATAGTTTATAGTCTTATGATCAAAATTACGGCAAGCAGGGGTCCGTGTTGCACCCCGCGGTTACCTGTAGAGACCACGGTCCCCAAGGGCAATAAATGACGTGGGAAGGACCTTAGCACAAGTTCATACTAACATCGGCCTATTCGCCCTGGTTTGCAGAGGTGAGGGAGGTCGTGTACAATGCTTACAAAGATGCGACAGGATGCGAACTCACACTGCCAAAAGTCTCGTGTGTGCCTACCGGAACTTTCTTCTAAGTCTTCTCTTTCTTCGGTCTAAAAAAAGAGTGTACACCGGCCGTAATCACAACTCGAAAACATTACATTTTTAATTCTAAATTTAATTGAAATATAAAAATTGCATTACGGCAAACATAAACATTTGTATTATAATTTATTTATATTTATCTAGTCTAAAATATAACGTTCATAACCCGATTAATAATTTTATCAAACAATAACTATTTTGGTTTCACTCTGCAACACAAATAGGTGTGGTTTCGGATAGATTGATGATAGAATTAATTAAATTGTTATTTAGGGTTAACTTAATAATTAAATCATAACCTATAATAGCTATTTTAATATTATCTGACATTTTTACTATAGAACACAGGCAAACGCAAGCGAGTTTATCTCACTCTCAACTGTCGCCCAAGGGTATAACGTTTGAATGTAGAGTGTGTTGGCTTTTAATCTTGAACAAAATTAGCACGAAAATATGTTTTTACCCTAGAATTTTGCATCTGATTTTGTAAAAGATCAGTCATTTGTGCCTGACACACGCCGTCGATGTTTGGCTCTAAGGCATTACTTTTAGGGTTACCCTGCGATGTTTTTCTTAAATAACATCTGGTTATTGACACAAAGTAAAAAATTATCAAATAATTTACTTATAAAAAAGTTTATTATAATCTTACTTATCAAGATGATTTTATAAACAAAATAAAGAGCTATCAATTGCATCTGTCGAAGCGCTCCAACTATGGAGTGGAGCTTTTTATAGGCTTTTATATTTTAGAACAATAGCGGCAATATAGACAGTGATTTGAACAATGCCTCGCTTTTAAAGTTTCGTTTTAAGTTTAATATTCTGTATTATGGCAATACTGAGTCCCTTCATTTGTTATAATAAACATCTTGTTAAGTTGAATATAGTTATAAGAATATTTTGTTTCTAATTAATATTTTAGTAAAAATAATGAATCAACAAATACAGATTACTCAGTCAATTTCAATAGACTAACGAGATTTCAATTACCAATAAAAATTAACATTTCACTTTACTTATTTTTCAAGGTACATATAATTTACATATGAGAAAAATCGAGAAAAAGAAGCCATCTTGCTAAAGATGTTTTGTTTTATAGTGCTGGATCTTGTAATTTCCTTCCAGTATATACTATAAGACGTCGAGGTTAAATGTTTAGGATAAGCTAAGACACAACATAATATATGTTGCGTTAGTCAACCTCTATAAGTTGCAATAAGGATGACTTTCTGCGCATGTTGGTATTTTTTGTCCAAAAGACCAAATATCTAAACTAAACTTTCATGACAACTGCGCTGCCACCGAGGGTTTTATATGCGAATCGTCTTAATTAAAAATATAAAGAAAGAGAAAATACTTATATTTCTATTGTAGTGAACTATATACAAACCCATTTCATCCTATCTCTTGCCAACCTCATCCATCCTGGGCCAAACCTGCGCAAATGTTTTTCTTCAACTTCTCTTTGGCCTACTTTTGTTACGTGTGTAATTTCGAGGGGTCAAACAACATTTTATTTTATGTTAATTCAACTAAAGACCAAAACGTCAATGCAACTTATTTTGCGCTGCTTATGTTAATTTTCTGACATATTAATAAATCTGAGGCCTAAAACGGTTTAATATGAATGAAGAGTTTCGAAGACGGACCGGCGGAGATTACTTGCATATTTGTATTAAACAGACAAATTAGATATTAATATAAAAATTTAATCTTTTTCTTTGGTGACATTTTTTATTCGGAAAGCCTTAACGGCTGTGTAGTTTAGCGCCTGTAAGGAAGGTACTTGATAGGACCAGAGATTGCCTTCAGGTTCCCATCCATTCCACTCCAAGACACCACACACCTTGAACTACCGAAAAAAATTGAATACGATAGGAATATTAAAGAGATGTTTTTTATATATACCATTTTCACAGTCAACAATAATATAACAATACCAAGTAAAATTCAGCGTTAATTTAATAAAAGTAATATGATTCAACATTTTTTTTTAAATTGCTCAGATTGCATTTTATTGAGATTAAATTCTAAGCTAACTAAGCTTTGCTTTGCTGCACATAAACGATATCAAACTGAACAAGCAACGCATATACTTATATCCTTAAAATGATTTTTACAAAGAATATTTAGATGTTATTTTATAATCCAAAACTATTAAATATAGTCATAAAAGTTTTTAACATATATGTTTTTAGGTTGCATCTACTTGTTTTATCATTTTTAATTATAGATGATTAGGTGATCCATGAAAAGATGATTGAGCAAAATATTGACGGAATGGTAACCTGGAGGCGGAAAACGAAGAAGAGGCCGATAACGCAAAAGAGGCCAAGGCGAACTCAAACTAACAGCAGGCTACAACTGGAAAAAAGTCGCAAAGGATGGAGAACAGTGGAAAAGGTTAGAGAAGGCCTTTGCCATGAGGCACACCGAACTTCGAGAAAGGCTATATGTCATATGTCTAATTTTTAGAAATAATGTCGGTTTTTCTTTTCTTATATTACCGCACTTGTTTAGCGCACATAGTAAGAAAGTCTATTGGTCCAAAGAATGGGGGTATTTGAGCCTACAATACGCCTAATTAAGAGAGTTGAGGGCAAACTTACACGGCATACTTCATATTAATTAAAGGTAAAGATCTGTATATTGCCTTATAATTTGTATTAGGAATAACGAAAAGAAGACGTTTATTTAGCTAAGACAATATAAGTATATGCTAATATAATAAGACATATGCTTCTTACTTCGAAATTACTTCAGAATATTTTATAAATAAACTTCAAAAAACCCTTAACAGGAACAAATTATCTATCTATGTATGCATGATTTAATCTATATTATTTAGAGAGACAGTTAGTCAGCCCACCTCACATTTAACGAACCCAATAAATGATGTTACGATATCGAGGTGTCAAATCCGATCGAGATATTTTCCACTACCCTACTCTATTGGGACCCTCACAAATCTGGCACGTTTGAATATTGACCCTTTCTACTTATGAGCCAGTTGACCCGAATTTGGGTAAATTTTCTTTTATACGAGTGAATGTTTAATATACGCGCCATTATTAACACATCGCCCTTTGATATTAGGTCTCTATTCGAATAATCTATTTAGAATCTATTTAGTACATTTTTTGCAACAAATTTATGTAACTAGTCTGGCCATAAGTTGTGTTACAAATGATAGTGAATCTTTTTAATTTGTTTGAATTTGGAACACGTATTTTTAAAAACCTCTTTGGATTTTCCGCCATTTCACTTACTTTTTCGTGCTAGTTATCTAATAATAATATAAATAATTACAATATAAGGATTGCAGTGATCGCCTTGCACAAAGTGGAGCCGTCGATCACATTTCAGACACTTCAAAAGCTTGGTATCAGCCGTATGTTCGTATATCGTACTATCAACGGAAACAACAACATTTCGTCAGTCGAAGACCAGAAACTATCGAGGCGGCCGCGTGCTTTTAGAACTACAAAGATAGTTAATACTGTTAAAACCAAAATTCATCAAAACCCCATTAGGAAGCAAAAAATGTAATCGCGAGAAATAAGGGTACCTTCATTTCTAAATAGAGTGTATCGATAAAAACGCCTTCTGTCGCGATACGCAGGAGATAAGCTCTTTCAGCATTTCTTTATTAAAAAAATTGCATTTTCTTTTCAAAGTCAAAAATCATTTATTCATATAGATAACACAATGTACACTTATGAACGTCAATAAAAAATAAATATACATTAAATGCTCCTAATTTTAAATTTACTGCCAGTTCTCAAATCAAGGGCGTAGAACAGAAGAGAAGAATTGGCAATAAACTCTCCGCCACTCTTTTTAATCGCCAAGTTTTTTATTATTCATTTTTGTATTACACATTTGTAATGAGCTGCAACCATCACACCATGATCCACATGACATCAGCAGGAGGCATGATGAAATAGGAGCATGCACTTACATTGTCGTGGGAACAACACGCAAATACATAGTCAAAAATAACTAACATACACGAATCAAGTACGAGCAGTCTCCACAAGTGGCACCCGTTCACGAGTATCACGCATGGCCAGCAATTTTGTAACAGAACTTAAGTCTAGACTAGGTAGAAGAGAATAATTTTATTAAATCAAACTTATAATATTGATAAGTCCCGCTCTGGGGTCATACGTGGTATAGATATATTAATGTGTACAAAGGACAATATTATCCACACTAAGATAATAAACTAATAAAACGAATAGTTAGTTAATGTTTATATAATGACAATTAAATTAACCTCCTTCAAGAAAACTAATCCTTAAAAAGTCGGCGACGCAACGGCGAGTCTTCTGGCAACGTAATAACGTTAAGTATCACGTACCAATCTTCCAGGGGGTTTTGACAAGATGCCTTAACAGTAGTGTATGTAGAAAGTCGAAAACTAAATTTGTATGAAACTTTGTCGACACGAACTATCATTTTCATATAAATTAAGTTTTCGACTTTCTACATACACTACTGTTAAGTCATCTTGACTAAACCCCCAGGCCGTTTGCACTGTGTTTAAAAAAACATCACTTTCAAACAATAGATTAATTTAAATTTTTATAAAGAACAGATAAACTATTATTACTAAAGGCTGTATTTCTAGGAGACGAAGGGTGTTTATTTTAAGAGGCATAAAACGGTAAAAGCCTCTAAAAATGTCTAACGGGGCACGTATAAGCAATATTCGGTAATGTTCTGACAAAATATATTTATTGGGTCACGTATAGACGTTGACTCATAATTGGTGTTTTCGGGAAAATTTAACGGGACAAGTATGAAGACTGGAATGATAAAAGAGTGTATATTCATAACTAGGGATAGTTAAACAAATGTAGATGTCTTGGCCTAGTGCCTCTGAAGACTGGAATGATAAAAGAGTGTATATTCATAACTAGGGATAGTTAAACAAATGTAGATGTCTTGGCCTAGTGCCTCAAGCGTGCGGCTTCATCACCAATGGATTTTTCTATATGCGCTCATAATATATACACTTATAGTAAAGACTTTATGGGCGTGTCTGAGACCAAAAAATCTACACGTCTCAGAAGACTGATCACTTGCTTGAGTAAATTGTTTAATAAAAATTATTAATACCTATACAATCATCGGCCAATATGATAGTGATATTGGACAAATGTATTTTAAGTAACCACGACGAGTGTCGGACGTCAAGGCAGAATACAAAATACTATCCGTATTACCTCGACGTACGTCGGTCCCCAACTGAGCGTTTCAATTTTTGCCGCGCACCACCACTACGTGGAACAGCTGCCCACTGAACAAATTCAACTTAGGGTCCTTCAAGAAAAGAGCGTACCAATTCTTAAAAGGCCGTCAGCGCGTTTGCGAGCCTTCTGTCTGTGTGCACATCCAATCATTTAACATCAGATGAGCGTCCTGCCCGTTTGCCTTCTGTAACATAAAAAGAAGGGTTCGAATTTGGAATTGCCAAACATACTACCTAGGTAACACTGAAAATGTTTAGAAAATGAAAAACGGCTTAATGTAGAAAGTTGCCAATACTTTTATTGTTTTTCGAAGACATTTCCGTTCCTCTCTACACATCGTCGCATTCGATGGAACCACTGAGAAAAGCAGTGGGCCCATTTTTCCTCCTCTCTTCTATGATATTTTCGTACGCTTTCACCGCATCTTCAGGGCTCGTAAAGCGAATACCTCGAATTTTATCTTAAGTTCTTGGGTATAAATGAAAGTCACAGGGCGCCAGGTCAGGACTGTATGGCGGATGACTCATTATATCAACACCTACCATAGTCAAATATTCAACAGTCCATGAGAAGGTATTTCTGGTCGTCGATTAAAGTGTGGGGAATCCATCTGGTACAAAGCTTCCTGACGCCTAAATGTTCGTGTAGTATTTTTTGAACTTGACTCATACCCATGCCTAGGCTTGCCCGTATCTGCTGATAGGTCGCTCTCGTATCTTCCTCTATCATCCGTCGCACAACACTGTTGTTATTTTCAGATTGCTACATTCACGCTTAAACTCGTTAAACCAATTGTAAATCGTGGCACGAGATGGGCCTTTACTCAGAAATGCTAATCGCAGCACATCATAACTTTGTTGTTGAGTAAGCCCACAACGAAAGTCATAATTAATCATTGACCGACAATTTTCTCGCGTTCGGTTAATTTTCACATGTAAAGAGAGTTTTAGATTTGCCACCAAGTCACAAAAACAAATGACAAGTGTTAGCTTCTAATATTCATTTAATTAAATTCTAAACATTTTTATGAAACATATTCTTAAGAATCTTGCTACAAGTGCGCATGTGCAATAGTTACTCATTTGACTCGTTCGGTTGTTTACGAGTTGTTACGAATTGACTCGACCATTTTCCCGAAGTGGGATGGTCGAGTCGGAGGAGGGAGTTGTCATTATAAAAGAGGTTGTGACACATGCGCACGGGCCTTTTCTTCGTACAAGTTTGAAGTTATACAGTTCACGTAAAATCAGTGAAGTAAATTATAGTGAATTAAGTCAAGAAGTGTTTAATTTCCTACCCTAAGAACTAAATTAACTACCGCTAACACAAGTGAATGCAATATACTATATGTTAACAAAGAGTTCTAAAATTTAAATTTAAAAAATCTTTTTGTCAGCAATGTAGAAACTGTCCCGTTCTAAACATTTTCAGTGTTACTACTAACTACTACTTACTTACTACACTACTCTAGTCTAATTGCTTACTTAGTCATTTTATTAAAAAAAAATATCGCTGATTGATATTAATCAATAAGGCCAAGGAGTCTTTTTCCTCGTAAACTTCGTGAAATTGACTTTCAACTCAAATAATTAATTATTGTAAAAAAGTTTTAGAGATGTTTTCAGACTTAATTTAAATATATGACATTATTTAAATAATATGTTTATTCTCAGTAACCCAGAAAATATCTAAGAATTGATGCACAAACTGCACAGCGAGTAATCAAGCAGTCAAAGTTGTCGCGGCAACACCTCTTCAATAATAACAGGAAAAAATACATTACTTCCATTCATAGTATTGTGGTAACAAAAAGCGCTGGAATATTAATAAGGTAAAAATAAATACATTTTTCTCACATGACCTCCCACAAACTCTAATGCCGAAAAAATTGCCACATAAGGCAAAATAATCATCATTTAGCAATACACACACTATGGTATTAAGCATGAAATTTAAATTATACAATTAAATATTAAAGCGACACGCGAGGAGCAGCCGTGTGAGGTCTTCGTAAAGTTTTGCCACGGACTTCAGTCGTAGCGATAACGTCGTAGCGGGCAAACGTGTGATCTACTCTTGTTTTTCTTGGGATTGCGCGCGAAACACTACGATATCATGTAATTTTTTTTATTTGTGCTTGCATATGTCCTCTATGGTTTATTAGCACAAAATATCCAAGGAGGTTGAATATGTAAAACTGTTCCGTGAACTTTTTAAAATTCTCAGTGACGTGTCCCGATTTTAAATTGGTACGTATGAGTTCTTCAATAATCTAGAACATTTAGAATATGTATTTATCATGTTAGGATTTTTGGCAGTGAATTGAATCATTTTATTTAAAATAATTTTAATAATTTAATAATAAAACTTTTTAAGTATCCCTAATATTTCTATTTAAGTAATGAAAATGCATTTATTTATATTCGATATATCAGATCAATGTTCAAAATATATGCTATCGTATCGTATGCCTATCGTTACCTCTACAGCCTATCGTTACCTCCACAGTCTATAGTATTAATACTCGAAGGTTAAATCTTTGTACATTTTTAATACGGACAGATACAAAATTAGACACATTATGAAAATTTTGTGAGTAAATTATTAAATATATTAAAATAATCATTGCAAACACTACTTCAATGACACATTGACATTTACCTTTCTCATTCGGTAGACTGTATATTTAATCGACTTTAATTATAGAGGTATAGATTGTCTGTCCTAATGAAATTTCGAATTTAGAACTCTAGGCGATTTCTAGTATATTTAAATGTGTATAACCTTTAAAAATTACGTAATTTATTCAGGGTTGCCCACTCGAAGCGTAGATAAAATATCAGAGTTTCCAATTTAATAAGCCGAGGTATAAATATTAAAGGCCACACAAAATTTACGAGACAAGTTAAGTAAAAAGTTTAATATCTCTTTTGATAGTAAAAAATTCACCCCTCGGGCAGCTTTAGGGATGTATCGAGAAAAGTTTTTATTGACGATACTTACCTAACCTCAATCTTAAAGTTTTTTTGTGTTTAAATTATAAATCACTTTTAAAACCGCAACAGATTTATTTTATAGTTGGAAATTATCTTAAGATAAACTAGTATTTAAAATACATTAGTTAAGTTTAGTAATTTGTGAGTTCTAAGTCTCTTTGTAAGTAAGCACATATGTACACTTATAAACAAACCCTAAGCCTGGTTTCAGAATTCAATTATACGGTTAATCAAGAAATAATTATTCATTTGCCCATACTAGCAAGTATTGAAAAAAATTTAGTACAGCTGTAAACGACAACCACTCAGGGTTGAAACCATAATTGCTATTCCATAATATATTTTTTCTACATGACTATATTTTAGACTATTTTTTAGAAGACAAGCCTTAGCAAAAGTTACATCAATCAATGGAAATAATTAGCCGCAAATTCTCAAGTTTCTAACTCCAGCGGTTTAGCGTGAACCAAAACAAAAATTTCAGATATGCGACATAAACATTTTAACTAAATACGCATTACGAATTGTAATATTCAAGTTGAAGATTGTTTGTAATAGCTCGGAAGCGATAACGCTGCCAGTTTCCCTCCTTTTAATTTCATTTCTCTTATAAACAATGCTTTGAATTGGAAGCAGTATGGGTCATAATTAAAAAAACTTATTTTCTATATCACCTGGAAAGCCCACACGTTACATTTTATGTAAATTGGTGACTATTATAGGATATTAATTGATACCAACGCGGCAGAGAGCGGCCAGGAGAGCCTATTTCGTAGTTAAATTTCATCACCGTTTCTACGATTCTACGAAATTTTATTCTTGTTGAGCTCCTTCCTGTCATTCTCTATATACATTTTTTTTCGATTCGTTAAGCAATTTTTTATTTTTATTGTTTGTTACTCCAGCAGATATTATTACATTTATGTTATGAATAGAGAATCAAATTTGGTGTTCAAATAAAATTTAAAACACGATTCGAATAAGCTTTCTTCATAAATAATGTGTACGCCCATTGTAAATCAAATTGTGCGTTTTTAAAGTATAAATGTATTTTGATAAACACGTACATTAACATAAAATATTGTAGTACCTATATGTATATATATATAAATTAATCACTATTTCGCTTGGTCACGGCATCACGCGTGAATGGCTGGACCGATATTGCTAATTCGTTTTTTGTTGTGTTTGTATTGTCAGGAAAAGGTTCGAAAGAAAAAATTGAAAGAAAGAAAAATAAGAAAATAGCACGGAAAATTAGAAAATTTAAGAATACTTAACAATATTAAGTAATCATAACATTGGCATAATATATATGCAAATGCGAAGCAAATGCTTCTATCGAAGTTTTATATTGGTAAAATACATATAAAATAAATTACAGCCCCTAATTGTTTGTGGCATTCATCTTGAAAATCCATGTTTTTACATGGCCAGTTATATGTCGGAATACCAACAAAACTATTTATATACCAGAAAAACAAACAAAGAATGTTGTTTATCATAAAACAAGTTAGTTATACCAATTCGAAATCAATATATGAATATTTAAGTAATCAAGTTAAGACAGGACAACGTCTGCCGGGTCCGCTACTATAACTATATATGGGTTAAATATAACGATAACTGCGGTTTAACAAAAATATTTTTATACATTCATACTAATTTACTGATTTTATGATAGCGATGTTGTTTTTTTATTCCATCTCATTTTTACATAAAATATATTTGGTCTTTTAGTTTGGTTTACGCTTTAAGTCGAAAAAATATTGTGATATTTGAACTACAATGTTTAAAACTTCAATTGATTTATTTTTAATTACACCAAGCTCTTCTAATTACCCATTAAATTCCCCACGATGGCCCACTATGGTCACGCAACTAAAACCTATGTCACAAAACACACCTTTAATAATATTCTTGAGTAAGTCACATTTGACGTCCACCAACTTTCACCCCAAAGGTTTCACCCCATTTAACCTAATATGAACCATAATAAGCATGCACTTTGACACGCTATCTTAAATTTCGTTTCATTTAATTAAATATTGGGATTATTAATTTTGTTGCAAGCCACAATGTTTGTATTAAAAGTATCGGTGGATATATGATATTTAATTTGTATTTAGATAAGCAATTGCATTACGTTTTCTATTAATATATGTACATATTTTCACCGATTTGAGAACAATCAAATCAAAGGGATATCGTTTTGGTTTGTGATATTATTGGAATTCAGTAATAGCTTCTTAGCTGACAAGCAGTCAGTTTCGTAAGTGTTTATGTGTATGTCTGCAGATAATTTTTCCGAAATATTTTAAACATGTAAACCATGTATATTCGATTTTTTCTGACTTAGGGAACAGTCCAAGTTTCATAAAAATCAGTTAAGTAGTTGTTCCATACGCGTTAACTATTTTATATATTAAAATTTCTTAATTACGTTTATTCATTATATTCATGTCGCATGTATAAGTGTGTAAGTGTGTTATATAAAACACGAATACTTCATATACCCTGCCCAAGTGCGAAACGAAATAGCAGGAATAAAATTCAATCTTTTAGTATTAATATTCTGGAGATTTGAATGGTAAAACTTGGTACACCCACATACCACAATAAACTCTGTTGAAAAGAGAATAATAACAATTTAAAAATTAGGTTATAAATATTTTCTCTTGGGGTTATCACGTCGCGATAGTCATTTATTGAGTACCTAATCAAAATACGTGTAAATGACGATTAAAATTGTATGTTCATTTATTTACGCTAAAATGGTTTAGTTCATTTGGGAGATCCGTGCAATACGTAGCACTACAACAAACTAATCTTACTTTTCCACTAAGAAAAATATAAGAGGAATATAAAAATAGTCTAGTACTTATTAGATTAGGATAACTTATTATTACTAACATATCATGCATTTATTAGACAGATATATTTATTTCTTCTCTATACTACTATTGTGCCCGTGCTTAGTAATTTAATAAAGAATCAGTCCCCTTGCATTGGCGCTGTATTCGATTTTTAATTTGGATTTTGGATGTATTAAATGTCGTCAACTGATTGTTATGGGTTATTATTTTAAAGTAATACAAAATTAGCCCACGATATTTATACAATTAGTTAGCTGGTAGAAATTGGATGACGATGGCACAAAATAAACTGGGGTGGAAAAGGTTGGAGGAGACCTTCTTCCGGACAGGGGCCACATCTTAGTAAAACTATAAATTTATCTTTTTTTATCAAATGTATATCAAAGATGTGGAATAAAGGCTTATTATTATTATTTATACAATGAATCATAATCAGCTTATGTAGTTAATACAACAAGTAAATTTACTAAACTAAATCTTATAATTAACTTCAATAAATGTGGTGGGCGCCAGGAGGATTTTGGTTTATTCTTACGTAACCTATTTTTATGTGGTAACTTTTACTCATTAAACAAATTTTTATTTTATTATTCTATTGGACACCTAATGGACCTTGAGGTCATTTCCCAAAGGTAAAAAAAATATTTCAAATAGCTTCACAATAAAGTAAAACAAAACCCTAAAATAATAATTAAAGAAAACATCACAAAGTTATAAAAAAAACTAAAAATTTCATATTTCATGGAACAATTTATAACTCCGTGTCTATAATTTTGTTCCTACCCTCTACCAATTATATTTAATCAACATAAGCCATATATTTCCCTTAATTAAAAGTTATAAATAATTTATCATTCCATTATTATAAAAAAATAATGTAAGTAGGCTAATAATTCATGGTAGTCATTACTTCAATCGTTTACATTCCCATAATGCACACCGTTAAAAAAACTTAACAACCGTACACTTATAGTTTTATGAGTGAAAATCATAGTCGCGGAAAGTGTATTAAAAAGCCTTTTTGCCTTGTGAAAGTCATTACGAACCAAATCAAAGTGCATGAATAATATATATGGTAAATTCATATCAATTACCATTCATACATCCAAGAACTAGAAGTCGTTTGGGAAGTTAATCAATTATTCGTTGACACCTTACACGAAGTTGCCTTTCACATTGAATGTTCTGTAATTGTATGTATGTATAAATAGGTATGGTGTACAATTAACTCTATTGGATATAAGGAAGGCTAAGACGATCATCCCCTTTGTTGATTGATTTTTGCAATGCCGGTCCTTCCTTACATCCATTCATTCGGTCAAAGCCTCTAATTCAATGTTATTT
Organism: Pieris brassicae; assembly: GCF_905147105.1. Taxonomy (NCBI): domain Eukaryota; kingdom Metazoa; phylum Arthropoda; class Insecta; order Lepidoptera; family Pieridae; genus Pieris; species Pieris brassicae. The sequence continues at coordinate 11,502,888 of NC_059673.1, forward strand.
TTTAATTATGTTGTTATGGGAGAGCTAGACACCCTGTCTCTGTTATTTTTCTTTAAAAGGTTTACAAATCTTACACATTTTAATGATTATCTTATAAATAAACACTCTAATTTTTTATTAATTTTATTTTGGATGAATGATTTCCATAATTTTACATAATGTTGCATATGTGAATAATTTTATTAATTTGTATATTATATTTATATTCCATAGCATATTACACGATATACACAGTTATATTGTATAACCGAAACAAATCGGCATTATTCAAATATTTAACATATTATCCATGTGTAGTGTGATAGATACAGGTACCTATCTGAAACCTACCCGTAATTCGCTGTTTTTCTGTTTTTTTTTCTACTTTACAGAAAATTTCTGGTATTTATATTGTAACTTAAATTTTCATATATTAATAAAAATTCATATATTTTAGATGGAAGAGTTTGTAAAATATGCCGTAGATTTAGTACTGTGTATGATTTGGTGAACTTTAATAAATAAATAAATAGACACTTTTATGGGAGTCATAAAGTCATAAAATTTATGAGGGCGCGTACTCAAAAGTTGAAAATAACCTAATAATAATACCATTAATACCTTCATCCGGTTATTTTTATGCAAGTTAATCTTCCTAACAATAATTTAGCTAGAATTGAATTCCCAATGCAGAATAACTATTCTATTGTTAGCTAAATTGGATTTGAATGACACCGTCACTTCGTAGCACACTTTACACTTATCTCCGAAAGAAATGGATTTAAATACGTGAAACATATATAGAAAGGCGATATATTTTTGTATTATAGACAGTATTAATTACGAAATGTTTTTTAGAACACGGGTATATAGAAACATTAACGTTAACACTTGCATTTATAAAAACTCTGAAACACACACACACATTTACAATTTTTAGTAAGTAAAATAAGTAGTTCATCAGACCTAAAAAAAAAGATTTTCGCTGGTTTCGTTGGATGAAGATGGAAGATCGTTTGAATAACAGATGTGGTTTAAACCTTTTACTTTAGGTTATAAAACACAACCTTTAGGTATTGGCTTATTATTTCTTAATCATTTGTTTAATAGGCAAGTGGATTAACTGCCTTCTTTGCCTGACAAACGCTGTCGATTTTGAATAAATGCACATATAGAAAGGTTGAGAGGCGCTCGCTCATAAAATTAGAAACTAGGATGCTCTCACAATAATGTATTTTATATAGTACTGAAATAACAATAAATTTAATGACAATTAAAAAGAGTTAGTGTTCAAAGCACGCAAGCTGCATTGTTAGTTTTAAACAACAATTTAATCATTCTAAAATTGTCATAATTAAAAGTGATTCAGACCGGCTAAAGCGTCATTTAAACGTTTTAACTCCACTTTCAATAATGGCAAATTTAGATAGAAAATACTTTTTTGCCGGATTGAAGCTATGTATTATTATAATTATATTACACAATTTTAAAATTTTGCGATGTTTCGCGTGCTTTACGGCGTGCGTGGTCACGGTGACTGAAAAAAGTAACTACTATATACTAAAGTATCAATGCGGTAGAGAAAGTTGTATTATCTGTATTTATATCCCCGGAGTTGGTATCGACTAAAATATGACGGGTTTTTGCAGAAATGACTCACAGTGTCCTCGATTTTCGCGGATTGTTTGTCTTGGGGTTTTAATTTGGATATTATTGGTTCCCAGGTGTTTGATAATTTTAGGCCGTCTTCTCTATTGAAATTGGGGTGTTTTTTTTATTTCAATGGCTTCGCGTACCAATCTTGGGAAGAATCTTTTTTATTTCGCAAGTACTTTCGGTTGGTACTTGGCGTATTATGATTAGGCCTATCTAGTGTCTATTCACAGACTGCTGATGTTAACAAAAGACAATACAATGGCAAATTGTTTTCTAAATCACCATGAATAAGAATTTTCTACAATTATCGCTAATGTATTTGTTTATTTAGATATTTTTTAACTAACTTCAAAGAAATAGGTTATACATATAACCTGTATGCAAGGGAATTGTTTAATATTGTTTGGTTGTTCGAGCCTTAATAGACCCTCAAGTACAAGAGAGGAGAAACGAATCCAGAATTAAATTGAGTATATTTCAGCAATATGGTACAGTAGAGGTTTTCGAAGGGTCATGTATCTAAATAAAGGCTATTATAATGTTGCCAGGTAATAAAATACACTTTATTTTATTAAATTTTATTTAAAAAATGAAATAAATCAATGGCGCTACAACCTTCTTAGGTCTGGGCCTCAGATTTCTGTATCTGTTTCATGATCATTTGTTAATCTAATAGGCAAGTAGGTGATCAACCTTCTGTGCCTAACACACGCCGTCGAATGTTTGGGTCTTCTTCGCCGTTCGAGCGAATGTTAATGCGCACATAGAAAGAAAGTCCATTGGTGCACAGACGGCTCGAACTTACGACCTCAGGGATGAGAGTCGCACCCTGATGCCACTAGGCCAACACCGCTTCAATTTTATTTACCTTCCTTATTATAATATACCTAGTCCAGCTTCAAATTATGTTCAGTTTTAGAGGACAAGCCTGCTCTTAACAACACGGCGATACCATTCTCATGAATTTTGGAGCAAGCAGTGACGAAATATCCCCTGGAAACAGTACGTAAAATCCATAGATTCGTGGTCAAACAGATAAAAGGCATGTATTAAAGCCAAAGGTGGCCATCTCGAATGGAATATTCTTTTACTTTTTGCTGAGACTTTAATAATTATGTAGGTATAAATTATAATAGTAATACATTACGTCATTAAAAAATGCGTTCTTATTTGTAACAGAACTTATAGCCAGACTATTTACTTATTGTGGTATGGTGATATGACAACAACATGCCTTCGATTAAATTTTTTATAATTTTTTCTAACATATACCATTTATTTAATTAAACAACATAAAATCAATACAACATCAACAACAATACAGAAACGTTCTAAAGCTAAATTTTCACTTAAAAGCGATCTATAAATCATGTTTTGTATGTAAACAGGTTACAAAGCTTTTATTCGCTTAATAAATGACTTTCATAGCACTCGAGGCATTGAAAGTTGTGAGTCTTGTAAATTAATTCTAGTTAGGCGACAGGTAAGGCTAATCACCAGCTCGCCTGACCTCGCAGGTAGTTGATTAAAATTTCATTTAAAATTGTGTTTTCTAATAATTAATTAATAAAAATGTTGAGCAAAGAATTATGAAATGGTAATTTAGGGCTTATGTCGATAGATGATATTCATTAATATATTAAACAAAGTGCCCGATAGACTCCGAGACTAGTAAGTCGCCGTTATAAAACATTAGGGTCTCGCAATGTGCTCGTCTGCCGAGCGCCGCATTTTTCTTACATTTTATTGTATGCTTGCTAGATTTCTATTTTTATCATAATAATTACGGTTGGTATTCACTTGGCTTATCTAAAGAAATTTATTTGTATCAAATGAATGATTGTAGAATATGATTCTGAATAAAAAGTCTCTTAACTTAATTAATTATAAAAGCAAAATATTTCCAACGAGCTGGTAAAGACTAATTTCTACCTACTCTACTTCTGTGAACCGCTAATAAATTATATTAGTAGAGACAAAAAAAATATGCTTTGTCGCGGTAGTTTATAGTTATTTGTTTTTGGATTTTTTTAATTAAAAATATTATCATCAAACTTTAGAATCGCTTTTGAGGTGCTTGAGGTTTTTTTTAAATCAATTTATTGTTTCATTCTGCAAAAGAAGGATTATAATCTTTAGTTATTTAGTATTAGTTAGCCGTCAAAAGATAATCTTTTATGAAGCAAATAAACAAAGGATTCTCTTACCAAATAATATTGAAAACCTACGCCTGATTAGGAAGAAATCTTGATTTATTATATATTTCAGTCCGTTTTTCATATATATAGCATAAAAAGATTCAATCTCCTTACCTCTAAATAAGTTTATCGTGGAATTCAAACTAATTCTCTTCAAATCGTCGATTTGTAAGGCTTTGTTCTTGATAACTTCTAAAAGATCTATTGACAATTTATCCATTTTAATTAAATTCAATGTAAAATTGTTCAGCTGTTACACATAAAAATATTATCCCCCTTTTGGTTTACCAAAACGAAGATTAATATATATATTAATTAGATATTAATGATTAATAGATATTAATGAGTAAAACAATTCTTGCCATTTGTAGTTCTTAGAACATTCTTTTAAAACATTGAATTGTTATCATCCATTTAACAGCGTGAAGTTCTCATTCGAATTTATATCGTGTTGTCAAATTGCGGCTACAAATTTAGCCAGCAATTATAGTATAGATTCACAAATTATAGCAATTTTGCGTATCCGACGAGACGATGAAATTCCGAATTCAAACCGCTTATTCATCGAAATCGTTAAATCGACACATCAATTTATTACAACCACCAAATACAATTCGCAATACGTTTACTAATGAAGCCATTGTACCAATCGTTTTTACACAGCAATTAACTTCGAATCTCAATGTGGTCTGTGTAATCACTCGGCACTGCACTTGTACTGCTTGACACTTGATTTGGTAGGAGCTATTAGCGTATCGATGTAGTCGATTCTAGTTCGAGTACTCTTGACTCGATTAGTGACGTACAGCTATTGATTTTTATAATTGTACCTTTAAAATACTTGATGTACTCGTGGGTGTTTAGAGCTGTGTGGCCTAGTGGCTTCTGCTGCTGAACTACTTGCCTATTAGATTGACAAATTATCAACAACAGATACAGAAATAAAAAGGCGCCACTGTTTTTTTTATAATTTTCGTTTATTTTAGATATTATCTATACGTGTACTATAATTACATTACTGCATTCAAAGTTCTCAATATTGAATATAAATTATACAGTTCTAATAACCCTATGTATAAGACGAAATCGAAATGTTGATATCAATCCCGAAATATCTACAGAATGGATTTGATTATAGCACAAGGGTAGCGTAAATACACAATCTATACTAACGACCTATATGACATCGGTCAGTATTAATTACTAACTCCATTCGGTCACCCTAGCACCTATAGCCTCCTATAATTATCCTCAACTTGGCATTTAAATATAGTGACGAGGCGGGAAAAATTCAACTTTGACATAATTCATATGTAATTAATACAACTTTGTGGGGCGGAATATTTCACATAACATACTAAATTTACATCAAATTAATTAAAATATGTTTTAGTTTATTTAAACCTTAAATACGTAAGAAGTATTTCATATAGCTTTATAGACTACTACTAACGATTTTTGTTTACAGTGACCTCCTATTTACATAAGCGTATGAACTATTAAGGATATGTTACAGACATTAAACAAGGGAGTGGGGGAAAGTTTGTGCATCGTACACAGCGCGGGACACAAACGTCAACTGATTTGCCAATCACGCGATCGACACGTCACTCTCCCGCCGCCCCCCTCCCAGTGATAACTAAAAATAGCTTCTGCGCAGGCAAGGACATTTGTTCAAGATGTTTGCCGGTATCTGTACATTCAATTTCCATTAGGAATATCTTGTGTTAGCGAAATAACGATTAACCACTTTTAGTATCAAGCTGTGTAAAGAGTTAGATCATATCGGGGTGTTTCTCTTGACAAAGCTATCGTAAATACTAATCTGAGACATAACACTATTTTTAAACACAAAAGGCACTTAGAATATAATTGCAACGGAGTGGTTTCTAATTATGGTCTATTTTGAAAATCATTTTCATATTAAACAATTAAAGTCTTCGACAATTTGAGGCCAAACACAAAATTGCTTTTAAAACTCCATTGCGTCCAATGTAATCTTTAAACTTATAACACAAAAAGCCTTTCCATGTATGAATATTGAATAGAACTTAATATTGAATGTTAGAAAGCACGCTTTTTCCATTTCAGCCGTAAAGATAACGCCCGTCTAAATAAATATTGTGTGAAAGTTAAACTGTATACGCGACGTATCGTCCACTGTTTTTGTACAAAAACTGTACTGCCAGTAGCTGGGACAGTGCTGTTTGTGGAAAATGTTATGTATGAAATCTTCTTTAACATTTATTTATTACACTACAACAATTAATTCCCAGTTCAATATGATATAAACATTTGCCTATGTTTTGTTGCATCGGTAAGTAAATATTTTTGGGTCTAGAATACGTTATTTTACGTTATGATTTTCGTTATCAATTCTTTGTTTTTGAAGTGAAACTTCTTTAGAATCGTTGTGATTTCAAACCGGATGCAACGAAAAAACGACAGGTAAGAGACACAAATACAAAAATGTGTAGGATGAAGCCAGGGGAAAGAATGAGACAGAAATATACATACAATTTGTATATTATCGGTCTCTCCTCTTTGTGCCATACTTCGTAGCGTCCCCACTCCCGTCTTCTAAGCATAGTCGCCTGTAATTTGTGAGCCAGAGCGAGAGAGCAGATGTCAGTGTGTATGTATATTGCACACTGTTTAATACGTGCTTGTATTTGAGCATTTAACGTGTGTAGTGCATGTGAAAACTACGTGAGCTTACTGTACACTGTATGCGGCTGCGTATTACAGCGTTTTAGTAAGATAGCGTGGTGTGTTATTATTTAACTGTTTGTGAGTATTTTTTTCTAATAGGCAATGATCAGGCTTCTGTACTAATAGACAATTAAAGAAACACATAAAAAAACCTTAGATTCCTTGACTATTGAAAGCGATTGGAAGTGAAACTTATTTATCGGCGTTGGAAAAAAATTACCGTCTCATTTTTGAGTTACGCGTCACATATTTCCGTTACGTACTATCTTTTTCGTGTCCCTACCACGGTTGATTCATTAATAACAAAAATATATAATAACGATAACAACGATAGTAATAATTGTATTACAATTAATGAAATTCTGTAATAATCTTAGTAGTGATAAGGTAAAATGAGATAATTGTATTATTTGTATTCATGTCTATGATAATGAAAGCCTTTTGTTAAACTTTATCTAATTTAACTTTATTTAACCAATGTATATAAAGTTGCATATATTGGATCATTTTTCGAAAAATAAGGTCATAAAGACGTTTCACTTCTTACGTGTGTACACTAGTACACGCACACATTCTTTTTTTTTTCTTCGCAGCATAGAGGCCTTATTTACATAAATTTTACAATATTTTAAGTAACTAGTCGTTACAATTTTATTCATCTAAACTTTGACATTATGACTTTAGACATCGTCCTTGCATACAGTTCTTATTTTCATACATTGATTCCAATACTCATTTCCGTAACTGTCTAAAAATACAGAAATTTGCAAATAAGGGAAAGTCTGCTAATACAGAGGCAATAATTGTTCTATAAAGTATGACCTTCATGAACTTTAAACGATATATTTAATGAGAACTACAAAATCCATGAATGCTTCCCAAACATCGTGCATCTAACGTCCTTCGATTTCCAAGTAAATGTACTTATGAAGAGAAAAATACTCTATTAGAATACTTATAGTTCATATTTAACGTTCGAAGACACTAAATAAATTCAAGGAATCAAAAAAGTTACCCTTATATATTTTGTTCACCGATGATACAAAAGAAAACGGAAATTCCCTTGTGAGTAAACTGAATAGTTTTATCTTAAAGAATATCTCTTTCCCTTACATCATGATGATATTTGCCGAAAATATGATATAGGAAACCATCAGTCAGTGGAGATGACACTTTAATAATCGTTTTGAAAATTTTCCAGTATCTCATATAAATATCTAAATGAGTTTTTCATATAGGAAGTTTTGTTTATAGTTAACAGTGCTTGTATTGGCTAGACTTAGTGGTAACGCATACGATTCCCGAACCTCATTGTTTGAAACCCGGTTGTGCATTGGTTTTCGTGCAAGCATCTCGTTTGTCATTCCGATCTACGTTAAAAACGATACTGAGAGGGACTTTTAGAGTAAGTTCAGGATATCGTAACCCGGTACCACAACGAAGATGTTATTTGTCATAAGAGCTGCATAATTAAGCTTCTGTTGAAAGCTTTTAATCAAAATTATAGATCACAGCAATCTCGCGTACCAAATAATGCGTTATGGTTACACTACAGTAATGGGATCAAACTAATGCCAGCAATGAATAAGAGACAGATTTATTCTACGTTAAGTACTTGTTATCTGAACTTACTTTAAAATAAACTGTTTTTACTCTATATGTTCATATTGAATCCACTGCCCATGAGAATCCGATCGTCGCGTCATATGAACCTAAAGCCTTTCTCAATAAATTGACTGTAAGCTTTTTCCAATATGATCATATTTACGATATGTTGATGATCTTTCCGAGTATTGTCGCATACGCTAAGTGACTTTTCAAATTATGATATTTATTTATAGTTTCTAAAACGATGTTTTTCCATTTTTTATTCTCGCATCTATGTAGCACATTTACGGACTCAAACCAATTTTGGCATTCGTGTGTAGTATATGGTCATCTGCATACATTTCCTCACAGTCTAGCCTCGTATTGAAGATAGATTGCTTTAAATGTTTTTCGCGAAGGGGATTTTTGTCGACTTATAATTATTATGCTCTGGTTTCATTGATTTGAACGACTGCTGTGGGGGAATATTTGGACGTAGATACACATTTTCCGTCTTCATCTTTATTATCTCTTTATTAAATTTAGATTGTTCATTATACAAGTGTTTATTGTTTGCACATTTAAGAAAATACATTGTGTAATACGAACTCTTTCGTATGTATAAAATCTTTAAAAGAATTTAAAATGTAAGTATAGCAGCTAGCTGCATAAATGTTCCCAGCCTGTATTCTTACAAGCTTTTTGTTGGCTGTTTCCGAAACTTTACTGCACCCGTCACGTTGTTGACACGGAACTTTCTACACAAATTAATGTCTTTGTTGAGGAGTATAATGGCATCGTGGCTAGAGGTTTGAATTTTTGTTCATTTTCTTCGCTTTTCTTAAAAATATTCTAGACTTACATTGATTTGACAATGAATATTCAGGTAAATGCATTCATATTTGAATCGTATTATATTATTTTACGTCCATAATAATTAACAATATTATTAACCTAAGTAACATAGTAACAATAATAATAAAAAAATTTAATGAATTTAAAACGTTTGGTCCCTGTGGCAGTGTACCTTTAAAGCTGACAGCATTTCCTCACTGTATTGCAATACTTATTCGTTCTTTTTACGTGATTTTGGCATTATTTATATCCTTGTATTTAAAATTAATTAAAATAAAAGCCAAAATACGTTCGTGCCAACGTGCGATAGAAAGGAGTATTCTCGGAATAAAATTACGCGACAAACATAGAAGTGAAAATATTCGCAGAAAAACCAATATTATTGATGCTGAGCAATATGCCCTTAAACTTAAATGGAGATGGGCAGGCCACGTAGCCCGTTGTACAGACGACAGATGGTCTGGAACAGTAACAGAATGGAAGGGTCCGAAAGGAAACAGAAAGAAAGGAAGACCAATGGAGCGATGGGCCGACGGGATCGAGAGGGTAGCTGGCAGAGATTGGATGACGATGGCGAAAAATAAAGTAGGGTGGAAAAAGTTGGAGGAGGCCTTCTCCCGGACAGGGGCCGCATCTTAGAAAAACTAAAATTTTTCTTTTTATTTCAATCAAATGTATGTCAAAGATGTGGAATGAAGGCTTATTATTATTATTATTATTATTAAAATTAATTACGATTCTTCAATGTATATTTATTTTAAATGTTCATCGGTCAGCTATCTCCCAATTCTATTGTTAAACACAGTACTAATTGTTATTGTTTCTGTTAGAATATTAAAAAATATATAAATATATATAATACTAAGACTAAAATATTAGCTCGTGTATGGCTTAGACAAATACTTGAGCTTTCTTGTACTTTACAGTATAAGTGTTTAATATTTATGATAAAGCGTTTGAAGTGTGAAAAATCGCGTGGAAAACATCGTTTATTTTGTTTCTTTCGTCCAATTTATTTATATAATAGGAAGCAAACGGGCAGGACACACCTGATGTTAAGTGAAACCGCTGCCCATGGACACTTACATTGCCAGAAGGCTCACAAGTGAGTTGCCTGCCTTTCAAGAATTGGTACGCTCTTTTCTTAAAGGAATTTAACCGATAGACTTTGGATTCAGATTATTATATTTATTTCGTTATATTTTTTTTTTCTAACAGGGAAGTCATCAGCTTTTTGTATTCATGCCCTCGACTTTTGGGTCTAAGACATTTCGGTTACTTCACTTAGTTAAAAGCCACCGCTCAAGCAAATAAGGCAATTTATTATGATGTTAGTAAGAACGGTCATTTTTATATCTCCATAATTTAGTGTATACGAACCAATTTGCATAGTTGGGCTAGTTAAATAACTTTGTCTACAAAACAAATGCACATTAAGAAGTACTATCGAGAGATTTTCGGCTATGTTTTATTTATTCCTTATAAAATAAAAAAATAGCATTTTTAATTAAGCTGTTCCACGAATGTACCATACAAGAAACAGGAATTCATAAAATATCACATGTTATTTTTCATAATTATGTATTATTCTCATAAAAATTTTGAGTCGTTTTAGCGTAGTGGTTAAGTCGGCGATTCTCAAGCCTGATTGCGTAGATTCAATACGACCAATAGTTTTTTTTGTACACAATAAGTATTTGTTTTTAGTATATATAAATAACTCTTGGAATTCAGCGATGTAAAAAAATTAGACTTCTACTTGCATAATAAATATAATTAATTTAAAAAAAGGCATACAGCTCCATCTGGGAGTTTGTATATCTAAGTCATCCAAACATGTTTGAATTAGATTGTCATCTTTGACACCCTATTCCACAATAGAATTAATGTTTCAAAGGGCTTTTGATGGGGCTTAGGAACTAAGCGAGCAAATTCGTGGTTGGTCGAACATTGGTTTCTTAATGTCTAATATGATTGTTTGTCATTATCCACTCGTTACTTTAATTGTAGTCGAATTGTAGCAACTATTTAGTGTTAATAATGATTTTTTAATTTAACACATAAAACCTAGTCCCTATCGATACGTATTATAGCGGAACTAGCTATTCACGTCAAGTGGTTAATGTGATAATTTCGCATTTCTATCCGTTTAGAATGTTTTATTTTAATGTGTATTCGTTACTCGTACCAGAAATAATTTATTGGTTGTTTTGTTATAATATTTAAAAAATGATAGTTTTGCGATTTGGTTATTCGAATAATCTAAAAACAATCATAATAATTCAGTGGCGCTGTGGTTGTGGCCTCCAATCGCGTTTTTTTTGTCATCATCGTATTCTTTCAAATAAATAGCGTCAACAAGTTCAGCCATCCGACACATTCTTTATACAATTGTTTTACATACATTTATGTATTCACCATAGGAAAAATTCTTAAAAAAATCAATGGCGCTACAGCCTTTTTAGGTCTGGGCCTCAGATTTCTGTATCTGTTTCATGATCATTTGTAAATCGAATAGGCAAGTAGGTGATCAGTCTTCTGTGCCTGACACACGCCGTCGATTTTTTTTGGTCTAAGGCAAACCGGTTTCCTCACGATGTTTTCCTTCACCGTTTGAGCTAATGTTAAGAAGTCTTAGTTGCGCCAAAAAAAATATAATAAAAAATCTATTGGTGAACCACCAACCAAAGCATTGCGAGTTGACAGTTGCACGCTTAAGCCACTAGCCCCATACTGTTCTGAAAACGAATGGTACTTTAATGCATTATTAAGCCAGGATGCCGATAATAACTGGCTTTGATGTTAATGTTGTTGTACAACTAATAAAAAATGACTATCTACTAAATCACTAACTAAAAATTACGAACTAATAAAGAACTATACATTTTTTATAAAATATATTCTCTATGATTCTGTGGTATTACGAGTGTTATAATTATTTAAATTCCTTTAGTAATAAAGTCATCAGTTATAAATGAAATAATGAAGTTAACGCATATGAAATATGATTAACTAACAGTAAAACAGTAAATTACAAACTTTATGGCTCCATTCATACTCGTAAACTTGTAACGAAATTAAGCATTATTTTCTGAACACAGCAATAATTAAGAAATTAGCTACGAACAAGCAAAAATGGCGAAGCAACAATTTACATTTCGTTGTAATAATGAAACTTAGGGCCACTGAAACAATTTTTTACGTTACCTGTAACCGACATCTTATAAGATATAATACTGTAGTCAAAGTTGGAAGTCAAAAACAATTTATCTTATATATATTATCATTCAAATAATTTATATAATATCGGATATTGCGATTACTGCTCGGTGGATAGTTAATCAATAAATCGCTTTTAATGTCTTTTTTACGCTTATGTTGTCGATGTATTATTAGTAATTGACTTAAAAAGTAACTCCCTTATAAATATTAAATCAGTCTGATTCTCGTTTTAAATTTTACAGAAAGAGTTAAATCAGAAGAACATAAGTGAAAGCGTTGACAATTTGACTCAGTTACTTTTTATGAATAGGTAAAGACATGTTACATTATGGACTTTATTTATATGCCGTTTGATTTGGTACTTATTACTATGGTACTTTTTTATGTACTATTTCATTTAAAAAAATTATATCCTTCTGCAATCACGCTTATTTAGAAGTACCGGAGAAATCGAAGCTTAAAACATGGCAATTTGAGCCCACACATTGAGAGTGTCCATATCACTTAAGAGCGGTGAACCTCCTGTCTTTTGCCCTCGGTTCTATGAACCAAAAAAATGCTTTTTTCACGTATCAGCATCTAAATGCCACAGTAACCAAAGGGTAAATTTATTATTGTATATTAGTTTTATATTATTTCTTAAGTATTAATATTTTGAAGCGTAGGAATTATACTTTATAATGCGTACACGCACGCATTTACATACGTTTAAAAAAAATATCGCTCTAATTTGTAAATAAGATCATCCGTATTGTGGCAACCCTGAGAGTTCTACAATAAAAAAGTTAATAAAATCATATTTAACTGTTACACTGGGGTTCATTAGAGAGTTGAACGCTCGCAAAGTATTTAATGAACCTAGCGAGTTTATGACTAACTAGTCCCATTAATTTATGGGTCCTTTGATAGTATTATGTAGGGTCAGGCGAAAATAATACTTAGAAACACGTGCTGGCTGTTTAATCAGGTTAATTAATGTTTAATTAAGAATTATAATACGGTCTAAATAGGATTGGTTTATAATATTATAGTATATTTATGTTATCGTGAACACATTACAGTTTCTAAGACTTCCGTCTGATTTGGATTTCGATTGAGATGAATATAGTAACTTGTATACTTTAATATATATACTTCCTTAAACATATTGTAAAATAATTTATAGCAAAAATATTTCACATTAATTCCTTAGCCTTCCCAAACCTTTTGCAACCTGTCTGCCTAATGATTATGTTTCGTCACCATGTCTTTTTTAATTATAAATAATATTATGTACATTTTACGAGTTTCAGATGTGCAAATATAATTTAATATAAGCAATTGATACACCAAAGCTATTACAGCCTTAAAATCATTTTACACTTTCGCTTTTATCACCCTTCGAAGCTAATAAATTAATCTTAACATCAAATTTAGTAAGAGGACATAAACGTCATTGCCACATCCAAATCTTTTGTCGCGCCAGCATCCTGTCATATGGGCAATTAAGCTTAATTACTTAATTAGTCCACTCTGTAAACCCCTTTTGTACTGTTTATTATTTACAACGGTTACCGAGTTTGTGACGATATAGTTAAACTGACAAGTAAAAAATTTACCTTAACCATGATCAAGATACATAAGGTAATCGTTTGTATATTATATTTCTCATATTAACAAATTTTGGTATAGGAAATGGCGTAATGTAATATAATAATAACCACTAACGCGTACCTTTTAGATATGGGATTCGGTTTTCTGTATTTGTTTGATGAAGTTTTTTTCTAATAGGCAAGTAGACGATCAGCCTTAAAATAACTGGCACTGCCGGGAATCGAACCTTCGACCTTGACTGAAGGCAACACTGCTCGATTAGTGTTTAATTACGTGGCCATCTTAATATGTTAGATGGCTAATGGAATCTTCACTTCTAAATAAGGGTTTCTTTTCTATCAACGTGGCAACACCCAAAAAGGGTAGTCAACACAGCTTATGGACACACATTTTAGTGGACCGGCCTTTGAGGGATTACCAGTATAATAGTGTAATGATAGATTCATGCGGCTACTGTATATGTTTAGAGGCTATTCGTAGCTACATTGTATACTTTATCCATTACTATGTAAATGCCAAATTTAATATAAATTCTATACCATTGTCAACAAAGAATATTGTTAACAGGAAACCTATCAAAGCCCTTTATAAATCTCTCTTTATTTGGCTTCATATCTTTTATGTAAATCTTTACACCATTTAGAAACTTTTGTAATAAAGGCACACCACAGTTTTATTCAGTAATTACTTCTCAACTTCAACAATCACAGGCTAAATTGAAGTCAAAAGTTACAATAAAGGCTCGTTAATACTTCAAAGCGTATAAAAATGTAAGAATCAAACATATTGTTTGAACTTCTATAAAGACGTAATAAAAACGCGGAGTAATATGAGCTAAACTTGCAAACTTCACGAGGACACACACTCATAATCTCAATATTTTTACGAGTTTTCTTTCGAGAAATTTTAATAAATAATACCTTTCAGTTATGTTTACGTGCCCCGCTAAAAGATACGCTTACTTTGTTCTTATCAATATTTCCTATCTGTAACAAATAATAAATGACTCGAGAGGCTCCTTAACTTCGATAAATAATAGGGATTAGAGTAGACACTGTCAGAGAGAGAAATGTATTCAACATTTTCTGTTCGTGAAAAATAAATTTACGGTTTTTTGTTGCTTATACGCGATGCACATGACTTTGTTCATGTGGAGTTTTTGCCACGAAAAGAAGATTCGTTGAATTTAGTGACTTTTCAGCTTTAATAGTGTAGCTTCAGCCATCAAATTGAAGTAACTGTTACCAAGGTACCATAGGCCCCATAATCACTCAATTTTAAGGGTGTCTCCCTCATGCGGCATTATTGATAAATAGCAAATATCTGTAAGATATATACTTATCCGTCTGATTTTATAAACCGTTTTGTTTTACTTTATACATGAAAAAACTTATTTCACCCAATATACATTTATGTCGGTAGCAACGCAAAGCTAGAAATATCGAACAGATTTTTTTCTTTAAGAAATAGAGTGTTTTACGAAATAGGAGGCAAGCTAGCAGGAGGCTCATCTGATGTTAAGTGATATCGCCCATGGACACTCACATTGCCCGAAGGCTCGCAAGTACGTTTCTTGAAGGACGCTAAGTCGAATCGGTTAGAAAATACTTCAGTGGGACGCTGGTTCCACACAGTGGTGATGCGTTATAAAAACTGCCTTAAGAAACTCTCAGTTGTGGACAATTCCTAATATGTTTAATTCACAAAAAAAATCTAGTGGCAACGCACGAATAATGTCGTATAATCAAAATTAATATACATGTATTTTCATAAAATACGTAATATACAACTAATATCTAGTGTAACAAAATTTAACTGTCAAGAGGCTGCAATGTATTGTAGAGAAATGCACCTGCTTCTGAGATTGGAATATGTATAAGCATACGACACATTCCCCTTCTTGCTTATGCTATGTTATATTCTAAAGGTAAAAGTTGGTACGAGTTGTTGGTGCCAACTACGGCTAAAATATATTCTTATATTTAAATTTTATACACACAAATTCTTCCAAGACTTCTTCACTTACACTGCAAATTTTTACTATTATTATTACTACATTATTTACCATTTTTGAGGCGCAAACTAACTGTTGTGGTCTCTGGCATATTGACCAGCGCCGTGGAACACGTCTAATCCATAACGCGCACTGATGTATTCCTTATTAGTTTCTTTCTTTCTATTTTTTTTTAATATTATTTGTTGGGTTTGTGTTTTTTTTTTAGTAACAAATGTTATGTCTATATATTTTATAAAGAATTTTTAATACACACAATATACAATATACACGAATATACAATCTGAATCATCACAGAAATATTAATGTATCAAGTAAATCCTTCTACGCTAAATGGTTACTATAGAATTTTAAAAATGTGTACAATTTTGGGCGAAATAATCTATTGTGTTGGAAGGCAGAAGAATCCTGAAAATGAATTATCCAAAAATATATCCAAATAGAAAATTGAATTATTAGTTAATTATGAATATGTTATCAATGATAAATTCTGCCATTTTTACTAAAAACAAACAAAGTACAGTAAGCAAAGTACAGATTGTGTCATAAAACTTTGGTACATAATGTATCTTTCACCATGTTAAGCTAAACGAGATCTCAATATAACTTCTTTGTTTCAGATAAAAGAGGACCCAATGTGAGTGGAAATAAAGATGGGCTTAAAGTATCTGATCCTAATGATAGCTTTCGCAACAGTCGAAATAAATCTCACTGAGAGTCGTCAAAATGATAAACGCAGATGGAAATCCGAAAAGTCCCCTTATTCGCATTTCGTTAATATTTGCGATATTCAAGACAGAGCATCAAAAGTGCATTGCTATTGCGAAAGTATAAAAATAAAAACAGCAACGAAAGCTGACTGTTGGGTTTTTAATGGTGGCATTGCAGAAGATGACCCCTTCTGGTCCAACTTTTATTCTCAACCGAAAATTGAACGGCTAACGTTCAATGTGAGGACGGATGGTGGCCTCACATTTATTCCAGCCAAAGTTATTGTACGATTGGATCATTTGCAATACTTAAATATTCAGTACGCAAACATATACAGTATACCATCCTTTGCATTCACAAATTCAACGACGCTAAGGGAAATAACGCTGCATAAAAATAAAATTGCGAAATTAGAGAAGATGTCATTCGCTCATTTAATTATGTTGGTGAATGTGAGTCTTGTAGAGAACCAGATTTCGGAGATAACAAAAGATGTATTCTACATCTTACCTAATTTACAAAGACTTTATCTTTCAAAGAATACAATAGAAGTTTTACACGACGGATGTTTTAAGCATTTGAACAATTTAATCAAACTTGACTTGAATAATAATTTGTTGACTGTTGTAATCAGAGAGAATTTCCAGGGGCTATCTAATTTGATTACTTTGGATATGCGAAATAATAAATTGAGTATGATAGGCGATCTTGCGTTCGCAGAACTTTGGGGTCTTCATGAACTTTATTTAGATGGGAATGAAATAAAGTTCATTTCGGAAAGAGGTTTTGGTGGCTTGACACAACTTAAGAAACTTTCCTTAGCCAATAACAAGTTAGCGACGCTGGATGACGGAGTGTTTGATGATATACAAAAGTTGAGTATTTTGGATTTACGAAACAATAACTTGGAAACATTAAAACACGAGACGTTGAGGAACGTTATAGATAATATGAAATCGAATTATGCGTTAATCTCTCTTGACGGTGAGTTTTCTTTCGTCATTCTCTTTAAAGTTATTTATTTTTCTTTGATGTACTACATATATTTGTTATGTTAATTAGTTTATAGATTAAGATCAGTTCTTAGTATAATAGCAAATAATTTAGATAGATTTAAGGTAACGAATAAATCTAATAAGAGGGACTCCAGAGTAATATAGCAGCCAACGGGTTACTATCTACTTTGAGGTCATGCTCATATCCATTTGTGGATACACTCTTTTCTTTGGTAGATTATCTAATTATCATTATAAAATATCTACAGAGACATACAAGGCGAAGGCAACGGCCAGATAAATGAAAGCATTCATTTCAGAAGGCATTGCAAAATCTTTTTATTCAAATCTTTAAGTTTCTATACACAAATATGCATTATAGACGAAATTAAAGACAACTAATTAGTTAAATTATTCATAACATTTATAAATTATTGGAGGTGTTCAAAATGTTGCGTTTAATTACATCAGAAGTTAGTTACCCAAAGTTAGAAACTTAACTGCTCAGGACGCACGCCCCTACGTTCCTTATTAACTTTCAACAACTACCTACGTTTGAACAACTTAACTACCTATACAAGTTGTGTTAATTACATCTAATCATTTGCCTAATAATGTAGCGAAGAGAAAATTTAATGAGAATTTTGAATTATCTTTAAAATATTATATCAACGCAAAAAAAAATTAGTACGAAAAAGTAGGTTCTATATATTTGTATTTGCTTTAAGCCGAAATAATAAAATAGACTCGAAAAACGCAGCGTTTTTTGCATATCACGCCTATGTTGGCACAGTTATGGTATCCTTTTATAGAAATTCGGTAAAGGCGATTTAAATTTTTTATAATATTATTCATAAATTTTATTGTACTCGCATTTCGTGCGGTCCTTCTCTGAGCATATCAATGATATGTCACAACTATGTAACATTCATTGCTATGCAGATGACAGCACTGGAGATACTCTTTATACTGGCCGGGCAGATTGTCGATGAGTACCGGAATAAACTTGTGTCTGAAGTCTGAGTCTCGGGTTGGTATAGACTAAATCTAGTCCAAATTAACCACAAAAAGACACAAATATGCGCGTTATCCGTAAAAAAACACCCTTCCTAGCTACTGCTCTCTTCGAAGACACACTTCTCAAAGCTACAGCCAGCATCGGAATACTTGGAGTTACCATAGCGAATGACGTTCAGTTTCGCGGTCATTTAGTGTGAAAGGCTAAATTAGCCTTCAATAAGCTTGGTGTGCTTAGCAAGGCAAGACAGTTACAACGCTTACAACTGTATAAAGCGCAAATTCAACCCCATATCTCACCTCTGGGTGGGGGCTCCCCAGTACCAGCTCCTTCCACTTGACCGTATCCAACGAAGAGCGGTTGGAATCGTTGATGACCAATCCCTCTCCGAGCGGTGGTATTGGATCTATGGGGAGAAAACCACTACAGTTCACACACAGTGATTCTAAACGGGGCAATAGAGTACCAACCTCTTATAGCTGCACCATGTGACAGAATCACTAACCAACTAATATTCAACAAGAAATATCTTATACAACTGAGAGAAGAGGAGCAGGATCAGTTGCCCCTGAATGAGCTACGTATATACACTGATGGTTCAAAAACAGGGTGTGGCTCAGGCGCTGGTATTTTCTCCTTTGATCTCAACATCAAAATACACCTACCTCTGGGCACACAAAGCACAATTTTCCAATGTGAATGTGTCGCTCTAACCGAAGCAGCCAGAGCCGTACAGCGGATAGGAGTTAATGACTTTTGCATTAAGCTCATATCCGACAGTGCATCCGTGCTGATGGCGCTCGGTAACGAAAACACAAACAGTAAATTAATACTGGAGTATTACGAAGCACTGGAGGCAATAGCTCTAAAAAATAGAGTTACCTTACAGTGGATAAAGGGACACAGTGGCTCTCTCGGCAACGATGCTGCCGACGAGCTTGCGAGAAGAGGCTCTGGTGTGATGCCTGCTGGCCCGCATCCGCTCCTCCCCTTGCCCTTCTCGCTAGTTCGAACCTGGATTCGCCAGAGATCCGCTGAACTTCAGAATCAACGATGGTCGCGAAGTGTAGATTGCAAACAGTCCAAAATGGCTCTGCCGGCTGTGAAGCCGCAACTTACTAAGCAACTTCTAAACCTGAACAGAACCAATCTGAAAACAATGATCGGGACAATCACGGGCCAATGTCTCCTTAATAAACATCTTTTCGTCCTAGGCGCGACAGACAGCCCCTTGTGCAGAGGCTGTTTCAGCGCAGAGGAATCAGTCACCCACGTAGTCCTGGAATGCGAGGCTGTGGCTAATCAACGTACAAAAATCCTCGGAACAGTGAGGTCGCTCCGCGAAGCCTGTAAAGTGCCCGGGAGACTTCTGTGCTTCTCGGCGTCTCTCAGGGTTCGGTTTTAGGGCCAACGCTGTTCTTGATATATGTCAATGAAATGTGTAATACCAAAATCAATAAAGGTATCATCACTTGTTATGCTGATGACATGGCACTAACTTTTTATGGGGATACATGGGAGGAAACTTATAAAAACGCTGAAGCGGATCTTCACAAACTTAACGCGCACTTAACCAGCAGTCAGCTAACTATTAATCCATCTAAAACTAACTTCATAACTTTTGCTATACGTGATAAGAGCCAACTCCCCTCCAATCTTAACATAAAATTACACAAACTAAATTGCAATTGTAGTGAAGACTGCGGCTGTGACACGCTGCTTAGGGTGAAACAGATTAAATACTTAGGTGTGATTATTGACCAAAATCTAAACTGGCACGCCCATGTTGATGCAGTAATAAAAAGGATACATAGGTTAAGCTGGATTTTTTGCAATCTACGTCATGTAGCGGAACCAAACATCATATATACCGTGTATAAAACATTAGTTCAATCTGTTATCACCTACTGTATCATAGTGTGGGGTGGTTGTGCGAAACCCACAGTTCTAGCTTTAGTCTAGTTCACTTGAAAGAGCTCAGAGAGCAATTATAAAAATAATGTTACTAAAAAAGTTTTCCAACTGAAGAGTTGTACAAGTCTTGCAAACTACTGACCATACGCCAGCTCTATATTCTCCGTTGTGTCCTTAGGAGATACGCAACCTCTCCACATAAAACAGACACACCTCAAAAAAGGACCCAACATAATATAATAAGCTACACAATTTGCAAGACAATCTTTGCACGTAAGCAATACAACAATCGCTCAGCCTATCTCTATAATAGTTTAAACAAAACCCTTAGCTTTCATAATCTTACATACCATAAATGTAAAATAACTTTAAACCATTGGCTCGGTACACTTAACTACAACAAAACAGAAGCAATGTTAAATCATCTAATATAATTTTTTCCTTAATCCATCTTTTCATGCAACACGCGCACACATTTGTTTCGTCTTTCACAAACACATTACATAGTCATCATAATATATTCATATATTTGTTTATTTTTATTTATTTATTTTTATTTTTTAAACCAATTGTGTTGGTTGATTAAACTTTGTAAATTTAAAGAAGAGCGAAGCTTCCCTGTCACAGGTCTCTGACTTACTAGGGAGGCCTCTATCTGAGTTGTATTGTACATATATCTGAACAAATAAAGAATTTTGATTTTTTTTTTAATTTTTGGAAGGAGTTAGGCTGGCTAAATTAGCCAGGGCTTTTACGCACAACGGACCGACTACGCGTCTAAGTGCGGACATTAAGTTCACCCTACCTTACCTTACCTTACCGGCTTGATCTCTTGGCGTTGCATAGAGATGTGGGATCACTCTGCATCTTCTACTGCATTTATCATGCAGAGTGTTGTTAGATTTAATACCGTAGCCGAGTTTCATCATCGGACGTCGAGGCAGAATACGAAATTCCGCCCGTACCATCTCGACGTCCGTCATTCCACAACTGGGCGTTTTTTAAGGCAGTTTTTGCCGCGTACCATCACTATGTGAAAGTAGTTGACGACTGAAGTATATCCGAACCAATTCGACTACGGGTTCTTCAAGAAAAGGCCGTATCAATTCTTACAAGGCCGGCAACGTACTCGCGGTGGTAGGTGGTAGGTGGCGATATCACTTAACTATTAAAAAAAATGATGAGATGTTATGAACGTGAAGAAAATCATCACGAACCGACATGTCTCAAAACCAAAAAAATTAATACATGTTTCATGGAGAAGGCTGATCTCCTACTAGTATATGGAATTAAAATGATCAAAGATATGAATCAGATAGGGCTCGGCATTTAGTGACCAACTTATTGAACCACCTTTCCAGAAGTTAAAGATGTTAGACGATTATTCGATTCTATTCGCTTTCATGGCAATTAAATAGTTATGTTATTATCATGGTAACAAGATTAAGTGTTTGAAAAAGAGAAAGAAATCTCACACAAGAATATGTACAAACACATTTTCCGTAATTTTACTAGCCTCCATACTTGCAAGGTTATTTGTTACTTCTACGCAACAAATATTTCCGTAAAACTTGGCTATTAAAATAGTCTCCTTAACGTAGTAATGGGAAAAACACATGTTTTCTCTGCATTTTTAGAAAGAAAAGCTTTATAACCAATACATTGTTACGCATATAAACTTAGTGACCAACTGAGCCACGGAAGTGGTCCCATTAGATGTAGCAAGTGACATTTTAATGGAGTGTATTTCGTGTCGTAAGATATGGCCGCCGCAAAATTGCTGGCTGCACTTGCATTTTCAGATATGATTTAATGTATTACCAGCGTTCATTATTTATTTCTGTACACTATTTATAGACTAGAGGGTTATTAGTTACTCGTTATATATTTTACAATGGTTTTCAATGACCGTTATGAGCCGTTATTTAAGATTAAAATAAACGTACTAATATACATTTACCTGGGAAAATTATATACATCTTAAAAACAGTCATTAACTTATCGTTATATAGGACTTTGAACACATCGTTAACTTCATAAATGCGAAGTTGACATGGCCTTAAGATGAAATCGGTTATTTAGGATTTGTATAATTAACTAACTGAAGTTTATAATGACTTAAATAGCTGCTTAATTTCAACCCACTCACGGTCGACAATCTAAATAACGGCTAAATGGAGTCCTTTAGCCGTTATCATGACACCTTACATGTCACACACACTCACTCGCTCACATGCACCCAAACACTCATTCATTCACTAACGTGTGTTGAAAATAGTTAAAAAATACTGTATTATAAGTTTGTTAAAAATTAATTTTTTAAGTGAAGTGCTGGGAACCCTGACACGTGTTTTTTACTTAAAATATTTATTTAACATAACAATTAACCATGGGCAAGGACAATGGTGATACTATAGTATTTAGTGATAAAGATTTTATAGTGCTACATAAATGCATTACGTAACATACTAATGTAGGGCCACACGGGAGGACTAGTTATCAGAATCTTACTACGTACATTGTCGCAGAACGACTCATGGAATGTCCAACAGCATACTTATTATAAAACAATCTAAGTCGAATTTGTTCGGAGATACTTCAGTGGGTATCGGGTTCCACAATAAAAAATGTTGAGCTGTCAAACGAACTGTGTTATTTACACAAGTTAAATTGCCTCTGTCGCTTATTTATCATAATGACACTTGGTGACCGCACGGTGATCTTTTATACTTTCTGGTGTTATCAGTATTGGGTCAAGAATGGCATACTAGTTTTGTTACTGGGACTGTATTCGATCTTCATCGTTATCGTTGTTATGGCACGCTGTTATCATACACGCACAATACTGCACGTGCTTAATAGTAATTTAAAAGGCGTCATCATTAAAACTAAAGCAATGTGATTTGCACTCTTTTAACATACATAATCCTTCGTCTATTTCTGTCAAATCATGTTTGTGCTGCGATGAAAAGAGACAAATGAGCACTTTATTAAAGGTACAGGGATCTCTTACATTTATGTTATTTTTTTAACTACTACAATTTATTCACAGGTAACAAGCTAACCTGTGACTGTCGACTATCCTGGCTGCACAAACTCCGTGATGAGACTAGAAGCAAACGCGTCCGAGCCTCTCTCAACCGCCTGAACTGTATCATGGATAACAAACTAAAAACCAACTTGATCAACTTTAAAACCCAAAAGAACGAACCGAACAAAGTAATTGCTAAGACCGACAGAACCTACGATGAAGACGACTTCGAAGAATATGACGACACTTTACAAGATCAGGACACAGATTTAGATTTAAAAATCGAATACCGTAAAAAACTACTGGACATTCCTAAAGATTTATTACCTTGTCCTAGTAAGCTTATTTCAGAGGCTTCTTACTCGCCCCCTACTCAGGACGAGGTAAAATATTACAAAACTTCCGGAAGTCAAACATTACAATCAATTTTAAATTTAACTATTGTGTGTGTTTTTGTTGTTATGTAAGCATTAACTAAACTATAATATATATTATATTAGCTTTAGCATTATATATGTTAAATATTTTAGGCATATTTTGTGTTAAAAATAAGAGTGCGCCCGAATATAGGAAAAAATATAATATTCACTGTCAATGGTATCGTATGTATGGGTGTATAGGAGGAGTTTTAATATTCATTTTATAAATAAGAAATAATTCGTTATATAATAAATAATATTGTAAATATAGATTTAAATAAATTTACACTTAATAGTTTCAAAGAAATGTTTTCTTTATTAAAGAAATAAGTTAGTGTTCAGATTTAGATGTAAAAGTTTAAATCGTTGTTATCTTTTTAATGACGTATAATCTTAAAGTTAAATTGAGATTATACGAGAAACTGTTGATTAAATTGCTTTCACTACCCAATGATGTCTTAAAATGAAAGTTGAGAATTTATTGTACAGAAATAGTGCTGTATTTTAATACACATTTTATGCTAATGCTTTGAAACATATTTTAATAACTTTAAATTAGTGTAATTATAATTTTATTCCAAATTATAATGCTAAAAAGCTGACAGTTGTATATCATTTGTACTACACATTTAAAGAAAACTTCTTTGACGGCATATATGTGGTCATCATGTCTGCACTCTCTGATCACAACTGCTGTAGCACTCGAAATGACAAATTTTATCTCTTAAGGAAGTTTTATTTAAAGGCCAACATAAGGCTAAAAGATTTACGTTAACATTCGTCATTAAATATGCCTTGTAATTTAGATTGTACATAAAGAATTAAAAAATCTATGTATTTAATTCAGATTGCGAAATAAATTGGTACTTTTTCTGTGATGTTTTCTTTATACATTTTTGATAAAAAAAAACATGGGGATGTTGAAACACTCCTTTCACCATCATCCTTCTATAGACGCTACGACCTCTTGGTCTTGACTCTTAGGGTGATCTTGAAGGTGATCATGCGACTGTGCGAGTATTAATTGCATTGAGGTCTTGATTTGCCTTTACTGTAGTTCAATAACAGAATTTAAAAGGCGAAGTGTATTAGCCTACCTTTTTATCTACCTGCTTGGGTGCCCTTTTTCATGGCAGTCTGTTGATTTACACATTTTATCTTTATGATAAAAAGAAATCTTAGCAACAGCTTACTGGAAGACCAAATACAAAAGCAGTTTTACATTTAAAAACATAAACAGACGGTGCGAACTTTGCAATAAACATTGCTATTATCATATGATATAATTCAATATGTATGTCTTACTAAGTATTATATTCCCATAGAGCGAGAACCATATGAGTCGATTTTGGGTATACCTATAAGTTTTAGGAATGGGTTTGGGGTTATACAGTATTGGGAACTGGGTGGAGTCACTTAACAAACACATCAACCAAATATCCATTATGTCAATACTGTCCAAGCTTCCATGTAACTTTAGTTAATAATTAAAATTTACTTCCGTTTTGTTAGTTTCAAGTACAAATACAATTAAATAACACAATACATAATATACCTACTCTAGCAAAGTCCCGGCAAAAAATTAAAACATATTTTTTTCGAAATGTCCTTTGGCTTTTATACGAGACTTTAATCTGATTGGTTTTCAAGTGAAATTTCGCCACTGCTTTCTTCAAAGACTTTTTAATAGAGAGAATGTCGCTGTGTCGTTAGAGCATGCCATGCCTTCTTCTGTCATGTCTTACCATAATTTGAAGTCAAAAGGGTTGAGGTACGGGGTAGATGAGGGCCAATCTTCAGAACTTATAAAGTCCGGAACGCTGGTTTCAAGCCAGGCTTCGCTAGTTCTTGCCTTTTGGCCAGATGCAGAATCCTGCTGGAAAGTCCACGGTATATTTTAAAAAAGAGTAGTTGCTGAGAGATTTCACAACCTGATCCAAGAGACTGTATTTTGGCTGTTACACTTTGGTTGAAGTTTCCTCCTCCTCCTTTGTCACAAAAATGTAGTTTTGTAACTCCTTGATAAGACACACTCCACCAAACCATCGCAGATGCACACATCACATCTTCTGTTTTGATCAATGCACCAAACCCAGTACTTATCAAAAAAATAAGTTATAACTGCGTTATAACTGCGTCAATAATAAAAATGTTATTAATAATTAGTGAATTAAAAAAATACTTATAAGTCAACAGAAAAATACTTCAACTGTGACACAACTCCAAATTATGAAAAATATGAAAATATATCATTCTAACAAACAAATTGAACCGTAAGTAAATTGTCCGGTAACTAGATTAAAATTAATAAATTCAAAACGTTAACATTTTCCCCTTTAAGTGTAACAGATGTTGTATAATTTTTTCCCATAAAAATCCGGAAATTAAATCGGTAGGGCTTTTACGGAATCTTTTATGATACCGCTTTGTACTTTTTACTTCCTAATTTTAATATTATGTAGGTTTTTGGAGGGATGTTTTGTTTATACAAACCACTGTAAACAGATTTTACGCTTAATATTTGACGTGGAGGAATTTAATAATATTAATACTTACGTTTTTATTCGCAATCGACGTTGTATGAATTTTTTCAAAAAAGTTATTAATAATTAAAAAAATGTAAACCTATATGGTGAAAAAGAAAAGAAACTGTGTTATATAAAATCACCAAATTATAAAAAAATCAAACTACACTTGTTATTACTAACTACACCCCCTTGTGGTCTATATATAAAGATATACTATAATCCAATATCTGAGATTTTCTGGACTCTTTTCTTCAAAATATCGAAACGGGACAAACAAATACATTTAAAACGGTAAAATAAAGAAATTATATAACCGGAGTAATTCACAAGGCATATATTTATGTAAGAAAGAAAAATAAAGAAAAGAAAAACTTAAGTTGGCGCCTGCTAGATAGTACTGGTGACCCCAGAGCTGGTGCTTTCCTCGCTCAAGGAATAAGTATCACAATACAACGAGGAAATGCTGCCAGCGTTAAAGTTAGACTACCGCAGGGGCCAAATTGTTTGACTTTGTTTTAATTATATTTTTAATTATTTTAATGATTACTTTGTTGGTTATGAAATTTGTAAATACAAATTAAACGTAGCATGATTAAATGATTTAATATATTAAGTTGAATAATAACTGGTTAGGATTTAAGAGAATCACACTAGGTTTTTAGTCTTCATTAATTAGAATAAAACAACATGAGCACAAAAAAATTACATAAGCTTCAACCACAGAGCTATAACGAACATAAGATTTTATTTAATATTTTACGGCTACATTAATGTAACTACGTTGGCTCTGGCTCTCAATAAGTCCTGCGCATTAAGTTAAAAACCAACCGTTAAAAACAATAAAATCTTTTAAAATATTTTGTGCAATATATTTAATTCAGTGTAAACCAGAAGTGAGAATAAAATACGAACCTATTTCGATTCTCATATTAAAAAGTCGAGATCAATTCGTGAATCGATTAATCTTTCCTAAGGGTGATCTCTATTTAAGGCACCCCTGTTATAAATAGCCTATTTAGGGCCCCAAGAAGGACCTATTAGTCTCGCACTAAGGGGACAACAGATGGCTGAAACATTAACAGCACGTTCACTAAGGTATTAAAAGATTTGTCAGTTTGTTATATGAAATAAAGTAATACGTTATTTGTTATATATGCACCCTTTGTAATGGAACAGACGCTGGGAAGGACTTTAAGATCAGCGCAATATTCTTGGTTCGGCCAAATATTGCATATTCGTGTTTTATGTCGTGATAAACAGATGTATTTATTTAAAATACTTTTATTTAAACTATCACGCTTCCGTTTCCGGCATAAGAAAATAAACAGGGCTGGAGTCCTCACGGCAACAAAGGAGTAGAGATCTGTGGGCCCTAAATTATTTTTTAAATAAATTGAACTATCGAGTTTTTCAGCCAATAATTTAATTGCGATGTTCATTTTTAGCCAATATATTTCACTAGTAATAAACAAATGGTCTTTATATTATTATTATTCTAAATAATATAACTTATTGTGAAACCAAGGAAATTCTTTTAGTATATAACAAACCTAAGAATATAGAGACAGATCAATGATTTCTATTAATATTTGGCTACCTAAGCTAATTTATCTTCAGAGCTGGTTTTAAGGCTGGTCAATCGGGGCTACAGCCCCAGGGCCACAACAATGAAAAGGACCCCGCAACTTCGGAAAAAAATCGAACAGGAAACAAGTTTTCTTTTGATATTCTTTTTCGCTGTTTTTTTACCTTTATCTATTTACAAACATGATAATCTTGTTAATCCTATATACTCAATATTAATTTTACTTATATTTCACTGCAGATCATTTGTCGAAAACCATTAAAAACTTAAAGAGACAAGCTTCAGAAGCGAAAGTACAATCTTCCACCACTTTATGAAGACGCGCGTATAATGCCTAGTTCGTAATAAATAATAATATATTTTAATTTCATTAAATTTTGACATTTAAACAAATTTACTTGCCTATCTCTATTATTTTTAGGAATCTGTATGTCCTTTTTTGACGAAGGCCTGCTCCAAATCCCGCCATTAAAAGCTGCACCGTTCCACTATCTGAAACTTGTATTCTTAATTTGACCTATTTCTCTTCTAAATTGTATTTCTCTTCTTTGTTTATTGTACCTTGGGCACCAGATTAGTACTTTTTGCTCAAGTTTTCCGCCCCGCCCATTTCCAAGTTCATTCATTTTTATCGTAACATCTGCTCCTTAGTTGTTCTTCTTTTGTACAGAACAATGGCCAACGGGCGTAAGGCTCACCTGATGTTAAGTGATGGACACTCTCAATATCTCGCGAGTACGTTGCCGGCCTTTTAATAATTAGTGCATTCTTTTCTTTTTTTCCAAAGTTGAATTGTTTTGGATATACTTCAGTGGGCAGCTAATTCCATATAGTTCTTGATGATGTCCTTCGTAATTACAAAATCTTAATAAAGATTACGTTCCGAGAACTTATAAAGATTATTATAGTCATTTACGTAGGTACTTATCACGTTTAAGTGTCAGCCTAACAGCTCGTAACTTGAATATTTGTTTTAATAAGAAAGTTTTGACGTTTATAGACGTTTTAAGTTATAATCCTTCAGCATCATAAACGTGAGGACAATAAGTTTAAATACGGATGCTCGTATGACGCGTGGCTCCGGCAAGTTAACTTGCTGACTGATGAAAGGTCAGATAACGGTTTTATTAACACTAACTTTGGCCCTTGTACTTCGGGGACATAGGGAAATAGTGCACATAATTTCAGAGCTTACAGTTGTGTAAATGTGATACTAGGTATCAAGTAATCCTGTTGTACGAAGTGCAATGTGTGTAATAGTAATATTATTTTAAAGTATGCGGCACATCGTATTTACATTTAGCGGGTTTTTTTTACTGGCGAACGGAGTATTAAGAAGAAAATTTTGTTTCACTCTGTCAATTTCCATAATCAGTATTAGTTTTATAGAGCAAGTTTGTTTGACAGGTTAGACTTAGTCTTCAGTCCAATAATATGTCAGGAGATATATTTAGGCATCTATTTTATTCATGTTTGAAGGCAAAATATCAAGGGTCAAAATACAACGTGTTATCGCGTACATTGCTGCGTTAGTACTGTAGTAGTATTAGTGCGTTGTTATTTTCTGGAACGGGAGTTACGATTTAAAAATGAAATAGCCGAAAATGTTTTATTATCTTATATATATAGGTATGATCCCTTGGCGTTGCGTAGAGGTGTGAGGTCATCTTCTACAGAATTTACCATGGAGGTATTTAGAGGAGGTATTCGGACTAACCTGCAGCTGAATTTCATCATTGGACGTCAAGGCAGAATACAAAATACCATCCGTATCACCTCGTTCCACAACTGACCGTTTCTTAAGGCAGTTTTTGCCGCGTACCGCCACTATGTGGAACCAGCTGTCCACTGAAGTATTTCCGAACCAATTCGACTTAGGGCCCGTCGAGAAAAGAGCGTACCAATTCTTAAAAGGCCGGTAACGCACTGAGCCTTCTTTTGATGTAAGTCTCCATGGCCCATTTGACTTAGCACAATATGCTCCTACCCGTTTGCCTCCTATTACATAAAAAAAAATCGTACATAAAATACTATTTACATGACTTTAAAAGAGAAAGACCAAACTTTACGTGTAATACTCACTTGTCCATGTGCGTATTTGGTCGTGTCTCATGCATGACGAAATAATAGAAAGAATGGAATATACAAATTATACAGAAAATAGAAACAAGCAAAAAAAGTCATAAACATATTTGACTTGACGAAACTATCTAGTAAACTTTGTATGTATAGATTAAAAACTCGCAGATAGAGTGATGAATAAAATGCTATGTCTGTACTTAACTACCCTATGTGTAAAGATGGGTGACGTAATCACAGAAGTTTGTAGATGACATCCTTACGGTCGAATCAAATTAGGGTGAGCGAGGGGTTAGATTTTCAGCCTTGATATGACGTATTTGGCCGTGGTCTTAAGCCTGTGAGGCGTTCTACATCCATTCGTAAGTTATTTAATAAGAAACAAAAGGTAATTAAAGTATACAATGGAATAATAATTTCGAATACTATACAATATAGTCAATACAGTTACTTCGCCTTTATTCATGTTAACATACATACAAAAACAGCATACATAGTGCTTACGCACTAAACATTATTCTGTCATTTTTTAATATGTCCAGTTAAAGTTAAAAGTTTATACTAACTGTTTTGTAGCAACTTATTGACTTTTAATCAATATACTTTATTTGTTAACACTTCGTTGCATACAGAAATATAATACAGTTGATAATTAAATGAAAAGGAGGGCAACTGGCCTTTTCGCTTTCGAGCGATCTCTTCCAGGTAACCAAAGTAAAAAAAAATAGGATAAGGCAGGTGCAAGAAATGCAAAGATATATAAGACGTTTAGACAACAATAATCAAACGTAACAAATGACAATACTAAAAGCGTGACTTTTTGTGTGATTGAAATATAAACAGCTATATTATATACAACTACAAAGTTATTTATACAGTATATTGTGATGTATACTCACTGTTTAATAGTATTATTACTATTTCAAGTTCTACGGTATACAAGTAACAATACACTTTAAAAACGTAAAGGTAGAAAACAAAGCCCGATAGCGTGTGTGTAGTCCCAGAGGTAACAGTTATCGTTCAATTTACATTTAGTGCCACGTTTGTTTTAGTTCGCTTTAGATCGTATCTGCGAACTAAGTGCCCGGCTACCTTTGGTAAACTTAATGAAATTTCTTTGTTTAATGTTTTCGTATATTTGAATTTTTTTTAGAATAATTTAAAAAAAAATTAAAATAGCCTTTTTACGAATGCTGAATGAAGTATTCTAATACTATTTTATTTACACTTCGTTGTACAAAAACATACATATAATAAAAGCAGGTTCCATAAGTTATTGGGCAACGGGCGGCCTTATGGGTAACAAGCAATTTCTTCCAGGCAACCCTAATTTCGAACAACAACAAAAAAGAAACACCTACAGAGGGTAAAGTACAAGTGCATAAATAATTAACAAAAAAACACAAAATAAGATATAACACTACCTATAACATGCCTTTATACCTACCTTTCATGAGTAACACTGAAAATGTTTAGAACGGGCCAGTTAGAAACATTGCTAATGAAAACGTTTTTGAATTTAAATTTTAGAACTGTAACCTAACCTAATGTAGTATATTGAATTCATTTGTCATGTTTCTATGAATTGGCGACAAATCTAAAACTCTTGTAAAGACGAGAAAATTTTCGGTCAATGATTTTTATGACTTGCGTTGTGGGCTTACTTAACAACACAGTTATGATAGGCTGAGATTTGCATTACTTAATGAAGCCCCATCTCGTGCCAGTATTTACAATTGGTTTAACAAGTTTAAACGTGGACGTAGCAATCTCAAACATGATCCGCGTAATGGACGTCCTTTAACAGCGACTACTGAAGATAACATCAGTGCTGTGCGACGCATGATAAAGGAAGATAGAGAGTACCAGCAGATGCGGGCAAACTAAGGCATTGGTATAAGTCAGGTTCAAAAAATATTACACGAACATTTAGGCGCCAGGAAGCTTTGTACCAGATGCATTTCCCATATTATAACCGACGACCAGAAACACCTTCGCATGGACTGGTGCATATTTGATTATGGCAGGTGTCGAGATAATGAGTCATCCGCCATACAGTCCTGAACTGGCGCCCTGCGACTTTCATTTATTCCCAAGAAGTAAAGTTAAAATTCGAGGTATTCATTCATTAAAAATGCCATAGAAGAGACCCCTAAGGAAGGATGGGCCCACTGCTTTTCTCAGTGGTTCCATCGAATGCGAAGATGTGTACAGAGGAATGGAGATTACTTCGAAAAATAATAAAAGTATTGGCATCTTTCTACGTTAAGCCGTTTTTCATTTTCTTAATATTTTCAGTGTTACCTATTTAATAATACTATCTAGTATTCTAAGTAGTTTTACTGTATGTTTATACAATCACGCACGGAGAAAAAACAATAATAAACAAACCAAGGGACACTAATCTACCTGTACAAACATATAGTCAAGTTTAAAGATACCTTGTACCTCAACACTTGGCACGGGCGTCAATAACAGGTGTCTACTCTCGCACTTTGTGACAAATTTGTGTTCCACCGTCATATAATTTTTGTGGTTTTTAATTAAATAATTAGGTGAAAAACCTATGTAAGTATAAAACAATTTTTTAATTAGCTAACTAATTATATGTATAATATATATAGAAATCGCGGGTTAATTAATAACACTTCCGATTTTAATTGTAATAATTATTTATTTAATAATGGTGATAATTAAAAAATGAGTGCGTACAAAGTACACGTGCCAGAAGTGAAACCTCTTTGTAAGATAAAGGCCCAATAGATGATCATGTACCAGTATATGATCACTCCATGTATTTGTATATCTTTATTCTAATATGCAAACATATCAACCAATAGTGTGTATTTTTTTCTCCCTCTCTCTCAATCGCTATCTCGCTTCACTTCTACAAAAGGGCTGCACGTCTTCATGACGTTTTATCCGAAAAAATTCTCTCCTAAAATCACGAAATTACATCTCCCTGAAATTAAAAACAATTAACAAACCTGCAAAAATCTTGTTAAAAATCGGTTATTCAGATTCATAAAGTTTCAACATTTGAGTTTTAATTTCAATAAAATTATTTTTGTTAAAAGGGTTGGGTTTAAAAAATACTCGGTTGATCCTGTCAATGACCCCTTTTGACTTTTGATCCTTCCCCGGAATTCATATCTAATATTAATTACCTAAAATTTATTTAGCAATTTTAATAATTTCAATTTAATTTTACTTCGTAAAGCTTTATCGCTTTATCTAATAATAAATAATAGACACAATATAATTCGTATCAGTAAAATTGACTGTATGTGTATCGTCGATGTCTAATTTCGAATAGTTAAGACAGCGGGTCTACCACGTATACTTAACCAAGCCTTCTAGTCTAAGCCGTGTCCCATGTAAATTTGTGTTAAGTTTTCGATTTGCAAATTTTATAGGTGTATTTATAATATTTATTAATAATTTATTATAAGTGTATTAAGTATAGTAACAAGTCATATATATATCTGTCTAGGTTTTTGATATAGCCTCGCTAGTCTCTATATATAATAAAATATAAACCAATTGCTAGAATTGGCTATCAAACAATCCTAATAAACGAAAAAACGGCGCAATCAACTTCAAATATTCGACGTATATTTAATTAGTTTTTTAAGTCTACACTTTTTGAGAGCAGTGTTGAGCTAGTGGCTTCAGCGTCCGACTCTCATCCCTGATGTCGAAGGTTCGACCCCGGCTGTGCGTGTACCAATGGACTATATATGTGTCCATTTAACATTCGAACCATATCCATTTGACATTTTACGAATTGACTCGACCATCTCCCCGAAGTGGGATGGTCGAGTCGGAGTAGGGAAGTTGTGATTATAAAAGAGGTTGTGACACATGCGCTCGTGCTATTCCTTGGTACAAGTTTGAAGTTATACAGTTGACGTAAAATCAGTGAAGTAAATTATAGTGAATTAAGTCATCATTGAAGTGTTTAATTTCCTACCCTAAGAACTAGATCAACTATCGCGAACATTTTGAAGACATATTGAATGAACCGACCCTGATTATATTGGTCGACGACAACGACCTTTTTTAAATCGTGTGAACCAAAGTACCATGAACAATCATAATAATAGCAAGAAAACTATAATGCAGTACAATTATATTTTACACGATTATTTCATGTAATTTCGCTTTAATTCATGCTAATACTAGCAGCAGAGTTATTGAAAATATGTTGCATGTTCTAACGGCTATTAAATTAAATGTATGTTATTTTTTGCATTGGTTTCTGATGAAAAGTAATCACTAAAGCGAGTAGGCATACGTGATTTTATATTACGAGTATTTATATAATTTATGTCCAAAAAAAACGGCTCCAATATAAGAGATTTTCTTCCAACTTTTTTTTTATTCTCTTTGGAGTAGAGACTCATGGGCCTTGGGGTTCAAATGCACAGGCGCTGATTATAGATTTAAGTTGACACCTGGTTGATAGTACCGGTGACGTCAGAGCTGGTGCTTTCTTCACTCAATGAATAAGTGCCGCAATACAGTGAAGAAATAGTACAAACTTTTAAAATTTGATATAATTTTCTATTGATTAATTTTTATTATTTCTATGTAGTTTAATGAAATTGTAAATACTCTATGATATTTTATTTAATAAATACACGTTATTTATGCCTTAATTCACACATTCTCAGCCTCAAATTTTATGCTTTCAATAAATGCTCCATCTATGTATATAGTACTTATAGTATAATTCGGTGTTTTCCTTGTAATTCTTTCAACTATGTTATTTCGTGTTGTTCCCACGAGAATGTGAGCGCGTGCTTCTTTTTTACCATGCCTCCTGCTGATAGAAGACAAGTCTTCAATTTTTTTGTCTTTTATTTTTAATTACTTAAGATGTCATGTGGAATATGGTGTAATGGTTGCATTTCCTTACAAACATTTTGTAAAACCAAAGCATGGCGATTAAAAAGAGCGGCAGAGAGTTTATTGCCAGTTCTTCTCATCCGCTCTACGCCCTTGATTTGAGAACTTTCAATAAATGTGAATTATTATTAAAAGTATTTTATTTATTTATTCACACTTTGTTACATTACGATATAAAAAAAATGAACATAATTAAATCAAAAGGAGGGCAACTGGCGGCCTTATCGCTTTCGTATTTTTTACATGTATTTCTTTATTGATGTTCATTGTATCATGTACACAATGTACGTTAGCTGTACTGTTAGCTTAATCATTTTTTTAATTTTTATTCTATATCCAACAAGAAGAGATAGTATATAGTATACATCTTAATGATTTTTACTGTACAGAGATGTGATACTGATGATAAGAGAGACTGCACTTTCAATAACACTTAGAACCTTATCTAACGATGTATGTACATCATTTGTTCAACGATGTGTTTTTATTTTTAGCTGACTAATTAAAAATGCAGAAATTGTATAACATTCATACTAAAATGGTTTCAGAATTTATTGGGAAGAAAATTTCTCTACATAACGTAACACGGACTTAATAAGTAAAATAAATTCTCGATATAAATCACTCTTAATAATTATTGTCAATATATTGTAGTACAACCTAATATTACTGTTGAAACATGCATTTATCTGGGGCTTTGATAAAGGTGAGGTTATGAATTTCCAAGTCAATTGTTTGTCCACGGGTATGGCTTGACAATAGCAGACAGGTCAGATAAGCCAACGCCATTGCTTCTTAAATATTGGATGCGGTGGTTATACTAATATTAGGTCCTTACTTATGATATTGGCGTTTCGTCGCACTGGCCACTTTGACCTCAAATATTTCCTCTTTGGTTAGGAATACCAAATTTAAATTTTTACAGCTATTTAGGAAAGGAATCAGAGTTTACGAAATTCAGTTTTTTTTCTTTATTAACTCTATTTATAAAGTGGAAATATCACCGAGAGATTACGAGAAACGGCTCGAAGTTTGCGTTTGTGGGTCCCACGTTTATGTTCTGGAAATTTTGACCTACAGACAAAAACCCCGTGAACAGCTGGAGACCAAATTGATAACGACGAATGGAAGGCTATTATGGACTAGGTAGGATCTATCGCAAACTACGTCTGAAATAGCTGCAGGCTGTGGTGTTAGTGATAGAACTTCATTAATCCAGCAGCATAAAGAAGCAAATTGGGAAGTGAAAAAGTTTGAGGACCTTCATTTTTTTAATTGAGGAAAACGGGCAAGAGGCTCGCCTGATGTTAAGTGATACCGCCGCCCATGGACACTCTCAATGCCAGAGAGCTCGCGAGTGTGTTGCCAGCCTTTTAAGAATTGGTGCGCTCTTTTCTTGAAGGACCCTAAGTCGAATTGGTTCGACAACAGAGCTGTGGTGCGCGGAAAAAAATAATTTAAATACGCTCTGTCGTGGACGCTTCCTCACGAATTAAGTTAAGCAAATCAACAAACGTGTGTCAAATGATGCGTTATATTACTCATTACCTGAGATGAAAAGTGGATCCTGTACGATAATCGGAAGTGCTCATCGCAATGGCTGGACCCAGCCGAACCAGCCAAATCGTGCCCCAAGCGAAAATTTACTCCGAAAAGTAACTTGTGAGCGTGGAGTAGTGCTGGGGTCGTTAACCTTCCTTAATCTGGCCAGACGATTAGGATTTCTTTGATAAATTAAATATATTATATTTAAATATAAAACCCGTGTGTGTACTTATGTACACGCGTTACAAGTTATACTTCTTTGGCGTAATAAGATAAAAATCTTTTTAATATTTTTATCCTTCGCCTTATTCTACGTTCCTAACAATAGAAAAAAGGTATTTAATACATTGAAAGTTTTATTATAATGCATTATCTAGTTAAATAAACAAACAAATACCGACACCCTGAACCCTGAACTTTATGCGAACTGTGTGCGGGTGTCGGTTTTTGGTGACGGTGTGCGCGCATCGTAAATTTACTATTTTAATTACTCCCATCATTTTTCCCTAACGCGCGTTTTATAACTTCAAAAAATCCCTTACCCCCAAACAAAACGCCAATTTCATATGTAAGGAACGGTTATTATACAATATTCAATATGTCAACTATAATTTTAAGGAAATTGTACAGTAGTTTTTAATTATAGGTAGTGGTAGATTTGTTTTTGTTAATCTGTCTAGCAATAACAGGGATAGGTTTCTGTGCTATTGCAACATATATATTTCATTGTTACTTAGTATTATAACAGCATGTTCTAAATTCAAATGAATGTAAAAAAGGTGAAATCTTAACTTACATTTAGTCAATCTTTAACTTAATAAAAAAACCTTATTGACATTATTATCTTTTTAAACTATTAAATGTATACTATTTTCTGTCCTCCATCGTAGTATGTGATGATATTGAAAGTTACCAGTTATAAGGTTAACTTCAAAGCAAATAAATTCTTTTCATCATTACTTGAGTAATTACTTTGTCGTTTCTATACGCTTTTTGTTTTTAAATAGGTATCTACGATGTTGAGTTGAGTTGAGTATTAGTCTCTTGAAGATTTCCAGATTTATTGGTAAAAACTATTTGCTTGGCTGTTTTATTTTACGAAGAAATTTATTTGAATATCGTTTCATTAAAAAACGCAAATTATTCAAAGCCCTAGTAATATAATTTTTTTAAACAATAACACGATACTCTCGTTACTTTTGAGCGCATCCATGAAACAGAGAAGTTACTGAATGACAGAGGATATACATAATAAATGAAGATTTTAGGCTTGAATTCTGTTGAGGACTCCGAGTGACCCGCCTCAGGAATAATAAACTAGATTCAATATAACGTATATAGAAACTATTGCCTATCATCTTAAACTAATGTAGGAAGTAGGGTTAAATGTGCATAATATTAAACGAAAAACAAGGTGATTAATATGATCGAGGGAATACAGAATAATTCGTTACCATTTCATTCAACTATGCATTTGCGTGCTGTTCCGAAGAGAATATAAGTGCGTGCTCCTATTTCACAATGCTGATAGAGGACAAATCCTCGTTTATTATTCCTTTTTTCATTTATATTTTTTATTATTATAGCTTATTACTTAAAGATGTAATGTGGTGTTCCACAATGTGTGGTGTAATGGTTGCATCTCCTTACAAACATTTTGTAAAACAAAAAAGTTGGCGATTAAAACAATTGTCGGAGAGTTTATAGGAGATGGAAAGACTATCGGAGAGTTTATTGGAGAGAGGAGATGATGCGTGCATGAGGTTTTCGTGGAGGTGTATAATATTTGAACTCAGCTAGAGTTCAAAAAATATATTGAGTGTTCTTCAATCGTGAATTTTTTTTCATCGGTAAAGATGATTAAAAATTAAAATTAAAATTACTTTATTCAATATAAAGTTACATTATTTTAGCAGGTATTGGAGCCCCTGAACAAGTCTAGGGAGACCTGAACATCAGGGTACTCCGCTCATCCAATGGTTTAATTGAATTGTAAATTAAACAATCGCTTATAAAATATTTTATAAAGAAAAAGACCTATTCTAAAATAAAGATACAGGTTTACATGTTTTAATCTTTTTTGCACACCAGAAGTGAATAATGTTCGGGAAGGGTGGGATGGGATTTGTGGGGTGTAGTGGCGAGTGCTAGTGTAAAAATAGAATGAGTGCTTGTGAAAATAAAAATGATTAGATTATTCTTGTACTAGTAGTTCAGTTTCTTCATAGTTCAGTGCACAAAGAAACTTGGTAATTAAAGTTTTAATTTCGTTTAGTAACTTAGGGTACTTTCTCCTCTTCTTTTTGCTATATATATTAACTCCTTAACTTTCCGACTTTCAACTAATTTTCATTTATACGCTGACGATCTTCAAATCTACGTACAATCAAGTCTCGATGATCTCCCGCAAGCCATACAATCTACCAACAATGAGCTGGCAAAGATAGTTGACTGGAGTAAAAAATTTGGTCTTCTAATCAATCCCAAAAAGAGTAAGGTATTAATTATTGGCAGCCCCTATTTCACGACGAGAATTGATTGGGCCAGGATATCCCCTATCCATATCGATGGTGTAATTTTAAATTTTAGCCGTACAGTAAAAAATTTGGGGGTTTTATTTGATCAAAATTTATCCTGGGAGCAGCATGTTAAAGAAGTTAGCCGAAAATTATACGGTGCCTCCAGTATCCTTCGACGTCTTAGTAATTTTCTTCCCTTTAGTACCAAAACCTCACTGGCGCAATCTCTCCTCCTGCCTTTACTGGACTACGCCGATTCCTGCTCCTCCGATCTTAACGAGGAATTGCTAAATAGACTGGATCGTCTCCAAAATTTCTGTATCAGATTTATATTCGGTCTAAGAAAGTACGATCATATCTCTGCGTTCCGTAAGCGGCTAGGCTGGTTGCCAATTCGTCAGCGACGCGATGCTCATGTTCTTCATCTCCTATATTCCATCCTGTTCAACCCTAAAACTCCTTCCTATCTCAAAAATGATTTCAATTTTTTGGGAGCCCATAACTATAGCTTACGCTCTTCCGAAAATTATACCCTTGAAATCCCATCTCATAACTCCTGCTTTCTTGGCGATTCCTTTAAGGTCTCCGCAGTTAGGCTATGGAATTCACTTCCCGTCCCTATTCGCTTAGCTCCTTCTTTATCTTCCTTTAAATTTCTTCTGTACAAACATTACCTGTCCACATCGTATCCCGAACTTTCTTACTAACTACTAACTGACGTGAGACTTATCTTAAATTATCGTGATTTATGTGTATTTTTACTCTTTAATGTATCTTTAATATTTTATTCCTGTTTAGTTTTGTTTAATAACTGTGTATTACATGTATTTTGCACTACTTGCCTATCTTATTTAATACATTTATTTTTTTTCTTTACTCACAGTGGTTGCCTGGAAGAGATCGCTCGTAAGCGATAAGGCCGCCAGTTGCCCTCCTTTTGATTTAATTATGTTAATTTTTATTTTTATTTTGTAGTGTAACGAAGTGTAAATAAATAAATAAATAAATAAATAAGTAAATATTAAGTTTCCTGTTAAGTTTATTGTATAGTTGACTCGATAGTTGATATTTCTGTGCTTTTCACCTGCGTATCGTAGTAGGGTATAGTATAAAATTTCACCTACTGTTTTGATCGATCCATTCTCTTCAATTGTAAATATTAATGTATGACTTGACTTTGACTTAATGCCCTATAACCCCTAGATGGGGCAGAGGGCGTCCACAGTGAGTCTCCATCGCGTTCGGTCTTGAGCCTCGTGTTTCACCTCGCTCCATGTCTTTGGCTCTCTTTGCCTCGTCTGCAACTGTTCGGCGCCAGGTTTGTTTGGGACGGCCACGCTTTCGCTTTCCTTGCGGATTCCAATCAAGCGCCTGCTTGGGAATATGATTGAGATCCCTACACAGTGTACACTCGGAAGGGAAATATTAATTTATGGGTCCTGTATATTAACGATAAGCATCGAGTTTCAGGTTATGTTTTAATTTGATAATACGCGACAGAATCCTATTGGGAATCTTCATTTCTCACAATAACATTTTTTCTTCCTAATGGGTCTTCGACAAACGAAGTGTAGTTGTATCTGTTTATAGTACAAAATACGAACATACGACTGATACCAAGCTGAAGTGTCTGGAATATGACCGACGGCTCCATACCCACTTGGTGCAAGGCGATTACTGGTATCCTATGTCATTTAACACCTCCGGATTGCAATTTGATAATGAACACGAAACAATATGTGAAATGGCGCAAAATCCAAAATAGTTTTTAAAATAATACACGTGTTCCAAATTTAAAATAATTAAAAAGTTGAAAAAAAAGAAGTTTTATTTAACAGTATTTATTGCCAGATTAGTTATAATCTAAAATAGCCGGGTCGGTCACGATTATCACGTGATAATTATTAGGATCGCCAATCCGATAGCATGCCGTCACTTCCTTAGATTCATCGTCTGTGCTTTACAATTTTTGGAATCCTTCTTTAATATGTATCTCTATATATAAACGCATGCTGTCCGCGTCTCTTATTGGTGATAATTTATTTCTTACTTTATTTTGTGCTCCTATAAATACATTTTAAAGTTAATATAAAAATAGAAAAATTTATCGCCTGTTGATCCCACTATTCACAAGAAAATTAAATTAGAAATGAAAAAATTAAATGTTTTATTCATGAGTCAAATTTTTAAGCGTGACAATGAAAATCTATCTGATTTATAAGGGTGGGGTGTCAGCTTGGCTTATGTTAATGTGGTACCAAATGACACTCGTGTTTAATTTCATTTTTAAATTATTATTTGCTAATCAAAGATACAAATGGGTGCTAGATAGTACTGGTTATCGCAGAGTTAATGATTTTACTCAGTGAATAAGCATCGCAATACTGAGTAAAGCGAGGAAATACTGAGTAGTAAGAGAACTCGGCTTCATGTAACATTTATGATTAATGTGGAACTTAATTTAAGTTTTTCAATGAATCTAGCTAGCATTATATTCTGTTACCATTTATTTATGTACACTTCGTTTCATATAGAAATACAGTATCAATTCGAATCACTTCTCTTTTCTTGAAGGATAAGAAAAGAGCGTGCCAGTTCTTAACAAAACGGCAACGCACTTGTTAACCTTTCTGGCAATGTGAGTGTCCATGAGCATATCTCAGATGAGCCTCCTGCCGTATACAATAGAACAAAGCAAAAGTATATGTAAACAGTGACAGTAATAAAGAAGGTACACATGAAAATGAAAAGGATTTTGGTTATAACCCATATGCACTGAAATTCTAATATTTTGAGTAGTTAGTGAGTAGATGTCTCGTTGCTTTGTGTTTCAATTACCGTGTTCAACATCAACTTGTGGATGCTACCTAAATTGAGATTATTCAAATGTTCTATAATTTATAATTGTATAGCCAATTAAGTTACATGTGAATTATAACTGTATTGGATTTAGATATTAAATAAAACTAATCCGATGGATATAAATATTAATTTATTGAATTATCTTCACGGCTCGACTTGAAGCAGCAGTGAATGACTACCACATCAATTTGTATTTGCAATAATCTGCAAATATTCTTTAGTAACTTTTTAAAGATCATATTGTAATACTCTCATGTGATTCTCACTAAACTATAATATCTGAAGAGCACTCGAAATGTTGAATCGTACTAATAAATTCACGTTCAAATTCCCGAATAGAAGTTGCATTAAACATCTGTACATTACTCGTTCGTTTTAGGCAGTTGATTTAAGTTAAATTTTAATCAAAAATATATATTTTGTCCTAAATCACTACAAAAAGATTGGAACGGCTATTATGGGAAAAGCATAATTTTTCAATGAATCTAAAAGGCTTGATAACTTTCAACTACATAACGTTGTTTATCTAGTGTGCAATACCGGCGCGAATACTGTTGGAACTTTTACTCATCAATTCATATTGAATGCAAATATGATATACACTTCAATAAAGCTACATTTCTATGTTCAAATTGAGTTGAAACTATTCATGATTACAATTTTCGTTTTTCACCTCTTTTTTAACTATTATCCGTATATAAAGTTAAGAAAAACATATTATGTCTTTTAATAAATCACATTTGTTAAAAGCCCCTAGAAATAAAAGCTATAATTGGTCATTAACGATATTTTGAATAAAGAAGATGTCGCCATAAATACATTATGCGTAAGTGTACAACAATTGACGCACTTTAGAAGTAATTAATTTAAATTGTTTTAGAAGCTTTTCTCTCTTTGGCCATGGCTATTTCAAAATCTATGTTTATCTTGGTGAGGGCTACGCGCGAGTTTGCGTGATTGTGTGAATATAGCTTGTAATAGGATAACGTATGTGTTAGACTTTGCTCAAGTGGATATGTAAGTTTGCTGTGCGTAGGTCAAATTACTGGCAGTTTAAAAAATAGTGTTCATAGAAATAACATTATATTAAAAAAATCAATGATTGTACAAATGATTTCGAAACCCTTTTAAGTCAAAAACACCGGTTTCCAGCTCTTCCATAACAAACATAG
This sequence comes from Pieris brassicae, assembly GCF_905147105.1. NCBI lineage: Eukaryota > Metazoa > Arthropoda > Insecta > Lepidoptera > Pieridae > Pieris > Pieris brassicae. The sequence continues at coordinate 11,545,996 of NC_059673.1, forward strand.
TAATTCCATAACATGTTTCTTTTGTTTTTACAATATTTTTTTCACCGAGTGAGTATGTGGGTGCATATGCAGGAATGAGTAAGTGTAACTACACACACACATATATATATATATATATATATATATATATATTATGTAGTGGACAAATCGACCAACCAGGCTCCAGAAGATAAACCACTCATTTAGAAATTGTACTTGTTTTTACAACAAACTCCCAAGCTAAATCAGAGAATTATCACTAAATTAATACAAAGTTCTCGTTAAACGTAACTTAATCAATAAAGCTTTTTATAAATTTGACGAATATTTTAATGATCCTAATCCTTGGGAATGATTTGCTCCAGTTCTAACAATTTGTATGACTCAAAACTTAGCGATTAAAGAGTGGCGGAAAGCTTCTTGCCAGTTCTTCTTGACCTCTAGTAAATGTAAATTTAGAATTAATTTAACTTATTTTCTGACGTTCATAAGTGTACTTGTTTACCTATATGAATAGAGTTATTTTGACTTTGAAAATATAAGTGATTCGCACTAATTGTCCTCCATGTATGACAATTGTATAAAAATATAGAATTGGAAATTTTTAAATGTATGAAATACATTATCGAAATTATTCGTAGTCTAATTAGCTATATCTATAACAACAATTATTAATCAGCAATAAATAACAACCCAAATTATCAATGCACTTGCAGTTAAGGTATGGTTCAAAAAATTATGTTCAACACATAAATTCCTTAAACCACTCTAGAATATCTATCTGCATAAACTGTTCTTAGTTGCGAAGCTTAATATTTTCTAAGCCCTTATAAAACTTTCCTTCATAAAGCGTATAAAAAATTAGCTTTTTAAGTGAACAAAGTGAACAGTGTTAAAGCTACCGACACGAACGGTATCCAATTTATTTTTTCTTGTTTATTATTACGCTTAGAGCACTAAAGGGAACTTAAATGAACAACTCCTTGTTAACTGCACGCAGTCAAGTGGAAAATAGAATTAGTGTCGTATCGATAAAGCTTTTTTTACGGAGACGGAATTGTAGGCATATGTAAATGTATATTTACTTATATAATCAATATCTTAATAATAATAATAAATTTTTGGTCGATATTTTACTTGATAATCATAATAGCTCAGTGACATTTCATTAGTATTTGGTAATATACTAATTGACCTTAATATTAGATTTCGCTATTGTTTAATTAAAACAACAAAGATGCTTGGAATGAAACAGAGATGGAAGTAATTTAAGGCGATTACCCAACAAATTGTGCCATGCAATTAGGACTATAAGCCGATATTTTACCGATTCGCTTTTTAAAACCGATCTCGAAAACCGGTTTAATCAAATACGAAAATTTATACAACAAAATACAGCAATTTATTTTTACTTAGAATTTCTCTTTAGCGCTTAATTTTCTCTCATTCGTCTATTTTAATTTAAAAAAATACATTGCATGCACTATTGAACTTGGGGCAAAGGCGCTACACCTACAAAATTTTATAAGCTTTTCATATTTACGATTTTCAAGTATAAACTATAAAAGGCGAGGTTATAAATATGGTAATTTCCACCTTCTATACAGTAAAGGGATTGTGATTTAACTTTTTTAAAATTTAAACATCAATAATATTCGAATATTTTCTTATCTTTATACCGGTTTTCAATCCGGTTTGCCAGTATCAAATGAAAGCCATGCACACTACAAACTTTGGGCACATAAATGTATTTCATATCAAAGTTTCTCTACTGTAGCTAAAATAGATTCTAATTAGAAATGCGGTTTGAATAAAGTATGTTATGGCTATCAAACTGAGCTTTGAGGAAGATTATTTCGTGTGGTCTGGTATAATTAGTATGCAATTTTAATAGTCACTGCACAAAACAAATTCTTTGTGTCTGCCTGTTAAGTGGATAGGAAAGTTTCGTACAACACAATACACTATACAAAAATGTTTTTTCATAAAGCTTGTAGTAGCTTCAACTGTATTTGAGTATGTAAATAATATGTAATGGCGAGATTTACTGATTTAATTGTCGTACTATTAAAGACCTAAGTAAGAAATTGAATCAAATATATTATATAACATTTTAGAAAGAACGTAAACGTCAATTGATCTAAACGTCGTTCACTAGTAACCTTAGCATTAGTTTAAATACCGTTCCAATCCTATTATACAATAAATAAATGAATTATGATAATTGTTTTTAACTAAACATGGCGTTTAGACAAACATGTCTCTCTCTCGTGAACTATTAAATAAATGAGCAGTGTTGGCCTAGTCGCCTCAGCGTGCGCCTCTCATCCCCGAAGTCGTAGGTTCGATCTCCGGTTGTGCACCAATGGGCTTTCTTCCTAAGGGCGTATTTAATATTCGCTCGAACGGTGAAGGAAAACATCGTGAGGAAACCGGCCTGCCTTACACCCACAAAGTCGACCGTCCGATACGCGCCGTCGACTTTTTTCGCCCTAAGGCATGTTGCACCGTACGAGCGAGTACTATTTGCGCATATGGACAGTATGTCCTTAATACACAGACGAGGACCGAACCTACGACCTCGGGGATGATGTGATGTCAACACACTACTCTAAAGTATACTTACATTTATTTATTCATATTTTCTATTAAATTAATTGCATTAGTGCCAACTTTAAATTTTTCAATTCAATTGCAGCATAAAACAGTAAACTGAATTTGTTGAATATTACACACTACTTTGATTAGCGTGAAACCTATATTCGAAGTAAATACAAAACCTGTCAGAGAATCAATGTTAATCTACTCCAACCTATATTGCTACTTTGACACCAACCAAACTCCCACATGAACAAACAATGAATTCTCCTAAAACTAGTTTGAATCGACTGATAAAAGAGAAAAATTCGCTTGTCGTAATCAAAAATGGGAATAACTTTCTTTGAGTTGAATATTTTGGAATACGCATCGCTTTTTCAGCTCACAATCGGGAATTCAGAGTCTAGTTCAAAATAAATATGTACGTATTGGTATGGATTCGTGTGTGGAGAGGGTTTTCGAAAAGGGTTGGCACATTTTTCTAGAAATACGTGCGTGAATCGAACGCTACTGATGTTTTTTTACCACCTCAAATGCATAGAAGCGTAACTTATAATACCTTTGTTAATATTACTGTAATACTAACTAAGCGAGTTCCACCTCTGTCGCCTGTGTCTATTTTCTAGATCATGTTTTATATCGGTATCTTAAGGATGTTGTCCTCAACCAAATTAAAATAACTTCCCGTGGCGTGAAGCTGGTCCATGACATTCAGGGTAGAAAATCATATGCATAATAATCACTTACATATCGAGAAAAAAACCTAACCTTAACAACTGATATTAAATATATTAGTTTTTTCTTCAAACTAAAAGTATAAAATACTGTAAATTATTTCGATCGATCGAAATATGTCTGGCTTTTCTTGCCAGTTCCTCTGGTCTATTCTAAGCCTGTGATGTGAGATTCAGCGTCGTACTCTGTAAAATCTAATGACGATAGTGATATCAATCCTGATGTTGTATGCAGGTTCGATGTAGTTATCTCGGTATAAAACTCATTATTAAGATAAGGGTTTCTGTCGGTATCGCTTTTGAAAGTTAGAGTAATGGCCCTAGTAAATATATCTTTAAGATATATTTTTATTCACGTTCGTAGGTGTTTTGTTGTAAAATTAATTCATATTAGATGAATAAAGTATATAAGATAACTTTCACCACGGTGTGACAAGAGGTCTGTAAACTAGTGACTCATATGTGAGACGCGATAGTATTCGTGATCGGGACTCGTGTTTGACACGAGCAATTGCAATTTAGATACATATTATATGTGTTTATAGAAATTCCTCGAATAGGTAAGTGCTTGAGATGTCAATTGATTCATATACATATTAAGTTGTACGTCTTATTGCATTTCTTCTATTACAGCTACTTTGCATGTATAATTATTATTAACGTATCATTTAGGGGTACAAGGCCAATATTAGACTCCTAACTATTTAACTCCTAGCATTTTATTGTTTTTGAGGCTCACCTGATGTTAAGTGATAAAGATTTCGATGGAAACTCTCAATGTCAGAGAGCTCACGATAATTGGTATGCTAAGTCGAATTAGTTCGGGAATACTTCGGCGGGTTTTACATAGTAGTGGTGAGTTGTGGAACAACGGACGTCGAAACTTAGCTGCCGGTACGGACAACCTTTTGAACACTCTTCATCGTAAATACTGTAGAAGATGCAGAGAGACACCACATATCTACGCAACGCCAAGGGATCAAGCCGCTCGTAAAGTGACTGGTCGTTGACGATTCGGATCGATCTTCGTTGAATAAAGTCAATTGGAAGGAAGAGACAAGAAGCTCGTACTGTAATATAAGTTATATTCATAATACTAGTGATATATATTTGTAAGAAAGCAGAAGAACTGCTTATTAGTAACAAACTATTCTTTATATTTCACAAACAAGATTGGATTCTGAGATCCCCTTTATTCTAAATTATGCTACGCTACTCGTAAGGCAGTTGCGCTTGAAATGAATCCGGTTTTGGAAGGTGTAGTAATTTAATCCTGCTAATTACAGATTTTATTGTTTATATAAACATAAATATTTATGGTATTGTATAGACACAAAGCAGGTGTGCAGGTGTGTTTTAAGTTTATTTCATTGCTTTTGAGTTTATTACAGTACTTAATCAGACATTTTGTAACATCGGGAACATATCAGAGGTACATCGCTTAAATTCTAAATAAATTAAACTTTTGGTCCGTGCATGCATCAGTAGAACTCGAGGCGTATTTTATCAAGAGTTTCAATTGGGAAGGACATTTTTAGATGAAGATAGAGTGAGCATTTCCACTAAGAATATGGGCAATAACCCCTATCGCAGCATTCCGTGGGTTGTCCTGCTCAGCGTAACATTGACCATTTCCTTGTAAAACATAAAAAGTATCAATTTACACTGCTTTAATTGGACTTATTAATGCATCCCCCTATCTACCGATGGGATGAGATGTCCCCACTTTGTGTCCCGACCTACCAAGGTATCTTTCAACACAGCTATCCTCAATAGACCCTTGGTGAGAATCACCATCTCGAAATAATCTCATCTATTCCTTATACACATTACTTAAAATGTTCAATACAAAATGTGATGCATAAAGCGGGACCCACATTAGATTCCGTTCATGGTTCTTTCGCGGTCAAGAATGTACTTTGAACAACATAATACCGTGGATCTAGCCTAATGTCGTTCGTTCACAGTTCGTTCTCGGTCATATCTGGTGAAATATTTTTCGTATACGATTCGTATTCAAAGGGAATTTGACTGTTATTTTATAGTATAAATCCACACATTGTTCTCCAGCCGAAATGTCTCAGTCATATTTAGTATGCATACATGGAATGACGTTGTTTTAGTTTATATTTATAGACCTCTACGAAACAAATATCTTGTTTCTAATATGTCGATTCAAACATGTATCTAATTAATATGCACCAGTCAGACTATTCGATTGGGTTTCAATTAAATTAATTTGCCGGTGTGTTGAATATTAAGTTACACGGTCGATTCTATTATCCAAGCAATAAGTATCATACTCCGTATTGAAAACAGATGTGTAAAGTATCTTAAAACTTATTTGGCCTTAGCAAGAAAGAAAAGATTTCTTACCTTTTTTTTTGGGCAGAGGCAGAAAGCGGACGATTCTTCGAAGAATCTCTGGTCTTGTTTGCGATGACGGTGTTTGGTGTATTTGCCACAACGAAGAACTTTATAGCATCCGTCGTCAAGTAACATCAACATCGTCCAACTCATAAAGTGCTACAGGCTCAAGTGGTCGGGACATGTGCAGCAAATAATGGATGCCAGAACCCCAAGGTCCTTACTGAACTCACAACCTGGTGGCAAGAGAAAACCCGTTAGACCGAGGCTGTGTTGGTGAGATGGAGTTGTCAAGAACCTCAGAATAATAAGGGTTCGAAGTTGGACGTGGTAAGCACTGGATAGATGGCGAAGTGCACTTGACGAGGCTAAGCCCCACAAGGCAGTGTAGCCATTGATGATGATGGAACAAAAATATTTTGTTGTATTGTAGTTGACTTGTTCCAAATAAATATATTAAAAATAAACACATTTTAAATTCGTTAATTAAGAACTTAAGATTTACTGTTCCGTTATAATTTGAAAATATACATGAGCAGTACAAAAATGTCTATACAGCAATTTGGTTTAATTATTTCTAGCACAGATTTATGTACCGTTAAGTGTCAACGTCAATACGAAACGCGGCGGGCCGGAAAATAACTACCAATTTATTCCGCCGTCCATCCGGGACCTATTCTGGGATATTTTTTTTAAATAATTCAACAGTTTTTAGAGAATAGAGTAAACCTATGTTCTAGATATTGCGAGCTGGTTATTTCAATTGTTCAACTCAACGGATTCTTAATTCAAAATATTTTAGCAAGCACATAGCAATTACAAAGTGTTTTATTTAATACACACTGATATTATGAGATACTTATGTAATGTAACATACTTACCTTTTGTTTTTTTTTTTATTTGTATAATAATTATGTATATTATGGTTAAAAAGTATAAATAAATAAATAAATAACATATGATTAACATCATAACATTAAACAATTATGTAACGGAATAACAAAATGAATGTTATTCCGTTTTAATAAGTTAGTATATATTATTTATAATGTCATTTTAGGCTTCTTTAAATAATATTTTTTATAGATAGAGGTTTGTATTATATAAAGTGTAATGTAAAAGAAATGAGTAATACATTATGAACTTGCTCCATTACAACTAGTACAACTATAATATTTAAATAATCAGAAGTGGAACTGCTAATATCTTTTAAGCGATGTTTTCCAATTAATAACTAAGTATTTATAGATATTTACACTTAGATTTTAAATTTTTAAACCAGAATACGCGCGTGTAACATGAGACTGACAAGTTATATTCGAAAACGTTTTACCTAAAATGAATGTTTAACTTGCGTCTGCTACTTTTATTTTACCAAAGTATATATGTTTAATATTTTATTTTATACGCACGCATTGTTTTATTTTATTAGTTTAATGATCAGTTGTTGCCTCTGTATAACTGTGTAAATATATTTTTTTATAAATTAATTGAAAATTAATAAAAAAATATTTAAACGCTTAAAAGGTTTAAACAACATTATTTGTTACATTTATTTATTAACACTTCGTTACATAAGAACATAAAATTTGAACATAATTAAATGAAAAGGCGGGCAACTGGCGGCCTTATTGCTTTTGAGCGATCTCTTCCAGGCCACCACTGTGAGTTAAGAAAAAATAATGTATTAAATTACATAAGGTAGGCAAGAAGTGCAAAAATACAAATTACATAAAGAAGAAACTAAACAGAAACGAAAAATAAACTAAACTGATACTGGATACATAAAAACAAAAAGTAAAAAGTGCATATGAATCACGATAATTTAATTCAAGATCAGTCTCACGTCAGTTAGTAGTTAGTACGAAAGTTAGGGATACGATGTGGACAGGTAATGTTTGTACAGTACACTTAGTTAATATCATATATATGTTTGAATTTTATATATTCTTATATTTTCAGTAAGGCTATTACTGAAGATCAGTATTGCGGTCACAAGGCTTGTGTGCACGGCGAGCGTACTGAGTGAGGTCAAATATACTTATTTCGTATATTAATGATACGTATGCATACGTTTTAATGAATGTTTTTTTCGTTCTATATTTCTTATTATTTTATCAATATTCTCAAACAACACATATGTTAAAATCAGGACAACCAGATATTTATGAAAGTATGTTTTAGAAACGATATACATGTGTTAAAAAGACATGAGAGCTAACCAGATCCATGCAACTTCCTCACAATCGAGAATTCCACAATACCGCAGCACACAGCTCACGAGGGAACTCTTTGTATAGAAAAAGTCACATGGGTCCGATAAGCATCCCCGAATATACAATGTAAATACATAACAGCAATGTTGCTAAAACGGCTGAAAATGTCCAACGAATAATTTTCATCACAGTTATATTGTAAACCTAACGCAATCTATTAATTGAACCATTAAATAATAAGCAATATTTAGAATGTACGTCGCAGTTCAAACTAAATTTAAAAACGTTTCAGTCATAGATATAAGTCACTAAATACACATTAATTTTACAATTTTTTTTCACTTAATATCCTAAATTTGACCACAGAACCCTTTCTATGAGACCAATGCAGTGAGCAAATTCGAGTAATGTAACACATCGATCACCCAGTTCGGTTGACTGACGGAGGAGGTCTATTTGAACGTAAAAAGAGACACGACGAAAGTTAATTTGCTCATTCGGTTTAAAATAAAAACCCCAAAATGTCAACATTCAATGATGCTGATTTTTAAGGTCAGTCGTGTCATTTTTTTATCCTTACTATATATAATGATAAAAAAATTATAAACCCATCGAGTTTTTTTATCTTTTATAGACGTCCTTTGTCGTCCTTTAACGCTTTTTCTTCAAGGCTCTTTTACCTTTAACCACTTTCTTAACAACAAAATTTTCACGAACATTTTAAAAGTCATATTACATACATTCACTTTAAAACTTAAACAACATCTTGTCAAACTGTCCTACGCTGATACAGAAAATATTCTTAGTGTGTAGAATTTATTGTCAGTACAGTTAACATGTAACTATTTATGATATCCACAACAATGTATCCCAGAATGGTCCTCCCTCTAAAATGTACAAGTATTATAATTATGTGCGTTCTTATGTTGTTATTTTTCACAGTAGTCTTTATGAATTTACAAAGATTATTGGCGGTGAATTGGAACTTGAATAACTTCTATTTTGTCATTAATTTTAATATATGTATACTATATGTAATAGTTAATGTTTAGTAAACCAGCACTGAAGACAGCAATACAGGTGTAATTAGACTTCAGGTTTACAAATGTTGTTTAGTTTCTAGTAATTTTATGAAGTAATCAGTTGTCTGTTTCTGTACCGAAAATTTTAAAATAAAATAAAATGTCAAAAGGAAGAGAATAGCTGCCCTCAACACAGATCATCCCAGTGGAGGCTAGTGTACTTTATTCTACCTAAATATCCTATTATTATGTATAATATAGTTGGTTCTGCTTTCTTTAAAAACCATAAACATATGATAACTACTACTAAAATTATATATATATTTACACAACGGTGAAACTGGATCGTTATTTATCAGATGTTAGCACTACATTTGAATATTCAATAGATGCAATAAATCATTAAATATCTAAGTAATATTAGTATCTGGTGCTTAAATCTCGCGTTCGTCTCCGTTGGATCAAACTTTGAGTAATTTCAAACTACGGTTTAAGCTCGGCTTAAATGGTTGATTAACGAGAACCGACCAGTACTAACTTTCTTTAGTTTAAATCGTGGTCGTAATGATAGCGTATACTGGATATAGATTTCTTTTATCCGGTGATGTTAATTATTTTAAACGTCATTCACATATATGTGTTTGCTTGCGGAAGTAGAGTTTCGTGTAGGGAACACCCACGGCAAGGTATACTCTTATTCCAGCATGTTGATATAGGCCGAACGTATTTTTAATGCCATTAATTGCCACCTACATTGTTTTCTCCAGGATAAGAACACAAGTCCGTGGTTCGAACAACTCGTTTCGATCTAGTAATTAAACCAGCAGTAGGATCTTTAATGTTATTAATATGGTTAATGCAATACAAGCGATAATATTTCTAATTTTATGTAATATTCTGTAATTTTGTAATTGCTTCTCAACATTCTTCATAAAACTAACGTGGTTTTACCGCGGCTAATAAATGGTCTACCCAATCAGCTATTAGACAGCCTAACGCTAACCAACATAAATTGTAAATTAAAAAAAATACTTTTATATGGACTTGTCGTGCTCCTAATCAGACTGCTATGGTTACATTAATAGAAACCACAGCGGTTTTCTAATGTAACATATTGTGATTATATTGTATTATTTTTTAAAATTAAAAAATATAAAAAAACAGAAATCAAAATGGTTGGCGATTAAGTGTGGTGCAGTGTGTCCTGCAGTGTCTCTTTGTATGTAACAACCATCGGCAGTATTTTACAAATTTATTATTTACACATTCAAATCGCTACTAAGCAGACCATGTTCGTCTCAGAATCACTCGAGCGCTTTATTTTAAAACTAGTTTACGATTTTCTTACCACTTACTTACCTTGCTAATAAAGTTCATACAATATTGCAAATTGATTTTGCTTTAATGAGATATACGTATTATTTTCATATAAATATATTTTTTTTCATTTTCTTCTTCGCAAGTTCCACTTTTAGAAGAAATAAACAGAATGTGTAGATGCAGTCCTAGTAACAAGCTGATTTCCAACTTTAGTCACAATAAAGCTCTTCCATAAAATGCAATCATAACTTCCTAATTATACCCATCGTTCAATGGATCTGAATTAAAAGACTAGTAAAACGTAAAAATTTACGTAATTTAACAGATTTCTGTATGGAAAACTTCAGCGAAATATGACACTCTAATAGTATTCTTGAATGGTATACAGATTCCAAATGGATCTGAGTTGTCAAAAAGTCGTATTGTGACAATACTTAAACCATTAGCGGCTACCCTCTATCACGAAATTATTCTCACATGTATATGATTTATCTACAAATTATTTTAAAACTCATAAAACTATTATGGATTAATTGTCCTTTAACAGTAAACAATTGTCAGAGAGCTCTGAGAACGAGACACTGCTTTTTGCTTAGTAAGACTTGGGACCATACTCTGTATATAGCGATAAGGACAACGATAACATTTTGACATCTGGATAGAACATTCAATCCCTGGCGCTAATCAGACAAATATTGGATGCGCGCGGTAACTCACCATCGACCATTAGTATAAACAGACACAAAATTCTAAGGCCTAGGCATAAAATATTGTAGCACCACTGGTTATATTTTCGTTTTATTTTTACAACTAGTTCTTTATTTGATTATATGATGGGTAATAAAAATAATCTCAACAAAGGAATTTGTAAGTCACGTAACTCTAATAATAGTTACTACTAAACGTGTGCTAAGCAACGATGCAAGTGTATCAAGATAATGATATTTTTTGATTAAGGTATAAATATACCATAGGCGGTAACTACAAGAGCTTATAAGCTTAAACTAATATGACGTCACCTCGCCCACATGACGTAAACTTCAAAAGGTGTGAGAACTTTTTTCACGCCACTTTAGTCAAAGTCGCTAGGTGGCGAAAGGTGGTTCTGCAGTCTAAGCAATAAACTTCCGACGCCATCATAGACACAGACTATATCTGTATTTTTTTATGTTGTTAAAATAATAACTACAAAACTTTTATTAAAAGAACATAATGAGTTAAAGAAATATAAGACGTTGTGTGTCGCAAAAAAAATCTTTAATAAATATTAAAGAATTTTTTTGCGACACATAACATAATGTCACTTACAATGACGTGTATTATATTTGAGTTGGTTATTACAACATTTATCTGTCACACTTGTAATCTTTGTAATAATTAAATAAGAAATTATCATACAAATAGAAACATACTATTTGATATAATCACCAAAGTCATTCTGGAAAGTGTAAAAATTACAGTGAAATTAGTAATCTATATTCTAATAGCAATCATTTATTGTGATCTGACTTCACAGAAACAGTTTTTTTCTTTAATAAATTTTAAAATAATGTTCTCGTTTTTCGCTACCCACACAATAGAAAAGTTCTTTTTGCTTATGCATAGCTAAATCGCGATTCTAGACTTTTTCTCAGAAATTTCATTACTTAGAACTATTGAAATAACCTTCAACGTTAACAACAATTAACAATTTTATATTTGAATTGATTAGGAAAATTAAAAACAATTATAATTTCTAGGAAAACCATTTTGTGAAGAAAGGAATTTAAATAATGAAGTAACAATAACATAATCTAATTATTAATAAAATAGTTTTACTTATCAGCCTTTACCGTTATATAGATTGACATATAAACTTATTTACAGTAGCTTAAGTATGCATGTGTACTTTTTAGTAATACTTTCGTGCAGGCTCTGCGTTGCATAATATAAGTGCAAAGTCATAAAAGTAAAAGCCTTTTAAAATTAGGGTTAAGGCAGTTCAATTTACCAGCGGTTTAAGGCTGCATGTCAAAATGACGTCTATAATTTGCAGGTCCCGGCAACGTTTCTTATCGATTCACATTATACTGTAATAACATTATGCACTTTGCCTTATCACTAACACGATTGTAAGTCACACTTTAAGTTTGGTTCACATATAATGCTAGTATTTTTTTACAAACTCTACTAGATAGAAGCTAGAAATTTTGTAGACATAAACATGTTAAAATGTTTTTAATGTTTAATGTATATTCGAGGTATGCAACACGTATAACATTAAATATTTGGCATTCTAATCCTCTAATTGTTATATTTATTGTTAATTAAAAAACACATAATCACTATTATTTAATTTAAAGTGTTGAAATAAATAAGCCTTTTAAATATAGGCACACAAAGCGGATTTTTATTTTTATTTATTTATTTATTGTATCTTAATAGAAAGGAAGTTGATGTGGTGGAAATACAAACTGTACACAGTTTCTCTGTCCACCAGGACGTCGAATATATTTAAATCATTAATTTATATACTAAGGCTATACATATAAACTATAACATTATAACCATCAAACCATTACAATTGCACATAAATCGTCATAAACCAATTGAAACATAGATAGCCGATGCAAAAAACCATTATTTTAAGATGCAAGATATCTCGTCGTAAGACACTCAATGATTCTTAAAACTATTAAGACACATTTCAAGAAGACAAATATTCACCTAGAGGACATACGTAGCTTAAAACATTGTATTTTTGAGAGTATACTCAAGTAGATTCCTCTTGCATTCACTAAGTTTTTATAGGAAGTTTAAAATAAGGCGAGATTAAGAAACGAGAGCGAGGAACTGTGAATATCATTTGCATTTATATACTTCGCTCCGAGAATGCAAACCATGCATTACTTTGGAGTCCGGTGTTTTACGATATTATTATGTAACAGACGTTTTGCAGTATTAATGGATTTTTCAATAGCGAATTTCTTTAGCAAATCGGGTTTTCACTTCACCTGGATCGTTAAATGCCATGGTTTCAAATTGCTATTGTTCTACATGCTAATTAGTTTCAATTACTTTGATGTATTAACATTACAAATTGCAATGTTTTATCTTGTGACTTTTTAAAATATGTTTTAGGCTATGAATGGCTCCCATTTGCGAAAAGACGGATATAAGCGATGTAGTCGTAAAAGTCACTTTAAAGTTTAGAATAAGTCCTGTTGAATGGAGACAGAACAAAAGATAGTGTTGATGGCATCAACAGACGATATCACGAATTATGGAGGTAACAATCGAATGGAAAAGACATAATCCCAGTCTACTCCACTCCAATGAAAGTGTAAACGACCGGCAGGAGGCTTACCAGATGTTAAGTGATACCCGCCCATGGACACTCACATACCCGGAAGGCTCGCAAGTGCGTTGCCGGCCATTCAAGAATTTGCACGCTCGTTTCTTGAAGGAACCTAAGTGGAAGTGGTTCGGAAATATTTCAGTGGGCAGTTGGTTGGTTGGTGGTGCGCGGCAAAAACTGCCTTAAAAAAAATTAAGAAAATGGTGTTAGGTAAGTAATTAAATATATATTTTTTAGTTATTGTAATATTTACCTCAATGTTATTAATTTGTATAATTTAATTATTTTTCATTTGATATACAAACTATTATTATGAATGTTTGGTTTAGTTTTTCCGTAGATATTTCAATCCTTTGAGAGAAATATAAAGTACGATAAGCTTGCATATAAATATAAAGTAATAATTTGCGTTTCCTTATAAGCTCCATTCCCGCTACGTAGCATACGTATTTCGTTGCAAATAAACGTCGCAAATGTCGTGGCTGTCGACGCAGGTCATAAATATGCTGCCGCAAGGTTTTTGAATGTAAATTATTCAAGCTCTTTTGCTTTAAAAGTACTGTGATACATCCTTGATTGCACTCTATTTTTGTACAAGAGAAAAGTTACTGCAGCATAAAACCTCCGTGTAACTTGGTACCTAGTACAAAACTTGGCATACCTCGATTCGGATTAACTATGACCTATCTAATTCAAGTTCATTAACACCAATCTTTTGAATCGTAAAAGACCAATAATTCGAATTTCGAACAAGAATGAGCGCTATTAACCCTCTCGTTGCCAATAACAATTTGCGACACCATTGTAAAGGTCTCTTGAACCCTTGACTAAGTTTGTCGATTTCGCTCCGGAATTAGTTGAATTTAATGATCTGCTCTTTAGCAGGCTTCAGTTTTAAGGGTGACCATATTACTTCTATATTATAAACCAGTGGTACTACAAGCTCTAGGTCTTGCCCTCGGATATCTGTAATTATCTGTAATTATTACATACCATAGATTTTTGGGTATAAAACATGCCGAGGATACGCTTGCGATATTTTCACTTCCGAACCAGTGATAAAAGAGACAGAAAAATCCACAGATTGATTCGAACATTACAGTTCTCTCAAGATGTTTGCATTCACCTTGCAATTAGTGCGCAGCCAGACTTTGAATGCATTAACTCAAAATGGAGATGATTGCGGCCATGCCGTTTTAGCAAAGTAAATTATATTTTTTTATTTAAGGAAAATTGAAAGTTCTCTTGTAAGATCGATCTAAATAACGACCTACATTGACAATGGCCCATAAATCAATAGGCATTTAGCTACTTCCAATAAATCAGAGGACCGTCTGAGCGATAGTGACGCGTGTCCAATTTAGCGCCAAACGGAAACGAAACCGCCACTTGACGCGGTAATTGTTGCAAGGTTTTAGTAATGGAATTAGTTGATCGCTACGGTTCAACCGAGACGCTATTACGCGGTCGCATTTGAAGGGTTAACTGTTTTTGGTAAGTTTGCAACGGTATGTTATAGAAGGGATTCCTTCTATTACACTTATAAAAAAATAAAATATGTTTATTATGGAATATAAGATATCACTTATTCCACGTCATTAAATTTGAATCAGTAGACATCCCTACTCATCGGCAAAGAAGACAGAGGGTATAAGCCGGCATAAAAAACTCTCGGTACTATTTTGAAATAGTAAATCATCATACAAAATGACTATGGCAAACAAAACTTATTTTAAAACAAATATCACAAAGAAGCAGCCTGTCTAGCACTATTTAGTTATAGCACTTTTCCCAGGCCCTTTTATCAACTAGATAATCGTTAACTTTATAGTAAGCCATTTCACACAGCTTTTCTTTAATGCATTTCTTAAGTTTATTAAACGGCAGAGATAAAAGAGCCTCTGGGATTTTATTATTTATCAAAAAATAATTACTAACTTTAGATAGTCTAGTATGCGGAAATTGCAGCCCGCATCTGTTTCGAGTATTAACATTATGCGTATGTTCTATTCAAGTAATAAATAAATAACTATATGTAATATAATTTATCACGCATAAAAGTATAAGTTTTGGATTTAGCAGAACCTTGATTGTAAGGCTCACAACAAGAAAGGCCAAACCAGGGTTCACATGTTATTACGATTAAGACTAGTACGTTGGTCTAAAGACAAATTACGCAACATAAATTGAAAATTGAGAATGTTTTGTTATAGGTCGACTCTCTCAGAATGTGATAAGGCTTAAAAGGCAATTTTCCTGAAACCTTTCATTAAGGTTAAACCCAAAGTTATGAAGGTCTTCATGACTTGGTCAGGCTTTACTTAGCTTTTGTATGTGAAATAAGATGAAATTGAATTGTTTAAATAATATGAAACCAGACAATTTAGTTTGGAATATATAGATTAAGAGGCTTAATAATATTTGTCTAAGATAGTGGTACAGTGGTTAGATCGATCAACTACAAATATCCGCACAATCAGCGATATACGTAAATAGGCAAGCAAATTTCATATAAATTTTTACAATGTCTTATAATAAGGTCATAAAATAATGCCAAAGTTAAGGCTATTTACAATTGGTGTCAAATCTATGGTCCAAATACTCGCCTACGGCATAAAGGCACCTTGTATTTAAAAATTCACCTTCACATTGAAAGAATTACACGGTAGTGATCTATAACTTCTAGGAAGGGGATTAAATAATTTTATAGCCATGGTGTAACAATTTTTTGCAAACATCGCGGTGAAGTTGTTTTTGTTATATATGTATGTAATGTTTGTTTCGTTTAGCGCAAATATTTATTCAATTAGTGTAATGAAATTCAATATTCTAGAACTATATCTATGTACATATCACAGCATGTGTTCATGATCATTAGTATATCAGATTAGAAACTTAAACGCACAAAACGTTAAAAGTCCTGTTCAAACTTGATTTATTACTATTTGACATTACAGTTCGAAACATTTTTGTGTTTCATCGTTTTATATGTGATTGACAGCTATTGATAAGCCACTTTTAATATATAGGTGAATATTTCTGTTGAATAAGTTTGGTTTGTATATTTTAAAAAATGTGTTTTTCTATAAATGTAATGAAGTGCAAATAAATAAAATAAATAATTTTCCTTATATTGAAAATGCTTATAATAATAATAATTTGAACAGTGGAAGATCCTGTGGAAGAATTTTTTTTATTAGATGTATTCGTTTGTCTAAATTAAAACTAATATTCGATTTTGATTATTCTCTTAGCACATTCCATTTTGTATGATTTAAGTAAAGCTGACATGATCAATGTACTGAATAGTGGTTTTATTCGAATGGCAATGCATGTCCGATGTATTGCATTCGTTGAATACTGATTACCATGCCAGGGGCTACGAGCTACGTACGTGCTACTAGCTACAAGCTACGCGCTACGACTCTACATTTATCTAATAGATAAACAATACACTTTGATATAATTGACTCTTTAGACAAAACCAGTTATATTTTAATTACTAGTATTTAAACTGAGTTGTGATGTGATACAAAAATGCCAGCTTTTAATTTTAAGCCAACGCAATTACTATACGTACGTTAATAACAATTAATTATAATAGTCATATACAAAAGTATTGAAGAAATTTTAATAATCTTCAAATAACAAAAAGCTTGGTCACATACATATCTTTGGTTTTGAATTAATGCCATGTTGCGATATATTTTATAGCTTAAATAAACTCTTGTTAAGTCATAAAACGATCCATCGAGGAGACTCCTTAAACTGTTAATTAACTAGTTCGAAATTCTATGGGTACTCGACAATATCATATCATTTATAATATCTTTGACATACATTTCATAAAAAAAGATATAATTACAATTTTAACTAAGATGCGGCCCCTGTCCGGGAGAAGGCCTCCTCTAACTTTTTCCACCCAAATTTATTATGTGCCATCGTCATCCAATTCCTTCCAGCTACCCTCTCGATTCTGTCGGCCCATCCCTCTATTGGTCTTCCTTTGTTCCTTTTGAACCGGATACTGCTTTAGACCATCTGTCATCTGTACAACGGGCTACGTGACGTACACATCTCGTAAGTTTAAGGGCATATTGCTCAGCATCTATAATCTTTTGCAAAAAACCAAAAATGGTTTTTCTGCGAATATATTCACATTTATGTTTGTCGCGTAATTAAATTCCCAGAATACTCCTTTCTTTCGCATGCTGACACGAATGTATTTTGGCTTTTGTTTTGTTTTTGAAAATCCAAGTTTGTGCTCCATTTGCAAGCAGGAATCCACCACCTTTTTCCTTAGCTTAAGTGGGAGCTTTTGAGGATATCTTTTAAGCTCCAAAACTTCTTTCAAGTTGTGGTGATACGGTGCTCCAGTTCTTTGTCGTGTCTTTGTTTCTTAAATGAAACTTATTTATCAAGATAAGTGTGTCTATATACTCGATGGCTGTTCTGTTAAGCATAATCGGGTAAATGTTGTTATTTGTTGCATCTTTTGTTTTCGAAGTATTTATTTGTAGTCCTATTTTGCTGGCAGTATTTAGGTTTTCTATCATTTATTGTAATTGATTTGGCGTTCCTGAAAAGAAAACAATATCGTCTGCAAAACGTAAGTTGCTCAAATATCTCGAGTCTATTTGATTTCCTTTCCTTACCATCGCAGTTCTTTCATAATATTTTGAAGGACGTCCATGAATATTTTACTTTACTGGTACTCTTCTTATATATGTCTTTAATAATGTTTATGTACATGGCTGATATACCTTGATATGAAAGCGCCTGCCAAATACTTTCATGTAAGATGCAGTCAAATGCGATATGCAGTATAATCGATGAATGCTAGATATAGGGGCTGGTAAACTCTTGATCCTTTGCTACTATTAGATCTACCATGTGTATGATCAGTCGTTGAATATCCTACCCGAAATCCAGCTTGCTCTGTAGGTTGGTGCTTTTCTATAAATATAGCTTTTCTTTTTTCTTGGCAAACAGTTTTTACAAATTTGGTAGAAGACTGATAGGGCGGTAATTGCCAATATCTGAAGGGTCACCTTTCTTATACAACAGAACTATATGGGATTCACCCCAAATATTGGGGAATTTCTTGATTTTCCAATATCTTGTTGAATTATGTAAAATATATTTTTTCATATTTATAAAGATAGATGAAGTTTTTCGTTTTGATACCGAGACAGATTTTAGATTGCAGAGCCACCGAAGTGAAGTGAGTGAAGACTTTATAAGTGGTCTTATATATATTTTTAAAGTGGACTAAGTATGAGTTAGTGATAGTGATAGTAATATTTTGCTTGATTTCTTTCTTAGAATTTAATTCAATTCTATTCAAAATCATTTATTCTTATAGGTAACAGAATGTACACTAAGAACGTCAAAAACACAACGTTTGTAAGTAGCTGCAACCATAACACTATGTTTTATATGACATCTTAAGTAATTAATAATAATCAAATAAATTAAACATAAATATTTGTCCGCTATCATCAGGAGGCATGTTGAAATAGGAACTTATATGCTCGTAGGAACAACACGCAAAAACGTAGTCGAAATAACTAATATCACCGCATACACGAATTCAAGTACGACTAGTCACCACAAGTAGCACCCGTTCACGAGTATGACGCATGGACGCCGCCACAACCAATGACATTTAAGCGAGCATGACGATCCCTGATGTATGTATGCAATGCATTTAGTAAATATTACTTCTTACTATTTAGTGTAAGATATTTAGATTCAAAGACTGATATTGTAGTAAGAAATTAAGTTAAGCGTAAGCAAAATCTATTATATGTGATATACGATGTTTATGTAAGTTTAAGTATTGAGATACAAAGTTTTTTATTTCATAACAAATACCAAATCAAATGTTAAAATAATTATATCAAATTATTCGTATATTTATAGTAGAAATTGCTTTATAAATGGGTAAACAGTTTGCCCTGGTTTTTGTATAGCTTATCCTAAACAAACTTATGTAAGCTTTCCACTCGAGCAAAATCTAAATTAATTTTACACAATTTGTAATATATTAACTTTTTATAAATAGTCAAAACAGAGCTAGTTATGTTACCTAACATTATATATATTTTAGTTCATAATTAAACAACAAAATGTAAACAATCATCGCACGCTTGAAGTCATTTAGTTTTTACTACACTCATAAATTGTAATTTAACATTGTCGTTTCCGAGGTCAGGTTCTAAGTGTCACTTAGATTTACGAACTCTTCAATAAGTTAAGTTAGTTTGTTAATCCAGCGTCGCAACTCCACTGCCCCGAATGTTATCTTAGTTATAAGCTCATGTTTTAAACAATTGCCTGAACATATCCATACAAAAACCGCCACCGAACATAACTCTCCTCTAGAATTTTTATTCAGTTGCTCTTTTACAATATTTACTAGAAAAGTCATAATAATGTAATAAGTGCATTAAGTCTTAAAAGTGAGTTAATTTAACAATGAAACCATTCGGATTGTTCTTGATATTAGCATTAGCATACTTAAGGGGATTGATAGACTGGTCAAGGTCTATAGACACTAATATATATGATAACAACGTGATTTTTAACCTTAATTTGCGTAATTCCTCGTTTTGAGGGCTAACCTTAAAATATAATAACTAAAATATATTATTAAGCGGAGTCCCTTTCGGCAAGGTTCCGACGCTGCACCAAATGTCATAAATAATATTCGCGGCCTAGAACCCTCTATTTGCAAGCTTAAGCGTTTTCAGCCGCACCAGCTCTGTTGTTGGTTTCACGTAGATGGGAAGGAATGAAGTGAAATTTGTCACGTCACTGAGTTCACTAGCATTATGTGTATAAAATACATTTAATGCCCCATCTAATTCCACAGACTGTTAAATATACAAAAAGATACTAAGTCATATGTAGTCTAGGATAAATAATTGCTATGCGAGTGAAAACAATTTTCTAAAACCGATTATTAAATTAATTTTCACATGAATAGTTCAAACTTCCTTAACGAAAGATCAACCCTTCCTTATTCCAGCCGATATCACAGAACAAAGAGAAAAAGAATTTTTGCATCTCTTCAAAACGATCGTGAAAAAAGTTTACATCACCTCCAAATAACATCTCAAGCGAAATTATACTTTATATGATTGTAATATGGTTTAAATTTGGATAACACGAAATACAGTTTGCAGAGCAATAAAACACTTTCATTCGAAGCGCGAAATCACTAACTAATTGCTTGAGTTTTTCCGACAAAATTAACTGTTTGTCGGTTACGATGAAAGTAGCAAAGTGCAATCTATGAAGTACTTAGCGGCGTCTGAAGTTCTTTATAAGCTAGCTTAGGGAATAAACAACTAACATTAGTGGTTTCTAGTTTGTTCCGTTGGTATAACTGCAAGATTAACTTTTAACATACGAAATTACGTTTTAATAATATGCTTTTCGTATATTTGCAAAGGCTGTATTTTTATTTGTTCTAAATTTAAATTTATTTTTCAAAAAAGAAGCTTATAATCCTAAGTATATATAATAAAGCACTTGTACGGCTTACTAATCAGGAGGCGGGCGGATAAATGTATTTTAATTTATATGCAATAATTGACAGGAGTATGACTATGTATTACCAAACTGCTCAAGATAACTTATATATGAGTGGGTGAGATCTAAGAGAACATACGGAGCCTATGGTAGGATCAATAATTCCAGGTGGAGGGTTAATCTCAAAACAATCGGGTAGGCTCACCACAATAATTAAGGGCTTGAAGAGGGCTCCGCCAGTTTGAGAAGAATTAAATAATTTGATTTATTGTTATGAAACAACACTTAAAACACTACTTTCGCCTATTCACACATAAATATTAAAATTTGGAACTACCACGTAAGCCTGCAATTGGTTCAATTGAAATCTAAATACTACTTCAGATAATTATATAATTTTATTTCTTTTTACACATGAAAAACTAATTGTGTGAAATCTATGTATGTATCTCTGTTTTATGTGTTTCTTTATACTTGAGTAAATATAAGACCTACTGTGGATATTACCAAGAAATTATTATTGTCGAAAGTCATACATTCACATTACCAATATAGCGGGAGAAATCTAACTATATCAATGAATTTGGTGAATTTATTTTGTTTGTAAAGATCTACAAGAAGCTAACGATATAATGTTTTAAGTCAAATTGATTCAATAGAAATGCCAAAATGTACATACATATCCTTTACAAAAATAATTCAAAGTAGAAACCATATATTTCGGTAATCGGATACCACAAACGTACATCGATCATAGAAAACTTGAGTGGTTTTATAACTAGTTTGAAACTAAGGTGTGATCCAACTTACATACGAGTCTTTTG
Source organism: Pieris brassicae (assembly GCF_905147105.1). NCBI lineage: Eukaryota > Metazoa > Arthropoda > Insecta > Lepidoptera > Pieridae > Pieris > Pieris brassicae. Next base: position 11,567,932 of record NC_059673.1, read on the forward strand.
TTTTGTGGGTTTATCCAGTTTCAAACTCCTAAGTGTTACATTAGCTATTTTAAAGTGCTTGAAAAGTTTCAATGCCGGCATTTTATTTGTAGTTTTGATGGATTTAAGTAGCGTGGAAATATCCAATATCATTTCAAATAAATCTGCTTAAAGGTCTCCTCGACATTATTGACATGATGTTCTTTGTAGCCAAATAACAATAAATATATCACAATATTTCTTTAAAACAAAATTATAACAATGTGTTTATTAATTTGACAACAATTCATTGTAATATGTAAGCTTTGGTAACCTTTTTAAGTTTAAAAATTATTTATTAATTCCTTAGTAAGTATAATAAATTATATCTATTATTTTAATTATTAGTCAAGCTAAATACAACATGAATGTATTCTAAAACGCATTTTCAACGCCTTTTGAAAGTGGCCCACAGGCTTCTGTAGTAAAATAATTGCCAATTATATCACCAACGACTCACATCCTGACATCTTCTTTTAAACGTTCCTTATACGATCATCAATCAACATTAACGCAAACCAATCGGATCCCGCAACAGTCCACTAAAACTTATTACTCCAATCGGTTAGGTTTTGCATTAGGTTTCGTGTGACGTATGAACAGGCTGTCTGTCCATCACTCCAATTACCGCAGCCCTCGACCGATACATCAATCTTACGTACAAATATGGCCGGAATCGCACGAGATACGGCACAAATACACTACCGAAATTGTATGTTTGGTGTCGGAATGAATGGACGCTTTGTGTATTTACGGGGCAAAGACCGCTTCGGAAACAAACCGCTAGTGGACACAGAATTTGATTTAGCAGTTACGTAACGAATCATCGGAAATTCATTATTTAAGTTAATAAAGGCTATATTATTATTATTATGTCCATACCTTCGTGAATGTCTCTTTTATGTTAACGAATTCGAAGTTATATTAGATTCACGTATAGATAACATTAATTATTACCAAAATATCATAGTCGTTTAAAATAAAGTTATTTCACGTAAAATATGTAATTAACGGTTAAAATATGGTTTAAATATTATAATCCTTAATTAGTATGGGAACCTTCAATAAAATTCATGGTAGCAAATCATTTCTCAAATACTGCAGTTCGCAGTCGTGCACCAGGTACTTAGCGTGTATAATAGTCGAAAGCTCCGAGCCGCGTGACAACCACGCGAAACTAATTTAGGGCTTGGAAATTGCCCGCTCAGTAATCACAGGGAATAATTAATATTAGCACTAATTATGTACTGCGTAATTACCACTGGCTTCATGTCTTCTGTACAATATGAGCTGTAATTGGTCAGTATTTAACGTCCAGTGATTAATTTAAAAAAAAAACATATAGTTTCACGCCTAAATTTTTTTTATAGTAGACTTATACTAAAAAGTTCGAGTCCTGAAATATTTTGTGTGGACTTATTTAATTTAAATTAATTAATGTATATGGTATATTTTGATAACAGCTAACATGAGAAAATGGCTGGCAATTTTCATGTTCCAAAGGTATTTCATGAAAAAAAAATCTTCTCGGTTTAAGTATTTGTTAAATAAATATTTCAAACAATAAAGACCTATTTCCTTTTTTCTAAATCGAATAATTATGATTATATTTAAAATACTTAGCTAAAGTCACGAAACGTTTTCAACAAAACTAAGAATAAATCTCACATAACCTTTAACGTTGCGTTCAAATGAAGATGACAAAATAAGCATCCTTTAATCTAGGACTCGAAAATCTTTTGATGGTCTTACGACAGAATATTAAAAGTCATATTAAACAGAATAATATATTGCGTTAAATCTCATCTTGGTAAAAGGTATGACTTTTGGCTTTATTATTTGTCTAAGCCAAATATAGCAAATATTATTTGAGACAGTTTTATACATATATTAAAATGAAGTCATTTTAATGTGTATATAAATTTGCGCCTTGTGGTTTATGCGTCGCAGATGAGTAGTTTTGAACCCCCACTATGCCTGTTATTTCTATGTGCGTATTAACTCTCTCGTAAAGCGAAGGAATACATCCGGAGGAAACCGGCATGCCTTAGACACAAAAAGTCAGTGTGTCAGACTACAAATATTAGAAAAACAACTGATCAGTAAGCAGGTACTGAAATCTGAGGCCCAAATCATAACAATTTGTGAGTTGATCGGCTACTAATCTGTTAAACTTTAGATTTTGGAAAATAATTATTTATGCAATATGTTATATGACTCACTTTTTGTAGAGAACAACAACTAATAAGCAAAAATGTTCTCTTTATTTACATTTAATGCCAGTACTATATAGAGATATAAAAGCACAAAAGGGAAAAGAAAACTGTCAAGAATGTCTTTATAACATTCTGATGTCATTACAATATCTTAGATATGTACGAAAACCTAAGAAACCTACCAAGGGTGGCCTCATGTAGTGCAAGTATTGTTATTTTTGCACAGTATTTGTATTTAATTGTTTTATATAAAAATGGAGACAAACTGTGATCGGGCATGGACACTCTCATCTCTTGACATTTAACTGGACTAAGCCTGTTTCTTCAAACATTGTACACACATTTTAGCGTTTTGCCCATAACATTGTAAGATTAAAAATTATATATATTTAGAGCTAACTTTAATACTTTATGAAAGTTAAGAAGACTTAATGTATAGTATAAACGTTACAGCATTTGTTGATATAAAATGGCTTCCGAAAGTTAATCATAACCAAAACAACAGCCTCATTAGCAATCTTCGCTCCGGTATCTTATTCGATTACTTGAAAAGTAGGCAGCATTCAGCTGGTGTTCCGACCTCAAAAAGTTTTTGCATTTAGATAAGCTGACCTTTTATTTCGTTTCGTTAGAAAAAGGACCAAGAAATACCGCTAAATGAACTGTGAATGTATCGTTTTTACGCAAATAAAGTATTGTTTCCGTCATTTATGAATAATATTTTATTAAATAATTTTTTTTAAAGGTTCACCGATCATGTAGGTAACCAGTGTACAACTCTAACTGTTTGCATTTATATAATAATATTTTACACCGTTTTTACGCAAATGTATTAATGTTTTCATCATTAATAAATGATATTTTAATAAATATGTTTAATGGAAAAGGTTCACCGTCCATGTTGGTAACCAGTTTACAACTCTTACTGTTAGGATTCAAACGATAGTTTTATACGAAAACGACGCGATACTTATCTAAACAGATATATGGACACACTCTTTTTCAAAATTCTCATACGGTGATTGGACAGGTGTTCTACACAATCAAAAAATCGTAAAACCAAGCGCGATCCTATAGCTACCCTTGTAAGTTCTTGAATAAATCACAATAACTTGTTTTATTATGATCGTTGAATTACAAGAGTACAGTACGAAAACAGTACTTAAAACTATTTGAGGTATTTTGAGGAGAATGATTAAAAGTTATGAATGAACATTTTTGAATCGTTGGCAATCTATAGACTCACTCTCAATACAGAACGAAAACTCTTGAGGTTTAACTTAGCTCAGTCAGTTGAGTTGATTTTGTTCAATGTGAATAAAGAAGGTTGTTTTGAATAATTATTGGTATTTGCAATATACATTCTACTATTCCATTCCATTCCACTACGGCTATTTCATTTAAGAATTTTCTATTGGCTTATTTGTGTATATTCCATATTACCAACGTGAGAAAATGTTTTGGAAGTCAAACTCAAACCCAGCGGGTTTTCTGCACTGTTACACTAATGCATGAAATAGATCTACATTTCATTATTTGGAAATTTAATCAAATTAAAAATAAAAGTTATAATGTTTAATTATTCTTTGCAGTTTTTAAGTTAAGTTAAGTTTGAAAAGGTTTTTCGATATAAATAATGGGAGAATAGGATGATAGTGTTAATAAGTAAATAAATGGAAATCAACTAACAAATTTAAGATTTTCTGATGATAATGTTTGCTGTTTTTGAGCTGTGATGGCCTAGTCGTTTCAGCGACTCTCATCCCTGAAGTCGTAGGTTCGATCTCCGGCTGTGCACCAATGGACTTTCTTTCTATGTGCGCATTTAACATTCGCTCGTACGGAAAACATCATGAGGATCATCTTGTCTTAGACCTAAAAAGTCGACGGCGTGTGTCAGGCACAGGCTGATCTACTAGCCTATTAGATTAACAAATGATCATGAAACAGATACAGAAATCTGAGACCCAGACCTAAAAAGGTTGTAGCGCCACGGATTTATTTTTTGATGATATTGTTGCTTGTCAATAAACCTCAAAATCTAAAACGCCTCCTGCTGCATCTAATAGGGATAATAATAATAGGGATCGAAAAAGTCAGTTTCCAAACCAATTCAGACAAGATTGAATCAAATCTATAGAAGAATATCTAGGTCAAATAATTTTATCAACAAACAATATAGGAAAAGAGATTTCAAGAAGAATATCTAACGAGTGGAAATTTTATTGGGCTATTTGCTAGCTAGCTTGCCAACTTGCTTGCTTGGGGAAAACGGGCAACGCACTCGCGTGCCCTTTGGTTTGAGAGTGTTCAGTAGGCGGTGGTATCACTTAACGTCAGGAGTGCTCCCTACAGTGTATAAGGAGTGTAAATAACTTACCTTTGACATTATGTTAATGTTCTTATTATATAACATTGTAAAAATTAATATGACGTACGTATATTTGTAGTTCATCGATCTAATGGTATCAGTTTGTAGAAAAATTAACGATTTATTACCCGTTCGCCGCTTCGTCTAAATAAAAAAGGTGATCAGTGCCTGACACACGTCGTTTGATGATGAACGAATCGTTGAAATAGTCTATCAGTGCATGTCCGTAATTCTAACGCACGATCTCAGTGTTAAGTGTCGCTGGATCAAGCCAAGCCCGTACACTGGACTGCATTAGAAAAATATATTTTTTTCATGTTCGTAATTCTACTTTAAAAATAATTCAAATGTGAGAATAAAATTATTATACGTTACTGGATATAATATGTTAAACGGCTAAACCACTCCGGTCATATGTCATTAATCAACAAAGGGTTAGTCCACACGAGCTTCATTTATCATCACCGTTCAATGAAAATGAAATCCGCGACAGAAAATGCAATTCTTTTACAATTTGTGGATTTTTTGGTTGCATTTACCATTAAAACGACGAATAATTTTAAAATTTGTGGACACATACATATTGTTGCGAGCTAGGGGATCGGATTGAAAACGTCATAGATATCTTTAAAGGTTTATTTTTAAATAAAGCAACGAGGAATTTGTTTATACTAAAAAGTCGCAAATTACACCCAGAAATACACTATTACTACACACGAAATACGGTCACTAGTTACTTCACTTACGCGCACTTCACACAATACTTTTACTCATGTCTTCACTATTCTCACTTTATCACTTCAATCTCTTGGATTCGCACTCGAAACTGACTTAATTGGTCGCGTTTCGGTTCGCTTATATATCCCTGGGAATAATTTTGAACGATGTTCGAGAACTCTCTAGGCAGGATTCGCACTAAGTGGCGGTTGCACAATTCTAGAACGTACGTACTCTTTGTCTTTTTCTATCTTGTTCTATAGTGTTCAGGCTAGCTTCGAGAAGGTTTCGATATTCCCTCTCTCTTGCTTATTATTTCATCCGTGTCCCACACCTAGAAAATTCATTTTAGAATATTCCTTCATCGAAGGGGTATAACTAGTCCTGAAAACGTTGGAAAACGGAATCTAAACTGTACCACTCGAAAACACATGTTCTGAAATTTGTATTTATTATATCAGAAAAGTGTATTTATTTATTATATATACGTTATAATAATGTCATAAATATTTTTTTACAAATTTTATATAAATTTATACTAAAAATTTATAACTTACAAATATGTTTAAGTTAATAATAAAATCCTTTGGTTACAATTGCTCATCTCTCGTTCACAACCCTTAGATATTCAAATATAATACGGCTGATATTAAATATATATATATAATGTTAAATAATATAAGAACCTCTAGTAACTTAAATAGAAAAAAATATATCAGTAAAAAAGGCCCCGATCATAAGTTTTCATAGCTATTAAAACATTTTTAATAAAAAGCTCGAAGTTTAATTTTGACAAATTAATTACACGTCATTGCATGTGATGGATGGTATGACGTTAGCGATAGGTTGCACGAGAGGGGTGAAGTGAGCGATTTGAACGCCTGCTCGACGACAAAAATCAACGCCGGATATCATTCATTATATAACTATCATGCGAGTTTTTAGCTTGGCCCGCAGGCCACCCGCGAGATAGTGGTGTATGGAACTACGGGCCACATTACCTAAGAATTAGAGGAAAAGTTCACATCCCCTAAAGGTAGGAAATAATGTAACAGAATACCTGTTAGTTATTGATACACTTTCGAAAAGTTATCAAACACTCCCAGCTGATAACTTATCAAGAGGTTGTGCGGTACGCTGGCCCGTAAGATAAAAGATTTAAGGAGTTTGTGCCACACACTGTTACTTAGGAAAACAAATCAAATTTCCTATGACCGATATAATTTAGAGATGACAATTACTTGTCTAAGTAAAAATACTTTCAAATGCTAAGTTAACGCTTTCTGCTCTAAAAGAAATACAAAAAAATGTTAGCCTAGCGGCATCAACGTGAGTCTCTCCGTCGTAGGTTTGATCCACGACAGTGTACCAATGGATATTTTTTCTACGTGCGCAGTGAGTAGTAGAGTTACATGAGCTATAACGGTGTAGGAAAACATCGTAAGGAAACCGGCTTGCCTTAGACCCAATAAGTCGACGACGTGCGTCGCGCACTGAAGGCTGATCACCTACTATTCGATTAACAAATGATCATGAACCCAGACCTAAAAAGGTTGTAGCGCCATTGATTATTTTTCTCAATTAGTATTTTGTTTGCGCGAGAATCATTCATTTTATTGGCATTTGTTTGTAACGTTTTAATGAACAAGGGTGAATGCAGAGATAAAAGTTTAGTCTCAATCGATATACGATAGGACTACTATTATTATCCGTGCTACCATTAATTTTTTGTAATAAAATCTGCTAGTGCATTGTGGGTCCTCCGGGATATGAACATGACGTAATGCAGTCGATGTGTGTGACCTTTTTAGAAAGAAAAAAAACTTCTTCATGACACATAAAAAGAAAAAGTGCACTAGCTCGCACACAAGGATTCCCTGTGTTGTGGGCAGCCAGTCTCTTCCATTAGACATGTTAATGACAAGGTACTTGACCTAATAAATTATATTTAACACTTACGGTAAACTAGAGACTAAAGAAGATTTACATTATAAGAAGTGTTTAATATATAAAAAAATCTAGTGCAACGTTAGACTAAAAGGATTTTTAAAATTCTTACAAAGATTCTTCTTCTGTAATTTCAAAGCAAGATAACAAAATAAAAATGAAACACTTAATATTGTATTACTTTTACGATTGACACATTTCGGCGTCTACTTGTTCTTTTGGTTATGTCTTCTATGTCGGACTCCCGTAATGTTTTCTTTCTAAGACGTTCCTTTTCCTTCATAGGTTTAAATTTTGAGACATGCACATAAGTCTTTATTACGCGTAAAGAACTTAAAATGATTAGTGTCGGCTTCTAACCTTAGCCTTAAGTTGCATCGCACAGTTATTTACTAGGCGTTAACTGCTATTTTCATAGTTTGACAAATTGATAAAAATATTTTAAATATTTTTTATTCGTAAAAATATACATACATAACATACACTTGTGAATGTCAATAAAAATGCTCCTATATTAACATTTACATATCAATCAAGGGTGATGGATAAAAATAGGTGGTCCTAAACTGTCTGTTACTTTATTGGATATTATTACAATAACTTATATAACAACAAAAGTTTTCCTTATTAATATAGAAGAAATTGCTTGAGACTCTGGTGTTTCTGATTTTTTATAGCGCTGAATTCTGGACAATACAGACATCTGAAAGAAAAAAATACAGTCTTTGGAAATGTGGTGTTAGAGCTGGATGCTAAGGACTACCTAGACATCTAAGGAAACAAAAGTGTTCATACTAAGACAATTAAAACATCGTCTTTCGACACTTTGTTACCAACGCATCCTGAGTTTTTGTTGGGCATGTAACACGCAGAGATCCAGAAAGCCTAGAAAAAGTCATCGTGACGCGCAGAGTGGACCTTGAGCACCTTCAAGGGCGATCCTCTTTCCGATTCACTAGACCGATCAAGTATAAGCCATTACGGGTATAAAAATCACCTATGCCGAAGACAGGTGAGAGTGGAGGAGTAATACTTTTGGCTATACACAATCCCAGATAACTGGATCCCCCATAACTTCCCATTACGAAGCTGGAAGCTGATACTATATTAATATTAGAATACCTGGATCACTATCTAGAATTTTGTTAAGATTTATTGGCTATTTCAAAACCTCGAATGTTATCCACCATTTTCAATGGGAATTTGTTTGATTCAATAAAGAGTGTTAAAACCTATCTTAATATATCTTTTGGGTAATAAAATAGATTACTTTGTATTGGAATAATGTTACTACTATATAATTAATTTATCCCAGAATTTAATATTTATAATTAATGCCGGTCATGCTTATGGACAGTCAAACTTGACAAAAGTAATTAAACAGTATGGTACCTACATACTTTAGTTAAATGTAAATAAACTATAATAAAAAATTGTGAATTTTCTTAAAAAATTCGCAGAAACTTTTTTCCCAAACTACGGGATTCAGCGACAAAGATATGGATTTTAAAATTAAAAACATTGAAACAAATTGTAATAGTTCGACACGTTTTTCAAACAGTTTCTCATTTCAAGAGGTCGTTAGGCAGTTTTCAATCTCCGTCTTAGCAATTTTCTCGACTAATATCCTGTATTTAATAAGGGTGCTTAATGGAATTCTCAACTTTACCATATTCGAGCTCAAAACTTTGACTTTTAGTTAGGTGCAGTTTTAATAGGCATGAGAAATTGGGTCCACGTATAGTAACAAAATCAAGCAAATTGGTGTTCTCCAAGCGATGCAACGATGCATCGATCACGTTTTTTCCAGTGAAATAATAACTTTATTGCATCGCAATAAAGCAGGTTATCGAGTGTAGACAGTTAGTAAATTTTATGAGAAGTTCGTTGGAAGATTCAGTTTGAATCTTAGATACTTTATGAAGGTAACATGGGAGTGCTTAGATGTAGTAAACATAGAAATATTGCACGCCAATTTCGCATCTCGTATAATGGAATACAGCTGGATATTGTACGGTTGGTTTTTGAATATTTGTTGCATAAAGGTATGCAGACGCGCATCTCTTTACAGTTTGATGAATTTTGAAGCACACTTATTATGAACATGCACGCTTTAGGTTTCATTAGTTATTTTATGTCGACGATTATATTTATTAAATTGAATGATTTCTATAAAATGAATTGTACTTTACTCGCGTTTGTAGACTTACACACTAATTACTATTGCAGATTTATACAAAGGATAGCGATACGATATAAAAAGCGACGTCTGATACAATAATATCACAGCAGCTTTATATAGAGTAACTTTAAGACAATCAATGAATTTGGTCTGAGGTTTAATTATAACTTGTTCATTTAAATACAACTAGCTTACGATAACTATTTGACTTATGTATAAACAGAAAATATTTTTTTTTATATTACAGGCGGGTATCGCGCAGGAGGCTCACCTGATGTAAAATGATACCGCCGCCTATGAACCTATTTTCGAATTGGTTCGAAAATACTTCAGTGGGCAGCTGGTTCTACATAGTGTGGTGTGGTGGTGCGCAGCAAAACGACAGCCTTTCTTAAGTCATTAAGAAACGCTCAGTTGTGGAACGCCCACCGTCGAGGTGATACAGATGGTACTTCGTATTCCGTCGTGACGTCCGATGATGAAACTCAGTTGCAGAGTCTCGGTCTGAATAACCCCTCTATACATTCTACATAGTACATGTCGGGTGGGGTGGGATGTGGGGTACATCTCCGCAAAGCCAAGGGATCAAGCCGCTCGGAAAGTGACTGTTCGTCGACGATTCGAATCGCTCTTCGTTGTATATAATCAAATGGAAGTAGCTGGTACTGCTGAGCTTCGGGCAAGAGGTGAGAACAGCACACAATATTTACAAAAACAGTGCGTGCGTACAAAGTACATATGTCAGAAGTGAAACGTCTTTGACAAACTTATTTTTAAGTCTTGTTTATATTTATCCAAATCTAAAACTTTCGATTTCCGAGGCTTAGAGGGAGGGAACAATGAAGATATGTGCGAAATTTAATGAATTTAATTGTTATTAGAATATTCAAAGTGGCGAAAATTTATACAAATTATATATATATTTTTTTAATTTATTTCTTCGATATTTAAATTATTCTATACGATTTCTTTTGGTCTCCATGGCTATTTGCTTCATGCTACATTCACCGTTTCTCAATCTCTCTCTCAATCGGTCTCAATCTCTCTCTCCCTTTTCTTCGACAAAAACGCTGCACATCTACGTGACGCTAATATTGTTACGAAGACGGGTCGACTGCAATGTTTCTAGATTTTTCCACTACTTAGAGAACTTTTCAGCAGGCTGTAATATGATTTCTGACCGTTTCAGGAGAGAGTCAATCACATATTAGAAAATTGTAATTTCCATAATGTTACCCAAGTTTTCAGGAAGCTGAAACCTTTTTTCAGTCAGTTTCAGAACATGTGTAGTCGATTGGTGCAGTTTTCAGGGGACCCGTTTTCAGGCGTTTTCAGGCCTAGTTATACCCCTTTGATGAAGGAATATTCTAGACCGAACTATCTAGGTGTGAGACAAGGACGAAATGATACGAGAGAGAGAGAGAGAAGATCAGAACTTTCTCGAAACTAGACGAGCACACTAGAACGCCGTACGACAAGGACGGAGCAACGTGCGAAAGAGACAAAGAGTGCGAACGTTCTAGAATTGTGCAATCGCTACTCAGTAGCAAGCCCGCCTAGAAAGTTCTCGAATATTGTTTAGAATTATTCCCAGGGATATATAAGCGAGCCGAAACGCGACTAGTCGCCTTTAGTTTTGAATGCGATAACACGAGAGGAACACCGAAGCGATAAAGTGAATACAAGTGATAAAGTACAGTGTGAAGTGTGCATAAGTGAAGTAATTAGTGATTGTTTTGTGTGTGTAATTAGTGCATCTCTGCAATTAATTTGTGGTCATAAATTCCTCATTGATTTATCAAGAAATAAACCTTTGAAGAAATCTACGGCATTTTCTATCCGATCCCCTAGCTCGTAACATTTTGGTGTCAGAAGTGGGATAGAAACATGCCAATTACTCCAAGGGAGAATCAAGAGGAGTCTGTGGCAGAGTCTCCAGCTGCGGAGGGAGTGCAGACAAGGGCGCAATCAGCACGCGACGCCGCCCGGCGACAAAGTTTCGATGCAAACCGCGGGATGGGTGAAAGTAACCATGGCAACATCCTCCTTGCTCTGCAGCAAATGATGGAAGACCAGGCACGCCGTCAGGAAGAACAGGCACGCCGTCAGGAAGAACAGACAAGACAAATGATGGAAGAACAGGCACGCCGTCAAGAAGAACAGACACGCCAAATGATTGAAGAACAGACACGCCGGCAAGAAGAACAGGCACGCCGTCAAGAAGAACAGGCACGCCGTCAAGAGGAGCAGGCTCATCAGATGATGGAGGAACAGGCTCGCCGTATCGGAGAAAAACTTTGTGACCTGAAAGTACAGGTAGATAAAAAAATCGAGAATTTGGAATCTGATATGGATTGTAAGCTATCCAAGCAGGATAAACGTATCCTTGGAATAGAAAATGAAATCCAATGCCTGAAGACCACTGGTGTTGTCACGACTGTTGCACCACCTGGATATCTGAAAGTGCCTCCCTTTGATGGTACATCTTCTTGGGGCGCGTACAAGCTGCAGTTTGAGACTGTAGCAGAGTCAAACGGGTGGACTGACGATCAAGCTGTTACCGCCCTTATTCTGGGACTGCGAGATGAAGCCCTCTCCATATTAGATACCAAGAAAGGTAAGGTGACGTTGAAGCATCTGCTAGATGCCCTGGAATCACGGTATGGAGACGCACATTTAGAGCACGTTTATAGGGCGCAATTGAAGGATAGAATACAACAGACAAATGAAAGTTTGCAAAAATGGGGATTTGAAATAGAGAAGCTGGTAAGGAAGGCCTACGCATCCTCACCAGATGTTGCAGACAAGATGTTGGTTCAAGCTTTTGTCGACGGTATTCGAGACCGTGAAATTCGAATGGCTGTGAACCTCGGTCACCATAAGGACCTTAAGGATGCTCTTGATCATGCGTTGGAAGTGGAAGCATTCTGCAAGGATCATCGACCTTACCGCATTAGGGCTATTACGGAAAAAGCTAATGGTCAACGTGGGTCAACCTGTTACACCTGTGGGGAAGTAGGGCATATGAGGTTTTCGTGCCCTAAGAAAGACTTCCGAAGTGATGTGAAGGTTAGACGTGGGAATACCTTAGTCATCGACGGAGAAGTCAATGGAACTAAGTGTAACCTAACACTCGATACTGGAGCTTCACGAACAGTGATCAGATATCAGCTTTTGAAGACATTTTATAAAAGCCCTTCTAGAGGAATTGTACAGCTTGTGACGGCAACAGGTCAGCGCATAACCGATCGGGGAGAAGGTATCGCAACCTTCAAGATTGGTGGAAGTTTTTACAGACATAAAGTTGTTCTTGCTGACATAGTAGATGACTGTATAATCGGTTTGGACTTTATGAAGTTCTATAAGTGTAAGATAGATCTAGAAAAAGGAATGTTCAAGTGTGGAAAACAGGAAGTTTGCTTTAAAGGTAACCGTTCAAAAAGTGGTTATGATGCCTGCAGAGTAATCAATGTGGACGGCCAAGTCAGTAACGGAAGTCCTGTCAATACTTCTATCAAAGGCAGAGGGACATTTGAAGAAATTTTCTGACATGTTATCAACCCATGAAAGAGAGCTAAGAAGGAGTTCAGATGATGTGTCTCAAAGACCGTGCGATAAAGTTAACGAACAGGATGGAAGGGATAATGACCACGTGAGGATACTAAGAACAGATACCATAAGTCCAGATTGGTGTGGGACATTAATTCAGGAAGAGCAACATCAAGATTCTGACATTAAACCCATTCTGGACTGGATGAAATCTTCAGCTATCAAGCCGCAATGGAGTAAAGTTGCATCTACAAGTAACACTACTAAGAGTTACTGGGCTCAATGGGATAGTTTAGTTCTACATAATGGAGTGTTATTTCGCAAATTGAAAAATGCTCAAGGCGATCATTTGCAGTTAGTTGTACCAAGATTGAAGGTTCGCGACATATTAGAAATGTGTCATACTGACTTGTCTAGTGGACATTTAGGAGTAAAACGGACTCTTATGAAGGTTAAGGAAATGTTTTATTGGATACATTATCGTGAAGATGTAGAAGACTGGATCAATAAATGTAGAGCTTGTGCAGCTGTTAAGGATCCGCAGACTCGATGGGAAAAGATAATGGTCCCCTGTAAAGAAGGTAATGATGCTCGGGACGAGCATGTCTAAGGAGGGGGTAGTGTTACGAAGACGGGTCGACTGCAATGTTTCTAGATTTTTCCACTACTTAGAGAACTTTTCAGCAGGCTGTAATATGATTTCTGACTGTTTCAGGAGAGAGTCAATCACATATTAGAAAATTGTAATTTCCATAATGTTACCCAAGTTTTCAGGAAGCTGAAACCTTTTTTCAGTCAGTTTCAGAACATGTGTAGTCGATTGGTGCAGTTTTCAGGGGACCCGTTTTCAGGCGTTTTCAGGCCTAGTTATACCCCTTTGATGAAGGAATATTCTAGACCGAACTTTCTAGGTGTGAGACAAGGACGAAATGATACGAGAGAGAGAGAGAGAGAAGATCAGAACTTTCTCGAAACTAGACGAGCACTCTAGAACGCCGTACGACAAGGACGGAGCAACGTGCGAAAGAGACAAAGAGTGCGAACGTTCTAGAATTGTGCAATCGCTACTCAGTAGCAAGCCCGCCTAGAAAGTTCTCGAATATTGTTTAGAATTATTCCCAGGGATATATAAACGAGCCGAAACGCGACTAGTCGCCTTTAGTTTTGAATGCGATAACACGAGAGGAACACCGAAGCGATAAAGTGAATACAAGTGATAAAGTACAGTGTGAAGTGTGCATAAGTGAAGTAATTAGTGATTGTTTTGTGTGTGTAATTAGTGCATCTCTGCAATTAATTTGTGGTCATAAATTCCTCATTGATTTATCAAGAAATAAACCCTTGAATAAATCCACGGCATTTTCTATCCGATCGCCTAGCTCGTAACAATATTATTATTATTGCATTTCATCCGTATACATTTTACCCTCATGCACCTAAATAAGTTTCAATTCAATAATGTTGCTATAGTTAGTTATAACTGGTGGTATCAGTTGCGTTAGTATTATTATACTTATCCGGTAACTAAGAAAGGTAAGATAAACAAAAATATATACAATCATAATTAAAGCAGAGTTGATACAATAACATACAATGTTTATAAACTTTATTTATATTGTAAAATAGTTATGACATTTGAATGAAAATAACTGGACAAAATAACAATACCAAATGAAAAGTGTGTTTATTTATTTTTCCGTCATTCGCCAAACGGGTGAATGGTTTGAAATATTTTTGGTTCCAAAACTGTGATTGAATTTTTTGTCGCAGGTAAATTTATTATGTAAAGAAGTACCGTTATTTTATAATAGTGAGTGTTTTGTTAAAATCGGGTTTCTATTACTAACATCATTTCGTTGTTACCCCAATAGGCCTATTACCTATTCCCCTATACCTTTTCTATATAAATTGAAATTACCATTAAATAGGCGTTAATGAATAGATCTAGCAATATAGGCAAATCTTTGATTAGATTTGACTTTGGCGGTGTTAATTTACATACATTATGACAATGACAGCTGACAGTAACGTCATTCCTTTGACATATTATGTAAGGCTGTTAAGTTTGTTTAGTTAGACATTGAGACGAAATATCACAACCCTTTACAGTTAAATCTATTAAAAATAATTCTTCAAGGAGATAATTCGCTGGCATATTTAATCTGTGGCACGTTAATAATATTAAAAACCCGGTAAACGTGACCCTCTCGAAATTTCATGACATAGCCCTTAACGAGTCGATGTTTTAATGCAAATTAATTAATAAACAATTAATTACTTTGCTCTTTACTTTTGCAGACACCTGTTTGCAAATACATATATATGTATAGCACACTTGAGATTTGTTTAATTTGGGCTCTATATTTTTTACTGCTTCACTGTATATTTTTTTGCAAATTTGAAGCATTTGGCCTTAGATTTATTTTAGACGTGATGAAGATATGCGACATGAGGTCACTGGCTACACTACACGCTTAGTAAGGAAAACTTACGTGAATTATTTGAAAAAAGTATTATTTGCAAAATTTAACGACTCAAATAGTTATTTTGCAGTTACTTATCCTGTAATAATGATCTGAATATATATCTACTCACATTAAATCTATTGATAGTAAATATTTAGTATTTTCAAAATCTGTATGAAAAAAATAGTAAATAGACTGAATATGACAGTGTATATGAATATGACTGAATGTCTATTCCTGAGCAGAAGGTTTCTGTAGAATTTGTTTTTTAATGCAACTAGCATTAAAAAACCAGAACAATATGAACTTGAATAATTAGGACTACTATGGATGTACTGATTGCTTTTATGAGATCTATTACAGACAATATCCAATCCGCTACGTTGGTTATACCCGAAGTGGTTATTTTTCACCCTCTCTGAGGATCAGCTCCGCGCTATCAGTGGACTAAAGGATGCGCAAAAGAGTTTTGGTTAAATAAAATTTGGATATTTTTTTAGCAAATGTTATGCAGATAAAGTCACGATTCAGCTATTAAGGAATAAATAAGTACAAGTACTTACGCCCTCTGAAATCGGGTCCAGAATTCAGTGATTCGCGAATGATATATAAGAAAATTTTCTTCTACTTTTACCCTCACGGTTTCTTTCTAGTGATTTATGGATATGGAGTAATTTTATCAGTTCCTAAGGTGTTTTCAAGCAGAGTTGAGTTGATACAAGTTATTGACTTAGCGTATAAAAGTTTTAACGTTATTGTTGTGCTTTCTTGAACGTTCTAAATTACTACTTCGGTATTGCGTAACCGTTTTTAGTAAATTTTTAATTTAGGAACACAAATATACTGTAATGGCCATGGGAGTTACAGGAGTTGCAATAGGTTAACTTACTAAAAAAAATGTTTTACTATATATATATATATAATCTATCTAATTGTAATTTTTTTAATGACTTTTGCTTATATTGTTTTATTATTAGTATAGACTTAATGAATAAACTATAATTAGGCCTTCGATTTACGCCAGTACCTATATACATTCATATAAATTCTGAAAGATCTGTTTAAACTATTAACTATGTAGCTTAATAAGATATGTATAATGAGAGCTCTTTCTACTTACCATTACTACAACAATGGTTTGCTGTTAAAAAATAAAAACGACCACGCAGATTGGTTCTAGCAATTCTATAGATTCAATACAAAAGTGTGACTCTGCACTACACTTCTACTTCCCGCACAATTAGACTCGACAGGAGGATTAAAATAATTTACTTTAGTCTAACAAAATAATCCACCAATCAAATCTTACAAATACACATAGCCCTCACAGAACAAAACAGTACACAAAACACTATCCTCCAACTGAGTATTAAGGAAGCTCACATTCATTTGTCAAGGGCCCTTTAAGGCCATTGTTTAAACTAAAATCGGGATAAGTGACAAGTGGATGTCGTATCCGATCTTTGAGAAATTAAATCCACCCTTTGTTACCCGGCCTGGGTTGCCTTTTGTTTAGTATCCTATTTCATACTATTCATATGCTGTTTTAAATAATACTCAACTTACGATGTGTTATGTAATTGTCGTATAAGGTCGCCATGTCAATTTAATGAGGCAATTTGTTCTACAATGAGTTTGACTGCCTAAAAGCTAATGTAAAAAAACTCCGTTCGAACAGTGTATTTCCTTTATTGTATTTTTTTAAGTCTGACAATAACATGTCTGGTCAACATTCGTTCAAATGGACCCAATCTTTTTCTATGGTTATAGATAATTTGTAAAAAAACTTTGTTTAGTAGTATACTATATTATATTTTTTAGTCGTGGTGTTTAAAAACTTTTATTTTGTTATTGTTACTTCTAATACTTTTTAATGAAAATTAGAAACACAATTATACTTTACAAGATGTCTTAATAGGCAAAGAGAAGATCAGTCTTCTATGCCCGACACAGTCCATCTAAGGTATGCCGGTTTCCTGACGTTTTCCTGTAAGAGACAGTGTTAAATGCGCATATAGAAATTCCACTGGTGCACACCCGGGGTTCGAATCTTGGGTCATGCTTCATACTCTTTGTAGTTACAAAATGTTGTTTTACATCTTCTGGTATTTAACAGTAATCTTTAAAATCGCACCTAAACCTCAGTACCAGCTCCTTCCACTTGACCGTATCCAACGAAGAGCGGTTCGAATCGTCGATGACCATTCCCTCTCCGAGCGGCTCGATCCTTTGGCGTTGCGTAGAGATGTGGGGTCACTCTGCATCTTCTACCGCATTTACCATGGAGAGTGTTCAGAGGAGTTGTTCGGATTAATACCTGCAGCTGAGTTTCAGCATCGGACGTCGAGGCAAAATACAAAATTCCACCCGTATCACCTCGACGTCCGACGTTCCACGACTGAGCGTTTCTCAAGGCAATTTTTGCCGCGCACCACCGCTATGTGGAACCAGCTGCCCACTGAAGTATTTCCGAACCAATTCGACTTAGGGTCCTTCAAGAAAAGAGCGTACAAATTCTTAAAAGGCCGGCAACGCACTCGCGAGCCCTCTGGCATTGAGAGTGTCCATGGGCGGCGGTATCACTTAACATCAGGTGAGCCTCCTGCCCGTTTGCCCCCTATTTTATAAAAAAAAAAAAAAAAAAAAAAAACTAACCTAAATTAGCATATCTAAACAGAAACGTACTTGGCTCGCGCGACGTGATCAAAGACGTACGGAAACGGAAGATGCAACATAGAAAATATATTCGAAGTTCGAATTTTAATTCAATAGCACAATGAAAAGTTAAAACCAAGCTTTATATAACTTCTTTCCAACGTTTCCTGGTGTCTAAAAATCCAGAGACACTACTTTATTGAAATACTACAGGGATGTATTAAAGTGAAATTAACTTTTAAATTTCTGATGTAACTCTTTATTTATTTAGGGAATTCTTATGATACATTTTAAGTTCATTAGTCGTCTTTGTATGTTCCTATATTAGTCTTTGACTACATTTCATTTGCAAATGAAAAAACAAAACGAAATGCATTAAATTTTGTGCAATTCGTGGTTAAGGTGGTAAAGTTAAATACCAGACCAATTATAAATGATGAGAAATTGAATCTGGATGATACAACTGTATTTCCTGGAGTCACCATGGATTCAAAACTTCAGTGGTCGCTGTTAAAAGTGATTCGCTCACTAACTAGCGATACAGCTAGACATGTTTATTTTAGTTACTTTCACAGCTTAATGACTTATGACTTATAATTATGGGGTCATGCTGCTGATGTCCAAACTATTTTCATTCTGCAGAAGAGGGATATTCGTGCAATCTATAATTTAAAATGAAGGGAATCTCTGAGCGATAAATTAAAGGAAATTAATATACTTACCTTTCCCTCGCAATATATTTATGAAAATATTATTAAAAATAGTGATAAGTCTACTAGAATATAACATACACATAATCGTAATACTCGGAACAAACGCAGGCTATCTAAAGTTAGTAATTCTTAAAAATACACTTCTTAAATGAAATCCCAGAGGCTCTTTTATCTCGGACTTTTAATAAATTAAAGAAAAGCTGTGTAAAAATCTTTACTATAATGTTAACAATTATCTAGTTGATAAAAGGGCCTGGGACTAGTACTAGGCAGGCTGCTTCTAATGAATTTGCGATATTTGTTTTAAAATAAGTGTTGTTTTATGATTTGCTATTTTAAAAGAGTTCCAAGAGTTTTTTACGCCGGCTTCTCTCGGCCTACACCCTCTGTCTGTCAATCTGCCTGTCTTCTTTGCCGATGAGTAGGGATGTCTACCTATTCAACCTATTCCATTCCTATGACGTGGAATAAGTGATACCTGTATCTTACATTTTATAATAAACATATTTTATTTATATATATTATTTACCTTATATAAATCTATTTATAATTTCAAGTAAATACCATAAAAAACCAACTCACAATTTATTAGCTGTACGAGTGTTAATGAGATTTATTTTATTAAATTGTACAATGCGACCCTGTAAAATTGCACCGAAACTGTGGAAGTTCCAATGCGCTGTAAAACTAAAAGAAAAGTTTCTAGTTGGAGCTCAAAAGAGAAAGGAGTAAACAAGTTTACTTCCTATTTGGTGAACAAATGGCATCGTTCCAAAGCCTCTCTTCATTTACAATGTGTGAAACTTAAAAATACATATCATTCAAATATCTAATTTTAAGATATTAATACATCTAGTATTGTCTTTTGTTAACATAGCTTTTACACATTAAGAAAAACACTTTTTGAACGGATTGAAGCTATGTATTATTATTAAAAACTTTAAATTATTTACATAAATCTAAATTTTAAATTTTTTCCGACGTTTCGAAATAATTATAAGTTTTTAATAATAATACATAGCTTCAATCCGTTCAAAAAGTGTTTTTCTTAATATTAATACATCGTTTCTAAGAAAAGACTTTAGTGTACTGTGGTGGAAAGTAAACAAAGTTATTCAGTTCATCAGGACGATCGAATTTACAACGTATTTAAGGTAAGGAATGTAGGCAAAACATATGACGACATACCTTTTTCGAATACAGGATCTGAAAATGTACTTTATAATATAACGTCTTGTATGTTGTTATTTTTATAAAGTTACCTTTTTTATATTAATTTTTTTGTAATATTTGCTAATTGATATACACTAAGCACGTCTATAAACTTAAATGATTTGGTTGATGAATTAACAGTAGTATTCATCTCTTAAAATTCTATCAGTCATGTCACAGGATTGTATGTTTATATAATACATATACTGTGAGACATAGAAAAATCCAAGCAGCACCACTGCTTGAACGGTTCGTTGTAATTTAAGAAAATCGTGGTCCAAACGATGGATGGGGCGTTTTCTTCTATGAAAACTATTCATTTTAATTTCATTAAGAATGTGTTTTGTACAACTTTAAATAAATTATATATATATAAACGAAGAGAATTTGCCTCGTTTAAACTCGAGATTACTGGACTAGATTTTAATGAGAAATATAAATAATTAGTATTGGATATTTTCGTCCTCTAAATAACATATTGTAATAAAAAATATTCGTAGTTAAATTTAAAATTGTCACATGCTTGTCAAATTTTTATAGCCTTCAGAAATTTGTCACTTATACAGCAGGTTTTGTTGTATGGAATCCGATCTCTTTGATCAGTTTAATAAACAAACTTCAGAGCTTTCAAAATTTGTTTTAAACTCTGGTTTTAGTAAATAAAAAAATTGTATCAAATTTTGACCACATTTAATTAAATGAACAAAGTTCACCAGGTCATCTAGATATATATAACTAGCGAATCGAATTGGTTGAAAATGATATAAAATTCTGGTATGAGTATCTGATATTCAATTATATGTTTTAATAATTATAGACATACCCGCGGCGTTTCTTTGCAACTAAAGATCTATAGATGTTATTTATCAACGAGTGCCAATTAGACGTAGCCGCGGGTGGCGCTAGTTGAGTTCAAAAGACTTTGTAGACATTTTTATATTTGTCATTAGTCATTAAAGGCAAGTGATATTATAAGTCTAAAATATGATTTAATTCATAAATTTGTTTAACGTCTAATGCTTGAAAAAACGCAAGGTTTCCATTATATCATGTAAAGTGGGAAATAGTTAAAAAGAGTAAGACGGTAAAATAATAAAAAGACAACAATAGTTTTCATGAACTACGGGTACTATGTGTTTCAATCTAACAAAACAACGTAAGGGAGTACAATTAAATAAATAAAATAAATAAATCAATGGCGCTACAAACTCCTTAGGTCTGGGCCTCAGATTTCTGTATCTGTTTCATGATTGTAAGTTCAATAGGCAACTAGGTGAATCAGCTACGCACAACGGACCGACTACGCGTCTAAGTGCGGAAATTGAGTCCACCCTAGGTGAATCAGCCTTCTGTGCCTGACGCACACCATCGACTTTTTGGGTCTAAGGTAAGTCGGTTTCCCTCACGATGTTTTCGCACAGCCGGGGATCGAAAATATGACCTCAGAGATGAGCGTCACACGCTGAAGTCACTTGGCCAACACTGCTCTTGGGAGTACAATTGGTTTATGTAAAAATCCAGCGAAATATCAAACAAATCACAACTTCGTAGTAAAGACATTTCATAAATTCTAATTAATTACAAATTATTATATATTTATGTGACAGTCTCACTGCCCACGAGTGCTGCCACTTGAGGAAGGGGGAACCTACTAGGAGGATCCACCAGTCTAACCACTGTCTAGCCTGAAGACCCCAGTGGCTAAGTTTGAAAAGTTGTATAATTCCTTAGCTGATGGATAAGTTTATGAGAGCGATTTAGGGTGTGACGTCATCGTGGCATCAGGCTACAATGCCTTGGATTGCCTTGGTTACTGTATAATCATTATAGGTTAAACCTGTTAGTTTTATAATTACACGTTTTGTAATATTTTTTCCAAGTCGTGTGAAGCTTGGTTCAATTAAGTTACAGCATTTAGGTTTCAGAGTTGAGTTAGTGAATAATTAATGTATTCGAGAAGTTCTAAAGTTTAATCACCGTTGGTAAATGTTGAGAGATACCGCTCCTTATTGCAAACATTATAAGTTTGCCAACATCCAACTATTCAGTTTGCACAATCGATATCTGCAAATTGGCTGATATTGATTAATTAACAATTGATTTCAACATCGTGGTTGCAGATGCACTGGATTTAACTCTGTCGGAGTTGGTAGATTTATAGAAGAATTATTAAGCCTACGGGAAATCCATAGAAGGAAACTGCATGAACACTCATGTTAGTAGATGTGTTGCCTAAGGAAATTGATACAAAATACTTAAAGTATAGTCGGAAAATTTGAAATCAGTCGTTTTGAGTGTATTCATTACAAATATACATATATACAAATATTTATTCTTTATAATATTACTAATGATTTAATATAAAATATACACTTACGTGCTAGCCCTTCAGGTCAATGCTACCTGTATAATAATATTAGTTTAATAGTAGAGTCAAAAATATAAAGAGTGCAAAGTAATTAACAGCATTTTGTTCACAACACGCAAACAAGTGAAAAATTTATGTTTATATTTCTCGAGTTATTTGCTCACCCACTGTGAAATAAGAACATATTTTATATTGCGACAAACACGCACGTTTGTGTGGTTCAATAAGAAAAACGATGCTTTATAACGCAAACTAGTAGGTCAAGTATAAACGCTTATTATATATATTTTAACATTATATACATTAACGACAAAAACTTCACAATCATACTGGGATACTCTAAACTAGACGGCTGTTATTGATTACTTGATAAAAAGATCAGAAAAATATCAAATAAATTGCTTAGGAAACTTCTGTTTTATGCTTATGCTATTGGAGGTTTACTGGACTTTAAAAAACTATATGAGATACGTAGGTGCATAGAAATCACAATTAGTTAATTAGGTATTATGTTAATAATCTTGTTTGCATAAATAGTAAGCAGCACTGTGTATCTACCACCATATAAAACATAGTTAACTATAATTAATCTAAATCTTAAACGATAGTAAATATATGTACAAATTACATTGTACGACTACTCCGTAATACAACGTATACAAACACATTTTACTTTTGTTTTTTTTTTGGAATAAATGATAGATAAGTTTTGTCACAACCAGAATTCTCTCATGAATTAGGTTTTATTATTATTATTAAAATAGTTATTAGATGAAGGAATGTTTAAATAAATATGAACTCTTTGAAGCTAAGTGTCAACTGTCTTTAATGGTACAGAGCAAGACCTTATAAATAATTTAAAATTAGGGGTAAATTTTCGACATTGAACTGACAAAAAACTTAAGCTAATTATTATCGATTCCTAAAACAAGAAACTTCCTTGGAACCGGAATGTTTAACTTATAATTATTCATAAATGTACGGCAGACTTGATCTGGTCAGCCCAACGCGTAGGTGACCTTCCGCGCGGTCTAGTGCCTTCTATCTTCCCCTGGACGACAAGGCGTTCTATGGACTTAATACCACGCCGAGATACGTGTCCGAAGAATGTAAGGATGCGAGATTGTACTATTGAAAATAAACGCTGCTTAATACCGAGTTCTTGAAGTATCGAGACATTTGTACGAAACTCGGTCCACGAAACCCCAAGCATTCTCCTCCAGCACCACATTTCTAGAGCGTCTATTTTCTGTCTTTCCACATCTCGCAAGGTCCACGTTTCGGCCGCGTACAGAAATATAGGGAATATAAGAGTCTTCACGAGCCTGATCTTCGTGGCTTTTGTTATGGTCCTATTTCTCCATATCTTTTGCATCTTGTCCATAGCCGTTCTTGTGATGCCCATACGTCGTTTGACCTCATCGATGCATCCGCCATTGTTTGAAATCTTGATCGTTCCATCCTTGACAGAAGCTCTTCCAAGTGTTGCGAACTGGATGCAAACAGAGTGGTGTCATCCGCGTAACGCAAGTTCGCAATCCGGTATCCACCAATTGTTACACCGTCTGTCCAGTCTTCCAAGGTGATGCGCATTATGAGTTCGGTGTACACGTTGAATAAGAGCGGCGATATTATGCACCCCTGGCGTACTCCGGTACTTGGATGGAAATCACCTGATAGGACATCATCTGTGCGAACCGAAGCTGTGCCCTCTTCATAAAGCTGTCTTAATAGATGCACAAGATGTTTTGGTGTGCCCATATCTAGCAGGGTCTTCCACAATACCGGCCATCTCACCGAGTCGAAAGCTTTGGAGAAATCAACAAAGCAAATGAACATGGGCTTATTAAATTCTCTTGACTTCTCCATGATCTGCCGTAATATGAGTATTTGTTCCCGAGTGCCTTTTCCCTTCACAAAACCGGCCTGTTCTGGAGCGATCTCTTTATAAAGGTATGCTTTCAGGCGCTCGTTGAGAATATGTAACAATATTTTGCTAGCGTGTGATATCAGAGCAATGAGGCGGTAATTGTTACATTTCTTCGTTGAGCCTTTCTTGTGCAGGGGTGCAAATATGGTATGTGTCCATTCCGAAGGCCAAATTCCTGTCTGCCATACCTTATTACAGATGAGATGAAACATCTGGTCGCCACGTTCTCCTAAGGCTTTAATTGTCTCTATAGGAATTGCATCTCTACCAGTTGCTTTTTTACTTTTCAGATGTTTTATGTCAGCTCCTACTTCGGACAGAAGGATGTCTGGTTCCAAACTATCTGGCTCTGGTTCTGTGTCTATAGACTGCCGCGACTGCGGATCCAGGAACAATGACTGGCAATAGCTCCTCCACATTTCCGAGATTTTGTCGAGTTCTGTTACCACTTCATTTCTGTCGTTCTCGATAGCCCAGGTTTTAGCAGGTAGAGATTTTGTAATAAGACGAATTTTGTGGTAAAGATCTCTAGATTCGTGCTTCATAGCATGTTTTTCAAGTTCGTCACAAATGCTATGAAGGTGGGAATTATGGTCTCGCCTGCAGCAGGCTTGGATGTTAGCAGACAGTTGATTCAGCTCTCTTATGTCTGCTCCTGTGGCTTTCTTAAGGCGCCTCTCTTCTATAAGGGCAAGGGTACTCTCCGTCATCCAGTGTTGACGTTTGCGCGTTTCTGATCTCGGACTGGACTCCGTGACTGCATTTTGGATGAGTTGTTTAGCCTTATTCCATAACGTGTCTGGTGTAGCTTCGTTGTGGTTCATAACTGTCCAATCCTTCCAACTCCGCTCAATGGCTGTATTGAATTTCTCGATATCTGCTACTTCAATCCGTCTTGTCTTTTTGAAGGATCGAGCGGCTTTGAGCTTCAACCTCATCTTTGCGATAACGAGTTCGTGATCAGAACCACAATCAGCCCCAGGAAGTGTGTGGGCATTAAGAATAGAGGTGCGCCAACGTGATCTTATCAATATGTAATCGATCTGGTTTTTGGTACCTCCTCCAGGTGATGTCCAGGTAAACAGTCTCCGGGGATGGTGTTGGAATAGACTGTTCGCCACCACCAAGTCCGAAATCTCCCACACATTTACTGTACTGGGCAGAGTTTGCGCCAATTTTTGAGTTGAAATCCATTATTATAAGTAACTCTCTATTGGGGATCTTAGCAATTGTTGCTTGTAAATCTTGGTAGAAACTCTCCAGTACGAGGGGTAGAGCTTCACTGGTGGGGGCATATGCCTGTATTAGATTGATGTTTACAGGTGACGCTTTGAGCTTCATTGGCATAATGCGGTCGCTAACTGCTTCATACCCCATTACACTGTTATTCGTATGCTTAGGAATAATAATCGCTACTCCGTTACGGCTACTGTCATCGCTACTGGAAAAGTAGACGGCATGGGCGTCGGTAGAGAAATGCCCGTTGCCTCTCCAGTGTGTTTCTGTTAGACCGCAAATGGATAAACCACATCTGGTGGCTTCTCTCTCCACGATATAAAATTTACCGGGTTTGAGCAACCCACGAAAATTCCACGTGCCTATCTTCTGGATTTTTCGCAACTTTATGGAGTTTCCGGTAGCATTATTTCCACGTGAAGCCTGGTCTCTTACTCCATCATGGCCGGTAGTCCATTTCCCACCACTCGCCCCGGACGCGGCGCGGCGCCGCTGGCTAAGCGGTTCGCATGGCAATCGTGATTCTTTTGTGACTACTTTCATAACGATTTTCTCGGGAGATTAGCTGCAGTGGTTTCCCGTTGCCTTCTGCGCCAGTTCTTTTAGGGGCTATGTGAACCCTAAGACCGCTGTAGCCTCTTCTGACCTCTGGTCAGGAATGTGGTTATACCGCCACTGCTCAGTCGCCATTGCCTCGTCTGTTATCTAGCAGGGGGACCACAGTATAGGAATACCGCCGCGGATGATGTGTTGTCCGCGCGTGCAGGTGAGGTTGACAGTTGGGGCCGGAAAGATGTTAACTCCGTTCTCCCCCATTACCCCCCGTAATCTATGCAACATCCTAATTAAGCATAGCAATAAATAAATATAGACATAAGAATCGTATATATCACATCAACTTTGTATATTATAAAATTATTCATAAAACTAAGTCAGTATTGCGCTCTTTTGACTGAAGTACTCTTTCATCTCTCTCTATCAAATTAGTTTTCACTGTGATAAAAAGGGTCAGTTAGGTACTGTAAGTTAGGTAGTAGGTAGTTAAAATTGTGAAATTAGGCTGATTAACATTGATGAATAAAAAGGTAAGTCTTCAGGAAATGCATGAACGTTAATAATACGAGTTAAATCTCCATTTTATACGAAACATACTTAAAATGAAATAAAAGTTACTCTTTGGAAAAATGAAACGACCAATTGGTTTGAGAATGCAATTCGTTTCATAGCGAATTGAGTTTACAGTCCTCACCATTTCCTCTATACACATCATATACAAACATACATTGTATATGAACTTTAAGCTAGTGTTAAAGAATGTTTTTATAATTTATTTCATAATATCAGATGAAGAATTTATAAGTATAACATACTATAATTTATATATTGTATTTTGCCAGGTATGCCATGCCGATTTCCGATATTTTCCGTCGCCTTTACACTACACTTATTTCGTCTTATCAGATAGTATAGGAGTTGCAATTGGATTATAATTAAATTTAATATTTTTTTGGGAAGTTATCATGTTCATTGTTCTAAATTTAAACCGGTATTTTTATTACAATGCAAGTCGATTTTATAGAAAGACTTGTGTAATATTTTTAGTAAGTGTAATTGCACTGAATTACACTTTATATGACTATAAATGTATTTGAGTACGTTATGAGTAACAGCGTAAACAAATGTAAATGTTTGTTTACAAATGTTGTTGGTAAAATAATGTCTCCAGTGAATATAATATTTATTAGTTAGTAGATGGTATCGGTAGCCAATACCGCTCAGCTACCATTGACCAATGCAGGCCAGCATTAGGCGTCGTAAATATAAATTTATGGTCAGCAATAAACCGTAAATAATCGATGAAACTACTCAATAAGCTTTGTTGGGTTCCGTAAAGTAAAGTCGTCTAAAGAAACTTGTTTTAGGTTTCAAAAAATTGTGGTTTACTTCCAAACAGTCATTAAAATGGGAAATTAAATATAGATTTTCGAAAACTAATAAGTTTTTAGTTTCTTATGTAACTATTATTCAGAAGTGATAATTTGATATAAATTTTATTCTTTTTTTATACTGTAGGATAGAACGAAGGTAATATCAGAACACATTAATACACGTGTAGAACGATGTTGATCCCTGTGCACTATTACGTCTACTGCTACATGCTACGCGCTACGTGTGACTATTAACTGCGTCGCGTCGCACGTAAGACCACTACGTGCCTCTACGATACGCCTACATACATATGTATTGCGTAGAACATATTGTTCTTTAGGCAGATTCAACCAAGTATATCTATTACATATTCAATTTTACTCCCTTTCCTTACACGGAGATTCTATTAAAAACACTCACTAGCCGAGTATCAAGATTTTTTTTAATTTTAAAAGAGATTTAGCCGTTCATAACGCAGTTTTTGCCACGCACCATCACTATATGGAACCAGCTGCCCACTGATGTAATACTTACGACTTAAGGTCCTTCAAGAAAAGAGCGTAGTAATCCTTAAAAGGCCGGCAACGCACTTGGGAGCATTTTGGCTATGTAAATATCCACAGGCGGTATCACTTAACATCAAATGATCCTCGTACTCGCTTGCCTCCTATAACATTAAAAACAAATCAAAAATCCACGCGCTCCATATGCTAATCGTAGCGTAGCGTAGTAGAACTACACACTGTACACACAATTTATCATGGTATACGATATAATATACCTAATTTAATGGGGTGAAAATACTTGTTTCCTTTCAACCGAACCCTGAAATCTATCATGTGTAAATTGGAAACACGAAAACAACATTTTAGTGTTTTCCCGGGGTAAATAAACTGATGCATTTTTATACTGTCGATGCAGCTCACCAGTGGAATAGGTAGAATAAAATTGAGTTTCATTTAATTATACTTCCACTCTACTCTACCCGATACTTCGTTTAGAAAACATTTTTGGAAATATGAATAAACAATACAAACAATATTTATTAGGATTTTTTTTTGCGGATGAATGCTTTTAACATTTTAATAAATAATTCTTTACCTGTATGCTAGTTAGATTGCGCTTTTTAAAAACTAAAAATCAATTCATAATATTAGGTCTTTACATAGAACAAAAAATACAGTTATTAAAATAAAGTATGTACCATTGCTATTTATGCAGTTTTGCAATCTTATAGGTATTTCTATGCCTACTAAAAAAAACCATTCGGACGGGTAATCGGTAATTCGGTAATCTGTTGGTAAGTACGGTGGAAGTCTTAGACATTCCAATTGAAGCTCCTCTATATTGGTACGAGTCTATTGTACATTGTGTGGTCTAGCATTGTCATGAAGCTGCACTGGTCCAGAGCAATTGACAAGCCTTGGTTGTTTAGCAGCGAGGAGATATTTGAGGTCAAAGTGACTAGTACGACAAAATGCCAATTTCATATGTTGTTGATATATTTTACGTATTAGTAGTGTTAAACTAATAGAGAAACGGGCGAGACTAAACTCTGGCGTTTGGACCCAAGCTATAATGAAGCCCTTACTTTGAGATCACAAATCAGGCACCCAAAAATGTGTATTGTATAATAAAAAATGACAACGACAAAGCAGAGCGACAAGACCTCTTGCGCCACTACTTTTTTAATGTTTTGGAACGTATATATAACAAGTATAATTAAATATAAAAGCTAAATACTGATTAGATGTACAATTCTGGAATCACCTAAATTTTATGAATGTTTGAAGATTTTAATTAACCTGATAAACAAAATTTTTAATGGCGTCATCAATAACTCTTTATTCTATTACATAAGTAACACAGTATTACGGGGTTTTACTTTCTTCTTTATAACAGGGTGATAATTGGCTTACCTGATGTTGCCAGAGGCTGACACTCCCAATGCCAAAGTCCCAACTTTTTAAAAATTGATACGCTCTTTCTTGATAGGCCCTAAATAATATTGATTCCACATAGTGAGGGCAAAAACTGCCTTATAAGTTTGAGTTTGTTTGAAGAGTTGCTAATTTAGCCTTTCCCTCCATATGACCACAAAAATTCGTTTGACATACCAGCGCCAAGTATTCTGAGGCTGGAGTTGGCTTTGAGAAGAGTATCTTCGGATATATAAGAAGCAACAAAGGGTGTGTTTTAGCGGAAATCGATGAACTTTTACATTTAGATTTTCATGTTATTAACAGATTTATTTATTTTTTATATTAGGATCTTTAAATATCTTACTTACGGTCTCGGTAATTATAAATAATACACAGGGTGTAATCACCAAAACAATAGTAAATTATCTTACAAAGTCATTATTTAGATTTTAAACATTTTTTACCCGTCATATACCATTTTAAGTAAAATATTTTTAACCATAATGATAACTTTTATTCGGCAACTGAAATAGCCAAGGAATGTCAAATTCAACGCTAATTAACTTGACCGAACAATGCGAATTCTGTTATAAATAACGATTGAATTAAAATTGGATGAATCGTTACTTTGTTTCACTTAATTGGAGGCTTCAGAGTATTGTGAATCGCTTTTACGGTAAGGAATTCAACAGTTATTAGCAGGAAACGCTAATATATTCGAGGAAGAAGAGGATTGTGCTCTACAATCTTTTGGAATCCGATAAACACCTGGCATTGATCTTATCGCAGCCGAAATGCTTAAAGCAGATGCTTACAAAGCTTACATACCTGCTACCAGGGTGATGATACAACTCTTAAGATGGGATTTGGATGAATTTCCAAAAGACCGGAGTAAAGATCTAATAACTTTTTTTTAGCTAATGCAATAACTGGAGAGGGACAACTCTCTCTGTCTGGCGTAAAGCACGGATGCCTTTTCTCACCACTTTTATTCCATGATGTTCTGGATAAAGTTACGCTCAATGCACGTGATTCTTTTGAGGCATTTAGTGGCAATTGAGCAATTTTTTGGAGACCTACATTATGGGGATCACATCTGCTTATTGAGTCATAGACGTGCTGATATGCAGACAAAAATAAATGACTTACGACTATAGGCAGCAAAATTCGGCCTAAGGTCAGTTTGGCAGTCACAGAAGTTAGCACAACGAGCCAAGCTCAAAATCTTCTGATCCAACGTACAGACCGTGTTTGCTATATTGTTGCGAAACATGGAAAGTTATAGAGAGCACCACGCAACCACTTTAGGTCTTCATGAACCGCTGTCTTTGTCAAATCCTTGGCATAATCTGGGCTTAGAGATTCTCCAATCATAAACTATGGGAGATATGCAATGATTGAATCATATGCAATGATGGATTGACAGGACTACAAAACGCCCAAAGTAGAAATGGGCCATACGGTCCGGAGGGATTGAAGTTATCTTACCAAACAAGATCCCAAACGTGGCAACGTGGTCATTGCAAAGGAGAAGGAATCAGAGAGATACGTATATACATTCTCATATGTAATGAAAAGAGGCTACTTTTATATTACGTTACTTGTAACCCTAACGCCTAATGAGATTCTCGTATGACCACTTCCAAGAAAAATAAAGTCTATACAACATATTTCTAAGAAGGGTAAAGGGCAAAAATCTAATAACTACTCTCATTTCAATGGAAATTTCTACTTTCTTTGGATATTATTGGTTTTTAATGCTTCGTACGTAAGAACTTCATTTTTTACACATTGACTCCAGCAGGGCACTTCAGTGTTGGCCTAGTGGCTTCAGCGTGCGAGTGTCATTCCTGCGATCGTAGGTTCTATCCCCGGCCGTGCACCAATGGACTTTCTTTCTATGTGCGCATTTAACATTCGCTCGAACGGTGAAGGAAAACATCGTAAGGAAACTGGCTTGCTTTAGACCCAAAAAATCGACGGCGTGCGTCAAGCACGGAAGGCTGATAACCTACTTCCCTATTAGATTAACAAATGATCATAATCATGAAACAGATAGAATAATCTGAGGCCCAGACCTAATAAGGTTCTAGCGCTATTGATTTATTGATTTTTTTTTACATTATACATTGATTCCCATTACGTTTTTACACATTTTATGGAGTAATAATTTATATAATAAAAATACGAAGGCTAACTTTATATTTGACTAGTCTTTAAAAACAAACACAAATTTAATTTGACGAACGGCAGCATCACGTAGAATCAGGTAAGCCTCCTACCTCCTAGATCTGTAAAAAATAGATAGCTATACTATTTTTTAACTTAATAATTAGATGGAAAGTGTTACACAAATACAAACGTGAAACCTTAATAATAAAAAAGCGCCTGCGAATAAAGTACATATGTCAGAAGTGAAACTTCTTAATGTTTAAGCCTTGTTCATATTTACACAAATCTAAAACTTTAGATTTCCAAGACTTAGAGGGAGGGAAAACGGAGTGTATGTTAGGAATTTAATGAATTAAATTGTTATTAAAATATTAAAAGTGTCGAAAGTTCATACAAATTATAACCCATGATGTTAAGTAAAATATGCAATATAAGTTCGTGTTTCAACATAATCTAAATATTATTTAAAAATTACGTTTATTGTGGTTCTGCTCTCACTCCATGACTATTTGCTTCATGCTAAAATCGCCCTTTCTCACTCTCTCTCAATCGTTCGCAATCGCTCTCTTCCTTTTCTTCGACAAAAAATGCTGCACATCTTCCCGACGCTAATATTGTTACTATTTCGTTTCATCCGTAAAAGTTTTACAATCATGCGAAATCAAGAAGTTTCACTTCAACAATGCATTTGGAATTATTCGAATTTATTGATCCCGCGAAATTAGAACCTACGAGTTGTATCCGTTTCATTTTCGTGACAATTCTGGTAAATACTTTTTGTACACTATTATTCAAATAAAAGGTAAGTAATAGGTAATTGTATTGTTTTTATGTTGTGAAAGATTTCATCGTCGCGTGTTGCGTATCATTAACAAACGGCTGACGACTAATCCTTCATATGAGTGAACTTTGACGTATTTTATTAATTGTATAATCCATTACCATAATATCTATTATAAACTAATCATTTATTACTTTGCCATATACTTATTTATAGAGCAGTGTTAGAGGTCGTAGGTTCGCAACTCGGCTGTGCACCAATGGATTTTCTATGTGCGCTTTGACCACTCACTCTTACGGCGAAGGAAACAATTGTAAGTAATATAATAATATAAGGCGAAATAAATAGAGTATTTACAACTCAAAAAATGTATTAGCCGAATTTGTGGAGCAAATATACTGATAGTTGCATACCTTTGTTTAAGAAACTCAATTTTATATTTTCCCTGTATAAATTTCCATATTCGTTCACAAAAACATATAGACATCTGTCGAAGTAGACATGGGGAGAAATTGGTTATGCCAAAAATTAATCTGGAATTGTATAGGAAAAACACCTTTTGTGTGGCAATCAAGGATTATATAATAATTTACAAAAACATTAAAAGATAAACTTTCTACGTTTTAAAATATCTACTTAATTTACTACTTTTGGAATAAAATATTATTATTTATTAATTGCGTGTATGTAACTTCTACTTTAAATTCCTTTTAAGACAAATTTTCGCGGCATTATGAGTTGCTAAATATGAGAACTATACATTGTACCACCATAACATTTTTGTGCCATATTCTTGCAAATAAATTATGATTAGTATTAGATCAAAAGTCGACGAGGACGTTTATTTTTTATTGCAAAATAAATACTAGCAATTCAGGGATAATGTATACACTCATTAGCAGATATAGATATATTGTCAGCCATGACTTTAGAATACTGTATTTGAATTCAACAATATTAACTTTCATATTCAATTCAATTTTTAACACTCAATTTATATAATGCCTTCAATCGCACTGTATATAAATGTGCGTAAATGATGATGATTTTATTTTAGAATAGAGGGCAAGCAAGCCTTCGAAATGCCCATAAAGGGCAGCCATCGATAGACACCCATTTTAGTGGGTGCCTTGCTGGCCTTTGGGAGTACGTTCTCTTTTAAATAATTGGCGGTTGTATCTCCAAGGGAACCGGTTGTCAATTCTATCCAACTGTGTTCTCTTGTTTGCATAAGAAAATGTCTAGTGAAGTGGACCGTGGAAGACTTCCAGCCGTCAAGGTCAATAGTCGTCCCCAATAGAAAATATTACTAGGAAACCAGCACGTCTAAGACACAAAAATGTACTGCATGGACACAGCTCATACGATACACACAATCGAATTATATGAACAATTTGATTTGTAAACCATCATATTTTGATGGTTACAAATAACTAACTAATACAAAAATTTGCCTCTAAAAGCTTTTAATAGTACAAATTTCACGACTTTTTATTCAAAAAATTATGCCGATTGAATTACGGAAGTCGGTTTAGGTATATCTAGGTAACACTGAAAATGTTTAGAAAATTTAAACATGCTTAATGTAGAAAGTTGCCAATACTGTTATTGTTTTTCGAAGTAATCTCCATTCCTCTCATTCGCACATCGTCGCATTCGATGGAACCACTGAGAAAAGCAGTGGGCATTCTTCCTTAGGCGTCTATGGCATTTTCGTACGCATTCAGGGTTCAGCGAATACCTCGAATTTTATCTTTAGTTTTTACGAATAAATGAAAGTCGCAGGGCGCCAGGTCAGGACAGTATGGCGGATGACTCATTATCTCGACACCTACCATAGTCAAATATTCAACAATCCGTTTTGCGGAGTGCGGTGAAGAATTGTCGTGGTAAGGAGGATCTTGTTTCGAGGGCGCTGCTGCCGAACTTTTTCTAAGGCAACAGGCAATAAGCAATTGAAATACCAGTCTGCAGTAACTGTCCTTCCATCTTCTAACACAACTATCGCAAAATGACCTTTACGACCAAAGAATAAGGCAATCTTCTTTTTTCCTTGATTTCTCCCTTTCTTTACCTTAGTTGGCCGGTCCTTGAAAGGAAACACCCACTGAGCTGATTGTCTTTTGGTTTCGGGTTCGTAGCAATATATCTAGCTTCCATCACCTGTGACGATGTCAAATACAGTATTTTAGTCACCGCCGTTGAACTTATCTAACATTTGGCGACACCAGTCCATCTGGTACAAAACTTCCTGACGTCTAAATGTTCGTTTTATATTTCTTGACTCATACCAATGCCAAGGCTTGCCCGTACCTGCTGATAGGTCACTTTTTTATCTTCCTCTATCATGTGTCGTACAGCACATTTTCAGTAGTCGCTGTTAAAGGACGTGCCTCACGCGGATCATCTTAAACCAATTGTAAATAGTGGCACGAGATAGGGCTTCATTAAGAAATGCTAATTGCAGTCTATATAGCTCAATTTTCATGTGTAACAAGAGTTTTAGATTTGCCGCCAATTCAAAAAAACAAATTACAAATTAATGCAATATACTACTACATTATGTTACTAAAAGAGTTCTAAAATTTAAATTCAAAAAAGTTTTTATTAGCAATGTTTCTAACTGGCAAGTTCCAAACATTTTCAGTGTTATCCACGTATATAAACACCACCTTTATTAAACCTATATGATTACCAAGAATAACGCTAAAATTTAACACACCATTATCAAAATATTTCTTTCATACCAGTGCAATTACTTTACAGTCTGCTTAGAATTAAGGTATTACCACAGTTAAATTCTCATCAAGCCTGAATTTTTCTAACTCATTCCAGCATTTAAATTTTAATTATGCCGAGACGAGGACAAAAGAATTTCTAAAGTGAAAAATGTTTACAAAATAGCTTTTGTAAAAGAATTGTGTACAGTTGTTACTTGAACTCGTGGATAAAAATTAAAAAGGTCGTGTTATATTTTTTTGTGGTTACATTAAGTTTTCAAGGGTAAATTATTGTCAAATTACGGTGTTTAAAGGTCACAGTTCAAACATCGTTTTTAACTTGATTAATTTGATTTATTACTTACGATGTTATTTTAGTTAGTCATTGATTGTTAAGCAACCGCTTTAAAACTTTCATAGCATAAAGAGGAGGTTTTGTGCGTAATATGTCATAAAAAAACCATTGAAACAATCACCTATTAGGCCTTTACGGGAGGACAAACAAATATTCTCATAGCTTACTGAGTAAATAAATGAGCTAAACGGTATATATCGATAATAGCCAAGTAATTAAAATGATTGCCTATATTATAATACATTAAACAGCTGGGGGCTATAAAATCGATTTTACCACTGTTTGCTTAGTATTTCCTCATCAAATAACTCGAAATACAATCGCTCCAAGATTGGAAAGTCATTATTCCTTAATGAATATTAGTAGAAATTGATATAGTATTATACAAATAGGTCAGCTTGAAATTGATTTAACTAACCTAGTTTCTATTTAAATGCATTTTAGTTTGGTTTATTTGAAGTTTTTGATAGATGAGGTTTGATGATGAGGTACTAATTATGGACAAGTATTTACTTGTGCTTTAAGGACAACTGTATGGTAAGAACCAAAGGGAAAAAGAAGAAGAGGGCGCCCCAAAAAAGGTAGATAGAAGAAATAGAAGCGGTAACAGGAAGCGAATGGACAAAGAAAGCCAAATTTAGCTAAGATACAGGATATAAAGGATAATAAAATAAGTAAAAAATCTAAGCTGTATATTATCTGTTCTGTCTTCTGTGAAATAAAACGGGCTTTATTATTATTTACTGAAGCGTGAATCCAAATATAATCAGCCTTACTTTCATAGCTACCCGCTTTTTTATTATTAATTACTTAAGATGTCATGTGGAACATGGTGTAATTGTTGTAGTTTCTTACAAACGTTGTGTAAAACCAAAACTTGGCGCTCAAAAAGAGTGGTGGAGAGTTTATTGCCAGTTCTTCTCTTTCGTTCTACGCCCTTGATTTAAGAACTGGCAGTAAATGTTAAATTAGAAACAATTCATATAGTATTGCCTTTTGTTAACATAGCTTTTACACATTTAAAGAAAGTACTTTTTTACCGGATTGGAGTTATGTATTATTATAAACTTATAATTACCGTTACTTATAGTCACCGTGGCCATGCACGCTGTAAAGCACGCGAAACGTCGGAAAAAAATTATGTAAGTTATAATTTTATAATAATACATAGCTTCAATCCGGTAAAAAAGTGTTTTCTTTCAACATTTCATATAATTTTCTGTTTTTGACGTTCATAAGTGTACATTGTGTTAACTATATGAATAAATGATTTTGAATTTTATGCCACCTTTAATAAAAGTTGGAGGTACATAAAATAATGATAAAAATAAGATTCATTTACATAAAAGGTACACAATATACTGAAATCCAGAGATAAACAGACAACCAACGCTCCGCTTGTTATATCGCTGATTCAAATTCCGTAATCGCAAAATAATATTGGCATAAATAGTAGACGATAATAAAAATTACATTAACATCGGAATTAACAATATTTTTAGTATATTTTTTTTAGATACCATCAAACTTGTGAAGTATTTCGATACTACTTATTATTATTTACGTTGATATAGTTTTTATTAAAAAGTTTATATAATGAATTTAACGTGATGTTCATTCAACTGACGACTTTTTCCATTTTCATTTCAACTGATAGGTTTTTGATCGTGCGATCGCTTTTTCGATCCCAGTAAAACAGCGTCTTGAGTCCCTTATGAAAGTTCACACGTCCTCTATTTATATCAATATTTTGTATCTTGTAAAGTAGAACAATATGATGATGACGGGTATAACACAGATTTATGACGTTTCCGAGACTTTAAACCTAACTTTATTAGCTTACTGAAGTATTTTTATAAATAATTAAATTATTATTAGAGACTGTAAAGTAAGATTTATTTTAGAATAAATAATATAATAATGTAAGTTTTCCCTATTAATACGTATATAAACTTCAACTAAAGTAAAACTTTCCTACAATAATGACTATTTATTTTGTTTAATATGTTGTACTGATCTTAACCATTTACATTCCTTGCTCCTATTTAATAAATAAAGTAAATTTTGAATCTTGACTAAACTTATAATTAACGTACATAATATAAACGTCGTATTTCTAAAACACATTGTAACTTTCAATGCGATTACTTATATTTTATCTAGACTAGGATTTCCGTAGTCTAGCTTTCCCGAGAGGAGAACTCACTTCAAATTTGATTTGAATTTATGATGACAACACATTTTATGAGATAAGTTTCACAGTACCTGTGGCTGGAAATGTCAATTTCATTGAGTGACCTAAATCTCGAAATACATCTGTGGTACTTTAGAATAATAATGTTCAAGTCGGTCTCAAACCTTTTAAATTGTATATAACGACATTAGAAATAAGTATAATACATTGCTTGCTTACTTACTTACTTACTTTGAACACTGCTTTGAGCACTGTTTTAATGAATAAAATAATACTTTAAAGGATAGAGTGTATCACAAACGGCCGTGTTTTTTTAATAACATTTAAAGAAAAATAAGAGCAATTTAAACCTAGGGAATCAAATATCGTTTAGTCATAACCGACACGTGCATAAAACAAATAGACGAGTAAACCTAGCATGGAGCAAATTTTCAACAGAACCCGGCCTCAATTTAAGTCAGTGATATAGATGCCAAGCGTGGATTAATAACAAGGCGCTAATAAAGAAGATTATAGCTATCGAGCGTTTGTTTCTTCGATATTTAAAGACAAGGTTAAAATACGAAGCCGTTCAAACATATAAGACGTAACACACAAAAGAATTAAAGTGGAAATGTACGGGTCACATTGCCCACATTTATGATAGCAGCCGGGTCAACCCTTACTTGGAATGAGGGAAGATGAAAGAGAGAACGCCCACCAGAAACTTGGGAAGATGGAATAAAAGTGAGGCCGAAATGGAAAATTGTCGCGAAGAATAGAGACAAGTGAAAGAATTAGAAGGAAGCCTTCCGAGGAGATTCGAATCCTATTGTAAAACTAAATTACATGGACTTAGTTTAGTAGTGTAGTAACGGCTGTTTATTTTTCATTTAAGTAATTACATTTTTTAGTTGGGAATGTGTAAGATACAAAAACTGAGACACGGAAGTTATGAAACATTAGTTAAATCACGTATATATATTTTAGTCAATAAGTAGAAGCGTAAACAAAATGAGCAATGATCGTTGACGTCAAAACACTTGACACACCAAATTGTAATTTAACATTCCCGTTTCCAATAATGTCTAATAACATAAGTAACATTTAGATTTAAGAACTCTTCAACAAGTCAAGTCAGTTTTTTGTTAATTAACAACGCAACCCCACTAGCCCTTATTTTTAAAGCTCATGTTTTAAACAATTAAAGCCAGTTGTTACCCAGCACCAAACAAAGTGCTTCATTTAACATATATTTGAACATATCCGTACAACAACCGCTACCGAACTTATTCCGGGCTTTATTTGCTTTTGCGTTTATGTAATTAATCCAATCAACGAGTATTAAGAAATTATATTTGTTGTATTCGTTAGTGTAGAACTTAAAAAGATACAGTTTTAACAATTCTTTCTATGACATCTCAAGATCGGCTCACAGTTTTTCTTAATTATTTTACAACATACAATAAATAAAGGAGAGAACTGAATTAAATTGTTGTAAGTTAAGACTTAGAAGCTTATATGAATAACTTGAAAAGCTTGAAATGTTAATAAAACAACTATTTCATTGAACACAGAGAATATGAAAGTATTAGTATTTTTATTTTGAAATAAAAAATACATTTTAATTTGTTATTTGCTCTTGAAACATGCAGAATTGTTTGGTATACTCTCAATATATCGTATTACTCGTTTGAAGTGTTTTAAAGGTGATATTTGCGAAAATATTTTTAAAGTAAGAAAGCTTTTAAAAGCATTTTGTTGTGGCACTATGTTACAAATATCATACAATGTTTGTCTCGTAAATGTGTCGTCAATACTGTATTTGCTACAGTTCGTTCATTACTTTTAAAATATGAACTTTCGTCGTATTAGCTTTCTTTAAATCTAACAAAATAGTGCGTTTGCTATGTAATACAAAGTATTTTTAATGGCCATATATAATAATAACTATATACTCGCTGTTATGTCCTGATGTTAAATATGCAGTAATCTAATAAATACCAGAGTGTTATACGTTGCCAGGCGTAACTTTTCCAAATAAATCTATTCTAAAATATTCTGAAACGTGTCTTTTACACCGAATGCTAAATTATCTAAGCTTATTCTATAGAGGTAAGACGAATTTAAATCGAGCGTAGAATGGCAGGTCCGACCCTTGTTGGGCTCAAACCCAATTAATACTTGAAGCACCTATGGCCCGAACAAGTTTTTCGCAAGGCTTCGGACTAAATTTAATCCCCGTTTTACCCAACACGAGCGGATTTTCTATTTAAACAAAACATATTGTCTATTTGGGTCTATTAAATTTAATTTTGAGGTAAAGTTTTGGGTTAAGCTTTGTTTATAAAAAATATTGTCTTTATATTTAAACATTTTAATTTTTGATGTATGTTGTTTATGTATTTTGGACGTGACCACATTTTATGGAGTTATGCTAATATCGAGTCGAGTTTATACTTAGTAATTGTTTTATTTGACTTCTACCATTATTAGAAATAAAAATTATTCCGTCAACTATGTAGGTAATTTTTCAATTGTAGAATTCAAATATTAGCGTATAATTTTCATCGAGGCACTATCTAGTTGTGTATACCCTGTGAAAGACCAGTTTATACAATGAGAGTTATTGAATAATAGATAATAAATATTAGAAGGTTGAAAAAAAAGATGTTTGCCAGTCGGCAAAGGTCTCCAATTAATTTGAATAATACAGAATAAAAAAATATATAAATTTAGTAAGGAACTGGATTAAAACATGACTTCGTGGCTATAGGGGCAGGATTTCAATAGACCTAATTATAATTATCAATGTTATCTGACCAATTGTTGTTGCAGTCTCGTTCTGACTGCGATA
The DNA here is from genome assembly GCF_905147105.1 of Pieris brassicae. Taxonomy (NCBI): domain Eukaryota; kingdom Metazoa; phylum Arthropoda; class Insecta; order Lepidoptera; family Pieridae; genus Pieris; species Pieris brassicae. The sequence goes on from NC_059673.1 coordinate 11,608,420, forward strand.
GCTGAAGAGTAATCGAAATATGTAAATAATTTAATAAATTCGCAATTATGTCGTTTAATGGAATTTCATAAAATATATTGTGATATACCCATTCTAGTTATTATTCAATTGTTTCATAATTTAGAATGATTACTTTGTGAATAAAAGTACGGATATTGTTACGACCAATTATGGCAGAGTAAATGCTTCGAGTAGGGTCAAGCCGCCATCTCGACTTTGGACAGTGCGTTCGCGCAGGGTAGTTCTGATTGAGTATTTAGCGGTCATTGTGGTGATGTGACGTTGGATCTATGTGATTTGTTGTTGAGTAGATTGTGATCAAAAGTGAGATCGGTGAACTTAACCCGGTTAGTAAAAAGTGTTCTTTGTAATGTTAAAAGGAATTCATCTAAATCAAATACATGTTGATGATGATGTCCAATATCGATGAAGTGACGATATTTTTTTTATTAAATAATTATAAATGTAAATTATGTATATAACACCAACTTTTTAATAAGTTTAACTCGCACTTTAAAAGATGAAACTCACAAAAGAATGTTACGAAAATATAAAACATAATACCTTCAGAATAAAGGCTTTTATTGAAAAATTAAGTATTTCGCTTTCGTTCTATATTTCACAGAGAAAAGTTGGATTTTTATTCAGTGCTACGTGCTGTATATAAAAACCTTTTCTGTAGGTAGGTAAACTTGACACTAACGAGCTATAGAGATGAATATTGAGGTTTAGCCCCGGGCTAGGGTATTGCTACCTGGTAATGAAGCTGAATCAATACAATGGGCATGCATTTTTCTTTTGTTAGTTTCAATATTTGGTTTCATTCGAAAATATATATTGCAATATTTCGGGAAATATATGATATAAATAAGGAAATAATAATTTGATATGAAAAACTTGTAAATCCTGGAATAATTATTTTATAATTAAAACCCAAAACTGAAAGCTTAGGTTCATTTATTTTTGAAGAAAAAAAATACTTTAAACAGACTAATGACAGGCCTTAGCAAGGAGTTTTAACTGCTTGCTATTCTAATATAAATGAATATTTAAACGATCCTAGTGCTTCGATATGAATTGTTCCAGTATAAAGAGGTAACACGGTAACTGAATCTCTCGGCTGCATGTCCAGACACTGGGGCGATTGTCAACAATCACGACTATTTTAATGTAAAGTGAGAACAAACCGTGACCAATATGGTATCAAATTATTTCAGTATAATTATTATTTTGTTATGTAGCCAAGTTCACATTCCAAGGATCGTCATACTCGCTTAAATTTCATTGCTTGTGGCAGTGTCCATGCGTAGGGTTTTCTCTCTCTATAAAATATGGCAAGGGGTTTGATGACTGGCCATGCATCATACTCGTGAACGGGTGCTACTTGTGGTGAGTGGTCGTACTTGAATTCATGTATTCGGTGATCTTAGTTATTTCGACTATGTATTTGCGTGTTTTCCCACGCGAAGCGTGCTCCTATTTCACCATGCCTCCTGCTGATAGACGATCTTTGACAATCTGAGACAAATCTTTGTTTTTAATTTATTTTATTGTTATTTATTACTTAAGAAGTCATGTGGAACATGGTGTAATGGTTGCAGCTTCATACAAACGTTGTGTAATATAAAAATAGTTGGCGATTAAATAGAGTGGTGGTCTTCTCTTCCATTCTACACCCTTGATTTGATAACTGGCAGTAAATGTAAAATTAGAATCATTCAATGTATATTTCTTTTTTTGACGTTCATAAGTGTACATTGTGTTACCTATATGAATAAATGATTTTTTACTTTGACTTCGATATTTGTTTATCATCCTTACCTTGATAATTTCAAGTTCTTGTAGCTAGTCTTTTGTACCAACAAAAATAAGAGCAAGCTACATCATATTTACCACAACGCAAAGAAATCTATTACAACGTTGATAAATAAAATACATATTAAAGCTCAGTGAACCACGATAACGAATGAAATCTCATCTAAACGGTCCCCTGCACTGTTCTGCCACTGATGGATTTTTGATTTGAGGCGTAACCGCACTACCGTTTCAATTATTCCCTTCCTCATACGCCCATCAGGTCTAGACGCGACTCATATTATTGATTCACTCAGAAGCTGAAGCAATATTTTTATCCCATTAATATTCCTTTATAGTTTGATTGTGAGAAAGTGTAAAGATAATGTTTTTAGTATAAAACTTTATTTCCAGTTGAAGACATGTTTTTCTACTATACTTGTATTATTAATCCTAGCTATAAGAATACTTGCAAATCAGATTAAATAGGATTTATTTATTTCAACCTCAATATTTATAATCACTATTCAGATTCATTGCAGATTGTCGTGTTAATTATGGCTTAATTAGTTGGCACGATTATAACCCGGTAAAATAATTACAATTTGATAGACATGACTGACCACTTAGTGGTATGGAAGTTCCATAAAACAGACAGGTGTGTCTGCCCTATACTTGTTACTTTAGATACAACTCAATTATACTTTTACTAGCTGACCCCGCGAACTTCGTACCGCCTAAAAGTCAATCCATGTCATGTATTGATTAGCTGAACTTAATTTATGATTTTATTAAAGTAATTCAATGACTACAAAATAAATATAGAGTTCCCTACTATCACTGTGCCTAGCTTTGTTGTATATTTAAGTAAATAGTTCTTGGTATAACATAATAGCAGTGTTGTCCTAGTGGCTTCAGCGTACAACTCTCAACCCTAATGTCGAAGGTTCAAACACCTGCTGTGCACCAATGGACTTTCTTTCTATGTACGCATGTTACTAGCTCGTAAGGTAAAAGAAAACATCGTAAGGAAATCGGCTTGCACTAGACCCAAAAAGTCAACGGCGAGTATCAGGCACAGGAGGCTGATCACCAACTTGCCTATTACATTGACAAATGATCATGAAACAGATTCAGAAATCTGATCAACAGAACTAAGAAGGTTTTAGCGCCACTGATTTATTTTTTATTATATGCAGACATGGCTGACTACCTAGTGTTTTAAAAGTTAAAAAAACACACAGCTGTGTCTGCCCTATACTTGTACTTAGATTATGGTGATGGTTCTTTAACAACCAATATATATCAATCCTTTTTCATTGCTGACATTATTCCACATTTTTAAAATTTAAAATACGTCCTTCTCCGAATATTGTGGATATATCTTGTTAATTCAAAACCTTCATTTAAATAGGTTCTTTAATTTGAGGGCAGAATTTCCAGTATCGACGGAATAAACAATAAACGTTTGAGGGTTACGAAATCCAGGAACATTTTATATTGGATTTTTTCCATAAATTTCCAATGTTTTTAATAATTTTACTGCTATTCGGGATGGCCAAATACAACATTTCAAAAACCAATCGGTCCAGCTATTACCGAGTTCAAACTAACCCTACTTTGTTTTATAAATTCAGATACGTTTCAATTAGATTACACACACATTGGCGCGTTTAAAATTTATTATTATTATTGTTTTTTTTATTCCAGAAAAGGTACATGTATATTTTACTTAAAAGGGTTTCCCAATCGAACGTTAACAACATTAACAAGTGTCGTGAATTAATTATATTAGTATTTTTTAAGTAATCACGTGTAGATAAACACTTTCTACTAAATTTCTCTTCTTTCTTTCTAATAAATAGTGTTTATACTAAATGAAAAGAGACATATGATTACTTTCGAGATCCGTCGTTCCACAACTGAGCATTATTTTTAATTAGCTACCCCCTGAATTATTTCTGAATCAATTTGACGAGTGGCTATAGGCGGTAGAATAACGTAACATCAGGGACATCACGGACAGTTTGTCAGTTGTTTGACCCCTTGTTCTAAAAAAAACCGTAATGGAAATGGTACAATTAGACTGAAACAATATTTTTTTCTTTCTAAATATTCGAAATCGTTTCATGGAAACTAGAAAACATAAACTAAAATTTAATTAAATTGAATTTTATGTAATAAAATTAATATGAATAATTAAATTGTTAATTGAAAGGGTAGGAAATGAAATGTATTGTAAGTGACGTAATTTGAGAAAAACAATAGTAAAGGAATCCGTGTTTTATATATTTTGTAAACTGGCGATTGTTTTACTATCTAGCTGTTCGATTTACATTGAGCTAAATTATAAGAAATCTTAACTAGTAATAAAATAATATTGCAGTAATTTTGTTTAATTGAAATTTAAAAAAACATGTTTATGATAATTGAAGCCCTTTCCTATACCGTCTTCTCTAACTACTTCGGACCATAGCTTGATCACTTGATCATCCTTTAATGGGTTGAACTACTGTTAAGCTTAAAATATAATTTTAACAGTAAATTGTGAGGCAGAAAATAAGCTATTGAAGCGGTTGAAGGCACTCTTTACATGAGTAAACAACTTACTTTTTTGTTTATTATCAGTTAAAGACATGTTAACAACAATAGATGTTTCATGCTTTGTCAGGGGCTCGAATGCAATACCTCTATGGGCTCACACTGCTCAAGGCACTGTACTTTTGAGTGTAACAGAAATAGACAAGTTTTAATTTTAGAGCATTTTGTGGTTCCAATTAAGGTTTGTAATTTCATATGTGCAAACGATATCTAAGCTTTCGTTTAGTATGAGATCAGACAGGAAATTAAAATAGGCGTGCCATAGAAGGGCGAAAATTGGGTGGGCGGTGCATACAGCCTCCGATAATTTGCAGCGTGTTCATTTTCACACTACAGGCTCTTACATTTTCTATTACATCGAAATTTGATAGATTTACATAGAAGTTTGACATTATGTAAATTGTTTCTCAATTAGTACGTTATGTTTAAACACAAGTGTTGGTGGTTTAATTAAAGTGATCTATATGTATCACGAATACAATTGATCGCTGTTCTGTAGAAGGACAGTCTATCTAATAAGACTAGTAAAGGCAATATACCCTACCGTAGAGAATTTACCGCTCAGCAGTTATCTACTCTACTAATCTAATATCTAGAGGCGTAGGAAAATATGAATTGAATTACAAACGTTGTTCCAATCGAGAATCGAAGCCTTCTAACAATCACCACCTGTACAATAAATAGTTTTGATATAAGATGTACTAGGAAACGATTGAAACTTTTATATATTTTACTTTTATTATATACTGGTTCCCAAAAAGTCATGGATCAAACGCAACTTACTAATTCTTATTAAAATTCGAAAAAATCTACAACCTGTGTCTTTTAAATAATATCCACTAGATTGGTACTTGCGTTAGGCATGTTGTTTATTCGGTGTATAATATGTGTAATATTAAGAAAAAGATACAGGATGTAGATTTATCGAAATTTAATAAGAATTAGTAAAAAAAAGTAAATTTACTTATAAAAACGTAAAATAAATGATAACTCTGCAATGGTTAAGTTGAAGGACCTTCCGTAGAACAATTTTTTGCAGCTGATGTCTTCATCTAATTCCTAGCTGCGTTTGATCCACGACTTTTTGGCCATCTGTATAGATAAGTTATAAATATAATACGTAACTTTGTTGCAAGAATTTCAGTACGGATTTAAATTATACGAAATACAAATAAATATATTTCGGATGACGGATCCTTACTTACCTTCTCAAATGATAATTTTTAGGCGGCCAAATCCGTCGAATACGACCTTACCATCGTCTTTAGGTGTACAAAATCTTAATCCCAAAACAAGCAATACCAAATTTAATAATTATCTATGTCAAGTCACTTATATTCATCAAAGTAAAAGCAAAAAAATATCTCAAATGAAAGATACGAGTCTCTTAAAAACGTAAAAAATCTACGGTGTCTCGAAACTCCCCTCCGGCGGTAATTACCCACGTTTTAAAAAAAATCCCATTTCCTTTAGCAATTCGAGTATAATAATATGACGATAACATTGTACTTTTGTAATTAACGAATGAATACGAGATTTCTTAATATAATTTTTAAAGGTTGGTTTAAAGGTCATAAGCTTCTGTATCAATACAATATATTTTTAAATTATGTGAGCCTCCAGAAGGCTTTAAATCATGATCTTTAAAACGTGTTAGCATTCTATGGTAAATCATTAAGGAATTTTTAATAATATTTAATACTCACATTCATGGCAGGGTCAATGCAAGTTCACGACTGATGTCAGTAATAACGAACCAGAGTGATCCGCCCGTCTCCTGAAAAGTTACAGATATTTTATTAAAATAATATACATTTTTTATTCACCAATTTTATATTATTTAGCCTTTTTTAGATTTAGTAGGGTTTCAATTAATTAGCAATTAAAAAAGATATTTAACTTAACCAGCTTTAATCAAAAGAAAAATAGTGAAAAGTTCTTTTTCAATTTGATATTCGTAACAGACATTTGAACATTAACTTTTAAATCATTATATATATTCAACAATACACATGTAGTATGTATGTATATACTTTACTGTATATAACTCTTCTATTTCACAAATATTTCGCTTAAATAATAAACGAGTCGCAAAAATGGAGTGAAAAAATAAAATGGGATCTCACGAAAAATAAAAGTCTGAAGAATTGTTAAAATGGAATGAGATATTAAATGGCTAATATAGACATTAACAGATGTTTGGTTCCCATCACAATACGTTTGAATTTGTTCTTTAAAATAAAACCATATAAATTAAATTATATTGCAAATTTTTCACATGTTCGCGTTTGCATCGATAAAAGTTTCTTTTAATAGCTAATCATCGCGTTAACTCAAAGCAATATTACTATAATTATTCTTAATATTATACAGAAGAAATAATTGTTTATTTTTAATTATCATATTTCCATTTGCTTTCCTCACTCCTCTGGTTAGTTCATAAGTTATTAGCTGTCTTTATTAATACTAAAATTTCATGGACATTGTTGTATTATTATTATTTCTTGTATTGTAAATTAAACTTTGCAATGTTTGACTAGTTCACAGTTCTTGTTTTACATTCTCTGGTTAGGATTTATTAAGACCGAGAAGAGGCATTTTTAATATTTAATGATAATATCATTCATCTCTGAGTAATATCAGCAGTGTTGGACAAGTGGCTTCAGCGTGCGACTCTCATCCCTGAGGTCGTAGGTTCTATCCCCGGCTGTGCACCTATGGACTTTCTTTCTATGTGCGCATTTAACACTCGCTCGAACGGTGAAGGAAAACATCGTGAGGTAACCGGCTTGCCTTAGACCCAAAAAGTCGACGGCGTGCGACAGGCACAGAAGGCTGATCACTTACTTGCCTATTAGATTAACAAATGATTATGAAACAGATACATAAATCTGGGGCTCAGAGCTAAATAGGATTTAGCGCCACTGATTTATTTATTTTTTAATATCAGCTATAAACATTTTCAAAACCTGTAACTAAATATCAATAACAGTTAACAAAATTAAACAAGAGTAACTCACTCCTTAAATAAATTTGATCCGATCTAACTTAATACTCTCTATTTATTAGATACTAAAATGTAATATAAACGTTGATTAGAATTCTAACCTTACCCGGTACTAGAATACTAATATACCTCACATTTTCTGCAATAACCATAATGAATGCTACGTTTTGACTCCACTTGTAGTCCACAAGTATAATTTGTTTTTGATACATACATAATAAAATTTAAATTATACATAAAATAACGTAGTGCCCGATGGAGTTTGCTAACGGATATCTTCAAAGCATTCCGTGTACTCACATAAATTTATAGAATATGTGGAAATATGTGGAACCAGCTGCCCACTGAACCAATTCGTAGGTTCCGTCAATAAAAAAGTAATAATTCTTAAAAGGCTGTGCCAACGTGCCTTCTGGCGTTGGGAGTGTCTTTGGGTGGAGGTAAAAATGTATAAAGTAAAGTTTGATAAATATGATAATTCATATTTCAACTCCATAACTCCACGATAGCCACTTACTAACCTATCCTTCTGTGCAACACTATTGTTTAGCTTATAAGCTCAGACCATACCTTTGAATCTAATAAAAGAAGCCTTCCAGAAGCGCGTTTTTTCCAAGCTGGTAAAGCTTGCAAGCCTCGTCGCGTTATAGAGGCCCACCGGCGGCTAACAATAGTTTCTTATTACATCGCTTGATCTCTTAAATATATAACACTTTATACCTAGTCCGTATAAAGCCATACCGACCAAAATTAAAAACACTTAATGTAAATCCCAATGTTGTGATACAATTCAAAATTAAAAGTCGTTTATTATTTTAGGTAACACAATGTCCACTTATGAACGTCAATAAAGAAAAACATTAAATGTTAAACGCTTCTAATTTTACATTTACTGCCAGTTCTCAAATCAAGGGCGTAGAAGGGACGAGAAGGACTGGCAATAAACTCTCTGCCACTCTTTTTAATCGCCAAGTTTTTTGGTTTACATGTTGTAAGGAGCTGCAAAATATCTATCAATAGTAAGCATGGTCAAATAGGAGCACGCACTTACAAACTACGTATTAGAAGCCGTTCAAGTGTAATAATGTTTGACCGACATCGTCTACTATAGTCACTATATTCAACTTTATGAAGAGAGAATTTTATTAGACTTCGCTTCCACAAATTGCCTTAAGCCGTAACTCTGAAGTGGCTTTAATGAAATTATATTTTTAAACTTACTTTTCTTTTATTTTCTCATAAAAATAATAAAGCGAAATTTTCATTTTCGTATTGTATTTACGAGCAATAAATGAGTCATTGTCGTTAGGTAAGTTTTAGGATTAAATCACATTACAAATCAAAATAAGAAAATGCATGTTATGTAAATGATTATTATATATTTAACAATAATAATGAAGAATATTATATATCATATACATATATATAGTAACTTAAATGAATAAATTTAAATATTAAAAGTTTTACTAGACTTCACGATATATAACGTCTGTGTTGTGTAAAGATTCAGTTTTGGTCAAGTCAAGCCTTGAGCGTGACTCTCATCCCTGAACTCATAGGTTTGAGTCCCAGCTGTTCACTATCGCACTTTTCTCTCTATATATGCATTAATCACATAATGCATGCTTTAGACCCAGAAAGTTGAGGGAGGGTCAGGTCACAGAAGGCTGATCACCTACAAAGAAACATACAGAAATCTGAGGCCAAGGATTTTTTTAAACAAATTAATTGGTTAGCCATTAATTTTTCCTTCACCGTACGAGCCAGTGTGAACAACGACGACTGGGGTCGGAAGCCGCAATCTCAAGCTACTTAAGCCCACACTGCTCTTTCACATGGAAAATGATCATATTAATATCGAAGTAATCAATGAATCGTTCGTAACTTCAAAGTCGGCTGGTGGAAGATGTTTAATCAAGATACGATTAGATCCAACTGATTGATCACTTCACAAACGTTTGACCAGTCACTTGTCACTAGTCAAGTACAATCTTTGCACTATCATCATTGCTTGATCTATAGTGCTCTATGAATTTTTAATATGGGCTTGATTGCTGTAAATTATATGCTAACAATCTTGCCACTAATTTAAAAAATGTTTTAACAGATTATTTAGTCTCTCGGTAGGGTAGGGCGGGGCTAGTTGAGCAATTTTTCATTTGAGCGGATATAGCTCCTTAATGATAACTCTTAATGAGAAGTTATTCGTCCTGATGGATAAGTAATTTATCCCTTAACAAAAGTATCCATAGTATTTTGTAACAAGTCGAATATTATAGCTACAGTTGTTTAAATGCAGAAAGGTAAGTTGCTCAAATAGGTGAGGTCAATTACAAAGAATGTCTAGGCCAAACCATGGGTTCTATGTTATCTTGAGATGAAGTAAAATATGTGTTTGACAATCAGCTCTTTATTTTTAGTATTTTATTCACAAAACAACAAAACTTGAAGTTATATTATTTGAATAATTAGCCGAAGCTTTAATCAACAACACATGAACATCCCAGCGGAAGTAATGGGTAGATATATCCATTACTTTCGCTACCTTCTTAAAAATGTATGTCATGTAAAGGTTTTTTTTATAATCTATAGTCCACCGCAAACTTTAACAGCGATATTAATTATACCTAAACAGACGTAGAAGACTCTCGTAAAAAGTATCATCTTCAGTGCTGTCGTCCGCATAGCAATCAATGTTTCTAAGTTGCAACATATGACAACATTGATATGCAGAATAAAAAGGATCGGGAATTGGAAACAGCCTTTAATAACGGTTACCATTATTTTGGAGAACAAGGAGGTTATTAGCTATAAGCTATTGGGCGATAGTTGGACGGATAACAGCGATTGCCTTTTTAGAGATCGGATGTATTGAGGCGGTCTTCCAGCACTTAGGGACTATGCCGAGCGAGTACAGGTACACAAATACGCAGCACAATTGGTGGGATGTCAGCATGCCATAATTTCCGGCATCTATGAATCACACTGCAAAATATTCGGTGGTCTCATTCCTGGATGACATCCTTTGGTCAGGCAGAGTCAAGTTGGACGCTAAGAGACCACCAGGTCAGCCTTCTCCTTCACAGTCTGGGCCAATGAAAGCACTTGGGCCCCCAAGGGTAGCAGGCAAAATAATACCGCATCCCATCCCAACATGCTAACTTGTAGTGCCCGCGAAGAGGCCGTAGACGGCGCGTGAACGGCACAATGCTTCGGACCACGCAATTATCCGATAAACCCAATGGCTGGTCAACAAAAACTGGGTGATCTCCAGGTGTAAAGTCAGCAGAATATCCAACAAAGAGTGTTTACGATCATCCACGTCTAGTATTCGCGTTATCGCAGGGACCATTTATGTTTTATATCACAAAAGGTATGATCGATTTTATTCGATTATGATGAATTAGTGCTAATTTTAAAACTACCCTCAACTGTGCAAGAGCATTCTCTATGAGTTGATTGGCTTTCGTGACAGTTAAGAAGATAAACGATCACTGTCATTTGTCATTCGCGTCCCCTAAGCGCTGACGGCCATAGACATGTAACTATCAAAAACATACAATCAATTATAGTTCATATTGGCTCTTAATACAAATGTTAATCGCGTAACAATGTTAATTATCAAAATCAGATAATGGTGCACTGTATTCTCCTATTAAATTGAGCTAATGAGAAATTTGGTTGATTGATTGATCATCGCCTAGTGTTGTGCTTATCCTGACGAATGCGTTGATGGAATGCGATTTTGCGGAGGTAATTCTTGTGTGTAAATTTCCGGATCCTACCAAATAGGTAGGTAGAAATCTACTTGAATCTCTTTGATATTTTTAATAAGCAACCTTCTGTGTCTGATACTGGTCGATATTTAAAACAATGTTTATATCAATTTTATCAGTATTGTCGCATGTATTATATGGATATATAAAATTGTATAACGAATACTATATCTACCATAATTAATATTTCTATTTGTACCACAAATAATGGTTCGGTGGCCGTCGATACACAATCTTTTACTAGAATAATAAGTCCTGAGTACATACCTCGTTACAATATCTTCTTACCAGGAAGAAAGGCACACAATATTATCAGCCGTAAGGATTTGGAGAAATTCTATTAGTTTGGGAACAAAGAGAGGTTAGACTGATACTAATACCTTGCCTCATTATAGTTCTCAAAAACGCACTAAATACTCATTATAAAATTCTAAATAGTGGACGTAACTATTATCAATTATAATTAACAAAAAGTATATATCAAAGTATATAAATGTGACGGTCGGCCGAGAAAAAATATTTGGGATCACTCTCATCAAAAATTATTAAATTAAAATAGTGTATTTCGAACACCATTTATAGTTAGTTTATATCGATATAGTTCATATACTTATATACTTATTGTATTTAATAAATAGCAAATATATAATATTTCTTATTTAAAACGACATCCTGCATAACCGGCTGGAAGAGGCTTAGTACGCAGAATATGTTAATTACGCATTCGACACCCTCAATCAGACTCTGAAACTTCCGATAGCGCTATCGACCGCTATATACCGATATCGATAATGAATTATTTTTTTCCGATCCCAAGTTTGCAACATCAGCGTTATGAATATTGATAGAATTATATCATGGTTACTTACAAAAAGGTATGTAATTATTATGTAATTAATAGGTAGTTGGTATCTCTGTATGGCGGAGATACGCTCGCCAGAACCGCCCTGAGTTGTCAAGGCGCTTAATAGCTGAAAAAATCACTGTCGCTATTGAAAGTTGCAAAGTATCGGACAGGAGACAAATATACAACTACAGGGTTGTGAGTCACATTTTTATGGTAATACTGGTCTGGTTAGCATAATTGGTCTGTATTATGTTAACTCACCCTACTGGCTCAGTGACCTAAAAAGTGTTTTGGCCTCCGCAATGAGAAAGATTACGAATAATGGATGTTAGCAGTAAATGTAAGTAGTAAGTATTTTAATACTATTAAAGGTAAGAGTGAAAGGCTTGTAAGCTTGACTCCTGTATGTTAAATTTAATACGATATTGGCATACTTAGAGACAAGTTCTGAATCTGAATCTTACCTTATTTTATGTGTACTTAAATGCGCTATACGCTGTCGCCATTGAAACAAGCATTGACCGGAAAAAAACATAATAAACAATTAGTAACTATAACAATTAAAAAAAATTCCTTACTTTATAATTAATAAGCTTATTATATAATTTCGTTTTAATAAGAATACATAGTACCAGGGTCTTATGAATATGTTGAAGCTCTTGCCAAGATTTAGCGAGCATGAGCATCCATAAGAAATTCAAGACTCGTTATAAATCCTTTTAACAGATAGCTAATGTTAATTCCGTATTCATTTTTCATTGGAGCAGAGATTTCGTGTCAAAGATAATAAACCCTGTATTGTTACTTTTATATTGTGTATATTTATTTTAATATCCCATAATACCGTAAGTACGTTACACTGTTATTACGAAATACATAAGATCTTATGGATATAAGATCTCTGGAATACCATTAACAAACTTTTATATTTGTTTGTTTTTAATACCTACTCTGTCTTGAGGTCTTAGATAAAAAATTCAACACTAAATTTTCGTCGAGGTGGGTAGATAAATATTCGTCAACAAGTACCCTCACATTCTTGTGACAACTCGAGGCATCGTCCTAAGTCTATACCGCCACAAGATATTATCGTACTCAACTGAAACATTGCCGTAACAAGTTTTGCTATTTCCCTCATTGTGTTATGTGATTTGATGCTGAGCCGGAGAATGCAGTTAAAGATGAGTGATGAGATGTATCTTTCGTTAAATATAATTCCGCGATAACATGTGTTTGTACTCGTAGTTAGAAGATAAAGTAAATTCACAAATAAACAAAAACCGGCCTAAATTTCTATCTCGCAAGAGTCGTTTATAACAAAACCTTCCGTTTCATACGTAGAGAAATCGAAGAGCATCAATCACGAACAAATGTGAAAAGCTAAGAATGAGCAACCCGATAACATTGAAGGTCTCAATTTTTATCGCGAAAGGTTTACGATTTTCTTCATATATATTAAAATTAGACGAATAAATAAATCTGAAGTTCAAGTGTAATTGACGTGAAATCGATATTGGGATTCGTACGTAGACGACGTTATGAATTGTTTTAATTGGTTTACGAATTGGTAGGTTTTGTTTTCACACTAAAATTTAATTTCAAATATATGCAATTAAATGTGTTTAGTGCAATGCCTTTACGTGATTTTCTTATTCTAGAATTAAAATACATTAATTAAGATTCAAAACTCATATAAACACAATCACAAGGGATACTATCCCACGCATGCAAATAGGCGGGGAGTAGACAACGACAAATTATACAACGTAAATAGCATTGTGAAGCGAGACAAAATTTTGAAATAATTTAAAAATAAACGGGGAGCTGTGTGCCGACTAAAAATCTCTTTTTTTATTATTTTTTTAATCGCTAATACGAAATACACACGACTTCCTAATATATTTTATGAACCTCTCAAAGAAGATCTTACCATTAAAAAGCCAATAAAGTTTTCATATAAGTCCGTGGTTCTTTAGGGGCAATATGTAGCGGACAGAGATGGGTCCACTGAGTATATAGGAGACTTGTAAACAGTGCTTATTACGTCTACGCTGCGGTCCGGAAAATTATGCTGTAGGCACTATGTAAGCTCCCCTTACACGCTTAAGATATAAGCTTGGGCGATTTCGCTTTTTGTTATAAACACAATTCCATAGAGCCGGTATGATCCGTTATTGTATTTTTTTTGTTATTGTGCTTTACTTGAACACAGTTGGCCTAGTGGCTTCAGCGTACGACTCATCCCTGGAGTAGTAGATTTAATCCCCGGCTGTGCACCAATGCACTATGTCTTTCTATGTGCGTATTTAACATTCGCTCGAACGGTGAAGGAAAACATCGGAAACCGGCTTTCCTTAGACGCAAAAAGTCGACGGCGTGCGTCAGGCATAGAAGGCTCATCACCTACTTGCCTATTAGATTGACAGATGATCATGACATAGATACAGAAATCTGAGGCCCAGACCTAAAAAGGTTGTAGTGCCATTGATTATTATTATTATTAATTTACTTATCATCAAATTCTTTGCTTTAGAATCGTGGCATTGAAGATGTTTTTTTTAATTATTAAATATTGAAATTCAAATCAGACAAAGCTCCACTATGAACAGGTTCACTATGAATGTTAAAAAAACGTAAATTCAGCTGATTAACAAAGAAGGTTCTAGAATAAAATCGTTCTATTTCTAGTCTCCAATCATATCGTATAAAGCAAAATGTTTTATACTCCTATGTATCCTCCGTATACGTCATACGAGAGGACCACAAACAGCACACAGGATCATATCCCACACGTTAGTTTGTATTTAATATTCATGAATTTGTGTGTTGTTCTCGTAATCCATTCATTACCAAATCAGTTTCTTTCACCATTAGACTAAGAGATAACCATTACAATATATTGCCTGTTGGATCTAAACTTTGTGGAATAAAATCAAACACAATCTAAGGAATCACTTACTTTTCCCATTAGCCTATTTATAAACCAGAAAACATAAGTTCAATGCTCAAAATATTGTATCGCACTTACCAAGGTAGACATCTCCTAACTCATACCATACAAAATGCATTATAGTTACCATGGGGAGCGGAGATCTTCTTTAATACCTGCTGTTTATGTTAAGGGATGTTTAGAGAACAATGAGAATGAATTTCGTCACGGATTTTATGTTTTATATCCAGAATAAACTGCTAAAAGGGATGCGTGGGATCTACGGTGTCGGATAACCGTTTTAGCAAGGGGTGAAATTAGGCCCTTCCACTGTTCGTATGACTTTGAGTCGCGTTCGTAAGAATGCTTAATTGGACGTCGGTGAATGATAGTGTTTTGTTGGCGTCCTAATGATTTAATTTGTATTCATTTTAGTTAGTATATTTCACTGTTTATACTAACAATTTTTTTCGTGTATTTCAATGGTTATATTGAAAAAAAGTTCCTTCTGTGTTAGTCTTATGAAACGATTTTTGGAACTATATACCGCTTGCGTCACGATGTTTTTCAGTCACCATACCAGCAACTGTTAATTGCGCAAAAACTCGTGAGGAAACCGTTTTATTAAATTTCATCTCTGTCTCTTTGTTTTCGCTGTGATAAAAAGAGATAGACACGAAAACAGTTTTCATCGTTCATTTTCCGACATGTGCACAGCCGGGGATCGAATCTACGACCTCAGAGATGAGATTAGCACGTTTAATACTGCTCAATATTATAAGATTTTATTACTTATTTTAGGGTATATTTAACTTAAACGTGGGCAATACAATAACTCCCGTATCACTTCACTCATTCAATCACAACAACGAACATTAACATATTCATAAGAAACGTATTTATCCGAATGAATTCTGATTTATAATTTAATTTAAATTATCTTAAATAATGCACCCCTAATATAAACATACTCTGTAAACACTGATCCCCTATATAACTCACCCTTAATCTATATTATAGAGTGGAACAGCCCTAGGACCCTCAACAATGAGCAATCAATGGGCAAATTAAACAACTGCCTTTACCTAGACAAATGCTGATGTAAGATTACTAGATAATTTATTTTATTATTTTTATACTCATCACCATTATATATACTGTAAAGAATAAACTCATGCAGTCATATGAATGTAGAACCGTCTTGGACGGGCAGGGCTACTAACCTTAAGATTTTTTTAGAAGGCTGGCAACACACATGCTCCCTCTAGCAAACTGGGTGGTGGTATCGCTTAACATCAATTGAGTCTTCTGCCCGATTGCCCCATGTTCTATAAAATATGTATCTTATGCTAAACTGTACATAATAATAATTTAAAATAAATAAATAGAACTTTCAATAAATTTAAAAATATTGGTTACTGTGGCAGTGTTACTTTTGAAAACAATATATTAATGACTGCTCTGTTATAAAAATAACATATATAGAAGGTATTGATACCGGCAAACTTCTTGAGCATTAAACAAGGGAGTGGGGGAAAGTTTGCACATCGTACACATTAAGCAGGACAAAAACATTAAGGGCCTATAATTGCTGCAGGGAGCAAATTTTTAAAATTTACGTTAATTATACAATCATATAAAAATAACATAATACTGCTGACATAAATTAATATAACAATGCAATATGTAATTTAAGATTATTGTATATACTGTATATTTATGTATTGGAAATGAATGATTTAATAAATTATTATATAATTAATTAATTATCATATTTGTCTCTCTAACGTAATAAGCAGGTCTTGGAGCAGCATTTATACGAAAATATCTTTATCTATTTTTCTACGTTCATTATTTATTAATTTTTGTTTATTAACACTTCATTGCGTTAACAAAACACAAATAACACAATACATAAAAAATATACGTAATGCAACGGGCGGCCTTATCGCTGACAAGCGATCTCTTACAGGCAAATCTAGTAAGAGAAAAACTTAAAAAAAAGTGCATATCCAAATGTTATATTAGAAAATTATAGAACCTTAATAATATAAAGTGATACAAAAAAAATATTGTTAAAACTAAAAGGCTAATCTAACGGATTCATAAAATACAAATACAAAAGAGGAATTATTATTTTTCCATTATTAGTCACATCTAGTAATATATGTTTTTAAAGTTTACCCTCACCCTGTTTACTTAGCGTGAAGATCCTTCGGTGAGTGATCGGCTTATTTTGGCGTAGATAATTAAGCGAGCCAAAGGAAATACACACCTCACCTTTTTATACATTCTACTTTGGCTTTACATTATATATACCACAGGTATTTTACTCCCACTCGGGTGAAATAAACTCAATTAGCACGAGTATGCACGCTTGCTTCTATAATATCTATACTTGAACTTGAATTTTTATTATGTTTGACTTTTGAAATTAGAATGTGCTATTTTTTTATTATAATTACCGACATTATTCTTTATTTGTAATATTACAATGCTCTTCCGATTGTCGGCGCCACAAAACGTCGTATAATTGGTTGGAAAAGCAAATATATGGTCCTTACGTATGAAGTCGTTTTGTAAGTTTGACTTTAAATATTTCGTAATTCGATAGAAATTCCAATTTCAAATTTTAGAGCAATTTTTTCGAGCATTTGTTTTTCGAAAATGATTTATTCTATTTCCCCGTTTTAATTTGTTTGTTACTCTATTTATAAAATGGAAAACATGTAATATCTTGATATCTACGAGGACGAGTTCCTCCATGCCACCAGGGCTGCAGAAATGGCTCGAAGGATTCAATGATGTGTATGGAGGCGGTGTCAAAAAAGAAAACACTGCGTTTTTGGTTCCAAGGGCTAAAATTTATAGGGTGTATAGTAAGGCTCTGCCATTGTTTGCTAAAACTTGGCAAAAAAGGCAAGAAACTCCACACGTACTCTTTTAAAATATGATTTACAATATTTCTATACATTAGTTAAATAATTATATGTGAATACAATGTACTCCTAGAATAAAACTACTATACAGGTCAATTATTGTTTTGTTAGTATACGTGTTTCAACTACCAAATTATAACATTCTAACATTACCTACAAGTCTAATCAGCATTAAGATTACAAATGGATTTTTTATTAAATGTAAGCTCATTTACTAAAGAAAATTAGAAATTTCAATTATCTATTAAGTATATATTATAATAATAGAAAAGCGAAAACATAGTTCTGCACTTCTGAGCATGCTCGATCTAAGATGAAATTAGATTAAAAGGCTTTCAAAATGGAAGGAATGTGTTATTTATATTGTTAAAACCACTACGGACGCTTACTTTTTTTAAACTCAGATATGTTTGTGAAAAATATTTTTCACTATATTCACCATACACATAAATATTAATTCTCAGTCGCCATCGATTGGACCGCAACCTCGGGTATAAGAGTCACATTCTCCAGGCACTAAGCTAATACTACTCTTCATCTATTACATTTATTTACCTGTGATTAAATTACTAAATGATTTGGCTTTTACTACCAGTTTAAAAGCCAAAGTTACAAGTTCCTTTAAGTTTAACACATAGACAAAAATCTTTTAGTGCTTAACCGGGGTACAATTGTGCGAAATTAGCCACACTTAACAGCTAGATTTATACTGTATATTTTTACAAACACACTTTATATATATATATATATATACAGTATGTCCAATTTTAACAATTTTCTCGAACTACATAGAAAATTAAAACAAATTTATAAAATTTAGTCCCTGGGGCAGTGTACCTTTAACACTGGCATTTATGTATCGTGGCAGTAGAATTCAGACGGGATCTTTGTGTAGATATACAGGACGGTCAAAAAGTCATGGATCTAACGCAACTAGGGGTTATATGGGGTTATCAGCTGCAAAAATTGTTCTCCAGGAGGTCCTTAAACTCGAGCCCTGCAGAGTTATAATTTATTTTGCGTCTTCATAAGAAAATTGACTTTTTTTAACTATCCACTAGACTGTTACTCATAAGACCTTGCGTTAAACATACTATAAAATATAATATAAATTCCAGGTATAATCCATGTATGATTTCTCCGTAAAGATCTTCAGGACTGTCCGAAAGCTTATCATTTTCCACGAAGGCTTTCGTTGAATACCCGAGTACAAGTAACGGCTTCTCAGGGTAAGACATTTATGGATTAGGTACGTAGCATTCTTATGATAAAAGGATTGAAATCAATAGTTCTACTACAAATCTTTAAAATATTTTTATTTTAGATAACAAAAACACGTGGTTGTTAGTTTCCACACTAGGGACATACCTGTGTCGTGGGTCATAGATATCCTTTCGTGTTTATTTTCTTTGTCTATTAACAAATATATTTATGTAAATACTATTAATGTACGTTAACGTTTCGCATTCTGTGAGATATGTGTTTTAATGAATGTGCGCTGAACTTGGATTATGAAACTGGTTGCGGAAATAAAAATATAATTAAAGCGATTAACGATCGAAATATTTTATGGAATTAATATAAATTCCAACCAAATAATAAAGAAACAATGTAATGTAATAAATTGCTTTCCAGGTTAATGAAAACATCCACACATGTGTATATATGTCTATAAAAATCGTAAAAGTTCAATAAAAATTAATTAGAATTAATATGTATTTACTCAACATCAAAAAAGTCACTTGTAGCATTTATTTATAACTGTGAACGAGCTTCTAAGAAATTCTTACTATTCACACAATGCGTGTTGTAACCTCGATGCGACCTACCTGCACTTTTGTAAAAAAATATTGTACATAATGTTCGCAACTAATATTTTTATTTTATACTTAGTTGTACACGATGTACATTTTTAACCTAACTGGAATTTCTCACTAAGTGTCTCTTCAACATATGTAGAGTTGACGTAACAAATTGAATTGCGTGTTACAATTCACATTACAACAGCTATTGGCGGTAGAAAAGGTTCCTTGGAGAAACTCCAAGTAACATCGAAGGTGACTTGTTACGGAGTCCAAGACTCACTATGGATTGCTGCTACATCAGACTAAATATAACGTAGGCACGATGAAGAAATATTTAAAACCACATACACTCTTGTCCTATGAAAGTGGTAAATCACGTATCCAATAAAAATCTCACAAATAAACCTTGTACCCAATATCTTCATATTGAACTGTAAAAATCGTACATTTTACAATGTTCGTTTTATGGGGTACACTCATAAAACGGCATCCTCTAAGAAAACTAACGTCGAAACGGTTAGATCCACAGTAGAGTTGAGACAAAGGTACCGGATTTATAAATTTATTTAACCTTGCAACTCTTAAATTTCGTATATCTATATGCACAATCAACACTTGAGAGAAGCACCGGTTTCATAAAAATCCCAAAATCTTCTGTGTCAGCTCAGCTCAACCAGAAGAGTCAGAGCTAAGTGAGAAGGTTGATCAGCTGCTTATCCATAAAATAAATATGATGACACGGATGAAATCTACGGCCAAAACACATATAGTGCTGTAGTGTCACTAGGTTATTGTTAAAAAAACTCGTCTGCTATATTAAGTACATAATAAAATAACTAAAAGCACTACAATTTTTTAACACAGACTAATAAAATCTACCAAGAAATCAAAATTGTGACTTGATGAAACAACTTGTTTAAAACACCTGTATCATAATTAAACAAATTAAAAATAACTTATCATTTAAAAAAAATCAAACACGACTCGACAATACTGAAGTTGCTTATCTTGAATCCGAAGCCGCGTACAAATTGTTTGAAGAAGTCTATTAATATTAAGTATGAGGGTGTGCAATTATTTAATCAATTACCGTCTAAAATTCGTAATATTAGCGCGTTTAACCAGTTCAAAAAGTATAATAAAGATACATATCAGAATGAGTAGACTGAAGTTGAGTATGGTTGGGTAAATACATTTTTTTAAGTTTCCCATGTAAATAAAATACATTTTTTCTAATGAGAAATAAAGTTCTTTAAACATAAACATTATAACTAAAAATTAATAACATATAAAACTCTTAATTTTCTTAAAAAAGAAGTTCTTTTGTTTTTCAATACGAGTTCTTTTATTTCATAGTTCATTTTAATATTTAGTATTTATGGTAGATGCATTGTCACTAATTTTTTCGAATTATTTAATTCAAAATTCGAGTACAAATTAATCTTTTTAGTCGTATTATTGGAGCCCTGAACTCGGGAATTAACAGCGTAAACAATTTTATTTTCTCCCTCAAAACTCAACTATGAAATTTCTATATACATAATAGTTTGTACCCCGTACTTTTGTACTTTACGTGATTAAGTAATAAGTACGATGCTGTAATATAAACATTCGTGAATATTTTGCACTAGGTTTTCGTCTGGTAATCGAAATTACTGGCGAAATTGAACGTAATACTAACTTGCCAATAGCGATCTAGAGAAAAAAAATTGTCTTTTCTGTCCCAATCAGATTACAGCAATATAAGGTTAAAAATATATCTTGCATTCTAATACGAAATGTTCCAATTGAAAATTGTATGCAAGTATAGCTCTCTCGTTGTATTGAGTTTCAATAGAATCTTTCTCGTATAAGTAGGTCAGGGACTAAGACAGTTGGAAGAATCTATTTCTTAATTGAGAAAATGATATAATTGCTGTGTGTTAAGTTAGAAGTTAATGAACACGGCTTTGTTCAGATTCAATTCATTGTGAACCATTGTTGACTCGAGACAATATAAGTAGTATTGTACTAACTAGGAATTTCTATTGTACACAATATTTGCAAGTATTTCCTTCACTATCTTGTGGCTATGTGTGAATGGATGTGGTGTGTGTTGTTGCCTATTTCTTATACATACTTTATAATATTATAAGTAATAAATCAAAAATAAGATGGACTTAATATACTGATACAAGCAGGCCGAATGTGAAAGGTATTCTGTAATGACGAACTAAAATGATTTAAAATGGAAATTGCAAGACTTGTTTTTGATTAAAAAAATTATAAATATCTGTTTCATTTCATAATATACATTAATAAACAGTCGATTCATAAGCGACTAATAACGACGCGGTGGAGCAAGTTTTGACATCTCGATCATCTAGATCACGAGCGATGCTTGAACTTTTTTTTTAATATATTGTCTCTGAACAAAGATATAATTTAACATAACGATCTAGCCTAACCTAAGACTAAGTATTAAAAAACTAACCTAATATACTAAAAATAAATTTAGCGAAAGAAACTGTCAAATGACATTTGTAGTCTCTAGTCAAAAAGAATCACATCGAATTGATAACTTACTAAATATAACTAAAATTATTTATTACGTCCGATAAAAACAAGTTTAGCGTTTATATTACAAAAAAAATATTAACAATTAGACTGGCCGCTACTTTCTTATATTTAACAATTATTAATATGTTATACACGAAATGTATATTACAACTATTTTAAGTTCCTTGTTATCGTGAAATACCAGAAACATAAGTCCTTCAAAGCTCTATGCTCTGTTGAAATCCATTTTACAATAAATGTTGAGTTGTATTAATTGTAAGCCTTTGTTAAAATACCTCTGAGATCGAATGCGATTCATGTTATAAGGATAAATTATATGATCTTATTGTTATAAACTTGGTATGAAGCTTTATATATATAGCTTATGTATTAAATATTTTACTTTAAAAGTTGACACAATTAAAACATAGTATCGACTTAACGGGACACTCGTACTTTATTGAACTTAATTTTACTTGAACTGCGACTTCTGAACAGCATTCGAATGTCGATAAAAGAAATTATAAAAGTTTTTTTATATATGTATTTATTACGATAAATACAATATAGAATAAAGATTTCAGCTGTACATCAAAGTCTTGAGGTAGCGATAATATAAGGACACTCGACAATGGTCAAATTAATGTTTTTATCAACAATAATTTTTATTACTATCTTGGCTAGAAGCAGCGCAATTACTATACTTTTAAATAAACTAAACATAGTTTTAACATTATTGTTACGGTATTTATTTCTTACGTGAACGTATTATCTAGTATAATCATAAGTATATTTTATTAATTAAATTATCGTGATTTATGTGCTTTTTACTTTTTACTTTCTATTTTTAATGTATCATCTTTTTAGTTTAGTTAGTTTTTTTTGTTCCTGTTTAGTTTTGTCTTAATAACTGTGTATAACATGTATTTTTGCATTTCTTGCCTATCTTATGTAATTTGATACATTTTTTTTCTTTACTCACAGTGGTTCCCTGGATGAGATAGCTCGAAAGCGATAAGGCCGCCAGTTGCCCTCCTTTTGATTTACTTTTTTTAATATTGTAATGTACCGAAGTGTTAATAAATAAATAAAAAAATATATCAATTACAATCAAGTGTACAGTATACAGTTTTCTTAACCTACAAAGTAATAATAAAAATAATTAAAAAGATATTCAAAACAAATTTTATTTAGTTTGGTTCAACTTGGAGTAAAGACTCATGGGCCGTGAGGTTCAAGTGCACAGGCGCTTATGATAGATTTAAGTTGGCGCCTGGTAGATAGCTCCAGAGCTGGTGATTTCCTGGCTGAACGAATAAGTATCGCAATACAGCGAGGAAATGCTGCCAGCGTTAAAGGTGCACTGCCACAGGGACCAAACTTTTTAAATTTGTTTTAATTTCCTTAGTATATTCATTATTTTAACACCTAACATATTTCAGATCATGTAGCCGTTCAATAACCAGATTGATCGATAAAGTGAAAGACTCATCGTCCTCTAAACTGTTTAAACGAGCCGCTGGGCTGAAACCAGTGAAAACAGAGTGTTCGCTCCAGGTGTTTCCCTGCTGACGCACTATGGAAAATAGAGGTCGGTTTCATATAAAAAATTGAAAACTTTTTTATTTGTCAAGAAAGACGATTGAATATTTAAATGCCATTAAATAGGAGTTCAAACAAAACTTCAGATGCTTTACTTTTGTATGTACATATTATATATTTTATTTGTACAATATGGTGAATAAAATGTTACTTTTTTCATAACTTTATTTTAAAAAAACATCAATGATAAAGCTTATTAATATTATTACTAATATTTATTTTATAAAATATTTAAGGTTAAAAAATACAAATTTTGTGAAATTTATACTTAAGTACTTAAAAAAATATGTATATTAATCAATTAAATAGTTCAACATTAGAAACCATAATAGATAGAGGTTTTCTGTTTCCTTACTTGTAAAGTCTTGTAAATCATATGTAAAGCACCGGAACTAGCTTCGGGTTTATAAATATAATCATAAACCCTACTATTATTATTATTTTCTCTAAAATCTGCATTCCAGGGGCTTTCTAAAAATGTATTACACTTTATAACAATTATTACTAAATTTGAAAGCAATTAATTTTAAAAGATTTCGAACAGACCGGAAATAGACATACTTTGCGGAATTAAAAAAAAACATATTCCAATTGAAAATCATGACTTACTGCATGATATTAAAGTTACACTCTTATACTATTCAATAAACTTTTAAAAGTACGTCAAAAATAACATTAGTAATTGCATAATGCGACGCTCAGCACATGAGATACCGACTGAATAGAAAGATTTGATATTTGCAGGTAAGGCGTTGTGAGGGCGTATGTCGTGTGTCGAAAACGATAGTCAGGGTAGAATGGTACAGAATAGCAAGGACAGATCAACTTGGAGACATTTGAAGAAAGCCTTTGTTAAGAGACAAGTTCATTAGCGGTAATAATAGTAAGTAATATAAAAGTCTTTTTTTCTTTTTAAAATGATTTTTTTTTAAATAGTTTTTACAATTTTCTTAAAAGATTCTTAGTTGTACAAAATAACAAGGCTTAAAATTTAATTTAGAAAATTAAAAAAGTAATACATTATATTTTTTTATATATTATATGTGTATTGATTGGCCTTGTATTACTCGGATATGGTTACAGTGTTTATTTATTTATTTGGAAACATAACAGATACATCTATATAATAAGTTAAAAATAAGACATAAAATAAACACATTGGATGTATCCACAAAAAGTTTCACTACTAAAAAATAGGTAGTTTTCCAACTATTTAACACGATCAGTCAGACCCACAGACCGAAGAGCTATACTTGAACTCCTCCGTCGGCATCTTTCTATTTTTTACTAACAAAACCAATTGTTGTCATTAATGTTATTTATTGTAATAGTTGTTACATAAGATTATTTAAACCTTCAAACTATTTGGGACTTGTTGCCGCTTTATGAGGACTGTAAGTTCGGACAACAATTATAAATAAATTAACTGTTATTACTATACACCATGATATTTTTTTTATTTATCTGGTTTTGCGGTTTTTTTTAATTATTCAATCTAAATTTACCACTTTCTTTGCAAATATACGACTTATTATTATTATTATAACAATGGAAATTGGTTACTGTAAGCAACTTATATTCTAAGTTATAATTGATAGAACTACCGCGAGGTGTTCACCGTTCTATTTTTGTTTCCTTTCCGCAAGGCTGTTTATCACGATTCAGCTATCGCTGTGAGCAGCTATGAGTTATTGTCTGGTAATACGCTTAAATATGACGTTTATGATGTTAACTCACGCACATGGTGTATAGAAACATCAGTGGGTAAAATAGTTTATAAACTTAGATGTGTCTAAGTGGAGTTGGTAGTTTCCTCGCTCAACGATTAAGTATCGCACTACAGCAATGAATTGCAAGCATTAAGTAAACAGGGAACAATATTTTTATTTTGTTTTAATTTTCTATTTATATTTTTTTTAATGGGGAAGTATGTTGTAAATACTGTATATTAAAATTTTATTAGCTGTGATTAATTTAGCTATCAAAGTTCTGAGATAATTTCTTCAAGGGCTTTGATTATAAACAATTTCACCGCTTTTTGCAAAAGCACAATTTAACTGAAAGCAGTTTTGGCCTAGTGGCTTCAGGGTGCGACTCTCATCCCTGATATCGTAGGTTCGATCCCCGGATGTGCACCTTCTATGTGAACATTTAACATTCGCTCGAACGTGAAGGAAAACATCGTGAGGAAACTGGCTTGACTCAGATACAGAAATCTGAGGCCATTGTTTTTTTTACAATTTGACTGAAGGAGTATGTGAAAAGAAGATGATCAAGCCGCTAAGCCAATCTCCATGATTCCTGGATACCACCTTTATTTCCGTACTATATACCACTAAAATAAACATTAGTAACAAAAACTTTTAACGTCATTATTTTTCAATAACGATCGACAATGTTTATCAAAACTGCAACAAAAGAAAGTGTGTTTAAAAAAACGATTTTAGAAACAAATTATAACGTTTCAATGAGTTTCAAAGGCAGTGTAAAAATCACACAATTAATCCGAGGGTATTTCGTATTATAAGTTAGATCGGGACGGCGTATGGTCTAACAAAGGCTCTCCTCTTCCGAATGGATGACGGTTGCTTTGTGTATAGTTCAAGTCATAAGAACGAAGGAATAAATTAAATTCGGAAAATTAATAATCCTGTTTCATATAGTATTTATATATTTAATTATTTATACAACAAAACCAGTAAACGTATATACTTAATTAATAGCTGCAACAGGCAGAGTACCTCCACATAATCTTCCTGCGAACTAAATAAAATTATATATTTATTTCACGAGATTTTTATTAGATACTTAACTGTAAATGTTCTTGTAGAAAGTAAAGGCTAGTTACAGTAAGGATTGGTAGATTATGATATAAACTCAAAATACTAAATAATCGATCGTCTCTAACTGCCAAGTTCTGTAAACGCTGTGATGAAAAGAGATAAAGTGTTTTCGTCAAAGTATATAAAAACTATCTGCCCCCGCGAACTTCGCTTCTTCTTAGTGTGATTTTACGTAGCCCACCTGTACGTGGTTTTGGTACATGCAACAGAGACTGTTGGGTTTTCCGGAATGAAAACTTTTTATGTTATTCTGTGAATATTTCTCTATATAAACCTCAGAGTTCAAGTCATAATTTTTTAATTAACAAATAAAATATAGGGCGTAGAGGGGTAATAATAAAGGATTGTATGTATTTTTGTATGCTGTATAATAACAAAAATATTTATTTGGGGTGAACACCCTCACCACTTAGGGGCTTGAAAGATAGATAGTAGCCGATTCTCAACTTATTGAATATGCATAAAAAGCATTAGAATGGGTCGCGAGTTTCGGATGAGTATGGGGACGAACACTGTGACACGAGAGTTTTACATATAAAAGTAAGGTTTTTGTAATAGGTATAGGTTGGAGTTTACCTTTAAAAAGTCAAAATTAATAATATTATATAAAAACTGACACTGACGTGATAATTAAAAATTTTGATAAGGACAATTTGATGTCATGTGTAGCTAAGTGGAATCACTTTCCTATCATTATTAATTATTATAATTTTTATTTAAAATTATTCAAAATATCCTCACAACGCTTCATCTTATGACTTAGTTACTTTATAATAAGGTTTGTAACAATACGTTCGCATTTCGCGCGTGAGTTACCCAACGGCATCGATCAAAATGATTTATATCACTTGAATAGGCACTGCTTTGTATCCCATAAACTTCTTATATTACATTTTAAATATCTTTATTAAATTAAAATTAAAATTTTTAATTTTATATCCAAAGTGGACCTCTAAAACTAGAAAACGCTGTCTCCAATTATTCCCATTATTCAAGCCCGAATCGGACATGAGTCTCAACTTAGGCTCTCCAACATCAGTGACCCTTATGCCTCATACGTCGGGTAGTTAAGTTCGATCACATCTGTAAAGCCTTTGCATTGCCCCAGTAGGGGCCACATAAAGCTATGTATTTTTTATTATCTTCCTAAGCAGTTAAGACTAGGTTCCTAGTGATCAATGATAGTTTCTGGCTGAAAAAATACTGTTCGCCCGGATAATATCAAGTTGCATTCATTACGAAATTTGTTATTCGAGCAGTAAATTTTTTGTGTATTATATAATTACCGCTATTAGTTATGTTATAAAAATGTATATATAGATTCATAGTATATTTATTATTAATTGTATATGCAATGTATTGTAAAATTGTAAAATTGATGTAAAAATGTAAAATTTCTGACTAACCTGTTGCTCATCTGGCAAAAACAAAACGTAAAGAAGTAGACAATTTATATTTTAATCGGTCAAGAGGTAAAGGTTCGAGCAGTTCACTCAGTGCTTACCGCCACCCAATAAGTCTTACATTAATTAGAGGTTCGGAAAGACCTGTATTGGTAGCTTGTTCCCTTAAGATGGGATGTATTAAAAAACACTGTTTTGGAACGCCAGATATCAAAGTGAAACGTGCACCATGCCTCTTTTACAGTATAGTACTTAATTATTTTGAATATTAATATAAAGTGACCGAGGTACGTAAATAGCCAATAGATCTAATTCTAAATACCAATCCAAAATATAGATAATAATCAACACAGTACAACAACACTGACACACTGTTGTGTGTATTCCAAGTTTCTGATTTTATTAAATGCCAGTTAAGATTATTCGAAGTACGAAATAAAGTCTGAAGAAATGCACTCTATGAACATTCAGTCCACTGTCATTGTCATTGTCAATTTACATATGACTTTACTTAGTGTTGCTATACTCATAGTTAATTTAACGCACTTAGAGCAAGTTTTATTTTAAATTTTATCGCAATAATAGGCCAGACAGATAAAAGGCTTAATAGTGACAGGTTCCAAGAGATTTAACGAGTCTATAGTACAACAGTGAGGATAATCTCGCCATCTGTACTGCATTCAACCACCAATTGTCAGCGCGAAGATTGATCATGAGCATCAGATTACAATTCTGATACTATTGTGCATTGTCAACACTGTCATTTGTGTCAGTGATGTTGCCAGTTTAAATATCGATATTATAGTATTTAGTATTTTTTATTTATTAATATAGTTTGTACAAATACCACTAAACGGCTTAAATTAATTTGCATGTCGCCTATTGTTTATACCGTATCTTAACCAACTTTTAATATTTTGATATTTTTTAAAGTAATATTCAAGTAAAAAATAAGAATATGTATATGACAACGTGATATAATATATTAATTACATATTCATTCAACTTTAAAATTAGATACAGAAATATACTTTTACTGCTTTAAAATTTGTAACATGGATTTTTAATTAATATTTAAAATAAAATTGTGTTATTTCCGCCTATTATCGCTAAATATTAATAATATATATTATATATAAATGTGCATTATCCAAATCGAATGTATTAAATTATTAAAAAAAAAATATATGTTAAAAATTTAACTTATTAGTATAGGAAATTAATTATGTACTTAAATCGTCACAAAATAGTAGATGTGAAAAATTACAGTTAAATTTTTACCAGATTTTTAATTTACAATATTTTAAAGCCCCATCACTATACAGTATTGTTACTTACATTTATTCGTTTGAAAATGCTATGTGAAGATTCATTGTATTCGGAATTTATAAGGAATTCGTTTATTTGAAATATACCTACTAGTGTTTTTGTTCGGTCTATTACATAAAGTGATTGAACAATAGCCATGCACTTTATCAACATGGAACTTTACGGGTACTTTGGCTAAACTTGGCAATTGTAAAGGTTTAGATACCATACTTGTGGTGGCATTTCACAGAGCACGATTGTGCAAGGATTATCTAAAATTTTAAAGAACATCCAACGTTATGTGACTTATCGGATTATGATAATAGCAAACTTCGATTTAATGCTAATTATGTTTTTATGAATATAATATGTATAGCTGAGTTTAAACACAATACTTTACGAAATATAGGTCCAAACAGACGATAAGACAAAAGAATTGTCTTTTGTTTATGATCCCCTGGTAGATCAGTCAGGATTATTTATGTTAGTTTAAGCGTGTCCGTCGGTGCGTGTGGGATTTCCGCTATTATGATCTGTGATGTGATTTTGGTACATTTAGACTCGATGTCCACTGGAATAGCATTCATTTTGTATACTATTATTTCCAGGTAACATTAACTATACTGTGTTTAGTGAGTATTTTTTACAGGCAAGGTAAGGTGCTTTTATAGTGGGGTAGTAAATTACCATAAGTTTTAACAACAATAGTAAATAAATGAACTGTTCTTATTATTATGACATGATAATTAATATGACATTTGGATCCCTATTTTATATGGCTGAATGTGCGGATTTTTATAATTATCTAATCTGAATGTACCACTTTCGTTCCTATATGATGAGCATCTGATTGATTTCAGATCAGAGCATATTGTATATTTTTTCTTATAATTATCTCTTAAATGAATAGTGTTTTTAATTCAGTTTAATGACTGAAAGTCAAAAAGCCTTAAGCGTAATAAAGTCGTGAAGTAATGAAAACCTTTTGTTATTTACCAAATTTATATTAGCTCAATTAAATACAATACATTTAATTTAATAACATAGAAATAGCTTATAACTTAAATAAATTTCATACGAATGAACGTTTCAAAAACCCAGCATAAATTAATATATAAATCAAGCATA
Source organism: Pieris brassicae (assembly GCF_905147105.1). NCBI lineage: Eukaryota > Metazoa > Arthropoda > Insecta > Lepidoptera > Pieridae > Pieris > Pieris brassicae. The sequence goes on from NC_059673.1 coordinate 11,638,940, forward strand.
AAAAATGGCCACTTAGAAAAACTATTTGGTATAAAAAATGCCACATTTATTAATATTATTAAAAATAGGTCAACCAAAACATATTAATTGCGTATTCAGAAACGCTCCAATAAATAAGAAAAATTACACACCATAATTCATTTCTTTAATAAAAATATGAACCAAACAGTCCTTGAATATAATACGCTTTTGACAATAAGTATAGAAGATTTTTATAATAATCTCTTTTAGGGGGACGAGCGTGACCGAAATTTTATCACACGAAAGTATACCTTATGTTACAAACAAAGAGTACAATCTTTAGATGCAAAATATTGCCGCATTAACATAATTTCATAACGAGGGGTGCAAGGTTTCTAATATAGCACGTATTTTGATTTTTTAAAGCCCTTTCAACAATATGGATTCATGTTTCCCATTGATGTGGACACACGCAGTGGGAATGCCTTTTATTGACAATGTAATTTAGAATAACCGTTTCTACTGTATCTTTCACGCTTCAGAATGGTTGCAGCGCCTAAACAAAACCTAGGCGATTAATTAGAGTTCTACTTACTTGTGAGCTGTCTAATGTTATTTTGAAATATATTTAATGATAATAAATGTCATTCTGATTTAAGGTTACACTATAAAAAAATACATAACCTAACTTACACACCATCTCACAACACATCTGAATTAGGTATATTTCTGACTCTCTTTAATTGGCAGCTCATGTCCGTCGTCAGCATGAAAGCGTCTGGAACAGATCCGCTGTTTCCACCGGTTTCGGCCCATCAAGTCTCATATTGTACAGTATTGAGGACGCGGCTTCGTGACCTTTTGCCATTACCATTGTATGGCCGACATAAAATACAATTCGCTGGAGGCATATGGTAGACAGGTGATTCGAGGTATACTAAGACTGTATTAGATTTTTTAACTAGTAAACTTTTTATTTATATTTCCATTCCAAATTTCGAAAATGTTCAAACGTTTGTGTATATAAAATATTATGTATTCCATCAATAGTATAACTGTAATTTGTTATATATAATATTATTTAAGTTAGCTGTATATATATTATGTATACAGCAGTACCATATTTCTGAGATAAAGTAGTTTGTTTCGATTCCAAAAGGAGATTAACAAATCTGCCCTGTGCCGTTCTGCGAGCCAAATCGGTAACATAAATGCAATACTTTAACAATTCAATAAATTTTTAAAACATATTTCTTGAGTAATAATTATTCTTAGTAATTCGAATGGTATTAAATAATATTTTTAGTGACACGTGTTAGGAAGTCCAAATCATGTTACCAAAAACTTAAATTCCAAGTGTACAATAAATTATCCACTCAAGACACTTGACATCTCCAATTAGGTATAAAACTACAATAGATGTGTAAAGTTGTAAAACTTAAAACTACTTTTCATAATATAACACTTAAGAATAAAACAATCGTGAATGTAACAAAAGTTTTGAGTGCTATTGTTAAAGCAGGTAATATCTTTAAAGGTAAAAAATTTAAGAAAATGAGCTCTCACTTTAGACTATTTGTATGACTTTTATCTTATTGTTATTAAAGTAATTGAAGAGTTACCAAGAGCAAATCTTAAGTTGTGGACTATATAAATTGTGGACGGCCTGTCACAGTGCACGGCTGGACATGTATATTTTTATCTATTAACTCTTCGTTGGATTACAATATAAAAATTGAACAGAATTCAATCATATATTTTCGGAGCCTTGTTGTATGTACAAAAAATATAAACGATTTTATAACAAAATTTGGTGACTGTCACCAGTATAATACTCGAAACAGTACCAATTTGAGTGTACGATCAACCAGGTTCTAGAAGATAAACCACTCCTTACATAGAAATTATATTAGTTTTTACAACAAACTACCAAGCAAAATTAGACAATTATCACTAAATAAATTCAGAGCCTCGTTAAACGTAAATTAATAAATAAAGCTTTTTATAAACTTGACGAATATTTAAATGATCCTAATCCTGGTTATTGATTTGCTCCAGTTCAAACAATTTGTATGACACAAAACTTAGCGATTAAAATAGTGGCGGAAAGTTTATTGCCAGTTCTTCTTTCCCGCTCTACGCCGTTGACTTGAAAACTGGTAGTAAATGCAATTTCACAATTTATTTAACTTTTTCTCTGACGTTCATAAGTATAATTTTTACATATATAAATAAAGTTATTTTGATTTTAGGTTTAAGGAGGGCAATTGGCTTTAGCTTTCCAGCAATCTCTTCCAGCATTGTTAGATGAGATTTTTTTTTTAAATTAGGTAAAATAATAATAAAAAATACATATTACACACAGTTATAAAGACAAAACTAAACAGGAACAAATAAAACAAACTAAACTCAAAAAAGGATACATGAAAAATAAAAAGGTAAAAAGGCACATGAATCTCACGTTAGTTAGTAGTTAGTAAGAAAGTAAGAGATACGATTTGGACAGGTATTTTTGTACAGAAGAAATATTTTTAATATTTATCTATTTTTGTGTTACTCAGTGCAGCTTAATTGCAGGTCTAGTAATTTGCGAGTTTCCTCCTTACATACAAAATAAAGATCTTGATAAATAGGTGCATAATTGTAGCATTGTTGGTCGTTGGTCGAGTGGCTCCGGTGTGCGAATCCCTTAAGTTCGATCCCCGTCTGTGCACCATTGGACTTTCTGTCTAAGTGCGCATAACCTACGCTCGAACAATGAAGGAAGACATTGCGAGGAAACCGGCTTGTTTTAGACCCAAAAAGTCGACGTGTGTCAGGCACAGGAGGCTGATCACCTACTTGTCTATTACATTGTTTTATTGTTAAAGAATCTTCATTTACATTCTTTGATTAAAAATAGATGTGATTTATTTTCTATTTTGATAACGTTTTTGTCAGATAGGATAATTGACCTCATTAAATTATGTATATAATTGTTACTAATATTTGCTTGCTCATTACATTGTTCATTCACCCTTCGGTTATATAAAATCAGCCAGTAGAAAATTCTCTAACAACACAATTTGTAATTCAATATTTTAATATTTCAGCGGTGGCCGAAGCACGAGCCATTAGGTTGACGTGGTTTGAAATTAAGTGCGTGGTTCAGAACTATGGCAAAGTACTATGGACACCCTATATACGTACGTATAGTATTGACTTATTAATACGAATTTAACAGTGTTCGCCACTTACAGTCCTTACTAGTTTTTTATTTAAACAAACTTATAACAACAAACAAATACATTAAAAATGTTTGTTGTCTGTGGTCACACCCTTAATGCTGGGCGCATTTCCTCTCTGCATTTCTATATAAACGAGGAAAGCATTTACATGGATCTACAATTTTTTTTTTAATCTTACCAAAATGTACGACTGTTTTCAGAAGTAGGAACACTTGTCCGATAGTATTTTTACTATTGCATTATCTTACTATAGAACATGGTCGTTCTATCCAAACACGCCGCTTGTGTAAAATATCCATAATTCGCAAATCTATTATTTAAATTTTGTTCGTATCACTCATTAATGACAAAGTTTTCCCGTTTTTATCTGTAAAATGTAACAGATAAGTATAAACTTGTATCGATAATTGAAATTGGGAATGGTCGACATAATAAAATGAATAAAATGAAATATATGAATATATGAATGAACTTTGTAACTTTTATTAATAAACTATATTACAGTTACAACTAAAAAAACGCTAAGTATAAAGTGCAAATTCGCCAATTTCCAATTCACATGGAATATAGTTCTCACCTCTAGGCGGGAGCTCCCCTGTACCAGCTTTCACTTGACCTTATTCAACGAAGAGCGGCTTCGTCCCTTGGCGTTGCGTAGAGATGTGGGGTCACTCCGCTTCTCCTACTACATTTATCATGGTGAGTGTTCGGATTAATACCAGCAGCTGAATTTCGTTGTCGGACGTCAAGGCAGAATACGAAAATCACCTCGAACCACAACTTACCATTTTTATGGCAGGTTTTGCCACTTACGACCACTATGTGGAACCAGCTGCCTACTGAAGTATATTAAGTATGAACCAATTATACTTAGGCTCCTTCAAGTGCTCGAGCCCTCTGGAATTGAGAGTGACCATGGGCGGTGGTATCACTTAACATCAGGTGAGCCTCCTGCTCGTTTCCGCCTGTTCTATAAAAAAAAGTTTGAAGTATGGTTAAACAGCTAAATATTAAGACTGAAATAAATATTCTTTAACAAAGCACCGAATCGAATTTCCACAAATATTGAAAGCAATATAGGATGGGTAAGATGACGAAATAAATAAATAAATTTAAAACACTTTACAAACACTACAATTTAAAAAAAGAAGCCTCAAAAATATTATTCGAAATTCAAATGTTTCAATACCACCACTTATCTCTTCAATTCAAAACAGCAATCCCACTAATATGTAGCGATTTAATATGAAATATTTTATCAAAACTGTACGATAATAGGTAAGTTTGATGGAAATTCAATCAAATTTGGAATTTCAATACCATTAAACCGGGCAGGTGATGACTCATATAATTGCTGGGGTGGCCATTTTCCAAAACAATACACATTAGGGAGCCTTATCGTTATAGTTATCAACCGTATATGTAGGGGATGTAGATAATTATTATAAAGATAGAATAATGTTTCTATTTCACATTGATAATAATAATTACGGTAATCCAATGGCATTCGCTTATAAATGTCAGGGTACTGGAATATAATATCAATCATCATCACATCAAATTGTGATGAAATGCTAGAAGTGCGAAATATTTACATAATATTATAAATAGCAGTCCCCGCGTCGGTCTGTATGAACGCGATAAACTCAAAAGCTATCAAACGCGTTTTGTTTTGTTAACTTATATCTGAGGTATAATATGCGTTTATGATCTTACTTAAAGTAACTGAAATATTGTTGAACAAGTTAAAAAAATTAGTTACAAAAATTACACTCACCCTGGTAAAGCATCAGGAAGGAACCTGTTAAGATTTAACATAAAAAATTGATGTCTCCATGTCTTTTAAATCAAGTTTTATGGATATTATGTCTCATCAAGATGTTTTCATTGGAAAATCGTAGAATATTAATTGATCAGGTTGATTGCCCAAATGTTTTAACAAAATTAAAGTTTCGTGTACTAGATACTCCAGGCATTCCATCTTTCCGGAGAACGCGTTTTGGCCAAAACTCACCGATGTCCAGATTAAGCATTCTGTTAAACGAGCTGGGTTCATCCATAGCTGCTCCCTCACACTTTAAAATCAATTTGCGGTTAGTTTTTTTTATAATTTAATTGTTCTGTTTAATTTCTCTTACATTTGCCTATGTGTAACATAAAAAATAAATCTTGTACCAATATATCAGTGAGCCGAGTGTTGGCAAGCTTTTATAATTATTAAATCCGATCTAGCAAATTTAATACTGTGAAGAGTTACAAAACTGTAAGATAATAGTAAATTCATTGGGCAATACATACAAAAAGCAATTCATAATTTTCTTGAAAAAATGTAGACTAAATAAACCTCACTCAAGATATATACTCATACAAGTCAAACACCCGAAGGTCCTAAACAAAGCGTAGATAAGCCATAGATAATAGATAAAGCCAAAAGTTCCTAATCTGTCAAAAACTCGCCCCAGTCCACCCCCTTATCCGTTTAGTTCAGTAGTCGCAGCAGAGTCGCGCAAACCGAACGTGTGCCGAAATTCGAATCAGAGCATTGATGTAAAAGTTTGTGCGAACCTAATTTGTGCTGTGCGTGCCAAAAGTTGGAATCCTCTAAGGTAAGTTCATTATTTCGCCTTGTTTTTCACGTTGTTAGGCGTTTCAGTTTTTTTGTTCGATTTATACATCGTAATATCTCTCTAAATTTATATTTTTATTTTATATTATTATACGTTGAGTGTCTTTTTTTTAACATTATTTTTTATAATAATCGGCTTTTATATTTGTTATTTTTAGTAATTTATAGTTTATTTCTTTTGTCTTCTTGTAAGTATTTTCAATGCTTTTTTATAAATATAATTAGAAATATCATATTATATAATCTATTTAAACTTTCGCTATATCACAAAAATCATTGTTACCGATGAATAAAATTGTAGTTTTGAATAATCTAGCTCAAACCTAATTTGTACCTAATTATTTTTATTTAAGCTTAATTTCTGAATATAATTAGATAAACTAAATGTAATTCAAACGTATTCTTCTATTTAAAACGTATTATTCTTTAGCAAAATATAAAAACTAGTTAATTTCAATAGCATTTTCGCTACAAATATACAAAACCGTTTTGCAATAATTTGGATGCTATAATGCAATTAATAGCGATCTAATTATATCCCTCGGCTCGGAAATAATTTTATAAAGGTAAATATTGTTGTATGGATAAATAAAATATCAAAATTGTCATTCAATTTATAACAAAAAGACATCTGTAACAGCGTTTGAATAGAACTACGGATTTACGTAGCGTTCATCTACCACTTTCGTAGCTATATAGATATTATTATGTCTAGTTAAATAGATTTTACAAAAAAATATATGTATATATGGTCTATGGTAGAGGGACCACAAACTTAAAACGCGTTTAGCTCTGACCCTGAACACCCACCCTACTCTTAGATTGCATAATCTTACATACCACAAATGTAAAACAACTTTAAACCATTGGCTCGGTACACTCAACTGTAACAACCATTGAACAGAATCATTGATAAATCCTGTAATATAAATTTTCCCTTAATCCATCTTTTTTATTCACACTTTGACTTACATTTGGTTCATCTTTCACACACACACACAAGTACAGTCATCATCATATATTCATATATTTATAATTTTTCGATTAGGTACCTACCCTCGTTTTAAAACCGCTTGTGTTGGTTATTTTTGTTGAAACTTTGTTAGTTTAAAGAAGAGCGAAGCTTCACTGTCACAGGTCTCCGACTTACTAGCCTCAATCAAAATTATATTGTACATAGCTAAACAAATAAAGAAATTTTTTTTAATAAGTCAATTTTTTTAGAATTGTTCCTTATTATAAGCATGGTATTGAAGCAGACTTTTAAAGGGAATATTGGAGAGCCTATGCATATTATAGAGCAGTGTTGGCCTAGTGGTTTCAGCATGCGACTCTCATCCCTGAGGTCGTAGGTTAGATCCCCGGCTGTGCACCAATGGACTTTCTTTCTATGTGCGCATTTAACATTAGCTCGAACGGTGAAGGAAAACATCGTGAGGAAACCGGCTTGTCTTAGACCCAAAAAGTCGACGGCGTGCGTCAGGTTCAGAAGGCTGATCACCCACTTGCCTATTTGATTAACAAATGATCATGAAACACATACAGAATCTGAGGCTCAGACCTAAAAAGGTTGTAGCGCCATTGATTTATTTATGCAATTTATATTGTGAAAACAGATTCTGGTACTCTTAGTATATGTCGACTATGTTGTACATACGCGGTGCGTTTTGCCTTTTTATTCTGACGCCTAAAGTTTCCAGGCCCTAACTCGGTTCCACCAACACAGTGTTAGTTTTCGGGATTTCTTTTGCTACCTGGTAAAGATTCTCGCGCCACTCAAGCCCATTGCGTAATGAAACTTTTGGCGTCAAGAAGAATAATGTAGGTATGTAGAGAATACTTCCTACAAAAGGACATTGCATTCCTACAGAAAGACTATTGTAAATACTTCTTCAGATAAAATTCTTACTATTGATGTAAACAATTAAATCGGCGTCAAAGAGAGGCGAAATAATTTGTGATACGATGTAAAGATATACTAAACGGGAAGACAAAATGTCTCTATAAAACAGCCACCTCTACAAAACCATTAAAACTTGTGAAAACTTTTTAACAAACCATGTAGTTTTGCCGCCAAAATGGCCGAGCGTTCAAAAACTTTTAAATAGGACCATTATCTCACATAGTTGTTCTTAAACGTTAACTCTTACACTTAGATACGGCTGTAATATGACGAGTACTTTTATAGTAAATAGAATTGACAAGCTTTAAAATAAAAAATCTAATAAAATTCTATTATAGGGCATTCCTAAATACAGAAATTATATTTATAACTTTAGATTGTTACAGAGGGAAATTCAAAATTATTGGATTTGCGTTCCCTAATTGGCATAATTTCATTAAATCTGATAAAAGCCAAGAGGCTTATTGCTGATGGACAAACGTTAAAAAAAATTAATATAACGTTCTGTGATAACCTGTGCCAGTAATTATTTATTCTATAGAAATAGAACTTTTATTTATAATTCGATACTGCAAAACACACTCACTGTTCACTTCTTTATGAAATATTTTTATAAACATAAAACACAAAGTCGGCTCTATCAACTAGCCCGGACATATAACAGACACTGTACACAGAAATATACCCTTTCACGTGACATCACTCGCAATTTTATTTAATTGAAATCGTGCCCATTTATAAAAGTGGCTTTTAAAAAATATTTTTTATGAAAACACTAACGTGAACTATTTTTATACCTACATTTTCCGGTTGAAACCGGAAAGGCGTGGTACGAATTTCCTGCGGTGTTGGTACAAAAATGAAGCCATTTCACTTTATCTAAATGCTCCTATAAAATTGAAAAACGCATTTATTCACCTCTCTTTATTTTCCTGAATATTCTGCAGGCTTTAAATTTAATGCTATGTAATTTGTTAACGATTAAGCAAGAGTTTGTAAAGAAGAATATTATTTAAAATAAAAAGTGACCTATCGAAACATATATATCAAAATAAAACTACGTTAATATTGTATTAAGCTGATTAGGACCGGTAAAGCTTTCAAACTTAGATAAGGATAAACATCCTTTCTTATCTTCTATAAATAAGAGATAATTTATAGATATCTATAAAGCTTTTTATCTAAGAATATAAAACGGCTTCCATGGCTTTCTGTCCATGGACACTGTCAATGCCAGAGGGCTCGTGAGTGCGTTACCGACCTTTCAGTATTAAAAAGTAAAGAGAACTAATTTGAAAAGTCGAATAACGCACTCAAATTTGATATTTAAAGCATTTAAACAATGTTATCTGTACCGAAAATCGATTAAAAAAGATCGGAGTAAAAGTATCTGAATAGACATTTAAATATCATTTCAAACATAAGTAGGCTATTAAGCCCTAAACATTCTTGAGTCAGGTATAAACAATGGAAAGAGCTCGTTAAAAAATCACTTCGAACGATCCCTGGTAATTTTAGTCTCCGGCCCACCCATTCATATTACCTTATTGCCGCCATATTTTCTCGTTCTAACTAGAGGCAAACGCAAATTGTCTCCTTAATAAAAGGCTTGTAGGATAAAAGACATTTTTAAAAGAAAATATTGTTGAAAACGTATTTTACTAATATCTTTAATCCTTGTATAAACAGAAATTTATACAAAGATTTAAATATATCTATCAGAGGGTTTTAAAAATGTCACGGAAACAAACTATGTGACGGTTTTTACATATAAATATTTAGCTAGCTTGGATACTTTAAAGATTTAACGAAATACAATTAGATAGGAGAATTAAGGGAAACCAAATATTTAGATATTGTAAACAGAAAAAATATAATTTCTATAGGACCTAAAATAGTAAATAAGCCTTACATTTACTAAAATTCCACCTAATTCACAAATATACTTAGTACATTATTTAAACCGCTTAAAAATTTAATCCATCAAACTTTTAAGCGTTTACGTTTGAAAAAAAACTTGGGCTGACCGATACATTCCAAACAAAACGCTCTAAGATCATTGTTTTCCAATTTCATACCACGAATACGGAATAAAAGACATTCCAACAACCTTTTCACTCAAATTATTTGAGCCCCACATACCTGCTTTCTACCTGCTTATTTTTTGTTAATCTTCTATTGTTAAATTGTCACCCCACGGAATAAAGCATACCTGGCTGGAGGCAAGTTTGAACATGAAATTTTTAAAGTAAATACATAAATTACGAGGGTCTTGTGCATATTTTATTAGTTATTACAGTTAGAAATTTTATAAAAAATAAAAATTAATCAATGGCGCTACAAACTTCTTAGGTCTGGGCCTCAGATTTCTGTATCTGTTTTATTTGTTAATCTAATAGGCAAGTAGGTGATCAGCCTCCTGTGCCTGACGCACGCCATGGACTTTTTGGGTGTAAGGCACGCTGGTTTTCTCAGTCCATTGTTGCATAGCCGCGAAGTAGCGACCTCAGGGATGAGAGTCGCACGCTGAAGCTACTATGCCAACACTGCTCTTATAGAAATTGTATCCTTATAGAACACTGGTTAATCTTTAACCAAAAAGCCAAGAAGGTAGTGCTTGAACAATCGAACGAGGTATCCCCGTAGGCATATTTACACATAATACTACCGCTTTTAGCAAAATTCAAACCTATAATAAATGTAATACAAATAGAAATAGATCCTCGGCGTGAAGTCCCATTATATAAACTATAATTTATTACATTATTCGTTGCGACAAATGTAGTTTATTTCTTTTAATAATACGCTACGCTATATCAATAATACTTTATCTGTTTGTCCTTGTCATGAGGCAGATAAATATAAATAAAGTGATGAAGATCATACACACATTACAGTTGGAGCGAAGTTAGGTTTTTTCTTTCTCTTCAAATTCCCGTGTTAATGTTACATAGCATAAGTACCATGTAGTAAATAGTACTATTATATCTCTCTTATCTACTATTGCCACATAAAATCTAAATATGCCACATAAAATGTCAAATAAAATCTAATCGGATTAGTTTCAGGAATTGTATTCCACTAATTATAGAGACAGAATTTGCCCTTTGGAATGAGGCCTTTACCACAGGTTACAAGAAAGAATGAGATTTACTAAATTATTGAAACATTATTTTATTTATTTTCATCATAATATACTATAACATTACATATCACATTTTAAATGATATTTATAAGGGAGGAAAAAAACTATTTTTAATGTAATACGAGACAAACAGGCAGTAGGCTCAACTAATGTTAAGTGATGACCGCCACCCATGGACACTCACATTACCAGAAGACTCGCAAGTGCTTTGCCGGCCTTTTAAGAAAAAGTCCTAGTCTTTAGACTAAGTTGTGAAGTTATACAATATCCATTAGAAACTAAATGTTATATCTGAGTTTTAATTACAAAGGATTTAACTTTATTATATCATGTCCTGATTTAACGCTCACCGTCGTATCGTTATTAAAACTATCTGAGGCTATAACTTCATTGGTGTTAAGTTTGTTTGTATCAATTTATTGTTATTACCGTTATATAAGCGTATTTACTTTACAAATACCTTTAAAAGTAGCGGAAGATATTTCTCTATCCTTTATATCCAAAGATTCCTAAGTGTGTCGATTTCTACAATATCTGTAATGAAATCACTGCGGCTATTTCGGCAACCTATTATATAATATACAGCTTTTCCACCAAGACACTGGGCCGGCTTCCCTGCAATGGTTAGACTGGGCAAGGATATTCCCTGTAGGTTGAAGGTGTTCGGTGAACTGTTCACCCTACCTAGAAATGTTATCAGTACTTATGTTAATTTATGTCTTTGGTATTATGTATGCATCTATTCTTTTAAAGTAAGTTAATACTTTTTAAGTAATAATTTATAGAAAATATTTTTGATAAAATGAGGAATGTTTGCGTTTGTTACGCTTAGGGAATAAAAAAATATTATGAGTTGTAAACAAACATGAAATATAACTATTTCAATATAGAGAATCTAAACAGGTCAAAATACACTTTTCAAATACGAAACGTGTTGCGTGTCTGTGAAAAGTCTAGCCGCGCTGTTGACGAAATATAATCAGTTTAAGTGCACCTACCTGGCGACAAAGTTGTGAGGTTTAAAGGCGTTTTTAATGTCCGAGGTAGAAATGAATCACTTGCTCCTGTGGGATGTAAAGTCCACACCATCGCTGATAGTCAGAAAACTGGTTGATATTATTATGTGTCTGTATATTATGGAGTGTAGGTAAAATTCAAAGACGAGACAGACGAGTTAGAGTTTAATATGACTCCCGGATCTCAGTTAAAGTCTTCATACATTGGTAAAGCCTTTATATAAACTTGTAAGAGGCAATCAATCAAATGTACCATGAACACAGCTAATTGACTTAAGTGAAAACCTGTATTGAAACTTTTCACTCGCTAAAGATTAAGTCGAGTTACGTTAATTTGTCAAAGTTGAATATCCAACAAAATGCCTGAGATGTGTCTTAGAAGTTTTGAGTGGGGGGGATTAACTTGTGCTTCGTGATAGGTACTTTTCACTTACGTAGGTAAGTTAGTAAGCCTTTTGAGTAATGCCACACTTTCCTGATAATTTTCTTTGTGAAAAAGTTGTTACATTTTAAGAAAAAGGTAAAATAATATATGAGGATTATTATATACTGAATTAAGGTGTGAAGTTAGCAGATTTCCAGCGATTTAATCTGTATGACCTTGAAAGTAGCGCTTATACATAAGTATTGTAATTAATTTAGTTCTCTGTTCAATGTTTTCTTCTAAATGTACATTTTTTTATTCTAAAACAAACCAGTGGCGCTACAACCTTTCCTGGGCCTCAGATTTATGTATCTGTTTCATCATCATTATTTTCGATAAACACTAGCCGTTGACTTTTTGGGTTACGGGCATGCCGGATTCCTAAAGATGTTTCATTTACCGTACGAATGAATGTTAATGCGCATTTGCACATTGTGCAAAAATAGATGTCGCTGTGAAAAACATTTACTAGCTTAATACCGATATTTCCTAAACAAAAGGCTTGAATATGCTTAATTAACTAAATAATTCTAATATTTATAAATAAATTTTAATAATGACTGTGGTATTTTAATGAAATATATCAATATTCCAAATAAATCAGCTATTTATTAATCAAATCACAATAGAAGCTTTGTAATGTTCTAAATTTGAACATTGTATTATGGTTGGCTGAAAATAGTCACTATTATTTTCTTTACGGTACAAAATAGGCAATTTAACAAACTAATATTTCGTTTTGATTTCAGCTTTTAATTTGTAAATGACATTCATCCATTATATTTTTGTTTATAAGCTATCTTAAATACTGCTACTAAATTTGCTTGTTATGCACCATACACATCTAGTCCGTAGTAGGTACGCCATATATAAATTTAATAAAAAAATTGTAGCTAGCACTATCGATCTGGACCTTAGCTCAAACCGCCTTCCTTTAATTTTAAAAAGTAGCTGCAAAATTATGGTCCAAGACCTGTCAGTTTCCTAACTATTTATTTATTTACCTATGAACAAGCCTAAATTCTGATTAAATTGCGATTTCCGCTTTATCGGTCAAAACTGTTGTAACTTTTTGTAATAAATGCACTTAGAATTTAATGTAAAATGAAACACTGGAATCGCCACGTCTATTATATTTGTTAAGTATATTGGGTTTGTATCAGGAAAGTATTTGAATCCTCATCCTCAGTATATTTTTTATTTTATTTAGATTTTAATGGTTAAAATAATCGGTGATGTTGGTAAAAACAATATCCGTTCAGGAAGTAAACAATTTCTTGTCTAAACCTACTGCATGCGAAGTCATTATTTAATTTGCGCAATGAAAGCTTAATGAAAGCTCCGTATTTGCAAAGCTATTTCACGTCCACACTAAATGTTAAACGTGAACTATTCGGGATAATAATAAAGGTAGATCTTAATATAAAGGGACAACTATTTAATAATATATTATATATATATATATACTAAAATATATGTCTGTTTAGTTCACCCGAGTTCTATGTATGAGATATTACTATATCTAACTCTTCTTTATCAGATAAACCTAACGGATATGTTGTTTGAGAGACATTGGTAACCAGAGACTGCAACAAATGAATTATCATCAGCAGACTTTTTGGTCCATCTTTAGTTGACTCCTTATTTTTCTCCAACTCGACCGTTGCGCCTTTGCATCCATTTGCAGCATGCTTTGTGGTGTCGTAAGTCTATATTGACAGTCTTTTGTTCTGCCGAGGTGTAAAGGATAGAGAAATATCATTCAAGGATTCTGGGTCTATCGGGTCTTGTGGATGCGCGCTATATAGGCAACAATAGAACAATAACATATAACAATAGAAATAGACAAATAATTTTAAACATCTTACTGCTAAACACAGTTTCTTACAGATATTTGCATTGGTAATTGGTAAACTTTACCATTCAAATCTAAACAAAATGCAAAAATACAAACACGAAACGAGACAGATAAAGGTTAATATAGCTTTAACAAGATTACTCAAATTAAAAAAAACTAAATTAAATGACAAAAACTATGTCCCATACTTAGGAGATGCCTTCAAATACTCTTCCCGATACAAAACTACTATACCAAACAAAAGGCCAACTGACCTGCGGCGTTTTCAGTGTTTCATTTTACATTAAATTCTAAGTGCATTTATTACGAAAGCTTATTACAATTTGCAGTCTAAAATAAAAATCCATTACTAGTGCGCTTTTAAGCGCCTTACAACGTAATTACGGCCAGGTAATAAATATTTTTATTTGAAATCTTCTTTGTTCCCGATCCTACGTTGCCAGTAGCGTAACAATGGGAAGTTACGTCACTAAAAGGCCCCTAAATGAATTCTAAATAGAAATGCTCTCCGGCCATGTCACAGGCCCCAACAAATATAATTAAGCCACTGAATGTCGCCATAAAGAAAGAGTATATTTTTATAAAGAATATTTGCTGTTTTTTAGCATGAAATGGAGAATAGTGCTAAGTTATAAGAGTATTGTCTTTTAAGCTAAATGAGAAAATTCTCTAGACTGAGGGAAGGCTGTTATAATAATGAATTTTTAAAATGGCACGACCGCACAGTGCTAGCTAAAATAATATTTTAATCCTAAGTGGCTGAATTTAAAATTCGCTTATTAACCAAATTTATAAAAACAGTTGTATCTTGATTATTTAAATTTAACCATCTCTCTTGGCTGAAACAGTTCGACCGGATTAAATTTTTACAAAACAAAGTTTTTGACAATTATATTTTAGATGACTAGATTTCACATTGGGTTTTTGCAAAATAGATGTCATGAGTGGACGAAGATGTCATAAAATTCTCTTTCCAAGAAGTATATATAAAGATATTTACGGTTACAAATTTATAATGTATAGTTCCATATACATAGGACTATCTAAACCAGTATTTGACTTAAGGGGAGCAATTTGAAAATGGACTCGACGTTTTTAATTATATGTTTATATATTTTATTCCTAAAACCTATCATTTAAGTTTTTAAAATAAACAGTTAAATTGTTTATATTAAAAAAAATATGTTACTAGGCTAAAGTGGGGCATGGCATTAAAATCAGTGCATATGAATGATTACATTAATTTAAATCATTTTGCTTGTTACTAAAACGAAATTATTTGAATCAATTAAAATTTTAGCTGTTATTCAGCGTTAATGTAAGAAAAGTTTAAACAAGTTAACTTTGCGCTGGTCCCGGATGAATAGCTTTTATGGATTAATCGGTCATCCTGGAATTAATAACGGTGGAAATTGTAAAGATATTTCCACAATAACTTCCAAATTCGCTTCGCAATTCAATGTTTATTTCAGCTCTACATTAACTCTGAAAAGAAAATTGTATAAGTTTGTATTTAAACCAGTTATAAAGACTAGCGCTAGATTTTGAAGTCTGTCGTATATTCTAAATTACGGGAGTTACGTTCGGTGGCGGTTGTTGGAGGGATGTTCAAATGTATGTTAAATGAATCTCTTTGTTTGAAGCTGGATGTCAACTGGGTTTAATTGTTTAAACTACGAGCTTGTTACCAACATAAAATTAGAGGTAATGCTGGATTAACAAAAACTGACTAGTCTTAAGTTACAAAGTTACCTATAAAGAATATACGTGTAGTCGATAATGTTATATATTTTAATTTATTATAATTTCCCTTTTTAAGAATTTTCCACACTCACCTGCTGCTTAGCTGCTCGGTCACATAACTGCCTCATTGTGTGCCTGATAGGCTAGGATGTAGGCTACCCTTTTTATAAAAAAAACAAGGCCCAATGCGTTGATATTCACTACATTAAAATTGTTCCTAATTTAAAATATTAAAATGTATGAGTGGTAAAAACTAAAGTGCTCATTTTGGCTACAAGTGTGTGATGATTGCTGACATTTGGTTTGCGCTTCTAATTTTTAACAAAATATATATATTTAACCTAATTAATGTTAGGTTACATAACTCGGGAATTTATAATCTTACCATGTTTTTTTAACAAAAAAAACTAATCTATATGTGTATCATCAATAAATTGTTATTTCTGATTGCATTAATTTATACATTTAATAAATCACTATTCAAAAATTATAACCTATAAACCAAACCAATGGCAAAGGAAAAATATATCAAATTGTATATTTGATTAATAGTATTTCTTAATCTAGTTTATTATCATTTATTTTTGTTGTAATATTTCTTTTTTCTTTTATAATTGAATGTGTGTCATGCTCATGCATGTATTGTGTTTTTGTATATTGTGTGTTCTCTGTATGTGTTTCGTCAGTGTGTCTTGTAAATAAATAAATAGCTATGTAGTGAACATCAGCGCATTGGACCTTGTGTTTTTTATAAACAGGGGAGCCTACATCCTAGCCTATCAGGCACGCAATCAGGCAGATATGTGACCGAGTAGCTAAGCAGTAGGGGAGTGTCGAAAACTCTTAAAAAGGGACATTATTGACTTAATGGGTTGGCGTTTCCGCCGGGCCCGGGTGACAACTACTCCGGAAATATCGTCATGATATTTATGGGCGAGTCAGAACCTGCTGCCCGGCGCTACCCGCGTTACCTCGCGTGCTATTTATGTTAGCGACACGTTTGACAATCTTGCCGCAGAAATTTTCCAGCAACATGTAAGATAGCCCATCCCGGTATACCCTCATGCCAGTCTCGAGCTCCAGCACCTGGACCTTTCGAAAGTCACATGGGCTTGTGTTAATTGCGCACATAGTCGTAGAGAAACAAATCCATTGCTGCACAGCGATTTGAATGCTCGACTTCAGGGTTGAGAATTGATACTTTAGCTACAATATAGTTAGTGGTGGCGCCTTGAGGTTTCAGTGCGTATGCACAAGAGCGAGTCCCACAAAACCTATGCACTAAGCATTCGCGCCGCGGGTATGCGGAATGCATTTCCCCAAGTAAAGAAAAAGCCACAAGATAGTTGAATATATTGCTCTTTCCATTTCACATAAAAGGTAAACGGCAAAGGAAACGTCGGAATCGTTGTAAGTCGAAAATAGGTAACAATTTTACTTGCTCCAACTTTTATGTTTTGCAATCGAAATCTCCTGTCTCGCTCAAAGAGTCGAACTTTAACATCCAAAGAGCATTGATACAAAGCCCTTTCAATATTTAAATGTATACGGTTCTTTGACAAAATAAATGTAAGGAACAAAGAAGTTGTTCTTTCACGAACTAATTCCTTTGAGGCGAATTAACATCAAATCTTTTGTGTTTCAAGTACCGCGGCTTATCTTAACTTGTAAAAATGTCATAAATTTACTATGTGTAGCAAATGACGTGAACAAAGAATTGTACATCCTATCAGGTCCTGGCCATATTTCTGTACGATTTTTATTTGATTAATCTCCTGTGCCTGACACACCGTCCACTTTTTGGCTCGCATGCATGGCGGTTTCCTCACGCTATATTCCTTCACTGTACGAACGACAATTGTATGCGCACATAGAATAGTATGGCATAGTTGTGGCACAGCTGGATTGTTGAATCTACGACCTCAGGGTTGAGAGATGCACGCTTTTAAAGCCACAATCTAATACTGTACTACTATACTTACACCACAATATGATTGCCATTTCCATGTCAGCACAACACAGAAATCCATAAATGTTAACTGTGTCATTGTAATGTTGATTTATCATTAAAAATATTGGGGGATTCGCTATAGCTATGGACAATGTAACTAGTGACGCTGATGCAAAAATGCCTACATAATAGACAGTGGCTATTATCTTTATTAGTCTTTAAATGAAATCCTAAACTAATTTTACCGTTTCGGTACCTTAATTAATGTTAGATTAGACAACTAGAAGATACATTTGAAAAAGTCCTATACCTTTAGGGCGGCAACGTAACCACTAACATGGGTGTCCATGGGTAGCGGTGACTGCCTTGTTCCATAGACTCATTTGTCTTCCTTATGTGTTCTTATTAAGAAGACCGCTTTAATTAAAAAAAACATTTACACATATTTATTATTGTAGCGCTAATTCTGATAAAGACACGCTTAAAATTCCCATTTAGGTACACGATAAACCCTTGATGTCAGCAAAATACCTTTGTCTTCTTAAATAGAAAAAGTATTGTAAAATTTTGTTTTAATGGTAGCAACCTGTGTGTCTTGAAATTTATTTCACAATTTTATGTATTTAATAACGTTTATTTATTGAGAAATGATTTTATTTAAAAACAAGTAAAATGTGGAGACTAAAATATATTTATGTATATATTCCTTTTCATATACACATTGGTCAATATGGATAAGTAATTAGAAAAGTTTAGTTCAGTTTCTACACCATACCTCAATAAAATTGTGCCTTATGAGTTATTTCCAAATTAAAAAATGTATTTATTTCATTAAAATATTTCATCTCCATTACCGTAGCTAACAAAGCGGTGGCCTTAATTAAAAAAGT
Source organism: Pieris brassicae (assembly GCF_905147105.1). Classification (NCBI taxonomy): domain Eukaryota; kingdom Metazoa; phylum Arthropoda; class Insecta; order Lepidoptera; family Pieridae; genus Pieris; species Pieris brassicae. Next base: position 11,657,684 of record NC_059673.1, read on the forward strand.
CGAATCCTGTGAAGGGTTCAAAAAATCCAATACGTAATAATCATTTGATGAAACAAAGGACATCTTACGGCCTTTTTTGTCTCTTATTAAGCCTTCGGGAATGAAAGGAAGTAATTAAAAGTAGACTTAATTAGATGGCAACCTTTTTCTATTAAACCGAAAAGAATAATGTTGGTCTTAAATTCAAGATTTTGTATTATTATTTTAAATTCAATTATTTTTTAGTAAAATTCCATTTTTAAGAAATACAATGTATCGTAATTTTTATAGTGTAAAATACACTTTGAAAATCTGTCTGTATAATTTTATATTTTAATAGGCTGTTTATGAAGAGACATAGGGTATCGGTCACTTAATTAATTTTTATAATAAATTGTTATTATTTACATTTACTACCGGCTCACGAATGACTGGAGATACTTATCATTAGGAAAATGTCTGTTTCTCTGCTCATAGTTAAAATAACGCTGAAAACATACAAAGGAAATACGTTGAGCAATAATAGACTCGCTTGTCACCACAATACATCACCAGGATCAAAGGACACAATATCAGTCAAACAATAGAAGTGCATGATTCAACCGACCTCCCCCTGCTCTACAATAATTAGTCTGAGTGCATGCGACGCGACCGCCACTAAAGTCCGCTATTTACAGCCTTTTAAATTTATGACGTTAATTACTTAATAGTAAACATAGCTGATACTAAAAAATGCAATTAAATATCACAATTTTGTGCATATTAAAAAGAACAAAACACATGCATAAAACCTCGCCTCACTGAAAGCAATTTGAAAATAGAACATTTTTTAATTATATGTTTTACTTGTTCCAGGCATACTGAGAAAGCTGAGAAGCATGAAGACCCTCGTTCAATATTTACTTTTTACTCTCGCACTGACTTCAGTTCAAATATCCTACACTGAGAGTCGACTAAATGAAAAACGCCGAGATAAAACTGAAAGGAGATACCACGCCGTTCAGGCTAAAGACAACATGTGTGAAATAGCAAACAGAGATTCGAAAGTCCACTGTTACTGTGAGAACACAGAAATAAAAACAGCAACACGCGCTGACTGTTGGGTGTTCAACGGTGGTATTGACGACACAGATCCTATATGGACCAGTTTTAACTCTCAACCCTTCCTGGAAAAGCTTACATTCAATATACGCTCGGATGGAGCTCTTAAATTCGTTCCTCTCAACGTAATTCATAAGTTAAAGCGATTGCAAAAATTGCAAATACACTATGCGACGTTAAACAAAATCGAGAAAAAGACGTTTACGAACATGTCGACAGTAAGAGAAATAACGTTAATGAACAACAAAATAATGGAGCTGGACTTCTCCGCGTTCGCAAACCTCCCTTCGCTCGTAAACTTGACTATAAAAGGAAATAAAGTGACCGAGATCCAGAGGGATGTTTTCGTCGATTTACCGAGTCTCAGATATCTCGATTTATCGTTTAACAGTATTAATCTAGCTCACGATGGATGTTTCGAACATCTGAACCTACTCACCGATCTAGTATTGGAAGCTAATTTAATTTCGGTTTTAACTAGAGACACTTTTAGAGGTCTCGGTAATTTGACGAGATTGGATTTGAGATCAAACAAGTTATCAATGATAGGAGACTTGACATTTATTGAATTGTGGAACTTGAATGAGCTCCTTTTAGACAATAATGAGTTGAAATATTTATCGGAAAGGGCCTTTGATGGTTTGACGATGCTTCAAAAATTATCTATGACTGGCAACAAATTACAGACCATTAACGAAGTACTTTTGGAGGGAGTCAGAGGACTCGAATTGCTGGATTTAAGAAATAATGAAATTAAACAAATTTCCTATGAAACGATAAAACCGATTTTAGAAAATCTAAAACTAAAAACGTCTGTTTTATATTTAAGTGGTGAGTAATTATTTTATTTTTCTTTACACACCTTAATTGTGTCATAGCTAGCAGAATTATCTATTCTATTAGTATAATTATTATCAGTACTTGGCAACATAGCTCTCCCCCTCTTTATTCAATAACTCTTCAATTATTTATCGTATTAAATGACATTCAGTACCCGAATTCACTAAATTACAAGTTCAAATGTATTAAACTGATGTAGACATGTCATTTAGCAGTAAATAACACACCAGACACATTTCAAGTACGTTCACGAGAAGATAAATAACTATATTTTCAGCAAACAATGGCACGCTCCCTATAGGGCTTAAAGCCCTTCGTAAGGCACCCCTCTCGTGTTAAGCACAATTAATGAGTGTAACAGTTCCCCATACGAAGTCAACAATGGCGTTATAACACGATTTAGACACAAAGAAATATGAATTATTAAAAATCAACAAATATTACTGGTTTGTTCCCATGATAATTTCATTATGGCTTTTGTTGGACGTCGATAGCCAGTATAAGCCCTGCTTTATTAGATTACGTAGGCGGATTCCATGTGGATTCATCCGTAATTTACGATCTCATTCCGCTTTCAAATATTCCTTAACGCTGCATAAATTTATTTGTAATCATAAATATTTATTCGCAGGTAACAAATTAAGATGTGATTGTCGGTTATCCTGGATTCAAGTATTGCGTAATGAAACGAAAAGTGAACCCCTCAGACAGGCGCTCGACGAAGTCACTTGTATACCAAATATTCCGGAAAATGTCGATAATGGGATGAATACGAATGATAAACTTCAGACTGATTTGTTTGATGCTGATTCCGAGGGTGATTCACTTCAACAGGATGAAAATGACGATGAAACCTACGATGCTAAGAATGAAGACGACAAATTAGAAAATCAAGTGGTTCTCGTGGACATGCCATCGGAGACACTCCCGTGTCCAGGACAGTTGGGTCACAATGGGGAAGATTCATTGATGCTGTCTTCAAAAGATGAAAATTATTGGCAACAAAGTTCTAGTGTTAAAGCCCTATCGAACTGCTTTTTATTGATTCTAACAATACTACTGCATTAAGAGTTTAACGTAATTTATTTCGTTTAATCAATTGTTTTTGTAAGGAAAAAAGACTGGTTAAGAATATTTAATTAAATTATTCTGTAGGAAGTAGTCTGTTGGTGACAGCGAATTTTGTCTTTAGAATTTAGAAGGATGTTTTCGGATATATTTAAATCTTGTTGCTCAGTAAATAAAAATAATAGGTTTAACATTTTAACGCGATATTCATATTTTCCTCACTAAAATATAATTGAGAAAAGGGAATTTTATTCAACATTCCGCTCTATAAAATAAGAATAGATACCATCTTTTAATAACTAGTATGTACATAGAATATATGAAATTCAAGCGGAAAATTTATGCAAAAACTAACGTGTATAAGAATATTTATTTTTATAGTAACGTTTGATTTTAAACATTCGTAAGATGCTTAAATTAGTGTTTAGTATGTTCTTACTAGTATTAGTACTTAAAATAACTCAATATTTTTATTATACTTCTCCAATCTCAACAGCCATGTTTTTGATATAATAAAAAGGCTTGTTTTAGAAACAAGAAGTGTACTGGTACTCTGTAACATTTAATGATTCTGACGCTTTGTATGGAATTACGGTGGGCTTGGAATCTCACGCTGGTGTTATCCAGAATGATAATGGACACACCAGATACGAGTATCATATCGGGCTCTATAAAGCTGTACTATTTTATTTAAAAACAGTCTACTTCACTAATTTACCTACTCATTTCTGAATGTCAAATTACTTTAATATACAATTAGGTTCGCTATTTAAGGCCATTTGCATATTTTCAAATAAAAGTGATAGCATTTATAAATAGTACCTGCCAACTATATTCATATTGGCAATGTATTTTCTCCCAGTATTTGTAACTCGCATTTGGCTGGGTTTCAACTTATTGAAAATTTCATACTTGAAAATATGTTTACGGTCAACATGAAAAATGTTTCTCGACTACGACCTAAATATTGTAAACTATTTTGAACTACGTCCTTAACAGGTTCAATTTTCCGTACATTTCATTGGAACTTTTCCACTCTTAGTATACAGACACTAGCTGTCGCCCACGATTTCACCCACCTCAGATCCTGAATGGGCTTACACATTATAAAAAATAGTTGTAAACCTTAACATCAGGTGAGCCTCCTGCCCACTTGTAACATATAAAAAAAAGTAGATCCCTAAATTAGCGCGTTCGACTTCAGTCATTTCTGTGACTTTCTATAGCGACACTCAACCCAATTGCGATGTCGTTCTTTTAAAATATGAAGCGCTGATGTGGCTTCATTGGTCGCGCGTAATAAAAGCTCAACATTGAAGTAGTTTGGCTGCTGCTGTCGGGAGTTACAGACTACCAGCGCAGTATTCAATAGTTACTAAGGCAACATCATGCTTCAACTGCTAAGGAAAGTAACCGCAAAGCATTTTACATAAACATAAGATATTTTAATTTTACTTGTATAAAATATGAATTGTATAAATTACCTTGTACAAATAAATAAAGATAGTCTTATAAAATGCGATTTCACGTTTGATTGTTTAATGTTAGATATAATAAAGGATTTGTTGCGTGTAGGGTGTATTATATAATGTATAAATTGAACAAATGAACAAATAAAGTTTGGTATACAGAAACGATTTTTTATTTACAAATAGGGATAATGTACCTAATCGAAGATATACTAGATATATAGAGAATACAATTTAAACTACAGTCAAAACCGTTTACGACGACAACGTTTAGCATACCGGTTATATTGACGTAAATCAAATGTCCCGTCGGGTAAAAGTATTAGGTACTTAATGAAAACGTCATCGACTATTACGACTATCGGTTTATACGACCAAGTCGACCAAGGTCCCTTCGATGTTGTTAACAGATATTGACTGTAATGTACTGTAATTCGACTTCAAGGGACCTTCAAGAAAAGAGCGTACAATTTCTTAAAATAGCGTTAATGCACTTGCGAGCTTTCTGGCAATGTGAGTGTCCATGTGCGGCGAAATTGTACCTTATTTAGTATTGGTATTTTCTTCTACGCTACTGAGTATTGTAATGGAACGAGGCTCTTCAGGACACGTCTATTTAATATGAGTGTTGGTATAATACTGATCTTTATAAAAACACCAATACGTTTATATTAGCCATGTAAGCAGAATACAACTTAACACCAAGAGAGCCTCCTGTCCGTTACCCCTATTACATTTTAAGAAAGGCTCACCTGGTGTATATGATACCGACGCACATGGACCTTCACTTCGGAAGAAGGCTCGTAAGTGCATTGCCAGCTTTTTAAGCGCGGCAAACCGCCTTAAGAAACGCACAGTTGTGGAACGACGCCGAGGTGATACAGATGGTATTTTGTATTCTGCCTTGACGTCCGACAATGAAACTCTGCATATATTAGTCAGAGCAACTCTTCTGACCAGTCACCTAGGTGAATGTGGCAGAAAAAAGAATTGTAATAAAGACAAGACTCCGAATGTTTTACCTAACATATTATTCTCCATTTATTTCAATAAACATTGTATGAATAGTAATGTTCCGCTATAACATGTAACAAAGACCCAGATAGTGCTGGCACAGGGAAAAATTGCGGAGCGTCCCCGCATCGTATGCAAATGGGATCCCCCAAGCTCTTATTAAAATCTCTAGTGCCAAAATACTTGGAGAAAAAATGAGAAATTCCTATCTCATTTTCTTTTAAAATGACCGTCTCGTATAGTCGTGAAATCCTCAAAAGGTGTACAAAGTGTCATTCAGAGCCTAAGATTTTTGAAATGATACTGAGCCGAGACGAAACTTTGCACCTTAAAAATTCACCCGGCGTATTTCACTTGCCACCGCGACCCCTACTACTGATATTTACGTATAATAAAAGTGAGAAATATACTTTATAATAGGACATATAATAAATAAATATAACGTAATATAATTAACGTATTTTCTAAAGCTAACATAAATTAATATATATATATATATATATATATATATTTTATGTATTCATTTATTAGTTATTGAACTAACCTTAAAATATATTATCAAATGGAGTCCCTTTAGGCAGGGTTCCGAGGTAGCTGCCGGCTCTTCGGTCTCTTGTGATATCACCTTACCTTTTTGCTATTTCCTTAAAAAGCTTTATAGCGCTAGGACCCCACGGACCAAGGGTCTCGACAACGAATGGGACAAAATGATATTCGGAGCATATAACCCCGTATTTGGATGCTTTAATAAAAATTATGTGACAAATGATGATATTGCTTGACAATCTTATGTTTTTTTATTAATTCCTATTAAAAACATAAAAAGTAAAAAAATATAATTGCTATGCTCTGTTACTTCTACAAACTACATAAAAACTTTTGCTGGTGTATTTAGAACAGGTCCACTTCTATTGATTCCCGTATGAGGAAGCTAGCCGTTATAAAGACTCATTGCGTAATATATTTGGTTTTGAATATAGGATGTCTATGACAAATGTTTTGCTGGCAGTTTTTTTCTATAACCTTTTTTCTAGGTAGAAGAAATTTAATAGTCTCAACATTATGGTGAAGGTGGACCTTCGTAGGTGAGCTGCAGTAAACATTTCAATTATGCTCGACAAATGGTACAGTGAAAAAGAAAATTTTAATGTTAAATTGGTATAAACATTTTTTTATAGCAAAACATTCAATAATGGGTTTAGAAATGGATCTATTTTAACAGTAACTCCGTTACTATCTCCTGTGTGTAAAAATCTGCTAGATTTTTGTAATACAAGACTGAGACTTAGCGTTGTCTTAGATATATATATATATATCTGTATTACCTTTAGTTAGCGCGATTAAAGCGGTGACGTCATAGAAGTAATTTGATACCTAGGCTATTTAGGTTATTTAGATAGGAATCACACGAAAAGTCGGCTTACAGTTCAGTTCACAGGTCACGGCAACTGCTTAAGTTAATTTAAAGTTATGTGCTTACTACCGCTAATGGACACCCGCAACACAAGGAGGTTTACAAGTGCATTGACAGCCTTTAATATAGTGGTACACTCTTCTCTTGAAGGCACCTAAGTCGTAAAGGTTCGGAATCCGTATACTAATAATTTCACTATTTAAATAATCATTATTGCGAGTGGTATTCTGGCGTAATATCTTAAAGTTTTTTTACGATAATGAAAGCTTAGCGCAAAATAAAACTTTGAAACGTTAGTCATAAATATAACGATACTCGATAGCATTTCCTATAGTACGGGTAGCCGTGATCCCTCGAAGCGGATGTTAATACTCCACCGCAATAGACCATTCACTCTTATTACTCATTCGAAGCCTCTATAGTACGAAAATGAGATTCGTGTATAACTCATTTCACCACCAATGACGCATTTTCTGATTTCCCTTATTCCACCGTGATTGCGTTACTTTGGAATTTACCCTTTTGATCGTGATAAACTTGTAAGGGAATCGTTCAAGATACAATTTTCATCTTAATACGTTTATATTGAGCGGCGCTTGATGTTCGGTATTCGAATATGGCTTTATTTATATTTTACTATTAGTATAAATAAGAGATAGTAAGATACTTTTCTTACCTCAAGGTACGATACAGAGGCGGGACTTACTCATATGTATGTGTAATTCAATCGGTGTTTAAGACACAGGAGTCACGATATAATTAATAAAGGCGTTATTTCTGGAATTCTGGAGTATTTTATTTCACAAAAATTTACAGGAAATTACCCTATTACTAACTAATCAGCTTATCCCTCAAAAATAGTGTTCTCCAAATGTCCTCGTAACATGGGTACGGGAGTCGATACTTAGCGCTGAATAAGTCTGAATGTAACAGTGTTCCCTTAATTTACACTTTTCAGTTGCTAAATACTCATTATTTACTTGTATGTTTGTTTTCACTATAATGTAAATACGTAGTTCTATTCTTCCCGATGATATTAGGAAACATAGTGGGTTGCTTACATTTTCCTTGTACAAAACTTGGCAATGAGTAACGAGAGTTTCTTGCTAGGAGTAAATGTAAATATAAATCTAACTTTTTTAAATATTCACGTAAGTGTAGTTATTTTCATAATATGTTATATATATAATTACCTACACTTAGTTTTATTTATTTATCGACACTTCGCTGTATTTAAAGAAAAACAAGTAACATCAAAAATATAAGGGATGCAACGGGCGGCCTTATACGCAAGAAGCGATCTCTATCTGTTAACCCTAATAAGGAAAGAAATATAGAATCACTAACTTTAATCGAAAATAATACAAAATTAATAATACATTATCCAATCTTACAGGACAGACTATGGTTAAGAACTGTTTATGTAGAAGACTTTTAAAAGAGGTTAGCGAGAAAGTCGGCCGTATGGCGTATTCCACAACTTTTCGGCGGAGATCCTAAACGATTTACCGAAAAAGGATGAGGTGTGAGATGGAATTTCCAAAAAGCATCTATTAGGGGAGCTTAAAATAATAAGGACCCAATGATTTACATTAATTTTGAAGATAGGTTGCTTTGGGATTGAAAAGAATTGAGTATAGAAATTGCAGGAGATGGTAATATAAAATTACGCATACTAATCCATCAACCCTTTTAATATACAGAAACAATAATAAGAATTTATAAATACGTAGTATGAAAAAAGTAATATAGATTACTTATTATAAGAATAAAAATAGTCGAAGGTTATTTCGTTATAATGTCTATTTCCCTTCAATATATAAACATCAATTGCTTTGTATTGAATAAAAATGATTATGCCGACAAGCTGAATTGACTTTTTGAAGAGTGAAGTATATATTTTTATATTTATTTTATAGACATACACAAGATTACGAATTTACAAATAGCACAGTTGCTACTAATTTTATGAGAGGCGCTAGAGAAATAACCTTTATTGTTAAAATAATTTTAAGTGAGTTTTGACTAAAAACACCACCAATTATTTAAAAATATAAATCTTTGTTTATTAGATTATGTTGATAATTTGTAAAACGCGATACTAGAGTATGTAAACGTTTGCACAGTAATTGTAGAATAATTAAAATGTAAAATGATACCGCTCAAGTCTAAAGCCAATTAAGTAAATTGCCACCTTGCTTTCTGCTTTTTGATATAAGCTTTTTAGATTGTTTTTTTTTTAACATTCGAACTGACATGCAAAATTCATAACATGTGATGTTTCATCGCCTCCATACTTGGGTAATTATTCACCTTGTCAAAAATGTGGGCAAAATATATCCATGTAAACTATGATCTGAAGATCGTGTGTGTATGTTTGGTATATAAAGTGTATAGTTACTTTTTCATTAGAATTAAATAAAAAATTAATTAATTAATGGCAGTACAACCTTTTTAGCCTGGACCTCAGAATTCTGTATCTATTTCATGATCATTTGTTAATGTAATCGGCAAGTAGGTAATTAGCCTTCTTTCTGTACCTGACACACACCGTCGACAATTTGGGTGTTTTTTTAAATATATTTTCAACCTATTGGTAAACATTAGTTCTTATAACTTAGTATCTGTTACTTTTATTCCCATAGCTTGTTCAGTGTTATACCTTTCGTATCCAGAGGACATTCGGTCAAGAACGTCTCTTCAGTTGTATTGCGGACAGCACTTTGAGTAACCTAGAAACTATCAAGATACTATAAGAATCCGCCGTTACCTGTCAACATCTGGGTAATCAATCCCGATGATTTTATTAGTTTAACTATCAAAAACGCAGCAAAACAATATATTGTGGAACTTAGATATTACAGCTGTCTATCTTTTTCTGCATCTATTTTTCTATCGAGAGTTTTTTGGTCTAAGGCAAGCCGGTTTTCTCACGATGTTTTCGATATTTTGAAAACGAGTTAATGCGCATATAGAAAAAAAGTCCATTGGTCCATAGTCGGGAATCCAACTTAGATCTCAAGGATGATAGTTGCATGCTGAAACCACTAGGCATCTTTATATTAGGATAGCTGTTTGAATTTTCCTAAGACCCAGTTTATATCGTCGCCTAAGTAAGTTAACGGAATCAGTTGTACAATGAGAATATTTCTGTCGCTAAGAATAATAATAAGTATTTATTTAATAGTTAAATTTTACGCAGCGAATACTACTCTTGCAACTCATACCCACATTGGTAGGTCCAGCCCTTTACGGAGCCAGAAAACTATCGTTCATTTATAGGAATTTAAGTTATCATACTTGTCACAGTGGAATAAATATGTTGTTTGTAATTGTTGTGACTAATTAGTATCCGATACATTTCGACTTTTTATATCATCGTACCTGCCAAGTGAGAGGGGTGTTACTCTCTGAATTTGGGTAATGCTAAAATTATTTCTCTGAGCATAGCATACTTTTTCGGGCCTGGAAGAGGATACAAAGATTTGGTTTATAGATCATTCAAAGTATATGCATCATATATTAAGGCTAGTACGGGTTGTTCCAAAATTTACAAGGCTAATTAACACCGATTAACGTGTAACACCTCTCCAGGGTTGAAACCCCAAAATATGTTTGTACTTATTTTCTCAGAAGTAATAATTTCGTTGCGAGTTCCCATGAGAGTTTGTTTGGTAAATACATAGATACATATAGAATGCGAATAGCACTCATCGTCTTTGTATTTATCAGTTTTTGTTGGTTTTAAACAGACGCCACAACAACTTTCAGGCACCAAAGCTGGCAACCCTTAGTGGTGTTTTCGGTTTTTAGTTTATTTAAAGCAATAATAATAAGAGATTGGTTAGCTATATAATAAATAAGGAATATATCTGAAACTAGTAACAAAATTATACATTGGAATTGAGATATTATGAAGTGAAAGCGTACACTGTACAATGCTTCCTATCTCATTTTCTTCCACGTTAAATCTTATAAATTTAATTTGTGTCTGTCTCTTTTTACAGAATTAAAAATGAAATAATACTTGAGCCATGTCAATGGGCTCTATCGTTAATACGCTGAACGTTCATGTTTGAGCATGCGCTCTAGATACGACTGGTAGACCTAAATAAACATGATACGAAACTAGTTCGGAAAGCAATTTAGTTATAGTTTTAAAATCGTATTAGCGTAAGCCAATAATATATGTAGGTACCATAATTTTACATTAATTTACAAATTTATAATGCAATTTAGAATCCAGTTCCTATGAAATAAAAAAGCCATTGAACGAATACATTATACTAGTAAAAAAAGCTTTGCAATCCATCTTATTAATCTCCAAAGCTAAAATCAAAGCTTCGGGACTTCTTGTCATGCACCATTGCTTCCATTAGACGCATGGACACATTCTCCCACTCGGGTGGTGGGCATTTTAGAGCTTAGAAATTACACGGTGGTCATTTCATACAAATATTTTTTATTGGTTTTGCTGTACTATTGGACAGCTTATTAGTGAGTTGTAACTAAAATGGAGATGAGCCGGACGTGGCGCGTCTACGTGACAAGAAATGGAAAAAAACGTCGTCCACTTGGGCGGGTCCACAGGGAAAAAGTAAGGGAAGTAGACCTGGGAAGACGACATCAAAAAAACAGCTGCCCCCAACTGGATTCATGTAGCCCAATTTAGAGAGGTTATCTTTGGAGGAGGCCTTCACCTACCTACCACTTACAGAATGAAAACTAATAGTTTAATTGTATAGAGTTAAGGAAAAACTAACACAAGTAAATTTAGGATACAAACTTAATTGCTAACAAAACTAATAATTGTATGTAAATTAACTGACTTAACTTTCTTTTTTATAAGCTGTATGTAATAATAGGCTTTTTACTTTATAAGTAAGTGTATTTTTATTCCTAAATACCTATACTTCTGCTTCATAAAACAGGGGGCAAACGGGTAGAAGGCTCACCTGATAAGTGAATTGACACCCATGGACCAGAGGGCTCGCAGATGCGTTGTCCGCCTTTAAGGAATTGGCACGCTCTTGTTATGCAGTTAAGTCCTATCCTTAGTTTTGAGTTCTAGTACAAAAATTTAGAGTAAAAGCAAAACTCTTTATAAAAAGACAAGATTGAAGAGCAGACTATCTGGCAAATAAGTTATGCTTTTCTGTCTGATACGTTATTCATTCTAGGTATATAACTAAGCTTCAAAATCGACGCTTTAAGCTAAGTATGTCACCCTTATGTCAAACTCAACACATTTATGTCATCTGTGGGTCCTTCCCAAAATTGTCCTTCACCGTACGAGCAACTAATAAACGTAAAACGCTCGACCACTGCGCTAACACGGCATTTTTAGTAGGTAAAATAAATAATTACATAAAATAGCAAAAGGTATAATTTTGCCTTAAGTGCAGCGGAATTAGACTGTATAAATATGCAATGAGAATTGGAAAATTATCAAGTGCGGCGTACGTAACTAAAATTACAAGGCTTTTATTACCTGGCTTTTACAAGTAATGGCTATTACTGGAACATTTAAAATTGTACATGGACTTTACTGCATTTAAAAATAAAAATAGTTTGATGGGTAAAGCATAGATATTCAATTATTTAGAATCATGCTAGAAACAAAAATGTGTGCGTGTACTAGTTAGTGTACACACGTAAGAAGTGAAACTTCTTTATGACCTTATTTTTCGAAATATGATCTACTGTATGCAACGTTACAGAAATAGGTTAAATAATGGTAAATAAGATAAAGGTTAATAAAATGCTATTATTATCATAGACATGAATACAAATAATACCATTATTTCATTTCACCATATTACTACTAAGATTATTATAGAATTTTACTAATTGTAATAGAATTAAGAAAACACTTTTTAAACGGATTGAAGCTATGTATTATTATTAAAAACTTATTTACATAATTTTAATTTTCCGACGTTTAATGTGTAAAAGATATTTTAACAAAATACAATACTATTTAATAGAATAGTTACAATACTATTTAATAAATGTTACTATCATTGATATCGTTATTATATATTTTTTGTTATTAAAGGCTTCGAATCTCTTCGAATCAACCGTGGTAGGGACAAGAAAAGGATGGCGCATAACCGAAAAATGTGACGGAAAATTTGTTTCCAACGCTGATTAAGAAGTTTCACTTCAAAAACACAAATAGTCAAAACAAGACCCGTAAAGCAATATTTAAACTAAAGTAGTACTCAAGTGATAAAAAAGAAATCGAAAAATATAAAGACTGTTAAGAAAGAAAAGATAAAATAAGCTATCTCCACGCTTCGGTTCGATTTCGATTTTAATGATGTAAATTATAAAATGTTCAAATGTCTGTAAAAATAAAAAATTCGAAAACAATAAAGCCCTGCGATTATGATGCATACACACTCTGTAGCCCTACGATTGAAGCGCTATCGGGCATGCTTGAAAACATAATTTTAAAATACCGATTTGTTTCGTCTTCGCGTCATACGCTAATTAGCCAGCCTCGTGAGCACGCACACATACACTCATGTACATACCCTGACATAACATCACCAATACACCCCTGTTAATACATGTTCTGTACGACAATAATCAAATCTGGCATTTTCGATTTCTTTTTCTTTATGTATATAGCTCTTGGCTATAGACTATAGGCTATAGGCTATAGCTACTGGATATACGAATCCCCTACCAAACGATATTTTTGACACATAACAGACAATACTCGGAGAAGCCACTACCTACGCGTAAAATCGTTGCACAATGCGTTTTTGTTTTAAACGTGGCGATTAAAAGAGTGGCGGAGAGTTTATTGCCAGTTCTTCTCCTCCGTTCCCTTGATTTGAGACCTAAAAATGTAAAATATCAGTAAATGTAAAATTAGAAGAATTTCATATATATTTCTTTCGTTCATATTGTGTTACCTATATGAATAAATGATTTTGAATGGTAGTTTACTAAACATCAATCAAACACCTCCCACAACACCTATTAACAAAGGAAATAATTTTCAGACATAATAAAATATATTAACAATTTTTCCTGAATGCCTCTCTTGACCCACGGCTATTGTTAGGAACAATATTGTCCACAATAAAATATTCTTGTAAGTACTAGGATAAGGCTGTTAACTGATTTCCTCGGCTTATTCTATTATTAAGATTATTTTTTTATTCACTCATATTTAACTTGACCTGTGTTGGTCTAATGGCCTGAGTGGGCGTCCTCAACCCTGAGGTCGTGAGCTCGCATTACGCCCGGGCAAAAATGGACAACGCATTCAGTAGCGGTTATTTGTGGTTGTTGATATATAATTTAAATGAACTTTGTTTCTCCTTACTGTGATTTTACTTAGCCTACCATTTTAGTACATACCAACATGGAACATTTGCTATGCTACCCCAGAGACTGTTCGGTTTTCCGGAATGAAAAGTTATTACTTTTTTCAGTGAATATTTCTCTGTATAAACCTCAGAGCTCAAGTCATAATTTTCTAATTAACAAATAAAATATAGGGGTTGGTAGTGGAGGGGTGAAAATTAAGGGCTGTGTGTATTTTTGTATGTTGTATCGTAAAAATTAAAAATATAGATTTTTTGATGACGTGAAAGTAGTGTCGCGAAAACATCAGTGCTGCGCAGACGCGTGTATTTTGATGCCACTAAATTATGTAAAACTATTTTCAGTTGCTAAAAACGTGTATTTTAAAATATAAGTTTTGCTGGTAACGCATCTCGACATGTCTATCTTGTCTAGATATTTTGGTAGACACTCTTTTCAAAAAAAAAAAATTTTTTCTTCACTAATTCAAAAATATATTTTATATCAGACTAGCTTCATTGCACCCAAATTCTTTCTTGTTAACCATTATCGTAGCCGCCAACGACTTACGATAAGGATCTCTTGAGCTACATTGAATATAGAAAAATATAGCTTAGATGCTGATGGGGCCAGGGTCACTGCGATACTGTGGATTTTACGACACTAGTCATAGACACTATTATTTTAAGAAATTACTACCGGATATATCGAAACTACTTTCGTAAAACTGATTTCACGTGCGTGCCACTTATTTCAAAATATAATTCCGACTTAAAATATGAGCTTATAACTAAAATAAAACTAGGGTTGCGACGCTGGATTAACAAAAAACTAACTTCATTTATTTAAGGGTTCTTAAATATAAATGACGCTTCTATTACCTATAAAAAGGTATTAGGTATATGACTTAATTGACGTTATAGGAAACGAAAATGTTTTATTTAAATTTATGGATGCGGAAAAAACTAATGAGCTCATTTTGGCATAAAGTGTGCCATGATTGCTAATATTTAGTTTGCGCTTCTAATTGTTAACTAAAATGTAATTTAACTAATGTATTTTACATAACTCACGTTTTAATTTAATCTCAAATAAAGCTATAAATTCTGATCTAAGGTTACCAGAGCATATGAAGATATAGGGTGCGATGTTTATGATGCAAGCCGAACATTAATTCGCCTCACATTGTTTCGTAGCACGCAACAAGTACTAGCGATAAACATTCTGAATTACGATCACTTTGTTTTGCAACGACGATTTTTTAGAATCTGGCAGATAAAACTGGATTGCAAAATATAGTAAGTCCAGTTTGAAAAGAGCCAATGTTATCTCAATAATAAAATAATAAACGTCTCAATAAGTTGAAAGTTCGATATCGATATAAAAAAATATTACTGAAATTCATAATTTTATTGTATTGTAAACTAAGTTTGTATTTGGAAAGTTTTGTTAAACGAACTTGTGCAAAAAGTCCTGATTATATTTTTTTATTTGTTCCATCTAATCTTTTCATTGGGATTCGAATCAAGGATATCAATTATTATATAGCAGTGACTTAGGCACGTTATTATTATTATTATATACGCAATAATCCGGAAAGGGTAGTTTCTTTATATCCTTCTTGAAATTATATCCCGAGAGGCTGAAATCTTATTTCAAAGAAAAAAGAAAGATTAGTCAAAATCCAGTGGAACTGGTGACCCGCACAATATGACTGAAGATTTTGTATCTCATTATTATGCTAAGGAAACAGTTTATATGTGTGGGTTGCAGATTCCTTTTGTATAACTTATGGAATGAGGCTCATAATAGGTACTTACTTATATAGATTAATTAACGGGACACATTACAGTTTATACAAGGTAATTAGACGGATTTGGGCTGGAATACATATCCATACGAAATCGAATGCAGCCGCTATAGTAATAATACGACCCAAGACCCTTGTGACCTTGAGACCGATACCTTTGTGAAATCTGCCCTAGTGTATCTTTTCCTGATGTCAGATTTGCCTTAGAACACTAGAGTCTGACGTGAAATAGGCCTTTATTCACTTCTGGCTTGTCCTAGCCAGCGGAAAAATGGAGGTTGACGATGCAGAGAGAATCCATATACCTACGCATCGCCAAGAGATTAAGCTGCTCGGAAAGTGACTCAATCGTCTTGTCTTGCTGAGCACACCAAACTTCTTAGAGGCTAATTAACCTTCTTTTCCAAATGACCGCGAAACTGAACGTTATTCGATATGTTAACGCCCAGTATTCAGTTGCTAGATATGGCTTTAAGGAGAGTGTCTTCAAAAAGAGGAGTAGTGACAAAGGATGTTCTTTTCTTGCGGTAGACGAGTAAACTTCTGTTTTCTTAGGGTTACATTGGACCAGACTAAATCCATCCAAGGTTGACACTCCAGCGGAGTATCAATTTGAGAGATGTCTGTTCCAATTCTGATTAAGAACTTGCCGAGAAATTCCTGCACGGATAGTGTATAGAGTATGCCCAGTGCTATCCTCCGCATATACTCCTAGTGAGACTCCAGCGTTCACCTAATTCAGGTCGAAATATGCTCCGACATGACGCCCTTGATCCTCCGATCCGTAATTGACATGTCACCAACATATGTTTTTTTTTATACCATTAATCCCTAACGCCCCAAATACAAGTCCCGTCCGTACCCCTTCTAGGAGAATAATCATCATATCATATCATCTAAAGAAAAAATGTATCATGTTCAAATTTCATCAATAAAACATGCGCGAAAAAATATTCGATATAGGTACTCTGTATTAATGTCCTATTTAAATGCATGCGATTTTTGCACAATTCACAGAAACGGCAAGTATTGGTTTTTAATAATTGTAGATGCTATTTAGGATTTCCGTGAAATATTTAAAAGTGTTTTTAGTAGTAAGTACTAATCCTATCAATAAACCTTTTAACTAGAAAATTGTACTTGTTAGGTTACTCATTTAATGTTTAAAACAACATACCAAAATGCATCTATGTAATCTATAATGTTTGAACTTGTGAATAAACTTGAAATATGTTGCGTAAGCCAAAAACATACCAATATTTAACAGGCAATCCGTAAACATCCGTAACCGTATGCTTACTGCATATACAAATGTCTGTATTATTCAAACGTATAGTTAAGCCCATTTTGAAATATACGAGACTAAAAACATTTATATAATATCCATATTGTATTTTAAAAATACACCTGTCAGTGTGTATATACGTTTTGTTTTAAATGCAATCGCTGTAAAACGTTGACATGCGGTTGTCGTGATTATTGTAATATTCGGTAGGCTTCTAGTTAAGGCACAGTTTTTATTGTTTACGATTTATTAGTAAATAAAGTATAATTCTTACACCTATTCAAATAAGTTGCACTTCATATGACATATCACCCTGAATTTTTAAACACATTTTAATTGTAATTTCATCATAATGTAAATTATAGAATTGAGATCTAATTTTATTTAATTTGTCTAAATCAATCCAAAAAAAAACATTGTGAAGTATGAAAGAACTTCATATAAATAATATTATATCAATCCAATCCAATATTATATATTAAAAAAAAATAACTTGTTAAATAAACACCTTTTTGATAATCATACCTTCAAAACGAATATAAGTTGAGACTACGATCAAACCCTACTGAAATGTGGCATACACCAAAATAAACACATCATTAAAAGATATCAATGTATATATTAGGTCCTTACATATGGAATTGGCGTTTTGTATGGGAGGAACAAAAAGTCGAATATTTTAAAATATAATTATATATATATAATTTTATCACTAACACCGCAGCCTGCAGCTAACTCGGACGTGGTTTGCGATGGATCCGCTTCCATAATAGCCTTCAATACTTCTTTATCAGCTTGGGTCGGCTCAGGCCGTCCACGAGGCTTGTTCTGCAGGTCGAAATTTCCAGAACGAAAACGTTGGAACCAAAAAACGAACTGTGTTTTCTTTTGCAACATGACCGCCATACACATCATTCACCCTTCGAGTCGTTTCCGCAGCACTAGTGCCACGGCGGAACTCGTATTCGTAAACAATGCGATACTTTAAGTTTTCCATTTTGTAAAATGAGTGACGCAAACAGAAAAAAACAAATGAATGACGGTCATCGAAGCACAAATACATGAGAATATAGCTGTACAAATTTGAATTTGAAATTCCTAACCAAAGAGGAGGTATTTGAGGTCAAAGTGGCCAGTACGACAAAACGCCAATTTCATATGTAAGGACCTAATATTAACTGAATAATATTGTTACTAATAAGTCCATCCCGCTCATCCGCTTATTCCTGTATCCACATAGATATACTGTAAACCACAATTGATACATTTTTATAAAACGAAACATAATATTTTATTAAAAGATATGTAAAGGTTCCTCTTTTAGAAATAATTCAACAGTATGACAATAAAAATACCTTTATGACACAAATTAAACACGTACCTAGTGTACGATTGCACGAACTGAAAGCTTCACCTTAAATGGTGTCATATTGTTTGCAAAACAAATAACAAGAACGGAGGGAGTTTGAGCACACATGCCTACAATATACATACTTTCTTTTTACACTTTCGTTTTCATTACGAACAATATAAGACAGTTGACATCTGAAACTTTAACGTTTGCCCGTCATTAGATTTTCTCTTCAAAAGAGAATCAATACTTGTTTATTACTTTACAATTTATTCTTAAAGTGCACTAAAAGTTAAATATTTTAACAATTATCTACCGCCCCAATTGACAAGTAACAAGTGTATGAGCTATAGACGTGGTTAAATATGTTGTTTGATGGAGTTAAATTGAATTTCGAATGTAAACGCAGACACAATAAGAACGGCTGAAATTAACGTAAACTCATTAATGTTTTGATGTGAAGATGATTTCATTTGAAATTGCAGAATATATCATTATTAATTACCCATACTTCTGTATACACAAATAATCTTTATTGCCTATTTGCGCTATATGACTGCTTGTCATGGAGCATTGTCAGTTTGACATTGACACGTGCTATTAACTTGCGTGTTGTTACCGGGGCAGTAGCAATTTACTTATTATTAAAATAATTAAATGTCACAATTATAAATGTCTCATGTAAAGTTCATGACAAAAATGATATAGATAATATTTTTAATTGAAACAAAGGAATCAAACATCATCATCGTTTGTCTATCTATCCGCAAATTACAGATAAAAAAAATCATTTTCAAAAAAGGAATACTCTAGAATACAAAAATTCAAAGTGATCACTATACAATAATGACTTTATTACAAAATATATCATTACATTCGTATCCGCTATTCGCATATAAAATAATTGAACCAACAAATTAAAGTGTGTTTAATTTTCACTCAGCAATCATTACGAATTTATTAAAAGCCGGTATTAAAATGAAATTAGTAGGATTGAGGGATCAAAATTTTATTATTTGATATTCAGCTATGAAATAAACATGTATTTGTATATTCTTTCGCTTTTCGTTTTGGTGAATTGTGATTTTGGTCCGAAAAATATTAACAATTACGTTAGTTATTGTTAAACTGTATATACTACTTTGTAAATGAAGTTTTTTTTAGTTCTTCATACATATTTGACTTTAAACCATTGACGTATATTCAAAGATCGGGCATCCTAAAAAAACTTCATGGCACCTTGCAAAACGTTATTGGTATTCAGGGTTCTAAAACCGACAAGTCAGCTTTCGATGGTTAGGTCGTGCGTTCGAGTCCTGACAACACGAATCGATTTTCCGTCCTATACGCACAATTGAAATTTGCGTGTCACAGTAGACTTTTCTCGTAAACCGTATTTGACTTCATAACCATACCATGACTGTTAAAACATAATATTGGTCCCAGTTAGATTGTCACCTAAATGAAACCTATAAATATTATTTTCAGGGTCCGTACGTAGTGGAATGGAATAAATTTGAAAAATGCAAAGGTCCAAAATTGAAGAATGTTACTACTTACGAAAATCGACTCTTCATAAATGAGAATAATCAATATATTGGCCAGTTGAATTTTACTTTCCTTGAAGAAGCGACGATTGATGAGGTAATTATTAAGTATATACTCGCTTCGGCAGACATATACTAAAATTGTTAAGTACTTTTGGGCATCCGGGATAAAGGGTCACATGATAGTTAGCGATGCCGGTCTCTTGAATGATACTTATAGTAGCATTCAAGAGACAGGGGCAGCCCAAGCGGGGATTTCGGGATTTACTACAGCATGGCAGATTAATATACAGAGAGATAGTGTGCTACTAGAACTCTAATTTGTGCTCTGCTAACTTCACAAACGCAGGATATACCTTATATTCGGTTAAGCAACTCTACCAAATATGAGCCCCATATAGGTTATTTCTGCCCATCTAGGATAAAGGAATGACCTAAAGAAAGTGGAGGCCTGCAAAGTTGTAAAAAAAGTCATATAGAAGAAAATAAGTCAAGATGACGAATAATATCTACTGACGATTTACACAAGCCGAAGTGACAAAAATTCGTTGATAAAGTCTAATACGTGCAGCTGAAAGATGCCTATATTCCCCTCTCAGTATTTGTATTCCTCTTTCACTTTTTCTCTATCTATTACTTACAACTTCGTCCCTACTATTATTTGTGTTGCCTTCATCACAGCTGATCACAGCTTGTACGTGGCATGATATTATTTCTAATTTCTTGGCTTATTTTGTGATTTAAATTAAATTTATGTAAGTTAAAGTTTAAAAATATTAAAAATGTATAACATATTAACATAAAGTGTGTATGTTTTGGTGAAACGACTTTGCAAAAAAACAATAAAATTTTCATTAGAAATATTAGAAAAATGTATAAAATTTTTAGAATATCCGATAATCCCGAACAATATTCGACAATCTTAAACTTTCAACAGAATCTTCATTAAATGGAATATATAACGATGAAGATGATGATCTTGATCAATTAATTATACAAAATTATTTTTTTAAGCATTTTTATTTTATTTTTTGTAACAAATACAAAAAATCTACTAAAAGGTTTACATTATATAACATTTTTTTCTTATTATTATCTAAGCTTCAGATCTTTATGACGCTCGAGTAAATCCCCATTAAGAATCGTGGGCTAGTTGATTAAACTGATTGTAAAAAAGTCTTTGCCAGTAATAAATTTAATTTACAATTTTGACAGATAAAAATGTACGTGTACACAATGAAAGAGACTGGAAAAGTGCTGCAGTGGAATTATAATATCAACAAGCCATGTCAGCATTATTTGTTTGCTGTTTTGTTAGAATCTCATTTGGGTACGAAAAATTGTTTTGCAAAAAAGGTGATTTTTATGCTTTAGTTTACCTCTCTTATAGTTACAAAAGATGTCAAAGACTTCAATTTTATTTCCATATTTTACTATAAATTGGCGTTAAATATGCAACTGTCAAACAAAAGAAATGATTAAAATAGATATATTAGTCGTCCAAAGAAATAAATCAATAATTGTAATTTTCTCAATTTAATTGTATTAGAAATATAAACGATCGAATTCTTGACACAGTGATTATTTATCTAAATTTATCCTCAAGACTACGGTTGTCTGGAAGAAATCATTTATCATAATGATAAGGCCCGAAAGAAACTAATTGAAGGAAAAAAAATTGGTGATACGGAGTAATATATTGCGCCTATTTTTTGTAATCTTAAATTATATCCTGCATTGCTCCTGAAATAATCCCCTAGTAACTTCTTAAATATTAAACACACAGTGTATGGT
This sequence comes from Pieris brassicae, assembly GCF_905147105.1. Lineage (NCBI taxonomy): Eukaryota > Metazoa > Arthropoda > Insecta > Lepidoptera > Pieridae > Pieris > Pieris brassicae. The sequence goes on from NC_059673.1 coordinate 11,679,679, forward strand.
TTGAAAAGTGAATATTATCAGTATTTCAAAAATAAAAACGCAAACAAACTATGTTTTAATATTTTTTCAGCAAGTATACTACACAGATATGAATCTAACAGTTCTGATGACGCAGTATATAGGGAAGCAGTTTTTTTATGGCGAATATTTATTTAAGGTCGTGTTAAATTCTAAAAAAGGTAACATTATGTGTATGTACTTTGACCCTAAGTTTAAGAAAAAAAATGCTAAAGAATAACAATTTTATTTCTCAACCAATTACCAGATTTAACAGGTTCTTTTAGTTAAAATTTTAATTTATGCCACTGTTCCAATTCATACGCAATGACCGTGATGCTGTCTCCATTCATGTTTCGATATATAGAAGAATTATCACCGAATCACGAGATTTCAATATAATATTCTTACATATTATATAGCCACCTAGTGTATACACGTTGAAACAAATTCCTATGTGTATTGATGATGTAAATTCTGTGGTCCTGTTCTCCACCTTTTAAATTTTCTTAATACATATTGGGTTAAATAAATAAATTAAAAAAATGTTTTATTTCGTAAAAGTTTTTCCTCGTACAAAATAAATATAAAAAGTTCAAAAGGACAAGATCTCTTAAACTGTGAGACTTAGCTTTTGAATACCAACATATTAACATAGTTTTGCTTCATTTCTTGAGGTATGTCCCACCCATCTTGTCCTTTTGAATACTCATTGTATAGTCCTCAATCCTTATCCTTTACGCAATCTATCCTATCTCTTTTGTTTATATTTTATAAATTTATCTCCATAGCTCTGACAAACCTCAATTTTTTGTCTTGTACTCTAGTGAGGGCACTGTAAAAATGGAAGAATGTACGTATTTATATATTTGTCTTGATATATTTCTAATCTATTTATAGTTGACATCGGGCTAATGGGCCTATAATTTGATATTTCACTTTTATCACCATTATATATAGAAGCTAATGTTTGGGTATTTCTTCAATGTATAGTACTCGATAGCATAAGAAAGTTAGAATAGGTACGATAGAATCTTGGATTAATTCGTAATATTATCAGGCTGAGCACCTTATATTTCTTTTGCATTTCTACCTCTCTTGATAAGATACATGGCACAGGCCCGCCTCTTAAGAAATCAGTTTCTGCAGCTGAGCATCAATTTCGCAACAGATCCCTGTAGAATTTTGTGGAAGTGTTTAGAAGTTCTTCCCGTTTGGTGTTACTTTTGGAATTCACCCTGTCAATTAGAGATTTAACTTTTTTAGTAAACTGGTGTTAGCTATACCTTTTTCAAGTTTTTTTAAATTTTTTCAATTTTTCATTGGAAGAAGTAATAAGCTGTCCTGGTAAATTAAATGCCTTTACTGAGAATTCTAAGAAGAAATCATTTGAATTTGAATTTTTAGTAGATAATTATAGCGGTTAACAAATTAAACCGCGTAACTGAACAATCATTACTCTGACGAATTGTTCAAGTTGGTAAGGACAGATACAGATCATGTATTTAAAAATCCATCACAAAAGACAAAGTAATACTTTCCTGTGTTGTACGATACGTACAATATTACGTACTGTTTTTGTTACGGTTCCTGGACCAACGATTGTTTTAAATAATAGTTGATATTATTTTTATTTACCACTCATGTACAAGAAAATAAAAAAGTGCGTCCATACAAAGTACACATTTCAGAAGGGAAACTTCTTTATAAATTAATTAAAACTATATGTATATGATCACTCCATATTATTTGTAAATCTATATTCCCACTGTTTACACACTATATACGTGCTAATGACAATATAAATCAAAAAACAAGACGTTATGCGACAGAATTGCCATCTAAAGTTCTAATATGTAACTACTGAACGAATACATCAACCAATAGCGTGTATTTTTTCTCGATCTCCCTTTCTCACTCTCTCTCAATCGGTCTCAATCGCTCGCTCCCGTTTTCTTCGACAAAAACACTGCACATCTTCGTGACGTTTCATCCGTAAAACATTTACCCTTATGCGCCTAAACATGTTTCACTTTAATCAATGATATTTAAATAATGCTTCTGTATCTAGCTTTATTTTGACAGACGATTGTAAATTAAATGCTTTGGACATACTTATACAATTGATTGTTTGCAGATGAACTCTTAGATTTCTGGGAATATCTCTTGGCTTGAACAGTAAATAATTTATTTAACTTAATAAAATATTTAACATTTTATTCAGTATTAATTTACCAATGCTTTATAAATTCTTAATAAAATCCTTTGTATAATGGTCAATAAATGCTTAATAATATTCTAAGTAAAATGTTCCAAATAAATTAAATAATTCTCAGAATTATAGTGCTCAAAACAAATGGAAAGAGCTTATGACAATTGTTTCTTGACTGTTCTTGCTATGTTACTACTCGATAGTTCGACGGGATATTTTCTCGTACCTTAACGGACCTGTTCTTTGTTATTTTTCCCCTTTAAGATGATCTTCTTTAGATTCCTGATGTCTGGACTCCATAAAAATGCTGTTACCTTTTTGACACAGGTAGTGCTATTTTGCTTGCTTGTTGATCCAACACATCAGCATCATTAAGAAAAACACTTTTTGAACGGATTAAAGCTATGTATTATTGTTAGTTTTAATAATAATACATAGCTTTAATTCGAGATTTCTTTTAGTCGATATCAACTTCGGGGCAATAAATACAGATAAAACAACTTTCTCTGCAGCTGTGGTACTTTTGACATTTAACACCTTTTGTCTTCGGTCACCGTGATCACGCACGCTGAAAAGCACGCGAAACGTCGGTAAAAAAATATTGAAATTTAGAATTATGTAAATAATTATAAGTTTTAATAATAATACATAGCTTTAATCCGTTCAAAAAGTGTTTTTCTTAATGTGTAAAAGCTATTTTAACAAAAGACAATACTACATCAGCATCATGTTTTTCCATGTACTAGTGTACACACGTAAGAAGTGAAACTTCTTTTTGACCATATTTTTCGAAAAATGGTTTACTATTTGCAACTTTACAGAAATTGGTTAAATAAAATTTAATAAAAGGCTTTTATTATCATAGACATGAATACAAATAATACAATTATTTCATTTTACCTTATTACTACTAAGATTATTACAGAATTTCATTAATTGTAATATGATTATTACTATCATTGTTTTCGTTATTATATATTTTTGTTATTAATGGCTTCAAATCTATTCGAATTAAGTCGATGTCACCCAGATGTGATGCGGTGTGCCGGGCAATTTTTTTCCAACGCCGATAAAAAAGTTTCACTTCAAAAAATTATGATTTCTCATCTAAAAGATCTCTTTTCTTTAGCGTCTAGCTATACTATTTTAGGGTCTCTAAAACGATTCAGGTAATTGTAACGCTTAAAAACTAAGAAAACATGACTGAGCAAAATGTACCGACATGTCTCGTATATATTATAAAAAATTCATGAAGACATTTCAGGATTTAAACCATAATAATAATTTGTTTATGATTTAAAAGCGGTGTTGGCCTAGTAGCTTCAGCGTGCGACTGTCATCACTGAGGTCGTAGGTTCAATCCCCGGCTGTGCACCAATCGATTTTATTTCGATGTGCGCATTTAACATTCGCTCGAACGGTTAAGGAAAACATAGCGAGGAAACCGGCTTGCCTTAAACCTAAAAAGTCCACGGCGTGCGTCAGGCACAGGAGGCTGATCACCTACTTGGCTATTCGATTAACAAATGAATCACGAAACAGATAGAGAAATCTGAGGCCCAGACCTAAAAAGGTTGTTGCGGCATTTGTAATAAATACAATTATATTTATGATTTACAAAATTGTTAAAATCCATTCAATATTACATAATTAGGGCTTCTAAATATAACTGAATATTTTTAAAAACAGAGACAGGTTTATTAAATTGTTATACTATATATTTATTAATACTTGTATGTACAGTTTTAAAAATATTATAAAATATGCCATAAGGTATTGCCTCGCTGTAAATCGTAGTGATGCTTGGTATCATCACGTACATTTTTCTAGAATTTTTGTACAGAGGAGTTGTGCGCAGACGTCGAGGCAGAATACGAAATTCCATCCGTATCACCGCGACGTCCGTCGTCCACAACTGAGCCTTTTTTAAGGCAGTATTTTGCCGCGCACCACCAATATGTGGAACCAACTGCCCAGAACTGAAATATTTCCGAAACAATTCGATTAGGGTCCTTCGAGATATACCAATCCTTAAAAGGCCGGCAACGCACTCGTGAGCCCCCTGGCATTGAGTGTCAATGGGCGGCGGTATCGCTTAACAGTAGCTCCTTTCCGTTTGTCCCCGTTCTATATAAAAAAATATTACCAATTTTATATTATTTTATTTTGATAACATTTTGTGTATTAGTCAATATACCAAAATCTATGTACGAGATTTAATTTTTTTTACGTATATTAAACTTAGTTAATCCACCACTCAAGTGACTTTACGCTAAAATACATATTCAGGTGTTCACAGATGTTCACTTTGACGAATTAAGTGTCAACCATGCGGAAACCTTGGGACTGTCTAAGCAGTGAATGCGAGGTATGGGCCTTTGATCTCAAAACGGTTAAAGTTTCATACGTGGGGTTATGTTAACTTTTATAATCGAACAATGTTCATTGAACTGTTAATATCGATTTGTGTAATGATACTTTTTTATAACATAAAACCCAAATTGTATTGGGAAAAATTCATCTTTGTAATTAAAATTTTACAAAGTGTGTTAAGTCAATTCTGTATACAACTATGTTTCAGGTGAATATATTTGACTATTAGGATCACCTTTCTAAACTAAAGTAAATATTTTTTGTATTTAAGTTGTCTGGTTTAATAATATAAAAAAAACCTGTGTATTATTTTATATAGTAGATGAAGACTTATAAGTCTTCTGTAGCTTAGCTTTCTGGCTCTATTGATCTGATAATAATAAAATAAAAAGCAAACACTGTAATATAAGTTCAAAAAAATAAGTAAAGTGCTCATCCATCTTTTTTTGCATCATATCGCATTATACGAAAGAGAAAGAGATGACACACTTATTATCATTTAAGATTAATTCTGTTATCACAAAGGAGAATGTGAAAAACTGATTTATATGATATCTTAAATATCGAGTTTAATTTAATGAAACGTAAAATGATTCCTTCTTCGAGGGACCTTCCGCACATACCGAAAATTTTTAAATTTAAATGCAAGGTATGTAGTTTACATGCATGGTTATGGAGTTCATATCTACTGAACTTCAAACGAATCGTATAAAGGAATTTCGAATTATTTGAACCGAAACACCGTTCAATGTAGTGTAAGAATTCGATGTCATAATCGACGCTGTGGCGCGTAACTAAATACGTAGATATATTGCTCTTTAAAACTCGATACGTAGGAAGTTAGCGAAACATTTCATATCAGTGATTCAGATGATTCAGTTCTTTGGTATACTATATATAAAAAGTACAGATTATTTGCATTATTTTACTTACAAAGGCTTGCCATCGCTCGGAACTCATACATTCAATAAAACACAAGATTTAATGTGTAAACATGACAACCCGAAGGGAGAAAAAGTACATCGATTAATAAATTATAAAAACTAAAGGAAAATTGATTTTAAAGTGTTAGGTTAAAAAATTGGCGTTTTGTCGTACTGGCCACTTTGCCCTCAAATATCTCCTCTTTAGTTAGGAATTCCAAAGTTCAATTTTTTTTCGGCTATTTACTCATACGTTTGTTTTTCTAAAACCGTGATTTATTTCCTTTACCCGTTTTAATTTATTGAAGTAAAACTTCTGTATCGGCGTTGGAAAAACATTTAGCGTCACATTTTTCGGTTACGCGTCACATTTTCCGTTACGCGCTACCTTTGTTCTCTACCTACTCTCTGTTCTTGTCCCTACCGTAAACTCTTGTTTCAAAGAGATTTGAAGTCATTAATAACAAAAATATATAATAACGATAACAATGATAGTAATAATTCTATTACAATTAATGAAATTCTGTAATAATCTTAGTAATAAGCTAAAATGAAATAATTGTAATATTTGTATTCTTGTCTATGGTAATAAAAGCTTTTTGTTGAACTTTATCTAATTTAACTTTAACAACCAATTTCTGTAAAGTTGCATATAGTAGATAATTTTTCGAAAAATAAGGTCATAAAGAAGTTTAATTTCTTACGTGTGTACACTGCACGCACACATTTTTTTATTTGTGTTATTGACGAGTACGAGTTCCACCGTCGCACCAGTGCTGCAGAAACGGCTCGAAGGATTAAGAAATGGTGAATCTGGAAATCGGTGAGTTTTCGCCAAAACGCGTTAGGTATGTAGATGGTACAGGAAATTTAAATTTATTAAAAAGGTTGGGGGTACTCCGCGTGATTCATAAATGTCTTAAACACAAACGACACATCAATTTATTTTCTACGGTTCTCTACTAATCTTAAAGTTACATTACTCCATAAAGTTCTTGATTAAAACTGTAGGGTATGAATGGAACTTCGTAGGAATTAAGCGTTATTTAAATTGGTTTAAAGACAAATAACGCGATGGAAAACGCATACTTGCTAGATGTGATCATGACCGTACCGTATAATTATATTTGAGGGTAGTATATAGCACTGTTGGCCTAACGGCTTCAGCTTGCGACTCTCATCCACAGTCGTAGGTTCGATCCCCGGCTGTGCACCAATGGACTTTCTATGTGCGCATATAACATTCGGTGAAACGGTGAAGGAAAACATCGTGAGAAAAACATCGTCAGAGACAGGAGGCTGATCACCTATTTGACTATTAGATTAACAAATGATACAGAAATGTGAGGCCAGACCTTAAAAGATTGATTAATTATAAACCTTAATTTTATGAGAGTAGTATACTGTGATTTTCAATATGTACTTACAGAAAATGTATCTATAAAAATATTTTTACTAATATTTTGGAAAAAAATGTCTTATTTGTTTAATTATCTGGATATCATTTAATTATATAGATATCTAAATAGAATTCTATAAGGTAATATTACATAAATCATGATTCATGGGTTTCCTTTTGACTTTGACTATATACAGACAGATATTTTGCGTAGAGTAAAATAATAATTCCTTGCCAAGAAATTATATCAAGATTAATCATACGTTTCTACAAACCACACGCCCTTGCAATGAAAGTAATGAAATGGTTATACTCTCCTCTTGCGTCCTTTGATTATTTCTATTAACACAAGTTCCCGGAATATTAATAATTTAAAACCAAGTATTGTATGAACATATGAATTATTTAATTAAAATACTGTTTCCATTATATTAATACTGGCCGTGTCTCTCGGTAAGAACTTAATTATTCGCGTACGATTGCTACGGTTTTTTCGAGTATTTTTTCTTTGGATAATTGAAAATAACGATCATTGTTGTAAATCACAGAATAGATTTTTTTACTTATGTAACTTTAATGACGTTGTGGTTTATGATATTTTCTTTAGAATAATTTTAATGTAGAGGGAGGGTAAAAGTTGCTGAGTTTCTTGCCCGTTCTGCTCAGAACAAGGCCTCCTGGTAGTTTTGCGAATGGATGGCGTAGTGTTGCTCTTTCACGAATTTTGTAAACATTTTTAACAATCATAAGCATGCGCTCAGACGCATCTAAACTGAATAAACGTATTTTGATTGATTGATTGCGTTTCTTCACTTTACAAAATCTTGCCAAAATACATGAACTCCTCCGGGGATATATTTTGGGTGGAAACTACTAAAGGTATACATGCAAAAGAACATTAAAATTACTTTAAATATTAACGTTTATCTATCTTAAACACTTAAACAGTTGAATTACATTTAATGTACTCCATTTCATCTTTATGTCAAATTAAGTCATGAAACACTTTACAAAATTGACAAACTTTTTTATCAAATACAAAACTCGAAGTGTTAGTGAGTACCTCTATATCTTACCATGATTGCTGACAGAACTTCGTTTTATTTATATATTATTATACCATATCCACCGCTGTTGTATCGATATTCTAGGGTTCTACTGGCCCGAGAATCTCTAAGAAGTTACATTGGGAGCCGAGCTAAAAACCCGATTAGTCAGCAGTTCAAGCGCTACAAGTGATTTGAACCCACTAGGAAACCGGAAGCGGTACCGTCTCAAGCAAATCTGGTGAAGTACCTATAGTTGCAGATGAGGTAAAGAGAGCCGAAAAGACTTGGAGCGAGGTGAAATACCGTAGCCTCTCTCTGTCCCATCCAGGTCTCATAGAACATTAAGTCAAATGTTTTTATAACATTATAGTTTATCGCATATTCATTTAGGCAAATGCGTCCTCAGGGTTGACAGTTCCACGCTGAATTCTACCAGGCCAAGACTGGTTTATAAAGGTAACGAATTAGGTTCCAATTTCGATTTCTATACCATTATTACTATGACATTGACATTTGAAGGTTTATTTAATTATCTGCAACTTCTACCACATTTACTGTAAATGGGAGTGGTGTGAATTAATATTTGAAGCTGAGATCAACGGCCGTCTAGGGAGAATACGAAATTCCACCTGTATCACCTCGACTTCCTCTACATCTAAGCGTTTGTAAGGCAGTTTAAGCCGGACACCAGCATTCTGTGGAACCAGCTGTCCACTAATATATAAAATAAAAGGCTAGCAACGCACTCTGGAGCCATCTGGCATTGAGGGTGTCAACGTATCAGTAACGGGCAGTATCGCTCTACATCAGGTGAGACTCCTGCTCGTTTGCCCCGGTTCCATAAAAAAGAAAAACCCAATCCAATCCTTTAATTTAGATTTAAACATTTTAGACGTAAAACTTTTCGACATACTTTGTGGGTAGGCTTTCGCGTTCCATTTCTGAAACTAGAAATATTTGGCAAGCGACATACTTGAACTCAACGTCTTAACTTATAGAGCTTTTCAATATTCGATATTCGCAACTTAACTTGTGCTTGAGACTTCGAAAGAAATTACACAGAGTTATCTTAAAGTATCCGTTATATTAAATGAGCACATCTTCTAAGTAAGCGCTAAGTTACGTTATTTAACGAGTGAATTTCACTTTAACGTTACCGTTTTAAAATGTGTAGTACTCAACTAAGACAACCACAGAACTTCTACACGTTTTTGTATGCAATTTCAATGTAGATTTTTTTTTACTTGGGGAAATGCATTGCGAATATCCTACCGCGGCGACTCGATGACGACTCGAGATTGTGCATACCCACTAAAGCCCTAAGGCGCCACCAACAATCGCCTTAGGTGGGATGCGGTAACAGCAGAGGTTTATTCGCTTTCCGACATGCGATGCGGCGGTTGCGTCCGCCTTACCACGAGCATTGTTAGTGTGTGAAGATAGTTGACACAGCAAGTATCCTACACAGATCGGGACATTCGCTATTAGAAATAGCTAGGGGAGATCGGGTCCAATACTTGCAGGTATGTAGTTCTCTCAATATCCGTATTACAAACGACGGGTTAGATACAAAAACTCAACAATACAGTCAGGTTGAAATCGCTGCAGCTACTGAGAGTTACAGAGTTCCGGTGCCGATCTCAATTGAGCTTGCGTAATTCCAATTGCGCCATTAGCTAGATTGAGAGCTAAGTGATCCGATTCTTTTTAGATCTCAATTAAATTGGCTGTATAAATAAATATACCAAATAGAGGAAAGTAGCACTTGAAAATTACGAAGTAAAACCTCGAATCGAGCCCGTCTTATGAACGTCAATTTTCTGCGTGATTTCTTCCCTATTTCCCCTGTCTCTCGCAAGTGGAGGTTATTGGCCTGCTTAGAATTCTAATAAAAGTTACGCACGTTCGATAAATCTGAGCGCTCTTGACAAGGAAGGGCACTTTAGTATTCCAATTTGATCAATGTTTTTATATCTATCAGTAAACAGATGCAAATGTTTTAGAAAAAATGAAGAAGAAAGAGTGTGTCCGAAACGGCACGTGCGTAAAGTTGTGATACAATTCATTTATTTATTTATAAACATTATCGCTCGGTGCATTGATACATTGGTATGAGGGTAATAAAACACAATATTTAATGTGTCAAACAAACTTATAGGAAAACAAACAAACACGTGTACTAGTACATACGTAAGAAGTGAAACTTTTTTATGACTTTATTTATCGAAAAATGATCTTCTATTGCAACTATACAGAAATTGGTTAAATAGAGTTAAATTAGATAAAGTTTAACAAAAGGCTTTTATTATCATAGACATTAATACAATTATTTCATTTTACCTTATTGCTACTAAGATTATTACAGAATTTCATTAATTGTAATATAATTATTACTCTCACTGTTATCGTTATTATATATTTTTGTTATCAATGGCTTCGAATCTTCGATTCAACCGTGGTAGGGACAAGAAAAAGATAGCGCTTAACCGAAAAATGTGACGGTATTTTTTTTTCCAACGGCGATACGATTTCAGTTCAAAATTAACCAAAGAAAAATTTATTGATTGACATTCATTCTTTTTATGTTACAGGAGGCAAACGAGCTGGAGGCTCACCTGGTGTTAAGTGATATAAGCCGTCCATGGACTGCCACTGCTAGAAGACTCGTACGCGCGCCAACCTCCATTTTCAATTGGTGCCGTAAAATTTACTTTCATTTATTCATTTAAAACCATATCGGTTGCTTATGTTGGCGTTAATTACTAAGTGATTTAAATATGCTAAATCAATCTTGTTACATACAATAGTATTGAATATTATAGTCATTAAATCGTCATCAATTATTATAAAGCTTAGCGCAAACATAGTTAACATTGTATTAATCACATGTCCTGTTTCGCACATAGCAAATAAATCTATAATAATTTAGATATAAGTTTTGAAAACGGACTGGTTTTGAGATTATTCATTACAAATATTGGCAAAGAAAAGCGTGACTTTTGGAAAGGATTTTAGGAGGCCCTTACTCAAGGTACAATAGGGTAAAACAAAAACTTGGCGATTAAAAAGACTATCGGAGAGTTTATTGCCAGTTTTTCTCTTCCGTTCTACGCCCTCGATTTGAGAACTGACAGTAAATGTAAAATTCAGTTCATATACATTTTTGACGTTTATAAGTTGCATTATAACCTATATGAATAAATGATTTTGAATGTTGAATGTCCACAAGCAAATACCACATGACTACTAACATTTAGCTATAGTCTAATGTATGGATATAACAGGTATAACACTGAACAATCTATGTGCATAAAAGTAACAGAGACAAATTTAAGGGAAATAATGTTCAACATTAGGTTAAGAGGCATCTTTGTGGGATTTGCTGTAAAAGTCATAAAAAAAAGTTGTTAATAGAAATAGATAGTAGTATTTAATCTTCCAGGTTAGCAATACCATACGTAAGCTATTAAATACCTCCGACGATTACATAGTCGGGAAATTATCTGGAATTATATTTATATTAAAAAAACATTTAGCTGTAACGGCACTAACTAACGGCATTGGAAATGGGAATTAAGGATACGGAAATAAAAAGGCTTTATAATTATTATAATATAGATTAACGCGCGATTATTTTTTGAAAAATGACAGCTTCAGTGTTGCAATTAAAAAAAGATCTAACGCTAATTGAATCGGAACGAAAACGATTAAACTCTCTTCCTTCAATAAATTATGAACACAGAACTCTGTTAATTAAATCAGGAAACTTTCGATCCATTTAAATAACTCTGTCAAAATTCAATCGCAGACTGGCCATAAACATTGGGAAAAGTTTATTGGAATCAAAAGAGGTTACAAGTTGAGACATCTCAACTTTATTGTCAGACGTTTTCAATTATTCTGGAAGTTTAGATAAATGAGCTTTGGGCCTCTTCACCCAATCTGGGTCGTAAGGGATTTATGTTATAATCGTGTATATATAATATACATATTTGCTTTCATTTAAATGGACCGCTCATTATCTCATGAAGTATGACCAGATTTTGTAAGCAAATTTCATTTAGCAAATAAATTAAGAAGTTAATAAAAAACATATTATTTATAATATAATGTATATCCGAAACAAAACGTTCAAGTGCGTTTTGTTTTTTCCTTCACAGACTAAGAAAGTATGAAGTTCCATAGATAATTTGAAATATTTAATTCTCTCTAAGGCACTCCACTAAATGGTACAATTGCGACGAAATTGATCTCTTTGATTAGTAGTTAAGTAGACATTAATTAGGAGTGACGAAGGGAAGTTTTTAGGGATGGACCCTTCACGATATAATTAATCGGTTTCCTGATTGGGGATTTTTAACAGCTTTTACTTTCTCATCAACCCTTGCTTAATGGATCTTCGAAGGTTTCCTTTTGAATTCGTCGCATTTATAACTTACAAAAACACACTTATTGAATCGTAACGCTTTGCGTTGATAAACTTAATAAATAGTAATTCTTATATATTCTTACCTAATATACAGACAAATGTACATGGAACAAACTTTTTACAGTCTCTAGTAATATTCTAAATAATTTTAATGTATTACATACATTCAAATTTCATTAGAACATTGACCAAGTACTAACACGTCTCACGTGGTTGTTCTAAATTTTAACAGCTGAAGGTGCGTGAGCACACAATTTCGAGTCTATTGGCTGGCAAACTGTAAGCAGTGATGATTCTTTGTTTATCGGCCTTAACGTTGACAATATGAATAGCACATGTCATATATGTCATTTCTCAACTCAACTTGATACCGTACCGTTGTACATAAATGCGAACTGTCAAACGTCATTATTTAAAAATCGTCAATGTGTCACTTTTTAATTTCGTATTGGACCGTAAACACGAATAAGGTTCCAATATAAAGCGAACAGTAGCAAAAATAGCATCATATCTTGAAAAAATACATTTTTGAAGTAAATAAATAGACCCGGACTTCCACGAGAGCAAATACGAGGTAAACCGATGTGAAAATATTTATATTACGAAGAAACAAAGTTAGGATAAGAAAATAGTAAGGAAGTGTGAATCCGTTCCGGGTCCGAAACTTATTGAGTTAAACTTATTTGATAAGACCTCGGAATATGTTTTTGTTTATAATAATAACTTGTACTACAGAAATAGAAAATCGGGTTATGCAAAAGCATACGCCTAGTGTATAGTAACACATCAAGATTTTTTTAAAAATACGTTTTTAAGTAAACGACGCCATAAAGTGTCATCACGAATTGCATAAAAGATTTTATTTTCATTTGATTAGTGATGCGCTATTTCAATGGTCGTTTCTACTTAATCTGTGGACCACTATATAAATATGTCATATTTTTAATTTAGTTCGTTTTTTGTTCCTGTTTAGTTTTGTCTTAATAACTATATGTAATATGTATTTTTGCACATCTTGCATACCTTATCTAATTTAATACATTTTCTTTCTCACAGTGGTTGCCTGGAAGAGATAGTTCGAAAGCGATAAGGCCGCCAGTTGCCCTCTTTTTTATATATTTATGTTCAATTTTTATATTGTAATACAACGATGTGTGTAAATATATAAATAACTATTACGACTTTATGAGATTGCCATTCTAGCGTACGCTACATTTACTGCTCAATCTTAATTGTAGACAAAGTAGTGTGTCCAATCGACGACATGTCTCCCAAGTAAGGCAAAAGAAGTAGACAAGGAACAGGGAACAAAATGATGATGAAATGTATGTGATGTTTGTAAAGATTTCTAACTACAGCATAAAATTGTACACAAATAGATACTCCTGTGGTTTACTTAAAAACCTTGCCTACCAAGCTTGTACACACTCGTATTCTGATAACCCTCTTTATACATCAGAATTAAAACTCCTACTGGCATTTTTTAAGCTGTTAAAAATGCCAGTCAGAATCAGTTTTTAGCTCATTTCTTGAGCGCTTGAAATCACGGAGAAATAAATATATAGATATGTTTTACGTTTTCTAGAAAAGGCGCTTTAAAATTATTCATAAATACTATTAAACAAATAAAAAGTTTTTTTAGTCTATCTCTTATTTCTAAAATACACTTATTATCTCGCCAAATTCGGGTGGTCACTCACACATATGCAATTGACTTGTAAGCTTGTGGTTATGTGTGTAGGAATGTCGAGAATACTCCGTCAAATCCAGATACCGATAGACTCACGTAGTAAAAGGCACGTTCCCTGAATTAGGGGGATTGACAAAACTTTCTCAATCGCCATTTTGCCTAATTAAGGCTTTGTTATTTTACACCTTTTCTAATTACTTAGTTCTGTAAATAACTCCTTATTTTGACGATGCCTACGAGTATATTCTATTTCGTGTATGTTTTTGTTTCTTAACAAAATCGAGAGATGTTTTTATTAAAGCTTAATATTATTTTAGATAAATAGTCGATTACGATACCCCATTGTGCGTTTAGTAAAAATCATTATCTATCTTTATATATACATATTTCTACTGTACGGGTGTATTTCACTGATCTCCTCTTAAACGGCTGGACCGATTTGAATGAATGATATACAATGTTTGGGTGGCGCCCTGGATAGCTTAGAGTCACAAATCGGCCCGGCAGATGGCGCTGCAGTTAGTATCTATATTATTTATTTATTTAACAAATAAACAGCTGGTATGTATATAAATCTTTTTTTGTATATAAGACGAGTGTAAGACAAGACAATGTCTATCGGATCCGCTAGAATACATATAAATGAATTGATATTCGATTGTCTCGCTAAAACCCGAGAATGGCTGGACCGATTTGGCTAATTATGATCTGTGTGAAACAACATACTAAAAAAAATTGGATTTTCCAATAATCCTTGAACGCTCCCAAGTACGAATTTGGGGGGGGGTACTCTTAAACGTTACGATGCGGAGCAGGGATTGATTTACGATACGATATATTTAATCGGAAGTTTTAGGTATAAAGAGTCAATGGAGGTGGACACGAATGAAACAACATACTAAAAAAAATTGGATTTTCCAATAATCCTTGAACGCTCCCAAGTACGAATTTGGGGGGGGGGGGGACTCTTAAACGTTACGATGCGGAGCAGGGATTGATTTACGATACGATATATTTAATCGGAAGTTTTAGGTATAAAGAGTCAATGGAGGTGGACACGAAACGTTTTACTATTGGATACAGAAAACGTTACGGTCCGTTTCATGGGGGGGGGGTGGTGCTCAAACAACTCCAAAAATTGCGAGACGTAATACTTGAACGCTCCCTAATAACTGTTCCAGCTGGGAAACCTTTGATAAATTGTCTATTTAGAAATAAATCTATGTCACATGGTTATTATATATTTATAGATGCCTTCAGAAATAAGTTTTTCATATCTGTAGTATGAGGTCCGATATCTTCGGTTTATTACAAATTTTGTATAAGGATTTGAGCAGTGTTGGCCTAGTGGCTTCATCGTGCGACTCTCATCCCTGAGGTCGTAGGTTCGATCCCCGGTTGTGCACCAATGGATTATTTTTCTATGTGCGCTTTTAACATTAACTCGACGGTGAAGGAAAACATCGTGAGGAAACCGGCTTGCCTTTAGACCCAAAAAATTTTGACGGCGTGCTTTAGGCACAGAAGGTTGATCACCTACTTGCCTATTCGATTAACAAATGATCATGAAACAGATACAAAAATTTGAGTCCCAGACCTAAAAAGCTTGTAGCGCCATTGATTTTTGTATTGGGATTTGACACCAAGCCATCTAGTTTAATATTAGGTTCTTACACATTAAATAGGCGTTTTGTATGAAAGGAACAAAAAGTATTTTTTTTAAATATGATATATTTTATTAACCAAAGTATGTACCATTGCAATCTTATAGATAGTTCATTGGTCCCTTTTCTAAAAAACCATTCGGACCGGAATCAATAAAACCTTTGAAGGTTGGTTGGTTGGTTTCGACTGCCCCATCAGAGATGAAGTTTTTTAGAAGAAGTTATCAAAATACGTAGTACGGTGGATGTCTCAGATATACCAATTGAAGTTCCTTTAATTTGGTAGCAGTTTGTTGGGCAGTGTGTCTAGCTAGAAGTTTCTAGAACAGAAAACGTTGGAACCAAAAATGCACTGTGTTTTGTTTTGCGACCACCGCCATACACATAATTAATTCTTCGAGCCGTT
This sequence comes from Pieris brassicae, assembly GCF_905147105.1. Lineage (NCBI taxonomy): Eukaryota > Metazoa > Arthropoda > Insecta > Lepidoptera > Pieridae > Pieris > Pieris brassicae. Next base: position 11,695,821 of record NC_059673.1, read on the forward strand.
TCTGCAGCACTGGTGCTACGGTGGAACTCGTACTCGTAAATAACGCGATATATCATGATTTCCATTATATAAATAGAGTGACATGAATGCTTTTTGTAAAACAAATGCACGAGTAAACAGCTGTCAAAAATTGAATTTGGAATTCCTAACCAAAGAGGAGATATTTGAAGTCAAAGCAGTACGACAAAATGTCAATTTGTGTAACACTTATAACTTACAAAATTTGTGTTAAAAAAAAACTTACAAAGTTGCCCAACTGTGACCGGCATTTTAGTCTTGAAACTCGACAAAACTGACCACCTACTTATCTACAAAAACAAAATGCAGCAGCTGTAGTTTGCCAAGGCTGTTTAAACACGAATATAAAAGTAATCCCCTTATATTTCTTACGAATTCCTTATTAATTAGTTAGTCCAAGATATTTAACTTGGTTAAATCAATGAATCCAGAATCGAATCGCTCAGAACTTTGACGTACCGTCAACGTTTGAGTTTGATACAAACTTGAAGGTCAATTATTGAATTTCACTCGGTAATTATTGAATATTTTTTTATAACCGACTAGTTTTGATTCTGCAACTTCTTATTTACTTGTTAGCTTTATACAAGTTAAAACAAAGGCATGATAATAATTTCTATGGCATTTGAAATATATTTATTTAAAACTTTCTAAAAACAAACTATTTCGATTTTGTATTTTTAATACTGTACTATTTAAGCTATAACTTTATATATCTAATACATAGTTTATTGCCATCGCTTAATAATTCGTTGTTAAATTGTTGTCATGACAACGAAACAAGATGAGCAATTTAATTCAATATTTCTGTGAAATTTCTGTATTTCTATTACAAAATAACGACATTGATTGAGTTAAAATATTTCAAGAAAAGAAGGACAACTACACGTCTATCTGTGAACTTGGAGGCTTTTAGCTCCAATGCCTTTGTTGTAACCGTAAGGATGTTTTAAAATACAAGCAAATGTAGTTCGAAAATTGTGCCTTGGAACTCTGGCGTACCACAACTATGAACGTTTATACACATATCGAGATTGGCATTTAATTGCTCGTAACGTTGTATTAGTTCAATGAATACCTCGTTGACTACCTGCAAACTTGATCTGAATGTGTCACGTAAGTTATTGTTATAATACGGAATATTGTTGTTAATATATTATCTTTCACATTGTTTCAATGTTACTATGAACGTAACTTTTCCATCATTGGAAATCACACAACCACACTTAAAGATCTACACATTGTTGAGAAAGCAGTCTGCTTACATTCTATAGTAAACTTTTTAGCAACAGGAAAATAAATAAAGTTAATATATTTCTAAAATTATCTTTAAAACCCAAGGTATCTGTAGTATAGTAGAAAAAATTCCTTAATATTTACCCACTTAGTCTTCAAGGGTTGATCCAACAACTGTACCAATGTACAGCCAACAGAATGGCCAGGGGGTGAACTGTACCAATGGCGGATCTTACCAATTCTTAAAAGGCCGGCATCGCACTCGCGAGCTCTCTGGCATTGAGAGGGGCGGCGGTGTCACTTAACACCAGGTGAGCCTCCTGCCCGTTTGCCCCTGTTTTATAAAAAAAAATCACTGTTACAATATAACATTACACAATTACACACACACATACCATGCACATACATTTTATTCTTACCAAATGGTTCCCCAGGAACAGGTTATTGTATATAATTCTAATTACAATATAGTGTAACATAAAAAAAATGAATTTTGAATGACAAAATAAATATTAAATGTTAGAACATAAATATAGATATATACATTTTTAGTTGGTTATTATCTAAACAAACAAAATCATAATGATATAAATATATAAAGTATGTGTTTTTGGGTATGAATTTCGCATTTTATCCCCATTTCCAGTTCCCAGCCTCCACTGCGCCCACACTATGTAGTGCATTAGACAAAACTGCCTTGTTTTGTACTAATTTTCTTAATGTTATCTAACATACTTCATATGCTATACATGTGAAGTATGTAACATTTTCTGCATTATAATAAATTTTCCTATCTATCAAATCAGCTATGCAATAAACGTAACAGGATCCTTAATATTAGGTCCTTACATATGAAATTGGCGTTTTGTATGGGAGCAACAAAAAGTCATTATATTTTTAAATATAATATATTTAAATAATCAAAGTATGAACCATTGTTTTATATGCACTTTTGCCATCTCATAGGTAGTTCATTGATCCCTTTACTAAAAAAAAAACAGTCGGACGGGAATCAATAAAATCTGTGAAGGCGATTTCGACTGCCCCATCCTAGTTAAATTTTTTCCCTTGCGAGAAGTTGTCCAAATTTCTAAAAAAATGGTAATCTGTTGGAGCAAGGTCCGGGGAGTACGGAGGATGTCTTAGACATTCCAATTGAAGCTCTTCTAATTGGGTAGCCGTCTGTTGTGCAGTGTGTGGTCTAGCGTTGTCGTGAAGTAGCAGTGGCGTGGAGCGATTGACCAGCCTAGGTTGTTTAGCCGCTAGCTTTTCGTTTGGTTTATCATGGTTTGCAATTGCTGATAATAGACATCAGCCGTAATAGTCTGGCCAGATTTGAGAAAACTGCAATGAACAATACCGGCACTAGTCCACCAAACGCTTACAAGTAACTTTTTCGGGGTTGATTTTCGCTTGGGGCAGGATTTGGCTGGCTGGCCAAAATCCAACCATTGCGCTGAGCGCTTCTGATTATCGTAAAGAATCCATTTTTCATCACAGGTAATATCGGTTTAAAATACCTTCATTATTGTGCCGGTTCAGTAATGTAACGCAGCAGTCGACGCGCGTTTGCCGATTTACTTCAGCAATCCGTGAGGTACCCAACTTTCAAGCTTTTTAATCTTCCCAATTTGCTTCAAGTGAATTAAAACAGTTTTATCACTAACACTGCAGCCTGCAGCTAACTCGAACGTGGTTTGCGATGAATCCGCTTCCACAATAGCCTTCAATACTTTATTATCAACTTGGGTCTCAGGCCGTCCACGGGGCTTGTTCTGCAGGTCGAAATTTCCAGAACGAAAACGTTGGAACCAAAAACGAACTGTGTTTTCTTTTGCAACATGACTGCCATACACATCATTCACCCTTCGAGTCGTTTCCGCAGCACTAGTGCCACGGCGGAACTCGTACTCGTAAATAATGCGATACTTTAAGTTTTCCATTTTGTAAAATGAGTGACGCAAACAGAAAAAAACAAATGAATGACGGTCATCAAAGCACAAATACATGAGAGAAATAGCTGTACAAATTTGAATTTGGAATTCCTAACCAAAGAGGAGGTATTTGAGGTCAAAGTGGCCAGTACGACAAAACGCCAATTTCATATGTAAGGACCTAATATTTACCCTAAGTTATTAAGACAATAAATACTAAGTGGCTTTGTAAACTATGAAACTCAATTACTAGTACAATAATAATCTAATCATTTTTAATATTCATAATGCATTTACTTCCAATAAAATTTCCAAATTATTAAAAAAAATTAACTGGCTTTGTGAAACCGACTGGACAGGACTCAATGAAACAATATATTTAATTATAATTAGGCGTGAATATTTCAATAATTATTTAAACTAGAAGTGTTTTTTTTTTCATTATTCAACGCCATACACTGTCCAAAGTCACTTTTTCATCAAAGTTATTTCTCAAGAGAAAATTTTCTTATAATTAAGAAGTATTCGCCCCCAACTCGTTGTACTCTAGGTTTTAGTCACGTGCGTGCTTAACATCATAAGTTGGGCAATTTGCATACAAACTTACTCGTCAAACTGAAGGGTAGGGGACATCTGTTACACCTGGGATGTGTACTTTAAAAATGAGAAAAAGTTAGAACTAGTTTAAAAATTATATTTATTTTATAATAACCATCTGAAACTGAGTCCAAACTATTTAACCGGGAACCAGGTAAACGGATTTGAATGTGAATGCTGATGTTAGTAAACGTTGCAATCCAAAATGTGATTGATAGGATCACAATGTATAGGGAGTAAATTATATGGTAATATAGCTGGCTGAAAAGAATTACCTAAAAATTATATAGTAATGTAGCTGCCTGAAAAAAAATACCTATAAATTATATGGTAATGTAGCTGGCTGAAAAGAATTACCTATAAATTATATGGTAATGTAGCTGGCAGAAAAATAATTGTATAAATAAATAAAAAAATAATTCTAATAACACAATAAAAATAAACATTCAGTAAAAACGAGCATTCTCATTATTGTCAGAACTAAATTATGGGTTATAGACTTAAAAATGGACTGGCTTTAAAGTATTTTAGGTTATAACTATTGGCCATAAGAACACTGAGACGAAATTATTGTTTTTAATAGTTTATTGTATTTTAAATTTTTGTAACCTCACCGAAATTTTCATATATTTTAGAAAAGATAGCTTAGTGACATATATTGTAAATATAGTATTATGAATGATATGGTAAACTTCAATAAATAATATCAAAATTTGGTTCAAACGTATTTAATGAGGTATTTGATACAATGTAGAAATAAAACTATAACGTTACTTAATCTTGCATAGATTAAGTGACTTTTGATTTTTTTTTAAATATTGTGTACTACAGTTAATATACCTCACAAAATATCCCTTAACTTTTACGTAATCGAACAGAGGTTACATAACATCCACATTAATTGGAATAACCAAAGTGACAGTAACTTGTTATATTCATTACAGAAGTTCTATTTTCAAATCTTGCGAAATTCGTAACGCGAACTAGAACCTGCCAAGTTTAATGGCAATTCTAATGAGAATGGTAGGTATTAACGTGTTTGAAATTCAAATAAACTGCTTGGAACCCTCTCGCACTCTTCCAATTTCACTATTGCAACTAATTAAAACTTTAGTTAAATCCGACAGTGCCATTATACTTTTAGAAATAGCGGGTTAACCTGCTACTGAGGAGGAAAATCAAGTGACTGCGATTCCACCAACGTGTAATGTGTAGTCACTTTTGTAACATCACTATTTAAAATGTTATGAATATGGACACCACTAGTGCCTTGTTTATGATTGATATTTCCGTCCGTCACTATTATCAGCTATGTCGGGTCTTGTCTGAGTCACAGCTGTGTTTAATTAATAAACTATATCTTCTATCTTATAAACATAATAGTCACAAATCAGGGACATTACCATAACTGTTTCTTTATCTTTACAAAAATAAAATATTTTTAAGGCAGATAATCAGACTTTTATACAGTACAGTAATTAATTATATTTTTTGTTTATATTTTAAACTATAAACATTATAATATTGTCTACTTACAGTCCTGCTGTTGGTATACATATAATTTTATTTTCTTTTCTGTGAAACTATTTTAAGATATCTCCTTCTATAACTGTAACCTATAACTTTCTTCCTTTATATTTTATTTGACTCATTTTCGGTATCAGTCTATTTCGTTATAAATAAATATCCATCCTTCCTTAGGTACTTGAGACTTCCCCGTAAAAAAGAGAATAACGCATTATTCAATATTGAGGGGCTTTTATTTGACATATGAAAATGGTTTGACAGCTCTAAGACTCATAATATTTCTCGAAATATATATTAGATTTAACATACGGACCTTTACTATATATACTCGTGTAATAGAAATCAACTACGCCAAATTTTATCTAAAGAGCTTCATGTTTAGCACTGAATTCAAGAAATCCTTAAAGAAAAGAGCGTACCAATTCTTAAAATGCCGGCAACGCATTCTCGAGTCCTCTAGCATTTACTACATGGGCGGTATCACTAAACTTCCGGTGAGCCTCCTACCCGTTTGCCCTCAGTAATATAGTTAAAATGAAAAAAAAAGATTAACATAAAATAGCCTATGGAATTCACTTCCCGTCCCTATTCGCTTAGCTCCTTCTCTATCTTCCTTTAAATTTCTTATGTACAAACATTACCTGTCCAAATCATATCCCTAACTTTCTTACTAAGTACTAACTGACTTGAGACCTATCTTAAATTATCGTGATTTATGTGTCTTTCTACTTTCTATTTTTAATGTATCATCTTTTTAGTTTAGTTTTTTTTGTTGTTCCTGTTTAGTTTTTGTCTTAATAACTGTGTATAACATGTATTTTTGCATTTCTTGCCTATCTTATATAATTTAATACATTTCTTTTCTTTACTCACAGTGGTTGCCTGGAAGATATCGCTCAAACGCGATAAGGCCGCCAGTTGCCCTCCTTTTGATCTAATTATGTTCAATTTTTTTTTCTGTACTGTAACGAAGTGTTAATAAATAAATAAAAAATAACCCATAAGAACTTCATACTCCCATATAGATGATTAATTCTTTTTGTGAAGTCAGAATTATATCTATATTAAAGTTTTATTTCCGAAGATCGATAGTTCAACCGCATCAGCGGTGTAACTGGCGCCTCACTTTTAACGTTCGCGTCGAGCAAAAACAACGACTTAAATGGCTTCCTCCCGCTGGCGCCATAACGTACTTATTTTGTCTGTTGACATCCTGATAGTGTATAGTGCGGTTACAATGCAGTTTTCACTGTAATAGCTATCTTTTCAATGCAACGACCACAGACTTGGAGAAAACTGTCAGCGAAATCGGAATTCACGTAATGTGTTTACGAAAACACACTTAAATTTAGAGTTTCGGTTTAGGGCTAAGCATGCTCCCGTATTAAAAAAAAATAAGATTGATTGATTCATAAGAAACTATTACTCATAAGAAACTATAACTTTAATAAAATAAAATAATTTAAACCAATTTATTATATTATATTTCGGTTAATTTAAATAAAATTTAATTTAACCTTTTAGTGACTTCAGGTTACCACCAATCTCTGAGATCGTAGGTTTAAATCCTGTCTATGCATCAATGGACTATATGTTTGTGCGCATGTAGTACTCGCTAGTACGGTCAGGAAAACATCGCGATGAATCCGGCAGATCCAAATAGCTGACGTGTGTTAGGCACAGAATGCTAATTACCTGCTTGAAACAGATATATCAATCTGAGGTCCAATCCTAAAAGTTATAGTATGTATAAAGTGATAACTTTACAAGATGAAGTACACGCCACCAGAATGCCTTTTTAAATCCAGGGACCAGGGAAATAAAATAAATGTACCAAATACTAAACTAATGTACAATGTAAATATAAGCAGTGTCGTAGTAATCTCCTAATTTCCACTCAGCTCTATTTTTTTGGATTGGAATATCGCCGTTGGCCTAGACACTAGACAGCTTATCTCGGTCTGTTTTGGAGAGAATAACGAGTGAAGTACGAAGTGAAGGTTCACTCCTTATCCAGTGAACACGGTTTTTTACCTTGATGTGATTTAGCATGTGCTGCTCGTTCCGCGGCTACGATGATTGGATCATCCCAATAGAGACGAAATTCTGTCTAACATGTACAAAAAACTGTTATATTTTATAAAGAACTAATACTAGACAAATATTTCGTTTTAGGCAAAACATTTGTTCGAAGAACCATTAAAAAGGCACTTTCACAAACATTTGGAAAGGCATTATGTACACGTGTCGAATATAATTACTCCATTCCGATTCATTTGTTAGAATCGGTGAATGAGGTCACGCGAAAATGTTTCTGTGTTCTATATGTAGCAGTTTAATAACAATTATATAGGTATTAAGTTACTTTTAGTATAAACGATGGGGTTTCGGATTTGGCCTTGGCGGTTCATTTGTGTTTTGGGGTAATAAGCCAGGTATTATTTTTAGTATAAATAGGTATGTAGAAAAGCGGAGTTTGCCTATTGGTAAGGCATATGACTCTCAATCCTAAGGAAACTCGTACGCCATTGAAGTTCTATTGGCTACTAGATAATATAGTAAACCACGTTTTAGATCCTAGGGGATACACATTAATAGTCTATTTTTAGGTGGTTAATGAACTTAGGACCTCAGGATACACACTACGTGCGTTAGATGCAGTCGTATTTTGTATTTAGATTTAATATAACTAGCTGACCTAGTTCCGCCTAAAGTCAATTATTCAGTCGACATATTAAATTATAAGTATATTTATTATTTAAAAAACCATAGACGACATAAAGTGAGCTGTCAGTTGCCTTTTTTATACCATTTATAACAAATGAACGGCTAAACTAAGTTTTTACCGATGAGTATAAATATACTAGATATATCAAAATTGATACTATTCCGGACGAAGATGAACATAATAATAATAATTGGTGTAGGTAAAATATGAGGCTGTGGTTTCCCAACGAAAAGAATCGGAGCGGAGAGGTCGTTCCGCGACGCCTGCAAAATACCCAGAACACTTATTAGCTTCTGGAAGAATATTAGGGGATCACAACGGATCAAAATTGAGGAAATTGCGATAATACTACTACTATCTCTGGTTTAAGTAAAGGTAAAAGCAAACATCATTTTTACGCCTTAATAGGCGTTTAAAGTAAGACGTAAGTTTATACTTATCTGTGTATAAATTACACGATACAAAAAAATCTTTGTCGCTGTAAAGAATTCCCATTTTCATAATATAACCTACGATATAGACAGTAATTGCAACTCGCTAACAATTTTTAATGACGTTCGAACAAGAGTTGCAAGTTTCAAAGCTTCTTTCAGTGTTGCCGTGATGACGTTAATTCGAAAATGCTCTGGCAATTTTGACAACACATTTTCTGGGAAAATTTCATGCGCAGTGATTTTAAATAGCTGTGAGATTTTTCATATATAAAAGTGAATGTAGCTCTAGATTAGATAATATTACCTCAGTAGCTGTACAACCCGGAGGACTTCAGATTGGTTTGGTCATGTTCTTTTAGAGAAAGAGGAAGGTCTGACTTGGACAATACCGATTTTCTTCCTTAACTACCATCACACCGCAAAATAGAAATACATGGATGGGATTTTGACCCACGATCCCAGCGTATAGTACCACGCCAAAACCATTTCGCCAACACTGCTCTCAGCGTAATTAGATTTTACAGTACAGTTGAATAAACAGTTTGATTAAAATTGCAGCGAGGAATTATGTAAAACGTCAAATATGCCAATTTTTAAAATCTTCTTCAATATCAATCACCAGATATAAAGAAAAGTGCTAGGGTTTGACCTTTGAAAGATCTAAGAATTCAAGAAGCACACTGAGCTTCACCGGATGAGCATAGCTACTTTATTGGCTTACTTTGACTTATACATATATTTGTCCTATACCCCTAGATGGGGCAGAGGGCGTCCACAGTGAGTGTGGACTACTCCGTGTTCGGTCTTGAGCGTATTTCACCTCACTCCAAATTTTTCCGGTTCTCTTTGCCTCATCTGCAACTGTAACGCCCCAGGTTTGCTTGAGACGGCAGCTTCCGCTATTTTTGCGGTTTCCAATCAACCACAAACTTGGGAATATGATTGGGAGCAACTTTATTGATGCTATTTATTTTAATTAATCATTAATACAATTACCAGAAAATACTCTTTGTGTCATCCTGATCCAATCAGACAGTTCTGCATTATTTCTTAGACGTATCCTTTAAAACCGAATCAATTATTGCACAGTCGAGAAATGAATCCAAGACTCTGAGAATTTGGGTTACACTCTACCAACGCAAAATATACAAAATTAATAAATAAAATTAACCATTATAAACAATTTAATTAGTTACATCTCACTTCATCTGAATAAGTAACATTAATAACTCATTAGCGGCTGGTAATTATTGTATTGAATAATTGACATTGATGATTTCTCGCCAGTAAGCAATTAATACGTAATTATCCATCTTTGTTATTAAGAGCTTAATTCATTGAGCCTAAAATATCAACCTTTCAATATAACACTAAACTTTATATCCATTCCCGAAAACGAAGTTATTCCTTCCGCAAAGATATATAAAAATTCTCAATCTTAGCAACTAGACTGTGGTTAGACTGTACGAGACTCTCTTAAGGTTGGAGGAACTTCCTTCCTCCACATTTGAGCATTTGTACCGGGCTATTTTTGGTGGCGACATCAGCGGTATGCCAATTAAAAGAATTATCGAAATTTCACACCAAAACTTTGGTATCGCTATTGTAACAGTACACGCAAGAGCGCTGTAAGCTTTCGATACAAGCGATTTTAGTCTTCTTCTTAAATGAATTTATTTAACTGCAAGACAAATTTGCCAATCAAACTGCCAGATAAATATATTTCATAGTAATAAGTATAGATATAACGCTGATCATGATATGAGTACAGCTGTTCTGAAAACGAAACTTAGTAGGGCTTGACTTTTAATATATGTGATATTGTATTTTCTAATAGACAAGTTGCGACCAGCGATCAGTTTCCTGTGCCTGACACTCGCCGTCGCTTTTTACGGTCTAAGGACATGCCAGTTTCCCCTCGATGTTTTGCTTTACCGCCCTCGAGTTTGAAATGCGCACATGTGTATCTACACAGCCGGGGTTCGAAGTCATGACCCTAATGACAAAACTCGTACGTAGTATTGTCTTTTGTTAACATAGCTTATACACGTGGTCACGGTGACTGAAGACAAAAGGTGTTGAATGTGATAGTTTTGACATTCAATCACATCCTTCATCCTTTACGTAGGTTTAAGCCTCTTGGCCAATACTGTCAGTATTTTGTGATAGAATTGAATAGTCTACGTTAATCAGGAGTCAGAAACAGCGGCGAAATATAAAATCCAACCGGGTAACGAACCATAGATGATTTATAGATGGGATTGCTGATTGCGTATTTGGGCGGTTTTCCGTTTAGTTATTTATCAATATTCGCAATAATTTTACGTGATTCAATATATAATAATTAAATACACCATATATGATTTATAACTTTTTAAAGGTTTTCGAATAGATTTTTGGAGTGAAACTTCTATATCGGCGTTGGAAAAAATTTACCGTCACATTTTTGGGTTACGCGTCACATTTTTTCCTTATGTGCCATCTTATTCTTGTCCCTTCCACGATTGATTCGAAGAGAATAGAAGCCATTAATAACAAACATATATAATAACGATAACAATGATAGTAATAATTCTATTACAATTCGTGAAATTCTGTAATAATAAGGTAAAATGAAATAATTGTATTATTTGTATCATTCATTATCATAGAGATAGTAAAAGCCTTTTGTTAAACTTTATCTAATTTGACTTTATTTAACCAATTCCTGTAAAGTTGAATATAGTAGATCATTTTTTGAAAAATAAGGTCATAAAGAAGTTTCACTTCTTACGTGTGTACACTAGTACACGCACAAATTTTTGAGTAATTTTATTATTACTTATAAATCGAAATTGTTTCTAAAGATTTCATAGGATTTATTTATAGAAAAACTTAGCTAATACGACTCTTCATTTAGGAACACTAAGTTAAATCAGTTACTTGAAAACGATTTCCTTATCAATTGTTAAATAGGCATATAAAAAACTACTAAAGTAATACATATCTTAGACCACAAAAATGAAGGACCCCCAATAATTAAATTATCCTCTCAAGTAATAAAGATAAAATGTTATCTGGAACCGGAAGGATCCGGAAACAGTCGGAAATTAATTAACGTGATTAAAGTTTCGGTCATGTGTGTTCGATTCGTGACCTCACCTCCCTTAAACCTCTTTAACCGTATTATGTTGAACAAGTGATAAATTAAAGGCGATCTATTTTGGCATTTTCAATTAAGGATTAAGTGTTATACGATAGATATAGGCCGCCTAAATAGTAATCGTTTACTTATAAAAACTACCAATTTGAATTATGTGATAAAAATGTTTTTACTAATACAAAGTGGAAGATCAATCAATCAAGCATTATACCGGTAGATAATTGATGATTTGATGGTAATAATGGGGCAATCAAGAAATAACGTTAATTCTAAAGATGACCACTACGAAAATTTCCCAATGCACCTGATACGTAAATTTATAAAATTCATAAGAATTGGTTCAAGGAAAAAAATCTATAAAAAAAGAAAATACTTCATGTTTTTACTTAAATTTTTAAAGTAGTTAGTATTATTTTACATTTAAACATAAAAATTTATTTCCAACACACAATTATACAATATTTTTACCTTCATAGTTTAATTTCTGTTGAACTTCACAATTGTAACATTCGAATTTTTGTACTATTGCAGTATCAAGAATTTTTTATTTCAACATTTCCAATTTCAGGTACAAATAAATAATGTAAGTTCAATTAGAAATTCATTACAGATAACTAAGGTCGAGCATCAAAGTGATATTAAATTTTAGACCAATCCCCAATTTGCTTGCCCAAATAATATTGGCCTAATTGGACTAGAAAGCATTCCAAGAGCAAATACCGTCGTTCAAGAGGCGATACCGCAATCACGTTGTTGAGATATCTTGAAGAAAATCTTATTAGAAAACTCTTAGGCCAAATTTGTTTACGATAGTTTAGGCTATTCGGGTATAAATAAATATTATTTGATTCAAAGTTTGTTGATATAGACTTTTCTGACTACTTGATTGCTTTATATTTGTAGTCTTTCAATTTTCAAACCTCCATACTTCGGAGGCTTTATTATTTTACAGTTTTCCCATCAGAGTTTAGGGTAACCATTGGAATTTGTTATTTTCGTGTATTTAGTTTTTTTAATAGCTAAATAATTATAAGTGCAATGAAGCCACACTTATTATAGAACTTAAATGTGTGTTTCAGTTCTTAGTGTACATCTTTTCTTGAGTAATATTTTATTATTTAAACGCCTTCATTTAGCTTTAAATAATAAAATGGATCATACCGCTTTCGTAGATAAGTCGCTGTACCCAAGCCTCATGCAATACATTGTTTTCACATTTTACTTATAATATATATAATGCTTTCATGAGTATATATAACTTTTTATACATTACGACTCCACTCTCAGGTATATTTATGAAATACTAGGTACCTCCAAGACTACGGAAATTATTTACATGTAGTCATTATGGTTGTTCGGTATTATTAATATTAAATGTAAATTTGTGTTTATAACAAAAATTTACTTTACAACATATATACATTAAATCATAGCTATATTATTATGTTATCGCGACGATACTAATTAGCCCTAAAGCGTCTTTCCGCTTTCCGGAAGCGCCAATTACATAATTCTACTTCCGGGGAAAAACCTTAACATCCACGCCACTCAATTTAATGATGTTATATTTAATTTTATTTGATATATCGCCCTCGTAACGGAGTAAAGAGGGCTCGAATTTCACTTTTTCGAATTATTTGTTTTCTGTAATACCAAACGATATTTTTTTGTAGAACTACTTGTTTAGTTTTTTCCCTTTCTAGCTTGCTTATGTTCTAATATAATTTATGTGTATGTGTGTAAAATTTGTGATATAATTTATTATTGTATAATTTTATGCATACACGTTTTTTTAGATTGTGAAAACAAGTCATTTTTTTACGAACTAGTGAGCTGTGGGGTCAACTTCCGGTCCCAACCTTTCCCTGGACGACGATAGGTCCTCCAATTGCTTACGCTGGCTGCTAAAATGGGTGTCCGTGTGTTACTATGACAGCCTTTATCCTTTATCCCAGCTTGCCCCCTGTCATATTTAAAAAAAATCTTATTAACTCATATCCTATAGAAAAATATCAGACGAGAAAAAATCTAAAATATCATAAAATGTATAGAGAGGCAGCTCCAGTATCCAGTATGTTGTTGTACCGCGAAGCGTGCTCTACTCGACGGCTTACCAAAACTGTTTTCGCTAAACATATATATATATATATATATATATACCATCATCGTAACGTACAGTCTCGCTTCGTATATTTTATTGGGACAATGAATTTAAATGGAGACAAAGTAGTGACGAAAAATGACGGTAAGAAGTAATTCATGCGCAATTGAAGCCACCCAAGTCACGAGAGTTCTTTACAAAAAGGATTACAGTCTTATTATTGAGAACCCTGCCTGAAAGATAACCGCCTAATAATATTGAAAATAACGGAAAATTAAGCTATACATAATTAGAAGTACGAGAAAGAATGCTCCATGCATTGTTACTGTAATACCACCAGTGACCAATGCATCTCCAAACGTCCCCTAACCTGCAGAGGTCGCATCTTAATAAGTAGAATACCAACAGGGTGTCGGTCACATCACCTACAGGACGTTAGTTTAGTTAATTTAATTAAAATTTTCTATCTTTTATATTAAGTAACAATTAATTACAATTGTAACACTTAAATTTTTAATAGAGATGCGATTTGTTTTAACGTTTATTGTTAAATACTGATACTTATTTATGTATTACTGGGGATTATATGAATTAATAAAATCACATATTTTAGAGTTAAATTAAATGTTCCTACATCAAGAAATTACATTTTAATTCCTTTATATTAATTGGCCTTTGAAATTTCATTAAGTTTTAATTAGTATCTGTATTATTTAATAGATGTTCCTAGTAGTTTGCGCGATGTTTTAGACGTAACTAAGACGGCGCAGATTTTTTGTTTTATGTTGGCTTGGTGGGCTTTTATGTATGGCAAACGGGCAGGAGGCTCACCTAATATTAAGTGATACCGCCGCCCATGGACACACACACTGCGAGGAGGCTCACAAATTTAAGAATTGGTACAGTCCCCCAAACACACCAATCGGAATGGCTCATTGTTCCGAGTTACCAGGGTCTAGATGCACTGTTCTCATCTGTTACTTTTTACAAGAGTAAACACAATTCAACAATAAAAGATGTCAGATTACTTAAATATAAAGAATGCAATTTGCAATTCAAGTTATTATGAATACCTATAAAATAATTAAACCAAAAACATAAACGTGCATTACACATGATGTATAAAACATGATTTTTTGGTCACTATTATTTATTTTGAAAAAAAATGTAACAAAAACCCAAAGCAACCAAACACAAAGCAATGTAAAAGCAATTTACATAGATATACACATGCCAACTGTGCCAGCTAATTCTTATATCTTTAAAGATGCTGGTAATCCGAAAATACTCCGGCTGGGATCAAAAAAGAAATATGTTCCGAGTCCGTATCAACACTTCTGTTTGTTTTGTTTAAATTATTTTCTGTATTAACTTGATCAAAGGTAAGATATATCTTGTATCAATTTTTTCTCTTTGGAGTAGAGACACTTGGGTCGTGGGGCTCAAGTGTACAGGCGCTATTTAAAGTTTTAAGTTGGCACCTGATACCGGTGACCTGAAAACTGATGCTTTCCTCGACCAACCAATAAGTATTGCAATACAGCGAGGAAATGTTGCCAGCATTAAAGGTCACAGGGCCAAACTTTTAAATTCGTTTTATGGTTATAACTACTATGTTGGTTAAGAAAATTGTTAACACTATATAACTGTGTGTTGTAATTACAAATATATTTCATATCATCTTATATATACATAAATAAATCAATCATTCTACATTTCTATTTGCTTGTGTTCATTGTATAATGTTAAATAACGTTCTACGGCCACACTTTTCTATAAGTATTAACGGGACAAAATAACTACCAAATTTGTATAATTTACATCAAAAGTTGGTGATTTTCATGGGGTATATGCGGCTTTGTATATATTGTCTTAAATATAATCATTATTGTTGGAGCATTCGCAACGAAGACAACATATGTAATAAGATTTTAATATTTAAGTCTTATTGACAATAAACTATTCTACTACTAACAAAACCAATATTAGAAATGTCATAAAAAAAACTTCAAAATAATATAGTTCATTTAAGATCAAATATGATTGATTGTCAGTTATTCCAATTTATTACTCATTAGGAATAATTAAACAAAAGACAAAAGAATAATATAGGAATTCATTAATACAATTATCTACGTCTCGTATTTCCATCGAATACAAAATACTTAACACAGAACATTTAATCCCGCACATTAAGAAAGTTTCGGCGACAAACAAAAGCTATAAAACAGACAAATAAAACAACAAACATATATCACAACATCGACCATTTACTCCGGTTAACACAACAGCCATTAATATAATACCTTTATGTATCTTTTACGGCAAGTACATTCCCGTTTATTTGTGGTGTGGTATTGAATTTAAGAAATTTTAAGGTATAAGTTAAGAAAACTTAAGCAAACTTAAAAGGCCGGCAATGCACTCGTGAGCGCTCTGGGATTGAGAGTGTCGGCATGTGCGGCGATATCACTTATCATCAGGTGAGCCTTCTGCCCGTTTGCCGTCTGTTCTATAAAAAAATTACACTTATATTCCAAGTTTAGCTTAAATAAGCTAGATAAGGGTAGAGTTGAAGTTAAAAAAATACAAATAAAATTCGAGATTGAAACATGTACTACTTCCTAAACAACGGCATATATCTTTCCAATACGGGTTTTAATAACTTGGTTTGGGCGCACCACCATCAGAAATAGATAAAAAATGTTAGTGACATTATCACTTTAGAATTATGTTAGTATTTTTGCTATTTTATTTCTTAATTTTTAGAACTTTAACATCTAGAGCTGTCAAAGTAAAAAAAATTGTGCGTGTACAGTATGTTCCTGTCGTATAAATAAATAAAACCGATCGGCATCAAAATTAGATACGCGCTTCGCAGTAAAAAATAATTACGGAACTCCTCAGTTATACGGATACAAACTTTGCTAAAGCGGTATTTAACTCGTGACTTGTTTCCGAGAACATTTAGTACTTTTTTTAAATTTTGATAGTAGATACACGTATTAGAGTCCAAAATTCATAGCTTTCGCGTTATCAGTTCTCACACTTTCACCGTATCCCCAAAATTCAAAGTAAACAGTGCTAATCGTATTTAAACATGGTACAGTAAATTCGTAGCACATTCAATACTACGGCAAGTGGTCATTTGGTTTCGTCACTTTAGCTACGCTCGCAAATGTGGCCCTAAATGCACTGTACACTCGTGGGCAAATTAAGTCAGACACTTATAAACGGCAAATTTTTTACCAATTAATAAACGTAAAAGCGGGTAGTAACTTGACTTGAACCACGTCAACCCAATGGCTCACTCCGCTCCTGTATGTATTTCCTGGGTTTTCCGCATGTTTATGTTGAGTCCCATCTTAGCTGCCTCGATCTCCAAGACATTCCATTTGGTTTACGTGTCTGTGTTTCCTTAAACATATCAGCATAAACAAAATCATCCAGATGGTCATGGCCAACCCATACTCAATACCACTTCCCTTACCATCGCAACACCTCACCTTAAATAATTAGAAACACCAAGGTGAGGTGACAACCTAGTAGTGACTAAGTTTACACGAGTGGAACCTTTAGCTTTGTGTAGCACAATTTCTCTTTTCTAGTCGTGACCAAATATAAGTCCACTTGACGCTGTCAAAAACTTTATTTAATGTCAGATGCAAGATAGTTCTCTCTTAACCATTCTGATGTTTCTTCAAAAATTCGATAGAACCGTGTTGAATTGGATCTGACCATTTTAGGAATACGGCGGAAGATACATAGGAAGAACGTTGGACAGAGCAGAGCGAAATGGCAGGATCTGAATGAAACATACTAGAAACATTCGTCAATCACATCGACAATAGTAAATAAATAATAAGTAATCTTTATTTCTTCTCTCACATATACATAGAAGGTTATTATGATTAAACTAAGATGATAACATTTGGAAGTGTATGTGAGAGACTGGTCTCTGTAACAGGAGATCTGAGTGACAGATAGCCAGCCTCTCCACCACCGGACCGGAACACGTACAATCAGGTCAAATAAGTAAGTGCTAAAAGAAAACATTGCAAACGGAGTCGTAAAAATAAATTTAGTGCGTGTGTGTGTAATAGTAATTTAATGCTACTATTATACTTGTAAATTATAATTTTTAAATGGAATATTACAGATTATTAATTTATATATAATATAATATTGTATAAGATTTCAAATACAATATCAAATATGTTATTTTATAAGTAAAAATTTATGTAAAATCGAACACAAAATTAATCTATACGCAATTGAACAGATCTTGGCAGAAATCTTACAAAATATTCCTACACAAATTTAGTCTAGACATTTATCCTACAACTTAAATAAACTCAAGGTGAACCTAAGACTGTAAATAAGTCCAAAATTATACTTATACTAGACCCACGCATCTCGTCGTATTCTTGGTAACATCGTAGTTGGCCTATATATTTTTATGAATCACGTAACAATGTATGGAAACTAAATCTTGTATAAATATGTTTATCAATATTCTTTATATACCACTAGTAGGACCTCAAATGAAAGGTAGAATCCAACAGGGCGGTTATGTTCAAGATGGGTCGACTCGATTGACTTTAAGTATTTTTAACCCCCGTATAGATACCGGCAAACATCTTGAACAAATGTTCTTGCCTGCACAGAAGCGATTTTTAGGTATCATTGGCAGGAGAGTGACGTGTCGGGCGCGTGATTGGTTGCAGTTGACGTTTGTGTCTCGCGCTGTGTATGATGCGCAAATTTTTCCCCACCCCTTGTTTAATGCTCAAAAAGTTTGCGGGTATCTGTACACGTGATTACTTTTAGTGACGAACCATATTTAACTAGTTAAAAATTTAAGTGTCTCCGTTTTTTGAAAAAAATCTTAAGAAATTATTCTTCTTTAGTGCCTCTCCATTACTGGAGGTTGACCGTCAGTCTTTTGAAGCGTGTCTTGTCTGAGATGCAGCAAGTCTTCCACTGTAGCAATACTCGTCCACGTCCTATCGTTGCGAAGCCTTGATTTCTTCCTTCTACCAACACACTCTTTACCATGGATATTAACCATTATAATTAATTGAAGGAGATGGTAGCGGTCATTGCGGAAAGCGTGGCCCAGGTATGCAACTTTCCGAAATTTAGAAATTCTTACTCATTAGTTAATTTAGAAACGATTTCAGATAAGTAATTACTTATATTTTAAAACAAATATATCTTCAAAGATTTATCCTGCCTACGAGTAGCTATTAATCGGTCAAAGAGATAAAAGTATTGGAGCCAGCACAAGGTCAACACAAAACCGGTTTTTGAATAAAAGGCTTAGGTCTTTAGAAAGTAGTATAGTGGGAGTGTGTCGAACACAAGTGACTATTACTACGATGAAATTGTTGGCAGACACGACTGTATTATGAAGACCAGGTGCAGGTCCAACAGTAACAACATCCAAAATATGGTATGTTCCACCCTTCAAAGCTTGAAAATTTCCATAAGTCGAAAAGGCATATTTTTAATTTCAACCACGAATCAAACGATCTTCACAATCAAAGACATAAGGATGACTACTTCGTTTTGCGACATAAAACTATGTTTATATTATAAGAGAGTATATAAAACAAATACATTTTAGCTTACATGGTTCATTCTTAGCCTGAATGTATACCATTGTCGAAATTCAATTTAGCGTTGACAAGTGAATGGCAAATTTAGCTTCAGCCAACCGTGTGTCTATCGGCTGAATGAATAAGAGATTTTCTAGTGTCTTCTGAACAAGATATTTCATTCAAATAAAACAAATTACGGTCGAATTTCCGTAAGATTTAATTGGTCTTAACCGTTAAGTGGTGATATATATTCTGTATAAATAAACTTAATCTCTTTAAAACTGATGTTATATTAGTAGAAAAATATTAATCTCACAAAATAACACACCATTATCGATGTGTAGCGACGCCTAGATTCTACTACTACAATCACTGCGATGACGACATACCCTGTAACGTGCTACTGAAGACTATATACAACTCTGGGGCCTTCAACCTAGTCAGTGTTAGACTGGGCAAGGATCTTCCAATTAAGTTGTAAGGGCATGATAGCCTGTTGAGCATTATAAGTAGTAAATAAGCGAGGTATATAAAAGACTTATAGTTCTACTAACTTTACAAAGAAAGAAAAATTTCAATGATACGTTTCAAGACGATATTTCAGTTACATGACCAGCAGTGTAATGTATAAAATTGTAAATTGTTCGCTGCACTCAAATGTATTTTCGCTCGCTCGCTGAAATCGGACACGATTGAATAAGCATCTGATATCCAATATGGAGATTTGGCCCATACACCATTGGATGTCACGTATCGAATAGGTCACATCTATGAATCTAAATCTAATATAAATGTTAGTGGGATTTTTGTACAAGATAATTTAATTTTATATTTCTCGTAACTCATAAATAACGCATACATATTGAATAGTAGGATATTTCAAATATCTATAACTATAATTCTCATATAGATAGACACACGTTCGTGTTTTAGGCCTGGCAGTGGATGTAGATCCATGAGTCAGTCATGGCTGACCTGGATCCTGGATTTTGCACCAATGGATTTTGCAGTCTATGTCATTGACTTGCCCTGGAGAAAAATCTGTGCAGCATGAGTTGAAATTGGAAAACGTTACATACTTTTTGTAACATCACATTAGAGCTTGAAAGATTTAAAATAGTATGTGATTACAAGACGAATTCTGTCCTTTAATAAGTCTAAAAGACAAAACTGGCCTTTTGAATATAAATAATAATTTTGTTTCAAATACACTAATAATGGTACATATATATTAATAAATATAAATATATTAAGGAAAAAAATACCAGCAGTACAGTGGGTACTTTTTTTTCTTTCTGCTTGATAAAAATTTCTGTTATTTTTATTGTATTTTGTTTTACTTTATTTCGTGTATGTATTTTAATTTTATATATGTTTACATAAATTATCATATATTTTAGTTTAGTTCTATGTTTGATGTGGTAAACTTTAATAAATAAATACCTGTATATTACAGACGAAAGCGTGATACTTTTAAAGGTTCTATCTAGACATGTGTTCGCGTTAGAGCATGAAAGTTTAGACATCAGCCTCAAAGCGAGTTAGACAGTTAGCAAGCAGGTTGTGCAAACAATTTATCAAATATTTGCATACATTTACTCGTTGATGGGATATTTATCGACCAACAGTTTTAAATGTGAAATTTTTACACGATAATGTACATAATTTTTGCGGAGAAAAGAAAACGGAAGGTTGCTGTTATTCGTTTCATTGTACACACAATATTGTTCTCGCGACGTTTCAGCATTACGAAAGCGTAATTATTTTTACACTCGAAGCCTATGATATTAAATTACGGCCACATTCGTTTGTGTTGAATGAATACAAAACGCCATTTAACGTAAAATTCATCTTGCGTGGCCCGCAATCCTATTATCTATTTTTTAATAGAACAGGACGCAAATGGGCAGGTGGCTCATCTGATATTAATTAATACCTGCTACCTCCACCCATGGACACTCTCAATGCCAGCAGACTCGCAAGTGTTTTCCTTGAAGGACCTTACCTCGAATTGGTTCGGACAACTAGTTCCACATAGTGATGGTGGCAAAAATTGCGTTAACAAACCCTCAGTTGTAGAACGACAGACGTCAAGGTGATACGGGATCCTATAAAAATATTAAAACTTTAAATGCTCGTACATTCCCTGTATCCCATTAATATGGCACTTCAAACATATCGCTTAACGATTTTAAAGCATTAAGCAACCTTTCTTTCAAAATTCCCAAACACATCTATTTATCAGTGAAATTATTAAATGTTTTCAAGGAACGACACAGTTTAGAGACGTGGGCAAGGCACATTTTGGCTTTAAATTTTAACCTTAAATAGAAAGAACGCACAAAATGTCCTATTTTGTTACTTATAAAGAAGAAAAAAACAACCATTGTCAAATATATTTTCCTTTGTAAATGCAGTGTTTTTTCATAGCTCTACGCATGATTATAATTAATTTGTGTTTAGTTTAAATATAATAACCAAATACACATGATAATGCTATAAAATTTTCCAATCTCAGTCCTTTGCACCACCTGTGTCGAGTTCCTTACCAAAATGAATATTTTCAACAATTTCTATTCAAACTACTTTGGCTATGAGATTTTTATACAGTGTATATTTTATAAAATTGGCTTAGATCTGAGCATTTCACTAAGAAATATTTCCATATATTGGAATGTTAATATTTAATATTCGCGTCTTAGAATAGGTAATCCAGTTAATTTATTTAAATCATAATTACATAAAGAATTTGATTTACCCTCCCATAGAAATATGAAGGCGCAGAAGGAAACTAGCCCCTACCCCACAAGCCTGGTATGCCTGTACACCAGGCGCTGAGCGTCTGAGTGGAGGACGCCCAGAGGGGGTTGTTTATGTTTCTCCGGCACCTTCATACATACAAACTTGCCTATATATACCGAGGGATCTAACACGGCTGTGGGTCCCTGCACGATCCACCAGGATGTATACAAACAATTGTTACGCCATAGCTATAAAAATGTTCAATCACCTTCCTATAGGGGTATATTAATATGATGTTCATATAGTGCGTGCGTGCATTTTTTAATTAATCAATCTCAATACAGTACATTCATTGCAAATAAATTATTAATTTGAGTTTTTATACATAATATAAAAATAATATATGAATCCCTTTATATGCATGTTTGATTTTCTTTTTACAACTGTGGTCTGCTTACACGCCACTTTGATTCTTGGGTCGTTGGACGTTTTTTTTTTTTTTTCCCTGTAAGTTTTTCATGACGGAGGCCAATACACTTTTTGAGTCGCAGAGCCAGCGGAGTGAGTGAGTTTGAATTTTAAACGATTCGTCATTTAAGTTTCACAGCACGAGATAGTCAATTGCGTATATAAACCTGGGATTCGAACGTACAATATCAAGGTTGCAAATTACACGATTAATCTAATCGCAAAGTTAACTAAAAGATTATAACAATAGTATTTATTTTTCATATACATTACTAACATAAGACTGACTGGAAAGATAATTGATGATTAATCAAACTTACCTGTACCTTTGTCCGAAGAGATTAATCTCTTCAATTCTAAGCCAAGATATAGGCACTGATGACGGAATTAAACGGTTCTTTGAGAGCATATTTAGGTTACGACCTCCTATAACCAAATTCAACTAAACTTGGGATACCACCAAAGTCCTGAAGAAAACTGAGCAGCTCGGAGTCAATGCTTCATAGAAGAAGATAAACCATTTTTTAAAACAAGTGTCGTATTGTTTTATAGAATTATCTGACAGCGAAGCCATCATGATGGAGACTGATGACAAAGGCACACTTCTTAGGAGGGACGTTTCGATGATATTCCGACAACCACGGTAATCCTTTGATGTACATCGCGGTTACTGGAATGAGAGATAATAAGATTTTATTAGGTTATAAAATTATGGGTCCTGAAACTAAGAGCCTTCTGAAAAGTGGATACCATGGTTGAGTAGTCCATAGGAAAACAACGATGATGCCAAAGTCATTGTCGTTAATAATTTTTCCTAATGTTTTTAATATGCAAACGGTGGAAAGTCATAAAAAAATTGACCAGGAAACCGTGAATGCTTCAATCGCTATCACTCGTCACTACACTATATTTGCAATTTAATCTACTGGCAAAAATGTCGACCTGTGGGTAACCAAAGTGATGTACAATCACTATAAATAAGTTGAGAAATCAATATAAATTTCTAAACAAAAGTCATCTTGTTTAATTTAATTTATAGGTTGTACAATTCCCTGGCAGTAGGTACTTAGATAAATGTTCCTTTCTTGTTTCTTTTGACAACCAGATGTAGTGTGTGTGTTGTAGGCGTACTGCAAGATCTGACTGTATGTCTTTACCTAGAGTATTAGACTTTGATGGATCTTCTCCCAATACCTGCAGCAGTTCATCGTCTAATCCAGCGACAAGTGGTTGTTAGGGCGCCGATACCGGCGGCGCGGGAGGCGGCCGTGCGTTACCTGTTACGCTACGCTTTTGGTTCGCCTTCGTTTGTGGGTGCATCTGGAATAGTAAGGTAAATGCTACTTTACAACTGGATATACACACGTGTACAGGTCTGTATAGGTAGGTAACTACCGATGATAGGTAGATATATTTAGTAAAGTGATAACCCCATAGGTGACCCGCATTACTAAATTTACAGTGTCGCAATTTGCACACGTCTGCACAAGTTATTAATAGATACGTAGGTACGCAATGGTAAAGTGATAAGCCCAAAAGCGATCCGCATTACCAATGTTTTGTGTGCCGTGAAGAAAAGAGCGTACCTGAACGTTCAGCAAAACCAATTAACCCCCGGCGTTGCAGGCTCCAGTCAAGAATGCACTATTATAGATAGATAAATGCAGACAACGAATGTCATGGTTACAACGTTAGTACCATAAAATAATAATGATACCCACGAGGTAAAATTTACTCTCATTTACAGAATACATATTTTCGTATTTATTAAAATATTTCCTTTTTATCTTTATCCATCAAACAGTATTAAATCTTCAAATAAATGTAAATCAGTAATATTGGGTCCTTTGAAGATGAAACCTAATGCGAATCAATTTGGTCCGAAAATGGTTGAATGGATTTATGAAACGACATTGAAATCGCCAGTAGGGCTTAGGAGGATTAAGTTACCTTAATTTGTAAGAAAAAGTAATAATTTTAGTAAATCGATAAAGAGCCAGTAGGGAAATTCTTAAAGGAAAATTTAAGAAACTTATATTATTTATGGCAGTCATAATTACGTCTATGGTATCTCTGTGAAGGTCACGAGGCCTGAAATTCCAAGCAGAATTAATAATATTATTAATTCTGCCCTTTCCAATATCTAAGGATATTTACACTTTCTGAAGTTCCATAGTAAAATGAACACTTGTATTTACAAACACAACCATTATACTGGTTTCAAGAGAGATAATCCGTTGTCGAATCGGCCTATAGAAAAACCCCTTCGCCGATAATTGCCTTTCAACTTTAAAACGGAATTTCTCTCACCAAAGTCTTAACGAATTCTAACAATCTTGGAATCTATTGGCAAAGAATGGATGTTTATGAACAGGTGTGTGTTATTTTTAATTCATTTATTTGTTACTGTGTATTGAAGTTGAAGTGAATTTCTTTATCGGCGTTTGAAAATAAAAACCGTCACATTCTTCGGTTACGCGTCACATTTTTCTGTTACGAGGCATCTTTTTCTTGTCCACGGTTAATTCGAAGAGATTCGAGGCCATTTATAACAAAAATATATAATAACTTTAACAATGATAGTTATATAGTATAATTCTATTACAATTAATGAAATTCTGTAATAATCTTAGAAGTAATAAGGTAAAATGTAATAATTGTATTATTTATATTCCTGTCTATGATAATAAAAGCCTTTTGTTAAACTTTATCAAATTTAACTTTATTTAACCAATTTCTGTAAAGTTGCATATTGTAGATCATTGTTCGAATAATAAGGTCATAAAGAAGTTTCACTTCTTACGTGTGTACACATTTTTATATTAGGTAGTTGGAATGGAAGTGAATTAGAACAATGACTCGTTGGAGACATCTCGCAAATTTGCACTCTTCTTTATAATGGCTAAGAAAGAATTTACATTATTTTCGTTATGTTCGCAGACGCTTGGCGGACCCAAGCGTCTTCATATCGCGTGTACGATTGCGAGTTGTCATCATTTTCAGACGTGTATATATATTATTATTACTTATTTCTTACATATTTCATAATCATTAATTTGTTCTCGTTTTAATATGTGTGGAGGTTGAGAGCATAAATAAAATAAATATGTAGTGAATTTCTATTGGTTATAGATACATTATAACGGATTTTAACACAATAAAGTAAGATTAAAGCCGACAGTCGCAAGTAGTTTTAGCCCCAAAAAAATATATAGTTCCCGTGGGATAGACGAGATTCATTCCAAGGTTGTGGACACCAATAACATTATTTATTTATTACTTTTCCTGTTCGTAAGCTCAAGATCTTAATCTAGTAAACTTATATATATAGTGAGAACTCACAATAGTTCACTATTGTTTTTGCTAAATTTCAGAACGAGTGTTTTCGTAAATATTAAAAAGAACTTTTTCAGTCGAATTTGTTCTCTTATTGGGACGTCATTTATTGAATCCAACAGGATTCCTCTGTTGTAAAAGACAAGCAGGAAAAGCATTTTACACTTCAAAAATATATTTTACTGAACTTGAATTTCCTCTTTCTAAACCTACTATTATCGTCGGTCATATCACAACTCTTCATGAATTTTCTATGCTCTGCTGGTAAGTGCTCTACCAACTTCTCAAAAATTACCTACCACAGGTCAGTAAGGTCGGGTTTAGTATCGCCGCCCAGTTCCACAAATCCCTTTTTCATAAGTGGTGATCAATTATTTTTATTTTTAAATTAATTTAATAAAATGTCATGTTTTTCAATGCAATTTTTGCCGCGCACCACCGCTATGTGCCCACTGAGGTATTTCCGAACCAATTCGACTTAGGATTCTTCAAGAAAAGAGCGTACCAATTCTTAAAAGGCCTGCAACGCACTCGCGAGCCCTCTGGCATTGAGAGTGTCCATGGGCGGCGGTATGACTTAACATCAGGTGAGCCTCCAGGCCGTTTGCCCCCTGTTTGATAATAAAAAAAAAAATATAAAAGAATGTTAAACAAAATATTACAAATAAAATTATTGTAAAGATAATGTAACAGATACATATGAAAATTAGGTAGAGACCGTATGAAAGGGATTATCGCGTAAAATGTCCTATGAAATGTTAATGTCCTAATATTATTGGATACCGGATATCTTTTTAATATTGCTCAAATAATATAGTGTTCTATATAAAACCCAAACCAAGGGGACTTTTATGTGTCCCAGTTATATGTTACAAAATATTCGATTCCGCCAAGTTTGAGAAAACGCTGACAGTGTATTATGCCTCATTACCCCGTAAAGGTTTCAAATCCCTTTATGACATCCTTATTTTTGGCATTTCATGTAATGAATGACAGTCTTTTATCAAATCTTTGACAATAGAGGAATTATTTTTATTCCCTTTGAAGTCACCCCGATATGGCGATTTAATGACGAAGGAAAAGAACATCAAACGTTATAATATTTAGGTTTAGATTAAAGATTTTATGTAGTTATTATAAAGTACGGTTGATATCACTTAGCTAATTAGTAGAATACTCAACACTCATAGACAGAACGTCCACAATTGGGAATAGAACCTTTGATCTCAGGTATGTGAATCGCATACTTATGCCACTAGGCCAACACTACTCAGAAGCGTAGTTTTACGTGCATACATATTTATTTTACCTTTTGAAACAGGACCTCTGTATTATACTATACTGCCTACAGCATGTTACTACTGAATTATTTGGATAAAAAAAAACAAAATACAATTATTCTAGTTCAATTCGGGCAGGCTAAAATAGCATAAAGCCATCGAGCAAACCGCAAACACAAACTTTCGTTGCAATAGTAGCCGAGCCATGGGAAAAAGCTTTGTAAGTGATAAACACAATTAAAACGTAACTACGAAATATGAATATTTATACGAAGCTCGTGGCTCCCTCTGTCGTGATTGAC
Source organism: Pieris brassicae (assembly GCF_905147105.1). Lineage (NCBI taxonomy): Eukaryota > Metazoa > Arthropoda > Insecta > Lepidoptera > Pieridae > Pieris > Pieris brassicae. Next base: position 11,723,269 of record NC_059673.1, read on the forward strand.
ACTTTAATTTACTTCTTGACAGCCCGCCTCGCCGAGTAACATGCCGCTTGTTAGTTCAGAAAGAATTGCAAATTGAAATTTTTGACGCGACATTCGTAATGATTCGTTTATGATGCTACGAGAGATAATACAGTTTTCATACTTTATTTCCACATCATTATTCAAAATTCAAAATCATTTATTCATATAGGTAACACAATGTACACTTATGAACGTCAAAAACAGAAATGTATACAATATGCTTCTAATTATACATTTACTGCCAGTTCTCAAATCAAGGGCGTAGAACGGAAGAGGCAATAAACTCTTCGCCACTCTTTTAAATCACCAAGTTTTTGTTTTTCACAACGTTTGTAAGGAGCTACAACCATTACACCATATTCCACATGACATCATTAGTAATTAATAATAATACACTAAATTAAAAACAAAGATTTGTCCTCTATCAGCAGGCATGGTGAAATAGGAGCACACACTTACATTCTCGTGGGAACATCACGCAAATACGTATGTGAAATAACTAATGTCACCGCATACACGAATTCAAGTGTGCACAAGCGAGCACATTTAAGCGAGCATGATCATCCTTGAAATGTGAACTTGGTTCCATAAGAATATTATAAAAATTCTTATTATACTGAAATAATTCGATACCACATGGATCACGATTTGATACGATGTTGACATTCAGTCAGTTGAGATTCAGTCGCATTACCTACATATACTGGAGCAATTCATATCCAAGCACTAGGATCGTTTAAATATTCATTTGTATTATAATAGGCCATAATAATAATAAGAATTTATTGCAACAATGTGGTACAAAATCGTAATTTCGCATATTCTGAGACACACAATGGCGCGCAATTTTGTCTTTAAATGAATTTTACACTTTACATTATTAGTCATATTAATTGGTCAATTCTTATATTATTTGTATCTTACATATTACTTATTCTATCTTATCAGCTACTACTAATGCGATAATACGACACAATTTTACCTACACCGATTGTCTTAGATTTAAAAAACATAAAAGTGTATACGTAGATGTATATACTCAGCCAGTATACAATCAAAAAGCAGAAATTCTATTTATTATATTTATTGCTCGCGTGAGTGGCGCTTCGCTAACCAAGACGGAGTTTGCACGCGGTACATCCAAAAGTTGAGGCTTCCGCCTCAGGTTTTTACTTAGTACCCGTAGACCCAGTCTCTCCATTATTTCCAGATTATGGACCCGATCCGTAAGTGTCCTAAAATAATAGACTGACAAAGCACGCTCTCTTCTGAGACGTACCTGGTCATAACCCATCATACCCAGAACAAACAGTGGCAGGTTCATAAGGGGATACACTCCGTACATTTTCTTGTAGACGTAACGGGTGGATTTATTTTGTACTCGCTCTAACATGAGACTGTATTGATGAGCCTCATATGAGCCACCACCAACGCACTCCAAGTGACTTCTAGCTAACGCATTGTATAAAATCTTTATTGCACTGATATTCGTAAAGCCATAAGCTATTGGAAATATGAACTCCACTTTCTGTAAGCCTTTTTGCATGTCTGTACTAATTAAACGTGATTTTTCTGTTGTTAAAAACTTTTAAAATGCTTTATCGTGGAATATGTTTGTTAATTGATGGGCAGTATATCTAAATATCTCTGAGGTCGTGAGTTCGAGTTGTTGGTATTCCGACAGAACTGGCCATGTAAAAAACATGGATTTTCAAGATTAATGCCACAAACAATTAGCGACTGTAATTATTTTATATATATAAAATAATTTAATCAATAATCAATATAATAACTCTGACCGAAGCATTTGTTTTAAACGATATTAAGTTTTCTTACATCCACTTTGACGATACTTGCAGCACCCATTCTGTCAATGTTATGTCAAACGCCATAAGGTTACATGAAAAAAGTTTGAATTGTAGAAGCGCTTTGCACTGAAAATGAAAAAAATGCTATCTTAACAAAAGTCATGATTACTTAATATGTTGGTTAAGTATTCTTAAATTTTCCAACTTTTCGCGGTATTTTCTTATTTTTTTCTTTCATAAGAAGAATAGGTGTTCATTTTTATATATAAAGATTGACAAATGATCATGGAACAGATACAGAAATCTAAGGGCCGGACCTAAAAAGATTAGATCACTATAATTACTATAAAACGAGACGTTAATAATCTGAATTTGTAGAAATGGAACACGATTCAAAATATGTTAGATATATACATCAAACAGGATACAAGCAAATTTGTAATTTATAACTGAACATCAGTTGTGTATCTAATTTTAATACCTAGCTAATTTTGTATTTATTATTTACGTTATATTTGTGTGTATACAATTTGTAATGCTCATCACTGTTGTACTATATTTTTGTACTCTTATCATTTGTGTGTATGCCTGTATTCACTTTGATTAGTGTGAGTCCAAGTAATTAGTAATTGAAGATGTTTATTGCAGGAATGTAGTGCAAGTAGTGTCGAATTCTTGTTTAGTGGCTCTGTTAAGTAAATTCGGTTATCGATAGCTGTCGTACAGTAAGTTTGGGCGAACATGGAGAAGCCCGCTTGCAATTGTAAGTACTGAAAGAAGTATTAAACGCAGTGCTATCTAAAACCGAAGAATTTTTGGAAGCTGAACTTGCAAGACCAAGAAAAGTATGGGTTCGAAAATGGATTAATAGAAGACGGCGCAAGCTACCAACTCTTTAAGAATTCAGCAGCTGAAGATACGACGGAATCAAACAGGATCTCTGTTGAACCGGGTACGAGGCGGTCGGAACACTGCATCTTGAAGACTGTGGCAGATAACCTATCTTCGCCTATGATGAGGCATTTTGTGCGTATACTTGTCGGTTTAGATCGACTAGTGTATGCACTTTTTCATGAGTTTTATGTTTAGATTTTTAATAATAATATACTACCACTAGTCTGTAACTTTATACTAACATAATGATGGATTATTTTATCTGAACATATTAAAAAAAAAATAATCAAAGTGAATACAGGCCTGACTTTCTAACTTTTAACTAATAAATGGAAATCATTGGACACGTATATTATTTAATTTGTGATTAACACTGATTTGATTATTTTTCGTATCTTAGCATAATTAACTGATTTAACTTCGTAATTTGGTGAAATAACTGATGAAGACAATACGCTAAATATTAAAGTTAACGGTAAAAATTACAAGGAAAATCGTTTATACGATAAAACCTAGAAAGTAATTATAAAAATAACCACTCAGCTACTTACAGTCCGGTACCAATAACATGGAGTGATCTATATATATATATATGTGTGTGTGTGTGTGTGTGTGTTACAATCAGATTAAGTGACTAACACATATTAAGACTTTTATGAAATAATATAGAAATTTTTAATATGTTTTATAACTTTTTTTATGTAATAAGAGGCAACCGGGCAGGAGGCTCATCTAATGTTAGGTGATACCACCGGCCATGGCAAAAGGTTCGCAAGTGCGTTGCCGGGCTTTTAAGAATCTCGCTCGCATTAGAACGCTCTTTTCTTGAAGGACCCTGAGTTGAATTGGTTCGGATGTACTTCAGTGGGCAGCTGTATAGTTGCGCGGCAAAAACTGCCCTAAGAAATGCTTAGTTGTGTAACGACGGACGTCGAGGCGATACGGATGGTATTTTGAACTCTGCCTTGACATCCGATAATAAAACTCAGCTGCAGGTTTTAGTCCAAACAACTCTTCCAGAACTTGCGTATAATTTTTTTCAAATCAAATTACGTCTATTTCATTGCATATTTGGTAAGTACCTTTGAATGCTGTAAGTGTCAAACAATTGTTAATTTGCTACGAGTATACAGCATTGTATAACCGAAGCGATTTTAGTTACTATTTAAGTTGCGAATCACGAAAAGGCGCTACAGGAACTATTTCGGTCGAATTAGTCCAAAAAATAACGTGTAAATTGGAGTCCATATGTGTTAATGTATTAATATGAACTAGGAAAACCTTACATAGGCCTAACGAATTACAGATTTAATTATTTAGATCCAAGTGACCTCTGTGGGTACTTTAATTATCTCCGCTCCCTCGCTTTACTGTGCCCCGGCGAGTAGTTGCTTACGTAAATAGTAAAACGAAAATGCGATAGCCTTCTAACGTTATTTCTATTTGAGAGGGTCTTGTTAGTTATATCTTGGGATGTTTTTATGACAATCTGTACGTTATTAGTATTTTTTATAGTATAGTACTATTCTATATAGGGCAGGGGGCAGGACGCTTCCTGATGTTAAGTGAAACCGTTGCTCATGGACACTATCAATTCCAGAGGGTCCGCGAGTGCTTTGCCGGCCTTTTAAGTTGTCAAGGTACGCTCTTTTCTTACAGGAGTCTAAGTCAAATTGGTTCGGAAATACTTCATAAATAATATGCACAATAGCACAATGGAAGCTTCGATAGCAGTGTTCTGTGCCGCACCCGATTGAAGGTTTACGCTATGTCCAAACTTACCGCCAGCGCTTCTCACTTGGACTCAATTGTCTCTGCCCTCCTATGTGTAAGATATATAGAGGGCGCGTGAACGGCACAACGAGTCGGACCACGCAATGATCCGATGAACCCAATGGCGGGTCAACAACGACTTGGTAGTTCCAGATGTGAAGTCAATGGAAGGTCCAAAAAAGATTCCAGACATCCGGTATTCACGTAATCGCAGGGACCATTTGTTGCAAATCATATGCCAAAGCAAAGTCATGATTGGATCACACTTAAATAACTAATATCATAGTTTATCCAAAAAATCGATAAAAACTCTTTCATACTTCCAATTTGTAATAAACCAAAAGGCACAATAATTCATACCACCTAAATTCACAATAATCCCTTCTAAACAGTGAAATGTCGTCAATTCAATACAAACCCATTTCATATGAACAGCCATTATAATTTATCTGTCCCGGACGGACAATAGTGAAGGGATCCTTTGTGGAATTTATTTGGCAATGTTTTTGGTCCGTGCTCTTGACTCGTACAACCAATGCCAGATTCCGGTTCGTGTGTAACGCCCTAATGCTTTTGTGTGGTTTTCAATAAATTTTGAATGCCATTTCAGTGTTTATGCTAAGTAGAGCGTCTGACATATGTTTCAAATAAATCTTAAGATTCTTCTTTCTTATCGAATCCTGGATGTTCTAATATGTGATATATTATATTTATGAAATAACCGATTGCTCTTCTTCAGGTGCCACTTTATTACTAAAGCTTGACTATTCGGTAATGATAGTGGCATGATATTTCGAGACCACTTGCTGTCTTGTGATTCTTATTTTAGTCTTTTGTGCTTGCTGTCTTGTGGTGCTGTTTTCTTGTACCGGCTTGTTGAGCCTGGAAGAAGGGAGATGCGTGACATGCACAGGTTTAGTTTTATTAACTGGGATGCCGGAGAAGTCATTCTTACTCAAATGTGACTAGGGCAGTGGCGTTGTGTTACGTTGTTAATTCCCTCAAATATGGTAGAGTAGATGGCTGACTCATACGTCATGCCTGTGAACAGGTGCCGCTTCCGGAAACTGGACTGCGAGTTTCTGTTTAGTTTTGTAATTTAATACAAATAAAGAGTGGACTGTATCTCCCTCCTAGTCATCATGATTTGATATTTTAAAATAGAACCGAGAGTTTCTTACGCCGGATTTTTCTCTCGGCCAATACACTCTGTTTTCTTTAATACAAATATGTCTGTAATACAAATTTAATAACGTGGAATAAGTGATACCTGTATCTTATATTCCATTATAAACATATTTTTATTTCCTATTTGTTTGTTAATTTAAAATCTTCAGTAACATGTATGCGTTTTAAGACTTGCACTAAGGGTAGGCCAATTTAATATGTGAAGCAATGTTTACTAAAGCTAAAACAATCATAACAAGTTAAATTGTTTTATTTAAAAATTAGTAAATAATTTAATCAAATTAAGTTTAACATATATTGTCATGTAGTCAGAGATAATACAATGTAATCGTCTAAACGTATAATACGTCATTAGCTATGAATAGAGTTTTTCCCTATACACTAGGATCTTTGTTGTTTCATTACAAGCCGAACTTCCGAACGACTATATTGTTGTAAAAATACAGTACTCCATTGTGGCCGTAGACGTAAGGTTAATAACTAACACAACATATCGTCAATTACAGGCAGTTAGAAGCAGTGGCAGAGAAGGCCCTCAGATCCCAATTTATTTATTAAATAATTTATAGCGAGGCCTTGTAGATTCTTAAAAGAACAAGTTGTTCGTGGGTCAGATTTTTGTTTACCGTAGGCTATTTTGTGTAACCCCCCCCCCCGCGCTTACTTTTTTGATGGTCTCGGGGCTGTAGCCCCAGTGGTCCTCCCCTAAATGGTTAGCAGCAGTAACAGCAGTTGAGAAAACCCATTGACCTGAAAATCAACGACATGTATCAGTCCCTAAACTTGCGGATTGACCAAAAATTATTCGGGGGGCCCAGTCAGTAGTTAGACTGATCCTTTATTTAGGTTAGGAAGAACGCTTACTCTAAAACCTAATATCTAAATCATCACGTTCTGTGACTCGCAATGTTAGGTTAGGTCAGGAACAATAAACATAAACTTATTATTTATTGCTTCGCAATTCATGTTTTCTATATATACAATTCTGTGACATTAGCTCTTTAGTTTTTTTATATATTTATTTTATATTATTTTAGATTTAGGTTGGTGAAGTGATTTTTAAAGATTTGTTTATGCATTTCTTGCGCTTATCCTTTCTATTTATATTTTAGTTTTATTCCTTACTAAGGTTGCCTGGAAGAAATCGCTTGTTAGCGATAAGGCCGCCCGTTCCATCCCGTATAATTTTTAGGTAGTTTTTGTTTTTTCCTAGAAAACCTAGTGTAAATAAATAGTGAAACATATTATTACATCAATCCATAGTTTCGTGCATAAAGAAGAAAATTTTATTGGTAGCTGGGGTTAAAACGACTAGACCGATTCGTGCCGCGTTAAAACATGGTATACGTAAAAAAGTGACGTGACTTCACGAATGCACTCCCGTATATTCCGTAACGATGAAGGAAATTGCTTATAAATAAACACATTAGTGTGAAAGCCGGATTTGAGAGCGCTAACAACGCTTCCCATATTCTATTGTGAATGTTAAGCGTTCACTTAACACGTCTTCATTCATATTATACAAGAGATTTTTTCTATAAGAAAATTGTAATAAGTTTCTTAAGTATACTGGTATAAATTGTAAACATTTTCTTTTATTATATGTACAAAGGATCTTGAGAGATGCTTGGAATAATGGGCTATTTGACATGATTTTATAAAATATTTTAGACTATTTATTAGTGGCCTATACAATTGTTATTTTTAACTCTACTAATCGGCCTAAAACAGAGCCGTGTTGGCATTAGCGTGTGACTCTCATCCCTGGTCGTAGGTTCGATCCCCGGCTACTAATGGATTTTCTGTCTATATGCGCATTTAACATTGGCTTGAACGGTGAAGGAAAACATCGTGAGGAAACCAGCTTGCCTTTGCCTTGCGTCGAGAAAAAGTCGACGGCGTGTAACAGACTCAGAAGGCTGATCACCTACTTGTCTATTAGATTGACAAATGATCATGAAACAGATTCAAAAATTTGAAGAACAGACCTAAAAAGGTTGTAGCGCCACTACTTTATTATTATTTATAACTTTAAACATTCATAAAACCTATACAATAATCATGGCTAATAAGTAATATTATGTTGAATAGCTTAAACTAAGGTAATGCTCATTAACAGTATCCGAGATACCGTAATAGGACTTATTATAATTTTAGTAACACAAACGGTTTAGTTCTCTTTAGGCTTCTTGACTACTTGCCTGATTGTCTGTCCTGCTTGTATAGGTACTAAAGAACTACATAAACACTGCTACACTAATGTTGAAAGAGTTTAGCTTTGTCTTTTTGTTCTATATACAAAGTTATACAATAATCTATATTAAATTCAATAAATTTTATTAGTTTATACCTAATAAAGTGTTTTATAAAAATTATGTAGCCTAACATATCATATTATTCCGATAGATATGCAACAAACATCACTTGTGTTTATTTACACTTGTACACAGGGCTGAACCAATTATGCTGAATTTTAATAAAGAGAAGCTGAAGATGGTGAACATACTACTTTTAGCTGCCAAAAACTTACATGGTAATGGAATTGTTACTTTTCGTTAAACAGCTTCAAATTGATTAACATGAATGAAATCTCGAACTCGGGGAATAAAATATAAAATGGCGCGAAACTAAAATCGACTTCAATCAGATTGATTGATGCGCTATTTTGCTGATACTTTAATAAATATGTATGTATACATTTTCATAACATTACATTACTTCATTTAAAAAAAAGGATTTTCATTTGTAACGGAACTTATGGCCGGATAAGGTATACAATGACGCCACAGTAACAGTTAGTACATCAAGCACAATTTGATTGAAAACGTAAAAAGTCTTTGAAAGGTAAAAAAATCACTAAGCAGGGATCTGCTACTAACTGTTACTGTGGCGTCATTGTATACCTTATCCGGCCATAAGTTCCGTTACAAATGAAAATCCTTTTTTTTAAATGAAGTAATGTAATGTTATGAAAATGTATACATACATATTTATTAAAGTATCAGCAAAATATTAGAAAAAGCTGTTAAAAATGGCCACCTTTGGCTTTTATACAGGCGTTTAATGCTTGCCACGAATGCTGCTTGGCCACGAATGTGTGGTTTTACGCACTGTTTTGAAGAGGTTTGCGGTCTGGGCCAAGGCCATGTAATGAGGGCCAGTCTTCAGCCCTTATAAAGTCCCAAAAATAGGTTTCAAGCCAGCATTGGTTCGTGCTTTGAGACCAGGTGCAGAATCCTGCTGGAAAGTCCTAAGTATACTCTCAAAAAGTGTATTGCTGAGTCATTTTGAGGCAAGCGAGCGGCGTATGATTTCGTAGAGCGCTGTATTGCAAGACGACGGCGAAACGACCTGCAGTCTTTTGGCGATGGAGGCCATTGTGTCCAAGGCTAATAAATTCAAAGCCACAGGGACAGTTATGGGAAGTACATATGGACACTCCTAAGTGGAGGCTGATGGCAATGATTTTTAATAACAAATAAATATATATATTGATTATTATTATACTGTGTTGATTAATAATATAGAAAATTTACGCTTTACCCCTGCAACAAGTATACAATACAGACATTAAAATCGACAATAGGCATTCAAACAATAAATTAGTCGACTGAAAACCTCATTTATAACTTTGTACCACCTCATTACCTAATAAAAGATTCCACCCAGAAGATTATCTGATATTACATTCGATTTCACCGGAATTAGCTCCATTGTTAGAGATATTCATTATCCCACTGAATAATAAGTTAATTTGTCTCAATTAAGCCCATAATTGGTCATAGCAATATTCTTTGTTTTCTTTATAATAATTATTTTCATTTAAATTAATTTTAAATTCCTTTATTGCCAGATATGTCTACGGAGACTGGAGATGCTTAGTGATACCGCCGCTCATGGATACTTTAAATATCAAAGGGCCCTCCAATGCGTACGCTCTTTTCTTGATTTAATTCCAATTTAGTTGAAGTGTCCCCATATGTTGATGACAATGAGATATGCTCCACCATAGAAATTATAGTTGACAAACGAATAAGATGGCAAGCAAAACTAAATTGTTGGAACCTATTTAATAAATATGGATTAATACTTTAAACAGACCTCTGTGGCCCAATTCTAGGCTTTCGTATTTTGGACAATGTTCTATGAACGAAAACATTTTTAAAAAAGGAAGAAATACGATCTTTTACGTAACTTATAAACTAACATAAAGCTTTATTACTGGGATTTTTTTAATATAACAGGGGACAAACGGGCAGGAGTCTCATCTGATGTTAAGTAATACCACCGCCCATGGACACTCTCAATGCCCTCAAAGCTTTCTTACCTTCCTCTGATAATAATTTCTTTAAGGATCCTAAGGCGAATTGGATCAAAGTCAAAGTAAAAAATCATTTATTAATATAGGTAACACAATGTACGATTATGAACGTCAAAAAAGATTACACCATGTTCCACAGGACATCTTAAGTAATTAATAATAATGAAATAAATTAAAAACAAACATTTGTCTCAGATTGTCAAAGATCCTCTATCAGCAGGAGGCACGGAGATATAGGAGCACAGACCTACATTCTCGTGGGAACAACACGAGCATTCACTAACACGTACCTATCGTCTATATAAGCGAGCGATTTTTGTAGTCAATTAAAATTCGGTTATTTCAAAGTTATTTTCGTTCCAATAAATATAAGTCTATACTTTTCGTCTACATGGATGGAGCCATTACTGACAAAGCCGTTCCCACATCAATGTGAATTTTTAAAAAGTCATAGCAAATATATTTGTGCTTCACAAGTTTATATGCAATATTCTTGCGAAATCTCACAAATTCTTACCGACAGCCTTCAAGATGAACAGGGATGCATATTGGAAATTTTTATTAAAGGCGCCTGTTCAAGTGACAACCTGAAAATAATCCCTGCATCACAGATAGCTCTTGATAAATATTGTATTGTTCACATTTCATATTATCTACGGACTCACTACTGTAAACGTACCTACTATGAATATTTATGGCTTACGTAACACTTACGAAATGGCTGGACCGTTATTATGTATATTTTGTGGATATTGTGTTGATCTGGAATCGTAACTATTTTTTACCCCTATCTCATAAGGGCCAAGTGCAATATTTTTTAGTTTTGACATTTTTTTTTTTTAATTTTCTTAACCTACATAATAATAATATAAAAAATAGTGCGTGGAATCCCGCGCGGAAGAAGTGTAACTTCGTAATGTGAAAATTAATGACGGTAATAATCTTCTTTGTCTCTGCCTCTTTCTACAAACAGTTGTTTGTAGAAATATAGCTTTCTGTTGTTACAAACGGCACAGGCTTTCATACGTCCTCCATGGTAACGTTAAACTTTTAACGCAACCTTGTTGGAGGTCACATTAGAAAATCCTCTTCAATAATTAAAAATTAATAAAAAAGAAATATAACAAATGTAAAAAGTTCGGTCCTTGTATGCGGCGTACCTTTAACGCTGGCAGCATAATTTCGCTGTATCGTGTTCTTATTCGTTCGTTACTTGTCGTCGTTCATTTGTTTTTAATTTTTATGATTTGGCATTAAATGTATATAACCCTTAATTTCTACAACCACTTTTTAATAAGGATAATAGTACTGAATAGTCGTATGGCAATACAACGCTTGCCGAGTCAGCTAGTTTTATAGTACCGGCGGCAATTGGGTAGGCTTGCCTGGTGTTAAGCGATACCATCGCCCAGGAACACACACCGAAGGCTCGCCCTAAATAAAGGATTCGAATATCCACAATATGCGGATAATAGAGTATTTTAGAATATAAAAGGTAGAATAATGTCATACCATATATTAGTTATGAAATATTGTTACGCCTTGGCTATCAAACTATTTAATCACCTTCCTAGAAGTTAAAGATCACTGCAGTGTAATACTTTCAAGGGGATGGTGATAAAATTTTTAAAGTCAAGGTGCCTTTATCGCGTGGGCGAGTATTTGGATCATAAGTTTGACAACAATTAATTATAAATAGTTCGACTTATTATTATGATAGATGTTCTTATTATATGAGGTAATGAAACTTAATTTGACATATGCATGCCTATTTTTGTATGGCTCATTGTGTGGATTTTTATAATTGATGTACAACTTTCTTGAAAATAAATGATTTATTATTATTGTTATTAAGAAGTAGCGAACTTAATATTTGTTTTGTATTCATTGTATTATGTTACTTCCATAAAACCATATACTAAGTTCAGCTAATATTAAACACGACATTCATTGTCTGAGCCGTCGCCAGGTCTCCAGGTCCTAACTACTAACCTAACTATGCTAACACCAAAAATTAAAAAAGTTGAAATAATTGAATTTAATGATACGTTTGTCGATTTACCATAGCATAGCAGTGCCATCTATTGATTACTTACTCAATCCAGTCGAAAAGTATCGACATCTGCTAGAATCTTTTGGAGTTAACAGATAATTGTGACTGTCAATTAGTAATATAGACAAATAATTTGCAATAAAATAAAATTGCGACTATAATTAAAGATCTAAGCTATCCTATCCCTTAAGTTTGACCAGACTGCTCACGGTGTGCTAATTTAATTTAAAATCGGTTAAGTAGTTTAGGAGTCCATCGCGGACAAACATCGTGACAGGAGATTTATATATATTAAGATTATTGAAATGAAAGTAGCATATCATTCGAAAATTATAGGTGCTCCAAACAGACTAGGCTACCTAGATGCGCCCTGATATCATAGTGACATATAGGGATTATTTAATATATAGTGTAAACACTATTTAACGATTGTAAAAGGACTGTGTATTATATGGAATTATAGAGAGTTGTCGTTAAATGTAGAAAAGAAAATTATCAAAAGAAATCGGAATTATCAAAATAAATCGGAATTATCAAAAGAAAAAGTTTATTTCAGTGTTAGTAGTTATGTACATAAAAAATAATGTTATTTTAATGCTATTGCGTATAGACTGTTAGTTTTGTTTGGACACCAACACCATTTTGTTGTATTTTTTTACTTATTTTATTAATATTCTGCGATATTGCAATCAATCATTGGGACCCTTGTAAACAAAAGTACGAATTTCTTAGAAAGTTCATATGCATGATGCCGACAGTCGAGTTTATTGCGTGCCTGGATAATAAAGAGACAAAATAACGTACACAGCTGCGCAGTTTTAACTAATTTTAGCAACTTAAAAAGTACTTTATTACTAAATCTTTGTCGTTATTGTGATTAAGTGTAATTCTATGTAGGATGTATCACTGTTTGGAAGACCAGCTAAACCAACCAAAGCCAATTAATTTCGACGCTTTAGGGATTTCATCGTTAAAACTGAGGGACATTGGACATGTAGTTTACACTGTAGATGTATGTATATTCATTCTGTGTTCCCATTATTGCTATTATATAATATACTCAAAGGCGTTCAGTTAGAGTAAACGATTATTTGCTAAACAAAGCTGTTTAGCAAATATCCAAATAGAAGCTAACCACCAATGGTTCATTGTAGAATATAATCGCGTTTTAATTTATTTAAAAAATTCTTAGGATATTTAGTTATAAATTTTTTTTAGTAATTGAAATATTTTAGCTTAAAGCATATTTTTAGCTAAATTACAAATGTCAATCGTTTTTTAATGGCTGTCAATATAATGGTATTTATTAAAATAAACTTATGATCATTCGTACTTTTTACGTAAACAATATTTTGCTCGGCTAGTTAAAATTTTATTATGCACTTAGATAAAGATTTTCTATCGCATTAGCAATATGGCCTTATCGTGTACCTATAAAAATAATACTCAAATATAATTACAAATACAATAGTCTAGCAATGAGAGTGTCTACAATACTTTTATGTTGTTTTATAAATGTTGTAACTGGCAGAGACTTTTACGTGGGAATGTTTAAAAGGAATGATTTCTTGGTTGCCCAAGATAGATTGTACAAGGAGGGAGTGCCGTTCAGGAAAGTTTATGCGAAATATGGAAGAATTTTTAAGTGTCCCGTAAGTAATATATTAGTATGCGAGTGGGTATGATTAGTAATTCACAATCTCTTAATGTGGTTAGAACCGATACATGAGCGATAAATTATTTGCAAAAGATGCCTGTAGCTGTTTTGTAATAATTTGTTTTTAGATAAAAGGTGATCAGCCTTCCGTACTTGACACACAGCATCGACTTTCTAGGTGTCTAAGTGATGAAGGTTTCAAAGTGTTACTTTTTTTTACGAAGGCAGGTAGGTAAATGGATGGACCCCACCCACTGAAAACCTCTCAGCCCTTTACACGCCCTTAAGATGGGCCCTTGGGATTTGGCAGGCATTCTACCATAGGGAACCGGGCTTATATAGTGACCTGCGGTTCCGGGCCACTCGAGATCCCAGCCTTGAACCACCGGCCAAACTACGGTCAACTCCAGACCTCTTCCTCAATCATTACATGCACTCCACGTTGAAGGCACAAGGCTAACGAGGCTTTAGTTCACATATACCCACTGTTTAATAGCATATGTCATTTTCAGATAACATACTTTAGAGTTGTCGACCGTCTCGGTATAGGCCGTGGACCAAAAATCGAGATTGTCCGAGGAGGCCTACGTCATAAATACCTGGTCCTTCGTCTCCAATCCACCTACGGGTATCCCATATCCGTCAATGTCTACGTGGGTTGCGAAAATAAGATGAAATTAAAAACAATTAAAAAAACTTCCGTTGATCCTACAACAATAAAAGCCATAACCGCTGATGCTACTACAGACTTAGAAGAGAAACTTGGACCTGGTTCTGATGCTTCTGATACAAATTTAACTACTGTTCCAACTACTATTCAATAAATTCATTTGTTTTTTAATCCTATTTAATAAAGGTAATCTGGCTTATAATAGCAGCAATTTTTAAGGATTTGAGATAGGAAGGATGGAATATAAGAGATGGAGAACGTGAGCATCACGACGCTGACGAATAGGTATCGAGCTTAGCCTCTTACGGTACGTAAAGTTGTGGTCGTACTTTTTTAGGCCGAATATAAAACGGATACAGAAATTTAGGAGATGATCTAGTTTACTAAGCAATTCCTCGCTTAGGTCGAAGGACCAAAAATGGCAGAAGGAGAGATTGCACCAGTGAGGTTTAAGTGCTAAAAGGAAGAAAATTACTAACACAAACCCATCAAATTAATATTTGGAAACTTTTCATTATTTTTGTCGACCAAACAACGCTGTTATATAAACATAATACAAGCTTCATTAAATTACTAAAATTTATTTAGATTTATTTAAACATATTCTTATTTAGATATGCCTAAATATAATGACTAATTATTAAAGATCAAAATATTTATTAAGTTTCCAATAAATAAATTAAAAATGTATAATAAACTAGTACTGTACCCTAGAGTAACATCCGGTTATATTAACATGTCCTGTCATATTCTTCAATGTTCCGCGCGGAATATAAAATTCCTTTAGATATTTCCAAGCTATTATGAGCTTAGATAGTTTGACATGTCACGTAGCGAAGATGTTTTATGAGAGAACTCCATTAGAGTGTCCTAAATACGCCTTAACAGTTACACACTTTTAGAGACGATTGCAAACTTGTTCATTACCTACATAGAAGAGGACAGAAATTAAGGTATATTTAAGTGGTAATACTTAGCACGAACTGACACTTAATTCCCACGTATGTCAAATTCACCCAATCCGGAGGAGTTGTTCGGTTAGCCTGACTTACCTCTAATACCTGCACCAGAATTCATCGTTGGACGTCGAGACAGAATAGGAATATCCACCACAACGAACGTTCCACAACGGAGCGCTTTTTAAGGCGTTGTTTGCTGTGCACTACCTCTATGTGGTACTCACAATTCCCTTACCAATTAAACTAAGGGTTAAGAGCGTACTGATTCCTAGGCCGACAACAAACTTGCGAGCCTTCTGGTAGTGTGAGTAAGTATAAAAAAATTACTATCACCCTGAAACCCTAAAACCCTGTTCTATAAAAAAAAACAAATCTGCGTCCGTCTTCTTGATGATAGCCAGGAACTGGCAGGAACTGAAACAAGATAAAAAGTATCATTTGGACATATCCGCAGAGCCAGCGGAGTGAATATGTGTTTTATTCATAGTGCTGGCTGGATTTGGTCTCTCTTTCTCTTTTACGCAAGCAACACAAGATTAACCAATAAGGTGTTGTTAAAAACGATTAATGTGCTATAAAAGAACTTTACTTTTGACTTTGACCTCCCTTTGGCGGACACATGTGACTTCTTCGATACACAAAGTCCCCTCGGGTTATTTGCTGTGATATTGCGGGTTACTCAATTTTGAGGGAGTTGCATGGATCTAGTTAACGCTGCTTCTTCTTAAGTTCTCATCATATCGTGCATCCGTTTCATATTTTCATAAGTATTTGATTGTTTTAATTTTTAATAAAATAAAATGAAAATCTGTGGTTTGTTATTGTGAGACCTCGGGATGATCATCGAGTAATATTCTTATCCATATAATTATATTTCTTCATTCTCTTTTTGGGGCAAACAACGCTGTGATATACAAACTAAAATTGACATAATACAAGTATAGCTGATAAAACGTACTTCATAAATTGATCGTTGGGAAAACAAATTATCACATATTGCACTATTAAATTGCTGTGAGCTACAGTCTTCCCTTTACTCTATGTTTTTACGTGTCTCGGATAGCTGTGATCGCGAAATCCGTGTCCAATGTTTGCAAGTTTCTCAGTAAAGTTAGTTTATCTCATTTCAAAGAAATATTTAACGAAATATAATTAAAATAGTTTACATAATGTATCCAAGCATAATAAATGTTTATCGGTAAATAAACACAGTTCTTTGATAAAGTGGAATCAGCTGCCCACTGAAGAATTTCCGAAGAAATTCGGCTTAGGGTCCTACAAGAAAAGAGCGTAGTAATAATAAGGCTGGCAACGCATTTGCGGCAGTATCGTTTAACATCAAGTGAGCCCCCGTTCGCCTCCTATTACATACAAAAATTAAACAGTGGTCAAGTATACCACTAAACCGAGACTTATGACAATCGCAAGTAGGAGTAAACTTAATACTAAGTGACATATAAAGATTGAAAGATTCCAATGTAATGTTTAGGTCTTATTCGATTTTGTATAACCACTTAGTTCAAGATCAGTTAGCCATGTAGCATACAGCGTGCGACTCTCATCCCCGAGTTCTATCCCAGTTCACCAATGGACTATGTGCGCATTTAATACACGCTTGTATGGTGAAGGAAAATATCGTGATAAAACCAGTATGCCTTAGATCCAAAAGGACAAGGGCGTCTATAAGGCACAAATGCCGACTACTTATTTTATGACAAAAAAAATACCAAATGATAATGAAATAAAATGTTGCCTTAATCACTTCAACATGTGACTCTCCCGTGCGACCTGAGTAGGCTCGATCGGCGGCTGGACTTTCTTTCTATGTGCGCATTCAACATTCGATAAGACAGTGAAGAAAAACATCGTAAGGAAACCGGCTTTCCTAAGACGCAAAAAGGTGACGGCGTGTGTCGCCGGTACAGGTAGCTGATCACCGAAATGCCTATTTGATTGACAGATGATGACGACACAGATTCAAAAATCTTAGATCCAGTCCTAAAAAGTTGTAGAGCCGCTTTTTGTTTACATAGTTGAAATAGATTCACACGCATTAATACGTTTTATCTTTTGTATGAACGTGATTTGAATAAATAACAGTACCAGATGTTAGGAATAATCAGGAACAATTCACGCATTTAAAGAACCTAATAATAGATTTAAAGGCTATATAAGTAGATACTTGCGGAGGTTGTGAAGGTTGTAAGCAACCAGCTTGTTTACAAATTTCTCGCAAATTTGTTTATTTGGACGGATATTTTTCGATATACAAATATATCTATGTCTAATTAGATCAATCGGTAGTGACTTAATCTTGTATTTCTCATTGTGATAACGTTAAAAAAATTGACTTAAGAAAACAGTTTTAACATGAACAGCTTACGCTATTGATCCGAAATGTTTCCACTAGTGTGTCTATAAATGTCATTGTCAAGGCCCAGTGTTTTTTTAATTAGAACATTATTGTAGTATAAGGCAGTGTTTCCCAACGTAGGGCGTGGGCCCAAAGGGGGCAATATGATTGTTAATGGATGCAATCAAAATCAGCTGGATGTATCACAACGTGAAGACTTGAGACTGAAGCTCACCAAATTAGAACCTAATAAAATCTCTGTGCAGCAAGTATTGATCGAAAGGATCTCACTAAATGAATATAGAAAAATTATTTATTTATTTTATTATTATTATTTATTATTTTTTGAAAAATTTTAGGTAGGCTAATCCCCACGCACCTTTGCCATGCCATAAGGTACAAAATACCATGATAATACAAACATTAATATATAAACATAAAATAAAAACTACTTGATTACACAAAACGGTTACTGTCGAAACAACAAACACGTAGCATGCTTGTGTTCGACTGTCTAATCATAATACTAGGTTTTTTCTTCGAAGACTGCTTTTGAAATAAAATAAATGGTTATTTAAGAATGATAATTAAAACTTGAAGAATATAAAATGATTTTTTTTTTAGATTTATATATGTAATGTAATTACCATTCATAAATACTATTACGACGCCATCTTGCCTAGCATTATTTCAAGATGTTATATATCATATATTTTCTAGCTATATTAAAAGGTCCTTTAACCTTTTTAGGTGTAGGCCTCAGTTTTCTAATCTAATAGGCAAGTAGGTGAACAGCCTCCTGTACCTGACACACGCCGTCGACTTCTCGCGTCTCAGGCTAGCCGGTTTCCTCACGATGTTTTCCTTTACAGTTCGAGTGAATGTCAAATAAATAAATGGAAAATCCATTTGTGCACAGACGGTAATCGAGCCGGCGACCTCAGGGATGACAGCCGCACGTTGAAGTCGTTAGGCCAACATATGACAATATTTAACCAAATTAAAAATACTGTTTGTATAGGTTCTATAGTCACTAATAAATAATCTAAAATGTATTCTTTCCATTCCTGTCAAATGCTAAATTGCACACGAGTAAAATATTGCATTAATAGTATAAAATAAGCCGTTCTATTAATCACATATTGCAAATTATAAAAATGATATGTCTCTGTATTCATGATGTATATTTATATTTCTGTTTTAAAACACAAGCTACGCCATATTTCAAAGCTGGGGACACGTAAATCATATGACAAACGATGCATCCGATCTTGCTTATTATGAATGGTTGCAATTTCCATTGAGAATTATAGTTACGTGGGTTACCTCGAAGTTTTACAGAAATTCTGTAATGTAAAAAGTAAGGGAGGTAGTACACTATAAAATTCTTCTTGTTTTGTCATGGAAATTGAAATTGAAGTTTTAGTAAATGTATTTATAACTGTTAGCATGTATGGGGACTTTATAAAAGGATTATTTAGTAATGGAGAATTTGTAAAATGACCTCTAGTGACAAAATTAGGAACTAAGCATTGATGGCGTTTCAAATTACATAATCTAACAATAATGTAAAAACGTATGTATTTGAAAACTGTTACTATTCCAGTTTGTATTTTTGTAAATTCAGAAATCAATTTGAAAATCACATACGATGTCTTTGACAAAAGATTAAAGTTTCTTCATGAAATATGGCTATAAAAAACCTTGTGCACAAGATATGTATATAAATTTTTTATCAAACAAACCTCAAGTTTATTACTAAACAAAAATATATTTCATAATATATATATATATAAAAGAGTACCGAGAGTTTTTTTACGCCGGCTTTTTCTCTCGGCCTACACCCTCTGTAATCTTTGCCGATGAGGGATGTCTGCGATACAAATTTAATGACGTGAAATTAGTGATACCTGTATCGTATATTACATAATAAATAAAAAATTTCATGTCACTTAGATTCTCCAGTAATAAGGTTACAATTTATCGAATGCATCTTTGTATTCAGTTCAAGTATGTAACTTTCAATTAAGTAATGATTAATTAAAACAGTTTATCCCACTTTGTATTCGCTTATTAAAAGGCGTTTTCGATACAAAATGATGAGGTGAACTTTAAAAAACGTCACACGAGAAGCATTAATTCGCCATCGGTCGCAATATGTCTTCCAAAAGTTTCCAATTTACACAATCCGATCGTAAATCTGCGCAGCTCTGTCTGGAAATTTTAAAATATTACCGGACGAAATGAGGCTTCGTCTAATGGCTTAAGGTGTTTCGAGGGGCCCCAAAATTGTAGAGGGCTTACGTAGGTAAGGGGTTCTGTTATATTACAGTAATTTTAGCATTGTATATATTTTCTTCACGCTGATTTCTGAAGTTCACGTCAGTGGAGCGCCGTACAACTTCCTCCACTCAGCTATCTTCGGCAAGCCTCTGCGCCAGAAAGCCTCGAGATCTGGTGCCCTCCACTCTGACAGTCAAAATAAGTTTTTCAAAGTTTTTTAGACCTCAGTGTGTTAGATATCCAGAGAAACTCAGGATCCGATGTTAAAAAAATTCACTGAAACCGTCCTAGTGTGAACAAGTTCATTTTCTTCGTAACTATAAAACGTACATTCTTCATACACGTATCCCAGCGTCGTGATTAGTCCATAGAACGCCATGTCGTCCAAGGGAAGGTGGAAGGCACTGGACTAAAGGTCACCTACACGTTGGACTGACCAGATTTAGTCAGCAGTGTGCATGAAGTGTGTAATGAGTGCAGCATGACTACGACCAATAGGCAACGATGGCGAAACGTCACGAACGCATCACATCTGCCCCTTTTAATATTATTACTACATAGCGATCACGACCGCTCTGTCAAGAGTGTACTGGATAAGACGAAGGAGAGGTATATATAAGCCTTCTTTTAAGATTCCTTAAAATGAATACACATATTTTAATTGACAAATTCCTATCATTTATTAAAAGTATTAAAATTTGATTATATTTTAGGGCCCTAATTATGCACATGATTCCAATTCTGTTCACGCTTGTACCGGGATACTTTAAGACTCCCGAATAACGTTTTTAGGGTTGAATGATTTATTGCGAGGGAGATTAGAACCTTGTGGTAAATTCATGTCCCAGAGGTTTTAGTTGATTTTTAGAGCTTTTTGAGCGAACGATTTAAATTCCATGAAAAATAGCTTTTTAAGCTGGACGCTGGCGAAAAGCAAAAATTATGATACTTATAGTGTTGTGTTTTCGTTTAGAAATCTAAACTATGTATAGCCGTATCAAAGCTACAACGCAGGCTGAAGCTGGGCTGCTCTTGAATATCACAACAAGAATTAAGCATTTACTGCACCTGTTATTAAAAATTATTATTTTATAACGTGTTTGTTTGCGCTAGTCTCGAAGTCCGCTGGTTTGTATTCAATGTAAATTGGAAAAAAACATTATACAACATAGATGTTTTTATGTCATACTATAGTGGCCATTCTGATCCATACTGTTTCTAAGTCAAGTTCTATTAGTAAACTAGCTCATCCGGCAAATGTGATTTTGCTTTTAAAGATTATTACAATAGTAGAAGTTAAAAAACATGAATAAAGCAAGAACACAAAAAAATCATAAAAATATTTCAAAACGTTAGTTATGTTACATTAGTTAAGTTACATATTTTATATTTTAGTTAATAGTTAAAAGCTTAAACAAAATGTACACAATCGCACACTTGAAGCCAATATGAGCCCTGTAATTTTACCACACATATAAATTGTAATTTAACATCTCTTCTAATAACATAAGTGTCACTTAAATTTACGAACTCTTCATTAAGTCAAGTTAGTTTTTTATTACACTACCCATAATCTCAGTTATAAGCTTATGTTTTAAGCAATTAAATCCAGTTGTTACCCAGCTTCAAACAAAGTATTTGATTTAACATGTTTTTGAACATATCCATACATTAACCGCCACCGAACTTAACTCGGTTGAGAGATGTATTCGTTATATCGACATCTGTTGATTCCTGGGACAACAAAAAATCCAGTTTTCTCAATAAACTGTTTAGTATTCCGATGAATATGTAAGACGTAATATCGGCCATGTCCGAAACAAAACCTGATCGAGCGGGAAAATTGAGCAGATGCGGCTGATTCCACTACCTTTATCGGGTTACTTCGGGTACAAGGAAAATACGTTTGTAATGTACAAACGTTTGATACGGCAAAATGTATTTTTTCTTGTATAATCCACCTTTATTATGATACAAAACAATAATAATAAGATGCCATCGTGAATTTAGTATGTTTGGACAACATTGGTCAAATCGTTCCCATTGGCATTTTATTCCCATTTCTTTTCACTCTACTCGGTTATGAGAGGTTTTGCTGTCGCCTGTATGGTCTTCCGATCTTCGAATTCATCATCATCTCCTTTATCGTTTTCTAAAACACTATGCTTCTATTCTGTATTTTATTTTAATGACTCTTGTTTGTCTTATCTAGTTGCAAAATTGGTATTTTAAATTACAATTTGTAATTCGTTGATTTATTATTACACATATTAGCAGTCATTATGTTTTGCTATATAAGTATTAAAAGGGGTTGGTTGTAGAAAACGCCACACATGTCTTATTCTCAAGCTTACTAATTATAAATAAAAAATGTAACTATCGGACAAGCCGTTACGGTTGGTAAGAAAAACGGTGACAAAGAATTTTATCCTCTAGATTTATCTTGGGAATGCCACATCCAAACCCAAACTAGAAACAACAAGCAATGTGTCCTTCTGAACATTGATTTTCACAAATGGATCAGTAAGTGTATTGCGTTATAAAACCCTTCGCGATAAGTGGATCAGTGTTACAACTAACTTATTTATAGATAAAACCATTGTTTCTTTCAATTAGATTATAAAACAGATTTTTTTCAACAGCTATTAGTCCAATGTTAAGTTGAGGCATCGTTCTGTTTCTTGGGAACATTAAATTTGCTTAAGAAATTTTCTTTTGAATTTTGACATAAAGTTTTTTTTTAATATAAATAGAATGTTATTGGTCCGAGCCAGTTATCAGATTTTATGTTGTGTTGTGGTATAATTTGAGTATTGAATATTTGAGCATTAAATATATCTATTTTGGTATAGAAACACGTTCGAATTACGTAACTGTAGCCATGTGTGGTCGTATCTCTGAAACCATAAATAAAAATTTATTTATTCGTTTGACAATAATTCATTATAATGTGTAAGATTTGGGATCCCTTTTAAGTAAAAAAAATACCTGTTCCAGGGCTCTCAGCTCTTCCATAACACACTTAATACTAAATTCCATAAAAAATATTTACACTAATTACATACTTTATTAATTATTTTAGATTTTTTTACTGTTTTCGCACGTGCATGAGTGAGTGTGAAGGTTCATGTTAGCGAATGAATATGTGGGCTTTAATTAGGTTTATTCCAAATTAGGAAACTGTCTAGTTAGTAGTGGCGACAGGACATCATTCTACTTAGTATTGTCTTTGGTTAACATAGCTGTTACACATTGAAAGAAAACAATTTTTTAATGTTCACTGTGACCACGCACACTGTAAAGCACGCGGAACGTCGGAAAAAAATTATGTAAAATAAGTATAAGTTTATAATAATACAAATAACTTTAATCCGGTTAAAAAATTGTTTTCTATCATTCTACCTTCTTTATCCTAATTACGAAGCGTAATTAGTATCAGTCTTAGAGTTTGTATAGCATATGAAATATGATATATTATGACCGCTCTTACCTACTACTGTTGGACAAGTCTACGACGGGTATTAATTACGCTTAAGAAACAAGCGTTAGTAGAACATGCCGATACATTTTCATTATACTCATGTTTTCTTTTTCATAAAACTAACAACCTTTTAGGTCTGGGCCTCAGATTTCTGTATTTGTTACGTGAACATTTTTTTTAGTATAACATTATAATTATTGTTCATGTAATGGTATATTTTAATAATGAAATATAGTGATAGTAGTTTACTATGATGATTGATAATGTAATGTGATATTTAGCCGTATAAAAATCTACCTTTTAACTATTGAAGACAATTTTTAAGCGAATATGTGTGTCACAATATTCAATGTTTATATTGTACCACCATAATATTAGGTCCTTACATATGAAATTGGCGTTTTGTCGTACTGACCACTTTGACCTCAAATACCTCCTCTTTGGTTAGGAATTTCAAATTCAAATTTGTACAGCTATTTAGCTCATATATTTGTGCTTCGATGACCGTCATTCATTAGTTTTTTCCTTCTGTTTTTTTCTGTTTGCGTCACTCATATTACAAAATGGAAAACTTAAAGTATCCCATTATTTACGAGTACGAGTTCCGCCGTGGCACTAGTGCTGCGGAAATGACTCGAATGGTGAATGATGTGTATGGCGTTCATGTTGCAAAAGAAAACACAGTTTGTTTTTGGTTCGTTTTCGTTCTGGAAATTTCGACCTGCAGAACAAGCCCCGTGGACGGCCTGAGACCCAAGTTGATAATGTATTGAAGGCTATTGTGGAAGTGGATCCATCGCAAACCACGTCCGAGTTAGCTGCAGGCTAGGGTGTTAAACTGTTTTAATTCACTTGAAGCAAATTGGGATGATTACAAAGCTTGAAAGGTGGGTACCTCACGAATTGACTGAAGCAAACCGACAAACGGGCGTCGACTGCTGCGTTACATTTCTGCACCGGCACAATAATGAAGCTATTTTAAACCGAATCATTACCTGTGATGAAAAATGGATTCTTTACAATAATCGGAAGCGCTCAGCGCAATGGTTGGATCCTGGCCAGCCAGCCGAATCCTGCCCCAAGCGAAAATTAACCCCGAAAAAGTTACTTGTAAGCGTTTGGTAGACTAGTGCCGGTATTGTTCATTGCAGTTTTCTCAAATCTGGCCAGACTATTACGGCTGATGTCTATTGTCAGCAATTGCAAACCATGATAGAAAAGCTAGCGGCTAAACAACCTAGGCTGGTCAATCGCTCCACGCCACTGCTACTTCACGACAACGCTAGACCACACACTGCACAACAGACGGCTACCAAATTAGAAGAGCTTCAATTGGAATGTCTAAGACATCCTCCGTACTCCCCGGACCTTGCTCTAACAGATTACCATTTTTTCGAAATTTAGACAACTTCTTGCAAGGGAAAAAATTTAACTCTGATGGGGCAGTCCAAATCGCCTTCACAGATTTTATTGATTCCCTTCCGACTATTTTTTTTTTAGTAAAGGGATCAATGAACTACCTATGAGATGGCAAAACTGCATAGAAAACAATGGTTTTTACTTTGATTAATTAAATATATTATATTTAAAAATATTCGACTTTTTCTTCCTCCCATACAAAACGCCAATTTCATATATAAGGACCTAATATTTTCTCCCATATTCTGGCAAATAAATTATAATTATTATCTTAATAGGAAAACCTTCTGTGTCCGACACACGTCGTCGCCTCTTCGGTCTAAGGCATGCCGGTTTACTTACGATATTTTTCTGACGAGTATTAAATGCACATAGAAAAATTCCTTGCGATTCGTATCACGGCTCGTAACGGAATCATCCCCTATAGAAAAATAAAAAAGAAATAGCTACTGCGTGTAAAGTAAAAGAAGTGCGTTAATTATTAACAAAAAAAATATAAAATTACATGTAACACTTACGCAACTATACTAACTACACTACTACACCTACTACTAAACTACACTAACACAAAAATACTAACTAAAATAAACTGAAAAAAATATTAATAACAATGAAAAGTTAATCTTATGGTTAATGGGTCATAATTAATATTTATGAGTAGCTAATTACGAACAAGAGAATTGTTTAATGTGCTGCTTTAATTTTATTCGACGTCTTGGACAGAAAAAATATTTCTAGTTCGTACACGCCATCATGAACTCCTTTTTTACACCTAAAAAATAAGGTTAATAGATGATTCAGTAAATAGCAAACTAAAAGTTTTCACTTAAGATAAGTAAACCTTACCGCGAACTAATGACTCCCGTACATAAAAATCCAATACGTTTTTGAACGGAAGTCACGTTTCTAGATCATAACCTTAAACCAAGACTTAGTTTAAAGTCAAGTACAAAATATTTAGCTTTAAAAATATTTACAATTTTCTTAACCTACATGGTAATAATAAAAAAAATTATAGTAAGAAATATAAAAAGGTTGATCCCTGCAGCAGTATACCTTTAACGCTGGCCGATTTACTCGCTGTATTGCGATACTTATTCGTTGAGCGAGGAAAGCACCAGCTCTGAGGTCACCAGTACTATCTACCAGGCGCCAACTTAAATCTTTAAATAGGCATAGGCGCTATGCATTTGAAGCCCACGGCCCAAAAGTCTCTACTCCAAATAAAATCGAAGTTGTACAGAACTATTAAACATATTTCAATAGTTCTGCGTTTTGTAGTCTTCATAATGTTATTGATTTTTTATGTCCATTTAAAATATTGCATTTCTGTAATTAAGTGTTCCAAAAAGGATCCATCCAACAACTGAATCATTCAATTCGAATATTCAAATACATTCACACCGAATTCAATTTCCTCACGAAATATAATACCTCTTTAGAACACTGACATATAAAACCTTCGAGAAAAACTTTGAAATGCGAGTTCGCGGGGAGATAATCCACGTGGGGGGGGGGCGGTGTATAAAGAGGTGCGTCAGGATAATCCACTGCAAGACAGTTTTCACTTACCCGGTAACCCTTATTCGGCATACATTATCTATTACATAAATCCTCGCTGAAGATAATACCCAGGATTATTCGTAAAAACTTAAGGATAAAAACGTTAACATGCATACTGATTATAACAGAATGTAACTAATATCTGTCAGATGAAGCGAAGTAGTTTTGATGTACCAATTCATGTATCGTGATAGATTATATTATATTAAAAATATGGTGTTAAATTACAGCACTTGGTTTATGGATCATATTGACAATCGACTATTGGTAATATAAATACAAAACAATTGTTACGCCATGGCTATAAAACTATTTAATCACCTTCCTAGAAGTTATAGATCACTGCCGTGTAATACTTTTAAGGGGAAGGTGATCAAATTTTTAAAGGCAAAGTGCCTTTATAGCGTAGGCGAGTATTTGGACCATAGATTTCACACCAATTGTAAATAACTTAACTTTGACATTATTTTATGTTCTCTTATTGAGACATTGTAAAAATTGATATGACATTTGCATGCCTATTTATATATGGCTGATTATGCAGATATTTGTAGTTGATTGATCTAATCACTGTACCACTATCTTGGCAAATAAACGAGTTATTATTATTATAATAAAACGTTTTACGATGACGTAATTTATTGTAACATCAGCCACACTCGATGTAATAATTAAAATCTATCAAAATACATATAATATGTAAACAGCATTTATAAAAGTATAGAAGTATATGAAATTACGACAACATACATTTTCAATTTTACAAAGCAGATTAAGTTTGTATCAAATCACATTAGTAAGCTTAAAGACACTTTTCACAGCCAGCATCGGAATACTTGGTGTTGACATTTCAAACGACGTTCAGTTTCGCGGTCATTTGGACTGGAAATTAGCCTCCAAAAAGCTTGATGTACTGCATGCATGGCAAAATAGTACTTCTAATTGGAAACCAATTCGATTTGGGGTCCTTCAAGAAAAGAGCCTCCCAATTTTTATAAGGCTGGCAACGCGGTCGCGAGGCCGATGACATTGAGAGCGTCCATGGGGGCGGTATCACTTAACATCACGTGAGCCTCCTGCCCATTTGCGACCGATTCCATAAAAAAATCATCGGTTTTTTTATTCTATTTTTATATGCCTAAATTAATCTTATTATAAACTAATCATATTTTAATCAAAAATAATTCGTAAAAAATTGCAAACCCACTCAACATTAAGATACGCGATCAAATTCATAAATCGAACTAAGGTTTTTTAATCGTCCTAAAGCTCGAAATAAAAATAATAGAGGGGCGCTACAATGATTTTACGTCTGGTCTTCAGATTTCTGATATATGTATATATGTTTCATGATAATGTCAATCTAATAGGTAAGTAGGTGATCAGCCTCCTGGGCCTCACATACGCTGTCGACTTTTTGTATCTAAGGCAAGCCAATCCAGCCTTAGACACAAAAACCTCACGTTGTTTTCGTTCACAGTTCGAGCGAATGTTCAATACGCATACAGAGAGAAAGACCATCGGTACACTGCCGGGATCGAACCTACGACCTCAGGGATGAGGATCGCACGCTGAAGCCACTAAGCCAACACTACTCTTAAAGCTAAATACCATATATAACAGCAATCCATAAATCAAATTTTCGTCAATTTATTAAACCAATTCACACTCCTGCAATAACCTGATAAAGGTTTACGGTTAAAGCGAGCGTTCCCTAAATTGCTCGTAATTTCTCGTGTCGTAAAATTTTTCTGAATAAGACTTAAGTGATCATCGGCAGCTGTCACGCTGACATTTAGTAAATCACCGCACATTTAAACATTCATTTGACGTAAAAATCATGACATCTGTCATTACAAAATTTTAAGACTGCGAGTACAGAGTATACAATGTTATTTATATCCTACGCTGCTTACGATAATGTATTTTTTTCTTAATTATTGCGTTGTTTGATGCACTTTCACCCTCTATAACATTTATAGGTTTTAATTATTTTCGTGAATATAACCATGAATAGGTTAATAAAGATGTACGTGAGAAGATTTTTATCGACTATATTATGTATAAGAGAAATGTAAAAACCTATCTGTGTACGTGACGAATTATCGAACATCGAATGAGACTTGCCATGTTAGAAAGAAATATTGAAGCGCAACAGTGTATGCCTAGAGACAGAAGTTACTCCATTACTACTATTCTACGGTGGGAAGTCTTACACAACTAATTATAACAATATAATATTGCAATCGAAATAAAAACATTTGAATACAAAATAATAATTTTAAAATGTAAAGAAAAAAAAATATTTAACATTAACATTTTTTTCTTTAATAAGTTGCTATAATGGGTCACCCCAATGGAGCAAGTATGTATACTGCACACTTAAAAAAATCATATTTGCCCTTTTCATAAGGTTAGATTTAGCTGACGGCAGGCACTGCCTGATTGCTTTCGGAGTTCGCTATAGCCCAAAAATTATTCATTCATTTGTACCTCATTAATTTATTCTTATACTCTAGCATAACTCTATTCAATCATGAGGAACGAGAATATAGAAACTCGTGGCCTTATTAAGGACGATGGCGCGTAAAGCAAACAAATAAAGTCCAAATGAAAATAAATATAATAACTTGAAAGTTAAAAACAATGGTTTTAAAATTATGTTTGTTTTTTGTCGTATATATTGTTTTACAATATCCATACATAGCAAGTAATAGGCTATGCCAAAAATTAATCTGGTTTTGTACAGGAACAGCACATTTTGTATGGCAATCAAAGTTCATAATAATTTAGCAAAAACATTAAAACATATTTTTACTAGAGTTTTTAAAAAATTGACGAAATGTTTGTACTGTAATAATATATTTTTATATTGTGATTTTTCACTACAAATAATATAAAAATTGACTATAATGACACGGCTCGTAATATATGTAACTTCTATGTAAAATTCATTTTAAGACAAAATTGTGTGGCAGAAAATGCGAACATTATATTGTACCACTAAAACATTTTTTCTTGCAAATAAATTATTATTATAAAAATTTCCATAGTTAAAATATTAGTTTTATGGTATGATTAATTTTAATTAAGACGAAGTGTCTACACGTGTTAAACTAATCGATAATTTTAATTATGCTTGTATTATTCGTGTTGAACTTGAACATGTTGCATATCATTAATTTAATCAACTAAGAAGCCGATGTTCAATAAATTGAATTCTCTTCCAAAATTAAAGAAAAACTAATTTTGTTTCCATACACGGTTTGAGCAACCAGACTTGTTTCATTAAGTTCCACGTAAAAATTATATAAGTTTTTAATTTGAACTCACCTTATACTTGATACCTGATATCTGGGTACATAATAAAACTCGGGAATAAGCAAGTGTTTCCCAGGCAGTCCATGCCTCACAGGGACCGATTTGATAGTAATTCGATTTATTTATAAATATTTAGATTGAATTACAGTTTTTTACTATATGTTTAGAAAATTTGCTTACTATGTTTCGTTAACAATTACCTAAAACCTATCTTAGTTTCTTAACTACATCAAGCATGCACAAAAATGGTTGAAAGCCTGGATTTCGAATTCCAACCAATATAACCGTTGTTTATAATCATTATTTATATGACTTATTAGGTTATTTATTGGCCTATCGGTAGTGCTGTTGAAATTACAGAGTACCAGTGGAGATAGCACAACATTAGGAATACACTTTTACTGTCATAACATGTGACTCATAAAAAGTATATTTAAGGTGATGCTTCAAAAGTCGTTAAAAATCATACAATTTGCATACAAAATACTTCGTTCCTTGCAACTTTATACGTTTTATTTTATTAATTTCTAAGCGCTCTCAAGAGCACATAGATATAATAAAGTCGTTAAAGACTGATGTCTGTGCATTGAAGCTTTCATAGTATAAGAAAAGTGCGTTATTGGAGGTAAAGTGTACGGCTCTTCCATGCTTGAGTTCAATCTTTTAGTGAATACCGTAAAATAAAACATCGTGGCTAGGATGTCTTAGATCCACAGCTGAGTGTATAAGGCTATGAAAACTGCTACTATTTTATCTATTATTTTAAGACCTATTCCTCTCCTATGCTCTTCCTTCTTCTATCTCAACCAGCATAGCTTTAAACATCCAACTGTCCGATACGATGTCAATGTGTCGTCATGTCTGTACTGAGCAGTACATAAATAATATCTCAACCCCTGGAATTCCTTCTTGCCACGTACCACTTCTCTCTGGTACCAGCTGCCATTTCCAAACCGAACCCCCCTAGGCCCTCAAGAAACGTACCATTCTCTAAACGGTCGGAACGCAGTTTATTCAAAGTGACCCAACTTGTTTGCCTCCTGTCCCATAAAAATAAATATTAATAGCCTTTTAATATGCCAATAAACTATAAACAATACGAATTATTATTCTAGTGATAGTATATCTTACCGAAGATCCATATCCACTTTCCCAGTAGCAAAGATCTCCCCTACTCTTCTCCGTTGGTTTCTATTGCGCGCATCGCGCCGAAAAACATTTCCCTATATCGTTCTAAACATCCCATTGACTACCTGATCGTGTTACTCCGCTTTCCGTAATACCGCAGATACAAGGTTTAAAAAGCCCCCTTTTAATAAATCCTATTCTTAAATATCAGATCGGTGGTAAGTCAGGATTAATCGCTAGTCTTGTGTAATATTCGTAAAGCGGATAACAATTTTGTAGTTGAGTGTGCTTGAAATCAAGTGCTCGATATGAAAATTTAAAGTATTTTACCAAGAGGGCCTCAGATATTAATAAGCTTTCTTAATTATTATTTAAAGTACTCTTCTGGTGTGTAATTTAACGCAATATTGTGGGTAAAATTAAAGTGAAATAAGGTTTAAATTAATATAAATTAAATCTGCAACAACTTTCGAGATTATTGAGTGGCAGGGCTGGCAAAATGCCATGGTCCCCCGAACCGAGAGGCCGCGGGCTCAATTTTTTTTTTAAATTTCATTGTAAATGTATGCAGGCTTCCTCACGTTTCCTTCACCGAAAAGCTAGCGAATAGATGATGAATGCATTGAGATATTATGTTCTATGGATGAGTGCGACAGGCATTGGGCTAGCGTGTGGAATATAGACCATTCCTTCTCGCCTAAAAGAGGAGTTATTTTAGTGGTATTAGTGGGACATACATGTTGTACATATACATATAACGTGTCATTGAGTACGCTGAAAATCTCAAAAGAAATTGCCAATGGTGCTATAGTTACTGTTGAGTAGTATGTTAGGATAAATAAAGATTTCTGCCGCAGCTGACCTGAAGATAAGTAGATTATAAGTAGCTTTATATAAGAACCATTTTGATCACATCTGATTGAAGCACCTCCGAATTTTTGGGTGATCTGGACGTCTACACGAATTATGAATTATTAATAGGTGCGCAAGTGGGAGCCGTGACTTTCGGTCTATGGTTGTTAGCCCTTAACGTGTAGACAACAAAGATTTGATATTGTTTTATTTAAAGGGACCAGAGGCAATCACGCTTTAGTCACGTTATAATGACTCCTATTTCTTTTATTAAAGTATAGCGCATCTCGGCCCCACATGGAGTACTGTTCTCACCTCTGGGCGGAAGCTCTCCGGTACCAGCTCCTACCGCTTGACCGTATTCAACGAAGAGCGATTCTAGTCGTCGACGACCAGTCATTATCCGTTAGAGATGTGGGGTCTCTCTGCATCTTCTACCGCATTTACCATGAAGAGTTTTCAGAGGAGTTGTTCGGTCTAATATCGGCCAGCGGAGTTTCAATATTGGACGTTAAGGTAGAAAACAAAAAACCATCTGCATCACCTCGACGTCCGTCATTCCACAACTGTGCGTTTTCTAACGCAGTTTTTTCCGTGCATCACCGCTAAATAGATATATATAATAAACCGAAACCTGGAAAATTTTCGAACCAATTCGACTTGTCACATTTAAGAATTGGTATCCCCTTTAAGAAAAGAGCGTACCAATTCCTAATTGTGACAATGTGAGTGTCCATGAGCGACGATATCACTTAAATTCAGATGAGCTTCCTGCCCGGTTGCTACATAAAAAAAAATCACTTTTTTTGATAGCATAACACGCAAAACATCACTTAAAAATAGCACGTAAAAATAGCAATAGTAAAAAATCTAAATAAATAATAATTGTCATCTGTTGCCAAAAGGACACCTTCACTTGATCACTCTTTCTAAATCTGAAAGGAAATTACTTGAAGAATGTAACAATTGAATGTATTTAAATCGGTAGACGTAGCATCATCATCATCATCAACAAGGCGGTGGATGGCTGCATGATGCACCACGATGTATTAGATCACAATTAAATGTTATTTATTTATTAAGAAATACATATATTATCCTTACAGACTATGCCAATACGATAATGTCGAGAATTACATAATATAAACAATATAGCTACTGTGAATTCACTCTGCGAAATTATAAATATATCGATATTGTCGGAGACAGCATTCAGTAGTCGCAACGTCTTAGATAACGGGGATCTATGCAACAGACTAGTTCTTGACCTATGCCTTCGCCGTCGCACATATCACATAGGTACTAAGAAACCCAGTTCTTGGAGTACACTTGGGTTGCACACTACACCACTATAAAATCACTGAAGTGTAATGATTTCAAGCGCCAGGTGAGTATTTAGACCATAAATTTAACAACAATTATAAATAACTTAACTGTATTATTAAGACATTATTATAATTAATGTGACATTCGCATGCCTATTTTTATATGGCTAATTGTGTGGATTTGTATAATTAATCAATCTGAATATACCACTTTTATGCAAATAAACGAGTTATTACAATTATTATCACCATTCTTTTGGTTTCCACTCGATGTAGGCCTTCTAAATTTTTCTCCAACTCTATCGGAATAGCGCCTTTTGCATCCACTTGCAGCTTGCGTGCTTCGTAATGTCGTAGGCCCATCTTATCGGTGGGCTTCAAGGAGTCTCTGGTTATACATAAATACTTCTCTCGTCTTGTCTTGTCATCAAATAGAGAATTGTCATACAATCAATCCAAATTGCTAATTCATTTTAAAAGCGTGTACTCAAAACTAACAGTAATGTCTCTCTTTCTCTTGGGGATAATTTTTAAAACTAAATGCTTAAACTTTCACGTTTTCATTAAATCATTGTTATTCGGAAACGGTTTTTTACCGCGAGGTTTATTTTTCACTTTAATTTTGACTAATGGTTTTCGCAACGCGCTTTCCAAATTAAACTGAGTTAAGGTTTGTATTCACGGGTTTTAGGTTCTTTCACTGGTTATATAAAATGAAGTGAGATTACAGTTTTTATTCAAGATAATTTTGTTAAATTGTAATGTATAAAATGACCGAAACGTTTTTCAGGACATTATAACCAAAACTTACCTTACAAATATTCATTTTAAAGAATAATTATTTTTAATACATAAATTTAATCAGTTACAGTACAGGCTTTTTTCAGGTCTCAGATTTCTGTATCTGATTCATGATCAATTGTCAATCTAATAGGCAAGTAGGTTATCAGCCTCTCGTACCCGACAAACGCCGTCGACTTTTTGAGTCTAAGACAAGCCGGTTTCCTCACAATGTTTGCCATTACCGACCGACAGAGCGTCTATTGCTGCACAGCCGGGGATCAAACCTACGACTTCAAGGATCAGGGTCGATCGCTGAAACCACCAGGACAATACTGCATGTTGAATACTTAATAATTTATAACTAATATAACGGCGTTACTAAAATTTATAACGTGGATCAATTAATCTAATCCTAGTTATTATTATATCATTTTATTAGTAATTAAACTAGATATAAAATATATCGTACCGAATGTTAATTGTACAATATGAGAAAAAGTCTTATGGTGCACAGCCAAGTAAAAATTCAGTTGGTACACACTGCTCTTGGCAGTAGACAGCAGTAGCCCCATGCAGAAGACCTCAGAAGTCATAGATCACTACCGTTACATTTTCAAAGCGTGATTAGATTGTCAAAGGCACATCTATAGTACGAGGGAGTTTTTGTATTATAATTGAATAATGCTAATTGATATAGCCGATTGTCTTATTTCGGATTGTTTTATTAATTATTTATTTTTATATTTTATTTTACTTTACCCATTATTAAGCCTAGAATATCTAATACAAAAATGAAATCAGTGGAGTTATAACTATTAAATTTCATTTCTAAAACCTTTTTCATACTAAAGTTTCCCTATAAAACTCTATGAAATGGAAAGTATAATGGGAGGCAATATAGTCAGAAAAAGTTGCCAAAATGCCACTTTTGACATTAAAGCAAATAGGACAATTTTGGGAAACCACCTCTCTGTAATAATCATAAAGAATCTTAGAATTTTAGGGCTACTGCTGAAGATCAAACTGACTTTACGGAAATACTTATACTCTCTACAAAACTGAAGTAGCATACGTGTAATTGGTTTTTTATGTGTAATGTGTTTGATAGAGGCCCTAAATAGGGGTTGTCGAAAAATTACTAAAGACAAAGTTGAATCTTTCATCCAGAGCAGACCATTCTTTCTTTTTCTAAACATATTTAAACTTATATATTACCTCGACGTCCGGTGGTTAAGACAGGTGTTGCCGCCCACCATCACTATGTGGAACTGCCCAATGATGTATTTCAGAAATAATTCGACTTAGGGTATTTTAAAAAAGCCTTTGCTTTGCCAGCCTTCTGGCAATGTGAGTGTCCATTAGCGGCGGTGTCATTTAACATCAGCCGAGCTTCCTGCTCATTTGTTATATTAAAAAAATATATTTATGTATTTATAAGATTACTAACACATATCCATACTGTAAAAGAAAACACTGAGACAATATACAACGCCAAAACAGATTACATTTATAAAGAAAATTTATGCAACAGAAAATATACATAAAAAGACGAAAAACAAAGAAAACAAAAGTCAATTTACACTTAATATTTAAAAAAAAAACTAAATTGTTACTGATAAATAAAGTGAAAGTCTTCCAGATTCTTAAAATTGTTTTATATTTTGTTAGAAAATCACTTGTAGCAATACTGGCCGATAACCCCCCCTATCTACCTAAAAATAAAATTATTGTAGTAATTGTTTAATAAATTAACACATAAAATTCAAACAGCTTTTTGTTTCCGTACACTAAACAAACACATATCCGAATTGTCAACCCTTGTATTTAAAGCTCATTTAACATTCAAACAGAAACCTCTTATTGTTTTCGCTGCGAAAGTAATAAGGAAAATAATTGAAGGAATTAATACTAAAAGTTTAATGGAAACTGAGAAATGTAGCTCCCGGGAAAACTAAGTATCTTAAGTTAATTTCACTCTAACGACTATTTCTTTTCTTTTATGAATTTTACTATAAAAAATACAATGTTGAAATAAATGGAAAAATAGGAATTGGATACATCTTTCTATTTACGTATACACTTATAAGGTGAAATAAATTTTAGTGAAAATGTCTTTTACACCATTTTTTTTCAACGAGACCACGCAAAATGATCATGAATGAGACTAATATCCCTTTACAGAACCATAGGGTTAATTTAATTTAAAATATATATATATATATAGTCATTACATTAAAGTCGATAAATGCTTTATTTTAAAGTCAGTTTATCTATTTTTATGTTAATATTAACAATTCTCAATTTGTAAAATCAAGCATTCCAGATAAGGGAAATAATTGTAAAAGGTAGACTACTCAACGATATGTCAGCCTGGCCGTACATTTTGGAGATGATGAAGCTGGAAAGACCTAAAAAAACTACTCATACTGCTCTAGATGCTCTCTGTCCCACATGAATGATATTAAACCTTAAACTAATTATTAATTAAGGACTCATAATAGTCACTTAAAAGTAAATGATTACTTACAAAATCAAGTAAGCCGATCTAACAACGAAGTTTTAAAATCATTAGAAAATCGTTAAACCCTCGTTTATCGGACATAACCTAAAAATGGTACAATTTCCGCGTCCATTTTATCAACGTTGGTTTTGACTTCAACATATGACAATCTTCTCTAGGGTCGTATTTTCGATACCTTACATTTCGATCCGAAAATTCGATATGTCAGGCATGGAAGATAACTTACTTGCCTATTAGAAATTATCATGGAACAGATACAGAAATCTGAGACCCAGACCTAAAAAGGTTGTAACGCCATTGGTATACGCAGATGTGGCCACAAGACATCTTTGTTTGACCTTCTAATCAAGAGATCTTCCAAGTCTCCATCGACCCTTCTCTGGGCTTGTCGAATCATTATGTGGTCCGGAGTACTCAGCCCACTACCCGCCCTTAAAATAATCTATCTAAATCTTCTATCCTCACTATATTTGTTCCCAACGGATTATGAAAGCATGTTTGGTGTAGAAAATAACACTAATGATTGTTTTGCTATAATTACAAATATAAGTGGAATGTTAAAGTTGTATCATGCACAGCAAATCCTCCTCAGTTTTAATGTGTTGTTCTGAAATATAGGATAGAAGGTTTGTAAGAGTTTACACAGGTATAAATTTACATCAATAGAAAAGTTTTAAACGTAGGATCAAATCTTGCTATTGGAAAAAAACCCGATCGAATCGACGCTCGTGCACTAAGCCGCAATTTATTTTTTCAATCGTTTCGAACGCAGCTCGCAGCCCGGTAAAGGATGCATGTTTTTTTGCCACGGATAACCTCAAATCGAAATTCCCGCTGTATATGAAAAATATTTTAAATTTTCTTTGATATCCTGTTATGCATCGATTTACTATTGCAGTATTCATGCTTTGTATCTGACGTAACTTCGAAAGCCGAAGTTATTTATTTGACGTTTTTTTGTTTTCTTTCTTTTGTAATAGTCGCTGGCTTTTATGCTTCTCTACCTAGCCTGACATTAAATCTTTCATTATTATATCCATTTTTATACCTCATCTATACATGAATTCGCCTATATTTTTATTCTTTTCGATAAATGAAGTAACGGCCACCTAATAAACTTAAATGAGCTCTTTACTGTTGTCCCAAAAATAGTTTAGTAATAGAATAGATAGATTAGTTGCGCCTGTAAGAAAATTAATGAAGATTAACTGTAGGACTAGTTTTGATAAGGCGTAACTTTGTAGCAAATATCTTTAATTACTAATAACATATAAAAACATAATTACATTATAAAACATGAGTGGATTTTGATCACTTTAAATTTCGAATTGATTATTCTCAGTTCGACATTACAATCAAATCACTATGCCATCTGTAAGCAAATTCTAAATTTAAATTTCGAAGCCTAAAAGATTTTCTCAAGCAAAACTCAATATCATGGCTTCCTCTCCCCCCCTTACCTAATTTTTTTGATGCTTTATGTTTATGTCCATATATATTTTTTTATTCTTTTTTCAAACCTATCAGCCACTTTGCTCTTGTCTAAACGCATTCTACATTTAAAATCAAGCTTACAATCAAGTTACTATGCCATCTGTATTCATACATTCTTCATTTAAATATCGAACCACAGTACCCAAAAGGATTTTCAAGGAATCATCAATATCATAGTGTAGTGAAGTAAGTATTTCAAAAACTACAAACTACCTCAGTTCTTAGACCATTTTCTATATCCATTTTACTATTCTTATTATTTTTCAAACCATTAAGCCACTTTGCTCTTGTCCAAGTGCATTCTAAATTTAAATTCAAACCAGTAACCAAAAGATGAAAACCTCAATATCATAGTCGTTTATTTTCAAAATGTACTCTCTCCGTGAAATGCTGCCCGTTTGTGAATTCACACTGCAATACACAAAATAAAGTCGACGTATATAAATTTACATCAACTGAAACTCGGTACATACCTTTTATCTCTCAAAAGAATGAACGTTGCTTTGTCTCTTTTACACTATTCGATGTTTGCTTTGACAACATATAAATTGTAAAGGTTCTTCGATTGTCGTCTTCGTTTTACATTTAAAAAGGAAATTGGTACATTGTTACATTTTCTCTTAGTTTAAAAATACTGTTCTAACGAAGTACAATCACATGCACGCAAACAATAGTATGCGTGCGTCTTGCTGTGGCTCATATTATTTCATAAATAAAAGTCATAAGGGAGAAAGTAGGTAAAAACCTTTGAGATACATAATAAGGTCTTCGATTTGACATGTTATCGGTACCAGACAATGATTTCTATATAACACTTACATTTTATAATTAAGCTATTGTTGCATAATAAGAATACTTCTGTTTCAGCATAAGACAGGTTGAGATGTTGTTTAAGATCGTTTGTGAATGTAAAAAGTAGTGAAAATTTTAATTTTAAGAAAGTGGTTGAAGATCAGAGAAATCTGACTTTAAATACTTGCTTAGAAACTCGTAACTACGAACAGTCCAACACTATAACCTCTATTTTGATGTCGGTTAATAAACGGATTATTGGCTGATAAAACTGTACCTTTAAATTAATAAGTTACTGCTGACGTGTAAAAATAATTGTTGGATCGTGCGACTATATATAAAAATAAGAATTATTTTTGAGACTATTGATGTTAATTAATATTATGTATAGAATGAATCCACGAAAATCGATTTATTTTTTACTAGTTATCCACGAGTAATGTAGGAGTGATGGCAGGAGAAGTCGAGGTTGATACGCGATAGTTTGACCAAATTAAGTCAATTATGGGGCTCAACTCTCAACATCCCTAATGAACTAAGACAAGCTGATCATAGAGTGGCGTGGCTGTTCAAGACGGGCACGATGATCAGTCCTAACCTCCAAATCTTCTATCCCGATTTTAAATGGGTTTGAAGGTACAAGCCATCTTCCTCGGATACAAAAATTCTGGAACAAAATCCCATCGAATCTCCACTATAAAGTGGAAAGCGCTTCCTAATTTAATGCGCTCCTTCTGTCAAATTTTCCGTAACAAGTCGCTTAGAAATAAATATTGTCCATGTTCTTTCCTACCTACAAAGACATAATTTCACATTACGCTTGCCTAACTTAAAACTAGAGTAATTTAAAACAATTCTTATTTACTAAAAAGGATAAGTACGGTTCCTGGCAGTTTTAAATAATACAGGATTTTAGATTTACTCTATATTAACCACTCTACAACAACAGAATATAAGTGAAATAATTACATGTTAATTGTTATGAAACTAATGAATGTAAAGTAACAATTGAACCTACGTCTGGCTATACTCTCGGGGCGTAACTCTGACGGTTTAGGAAATGGTTACGATTATAAAACGAGGTAAGCCTGAGTGAGTAAAAAGGAACTTGGCTCGTACAGGATATATAACATAAGAAAATTTTCAATAACAATAACTTTACACTAACAAGTACATTAAGTACTCGCGTTTCGTGCGGTGTAAAAGCAAACCTATTGCATTCATGCCGGTTTTCTAGGTCAATGGTACTGCCCCGTACGTGACTACCCATTTTGACCGAAGCCTGAAGGCAACAGCATATCATTCCCACTACAAAGAGGTTGACTGATTGCGAGGTTGCTGAGGTGACATCGACCAGCGTTACTAGTGGTACCCTCAGCGAAAACCTCTCAAAAAAGTTACAAATGGCGCATTGTAAGGAATTAATGAATGTCAATGATTAACAGACGTTTTTAATTTTACGTTGATTTAACTGACAAAGGGTTTGCTTCATGCCAGTTCCTACACTGTAATAAATAGTTAGTATTTTATGTATTACTGTTTAATGTTGTTTTTTTTCTGTGTATGTATGTGATGTTATTGTAAATAGTTACCGCATTGGAGTAATAAATAAATAAATTATGTGTTATTTTTCGTAATAATATCATTATTGTTTTCGTTATTGAGACGTACGGGCAATATTTTAACTTCTATATTTCTTAGTGGGAACTCGAACTCTCTCTTTTCTCGACTCATTAACATAATAAAAGATATTCATATATTTATAAATTTTATTATATCTAACAAGTTACATCTAAACACCTTAAATCATAAACGTAAATTTTATTTATAAGCACAGTAACGTGTGATAAACACAAAACTTTGGCTTAGTACGCTTATGAATAAGTGTTCCAAAGCCACAATTACACTTAAATTTACAACTAATAAAATAAATAACAATAATTTGGTGGCAAGATAGCGTCTTGAGTCGGACGATAGCTATGTATCTCTAACTCTTCTAAGGAACTCTTATCAATAACACTTACTTATAAAATCTCGTTAGGCAACTCTCAATTTATCTCATAATTTGCCAATTTTCTCTGTACATAGGAAAAATTATCTTCAATAAGTAAATGAGAGGTGTTAAGGTAGTTTGAGCAATCCTGATCTAACACAGATTTACATTTATTAAAGGCAACGATAACAGAATATAAATTTAAGCAAAACATAGGTCCAAAAAGTTCCATCAATCCGGACCAATTATTGTTTCGCGAAATCTAACTGCATTACCACCGGATTATATTGTGCATAAATAATCACCAACGCGTCGGAGGCGATCAGCATGTTCCATATATTTCTTACTTTCGATGCTGTGCTGCCATTACAACGTATAGATATAGAACTTCGTAATGCTGCACTGCTGTAATATCATTCATTTTCAGCGTTAAACATTTCGCAAAAATTGATGCTACTAGACCAGTATTTCCCAACCTTTTTGTGACGTGCCCCATCCATTATTTCCCTAAACAAACGGTCAGTCTATGAATCCATTCATTTGGCCACAAACAAAGAAATATCTGTGTTAAGTACCAAAAATTCCAATCGGGTCACATATTTTGTACTTCTAGATTGAATGTGCTTTCGACCAGGGTAAACTCATGCTGACTAAATAAGGTTATTGTCAAAGTCACATTTGACATCTGGACAACATCTGGGATAGCTCTGGCTTAGATCCATATCCGTAGTATAGCAGTTAGGTGAATCTATTACTGAGATATCACCACACCTGTAAAAGAAATATTTATTACAAATCAAATCACACTACTTTCTATCTCTATCAACAAAATCCTCAGAAAAAAACAAACCAGTAGTATCTATAAGGTTTTACTTTTTGTCTCAGGTCTCAGAATAAGTGATCGCAAGTAATGTACCTAACGTTGATTATTGGGACTAAGGCATTCTGCTTTCTTCACGATGTTTTCCTTCACCGTACGAGAAACGAACGAATGTCACAGAAATGCTACAATTTATATATTCTTGCCTGAATCACTGATTCAAATAGGCGCTATTATGGTATTAAGATATACATAAAGTCCAAATAATTTATTCATATACGTAACACAATGTACACTTATGAACGTCAAAAAAGTACTACATAATAAAGGCATCTTATTTTACATTGACGGCCAGTTCTCATATCAAGGGCGTAGAACTGACGAGAAGAACTGGCAATAAACTCTCCGGCGCCCTTTTAATTGCCAAGTTTTTTGTTTTACACAATGATTGTAAGGAGTTGCAACCATTACATCTGGCACAGGGTAAGTGATGTGTTAAAAAAGAATTCATATTTTTATTACCAGGAAAGACTAAGAGTATTATGCTTTGTAAAACAAACAAGATAAAATATATTTGTTTGCCTTTATATTGTTTGTAACAGTAGCAAACGGACAGGAGGTACACCTGATGTTAAGTGAACACTCTCACTGTCAGAAAACCCGCAAGCGATGTGCCGGCCGCCGCTTCCAACAATAACATTTTGCCAATACAAGCCGTAATTAAACTAAAATATTTCTCATACTTACGTAGAATAATTTATTTCGCGCTGGCTACATTCAACTCTGTAGCAGATGCCAACAGGAGACACTGATTCACCGAAGGGTATGACGTCACCAATCTCTTTCACGTAACACCCTTCTTTATGTACTGAAATGAGAGAGACTACTTTAATAAGAAGAAATTTAGTAACAGTTAATCCAATTTTTATGAGGCCTAATCAATACATCCAGGTCCAAACTAACTTGGGCTATAATATCAGTCAATGACAAAATTCGAAAAAAAAAACAAAATTCGTAAAAAGTACAATCGCATCGTAATCGTAGAAACCGAGAGTACGGTTATCTTTAACTCATTTCGGGAAGATGACATATCAATCTATGACTGTCTTCATATAAAACGCAATTATGTAAAATATTCATCTCTCAAAGCTCACCCATTTATGTATTTCGCAAAATCTTTTAAACATAAATTTGCATAATAAAAAACAAAGATACATAGATTGGCGCCAGACACTAGACAAGTCGTTACTTTATATAATACTATTAATATGTAAATATACGTTTAAGATAATCTCTTGGAAAATATCTGGATCGTTGTTAAAATCACGGCGCCGCTCTGTCGCCATTTATTTCGTGTAATTGCTTGAAAAATGCCATCCGACGCCGATCAATGAGCGATGAATATTCCGAAGAGATAATGACTTCTATCATTTTTTTCATATTACCTTACTTTTAGTGGATTTTTACCCTTTCTAGCAGTTTTATAGCTGACTTAACGTTTTGCTTTTGGGAAATATTACTTTCTTGCTTTAGTTCGTCTATATATGTATATTTATTTATAAAATAATACAAATACGTCACTTTCATATAAAAGTCAACAAATTGTTATTCCGGGAACTAAAACCAGATAGGGTTTTACATCTAAGCCTTTTTATTTAAAAATTGATTATGTTTTGAATCTAATAATATTAACAACTAGCTTGTAGTTTACATTTCGGCAACAATAAGTACAATTCAAATATTAATGTACTCGAAATCTAGTTATACTTAAATCGATTACTATGCCAATTGTTGCAATAAAAACAAACTCCACCCTGATAAAATGCCATACCAGAAATAAATACTCTTAAATACACAATTCCAAATAACCTTCACAATAATCAGGTTCGATGGCTACCCAATTAGTACAAGTACTTGACCTTTCCTCACGATTAACGGAATGACAGATAGCAATAGTACATGACCCCAAAGTTCAAGCACTACAAGAATATGATCTAAGGAAATACGAACTCAAGGTATTCATCAGTTTCTAAATTTAAAAATAACTTTGTTTGTTCGTTCGATATTTAAAATGGACGACGTAATTCGACGTTTAAGCATCAATACAATAAGGGCCCGAATTGATGAAACAATTCCATATTCAAAATGAAACAAAACACTTTCTGTGTTTTAAATACATTCCAAACTCCCAAATTCTTTCCATGACCCCCAAGCCCTACCACGATATGTTTAAAGGAAGTACAAATAAGGAAAGTTGCTTCTCAAATTAGAAAATTCAAATACGACTTTAAAACTGTTTTACCTCGTGTTTGGCAACATTCTATATTCAATAATATTCGAAGCTTCTTCGAAGTATATGACGTCGCAATATCTTACACTGAATGGTATTTTAATCTCTGTAATTTATATTGTAAGTAATTAAAATTAAATACAGCTTATTATATTAAATTAATTTATACAATTACATTGATCTCTCATTACACCATCTTCAGTAGCTATACAAGGCGTGTTGAAATCGCAATACCGGGTAATACAGTATCTTAAATTACATATTAAACTGTGTTCCGAATAGTTTTTCTTACTTCACGTATTTTATGTATTTTAAAATATGTGCACATTTGCGATATTTTATTTACATGACGCATGTAAAGCTGATTAGCATATTATAAAAAAAAATTGCGTTTTGTGTAACGCGGTTAAAGGTCAAAATATTTTTGTTTGTTTACTCGAATTGAACATTGACCAAACATTTGTTTAAAGACAATTTTGGTTGTTCTTTTTTCATATTTCATTAAAATATTACTAGTTCTAATGACAAAATATTTTTTGAAACACAAATATCTATGTTAGAACGTAAATTATATTCTACGAAATGATTTTATGGATAAAATTTATATTTATAATTTGGTTTTAAAGTACGTAAAATCCGTTTATTTTTCCCGGTTATCAAATAGTACAAAACTTGAGCCGGGTCAGCTAGTATTGGTACACATTTTAAAATAATCTAACTTACAGAGAAAATGCACAGAAATGTATTCTACTTGTTTTAGAAACTAAACGAAACTATAATAACTAAAGTAAATATCTTTTTTTTCGTTTTATTTTTAAATAGTTCTGCTATATGTAAATTCTATTTTTATATATATAATCAGTTGTCAATACATATTTTAGATTTACCGGAAGAAATTCAAATGATTCCAAATTTTAAAAATTCAGAGTTTGAAGAGTACTTCCGCATATTAAAATAATCAACTTTGATCTTCCTTATAACGTGACTATACGTACAAACAACAAACATAGTATATAAAAACCGATAACAGTACCTTAATAAATAAGTGGTTTCGTTTTAGTCAAGAAAATAAAGATACTTACAAAGATGTTCTGGTTTCAGGGGAAGCTTGCCACGCCACGTTGCACCACTTGCAACAGCCACTAACATTATAATACACA
This sequence comes from Pieris brassicae, assembly GCF_905147105.1. Classification (NCBI taxonomy): domain Eukaryota; kingdom Metazoa; phylum Arthropoda; class Insecta; order Lepidoptera; family Pieridae; genus Pieris; species Pieris brassicae. The sequence continues at coordinate 11,768,191 of NC_059673.1, forward strand.
TAATCCTAGACACCATTTTTACTGACACCAAGTGAAGACTTCGTCCGTTAAGATGTATCAAGCGAGACTGGCTACTTGGCTATCTTACACATGTTTTTATGCTTAATCGGCTGTATACATACCGGTCGACTACGTCGCAAATAGTGGTGATAGCAATCCCACGTCATGATATAGTAGGACAATGTTTTTCTCAGATATTGAGGTTGAATACAGAATTGAATTTATCATCCCACGCAATTACCTTTCGCGATTTACGCGAAATTAATTTTCATTTATTACTTAATCTCATTAAAAATAATGGAAACACGAAATCTGATGGATTTATTTGACGTTTAATACCAGGTTAACCTCAATTATATTTTAAATCTGCATATATAATAAAATCAATTTTTGATAATGTTTAATATATTCAATATCATTGTTCGTATTCAAATTCGAAGGAAGTAATTTAATTTTTTTTTCTTCCATGTTTTGCGGACCTTGAATGTATAATTTTATGGGCACTAGTACTATTAACTTCATTTTGTTACTAACTGGTGTTTATGGATTTAAATACATGACTTAAATTTAATAGGGTTCTTAATGTCAAAAAATAATCACGTAGCTATCTCTTCTTAATTACTAATAGATATAAAGGACAAAAGAGGATATGAATTGGCAAAGTAAATAATTAGAATTTCGAATCATGATTAAAAGTTATTAAACGTTTACGTCGTTATAATGTAAACTCAACCTTGTTAATTAATAAAAAGCTCAAGGTCAAATGTCATTTGAAGCGTGGAGATTAATATGACAACAACGAATGAAAGCGTCGTGTCGTGTATAAACGGCCTAATGAAGGTCGCGACGCTAAAGAATTTTGGGAAATACAAGTGATTCATCACTACGATGTAAACAAACGTCACTTATATTATTACCAATTCACAGATCCGTGAGTTAATGTCCTTAGATTTGGTGAACAAAAGTTCATTACACACACGTACAAGGACAATTCACAAAATCAAATACTCAGAATGTCGATACTATTTTTGTATGAAATAGAGGATGCGCTCCATGGACGAATTTAATCTTACAGAACCTCGAACATGCATTGTGTAGTATACAAATTGTATGAAGGCTGAATAGTGCTATCAAACTGACTTTGACGGGTACTATACCACACATCATGACCGACCTTTGATGTCTCGGCTTCAAATTTCTATCTGCTATCAGCCTTCTGTGTCTGACATACGCCGTCATCATTTTGGGTGTTAGGAATGCCGGTATCTTCACGATGTTTTCATCAACCGTACGAACAAGTATTATATGCGAACTTCGAACTAACGAGTTCAGGGATGAGAGTTACTCACTAAACCACTCATGCCATCAAAATCTATAAAGTATGATTAATTTAGAGTACGTAACTGCCTGCTTTTAAATTTATTAATTTATCATCAAGCACGAGCCAAGGCTGTACATTTTGTTCACATAGGCTTTCTTAGTTTTTTTTATAAGCGTGGGGAATTCCTAAATCGTCGAAGTTACGCCCCGAGAGTATACCTAGACGTAGGCATTCTCTTCAGCTGTAACATTGCATTAATTCGTTGCAATTAACATTTTATTTCATTGTTGTACGTGAGTGGTTAATATAGAAAAAAAACCGTGCACTGTATATTAATGTCGTACACAGAAAATTTATGATTATTTATCAAAATTCGATTGACTGAAGTATTTAGTAAAAATGAACTCAGTATAAGACATTATGTATGTATTAGTCAAATCGAATTGTACGAGTCATGTTTCGTAATTATTTTAAACAAAAAGTTAATAATGTACACGTGACTGATTGTTCTTGACTGTTTCTGCATTTAATACTAATTGTCATAATACGTAAAGAATAACTGAGGATCATATTTTTACTTTTTTTATTACTGCTATATGGAAAAATAGAATGTTGTGTTTAACAAAAAAAAACTAATTTTGTTGCTGCAACTAGCAACTAGCGTGGAGCAACGTGTCTTATATGAAATATTTTCTAAGCCAATTGACTATTTATTCGAGATCTGGTAGAATAGGGCTGCGTCCATGCATGCATTCGACGGAGATTGTCTCGTTATATTTAGTTCGTAAGTGGAAAGTCACGAAACATTACATTATTATTATGCCGAGTGATACTTTCGTTAGGATGAAAAAAATGTTGGGTTGGTTTTGGACGCATACCTACCTTTGTATTTTCTAACTTTAATAATGTCTGTTTATCAAAACTTGCACACGCTGCATATTCTATAATTGTTTATTGGCAACCATCACACTTGGTAATTAAAAAGTAAAATTAAATAGTGTAAAGTTCCAGTTCTAAAGCCTTTCTTTAGGAGTTTAGATTATCCTTTTTTAACAGTAACATTTATATAGTAACCAAAATTATCAAATTAATTTTGATTTTAATTTGATTTCATCAATACAGTATACAAATTTTCATTCAACTGTAACTTGCAATCAGAAATATTGTTACGCGACCTGAATACTTTCAGAAACCCCCACTTACCTGCTTACCATCTCTGATAAGAAACCAGATCTAAACGCTGCATACTCCAATGTTCGGGATTTGCATTCCGCAAATGAAGACGCTTATGTAGGGTGACTAACGTGCTTCAAAATTGAAGATTTTTTGTGTTTTATTGTAAAAAGTTCTTCTGACAACTCAAGCGTTGATAATCTAGTTGGTGATGTATTAAAATGCATCTAGGCCAGGCATATTTCAGCTTATTTGACTCTCATACTTGATGAGGTTAACCGCCCAAAATAATTTCAATTGCAATTGAGGAGCTCTGTTTCGTATGTCAAGTGCGGTAACAAGTTGGTAATAAGTACTTGGCGGAGACTGTATTTATAAGTTATTTTATTGTAGTCTAGCGTAATTCCGCTAATGTCTATTAGCTCTCTAGTTATAGTCAAACATAAAATAACAATGTCTTTCACGTAATTTAAAGTGTTTACAGAACTGTCTTATATCTAGCACTGATATCACAGTTTTCAGCACTACTAATGATTATAGTTTTGGGTTCAGCACTATTTAGTATACATAAGTTTAAATCTATTCAAATTATACAAAACGTAAATTTATAAATTTTCGCTTGTTTCAGAAACCCCATTTTCTCATGAATTCACAAAATCATTAACGCCTGGTTACCCTGGTGCGTGGGATATTTTTTATTCAGTTTATGTTGGGAACACCACAGTAGATCCGGTTCAAGTTGGACGTAATAAGATTTAATTTAAACGGATCCTTTTGGAGATTATTGACCTAATAAAGCTTTGTAGGCTGTATTGTTTATGTTTCGGTTTGATAGATATCATGTTATCTGATACTTGATGTAATGTTGTGATTCGTGGCCCTTTAAATGTTAATTCTAATAACTTTGAGTAATGTCAGGGGTTAATTTAACAATTTTACCAATTCAATTAATTTATTGACACAAGTTGCTTGGAACATATTCTTAAATTTTAAGATGGCATACTTCCAAAGTTAGTACTTAATTCAAATGATTCGCGCGACGTTAAAACGTTTTCTGATTTCACTGAGATTGTTGCTACTGTGCTATAAAAAATTTAAAACATTAAAAATGTGTATTTTATACCGTAGTAACTAGAATTTTATATAACTATCTGCTGTTCCAACCGCATTGGTCGTATTACGATTGTCTATAGTCTAAAGCTTTTAACGGTTGATAGACTTTTAAATAATTCATGTGTATGTGTGTTAAATTTGTGATGTCATATTTTCTCGTATTTTTTTAGGCATACACATTGTTTTAGAACTTATAAATAAATGCAAATATGTATAGGTTTTTTAGATACTGATGTCTTTTATAAAACTGTAGTACATCACTTTGCTCAATTGCCAATAGTTACCGCAGTGTACACGATTTAGGATTTTTATTGGTCTTTTTAACACCTTAGGTTCACTAACAAACAATGAAATCTATCCTCTTTATAATAGGATGATGGTTGATGTACCTTTTCCCGGTTTTACCGGTTCCTTTTATGTTAATACAACTTGCTTGCGACAACTCTTCCGTAATTTGTAATCATTACAAATACTAGACTCTTAAACACGACAGACTTTGGCATCTGTGACCTTAGACAAAAGCATTATTTAATATCAAGATTTACCTTTGCCAGATATGTTTCAAATATGTAGAAATAACAATATTCATGGAATCCATTAAGGTTTCGTCAAGAAATTTTTGAATTTTAATCCGTTTCCAAGATTTCACCTTAAATATTTGTTTTTCCTTATTATTGGCGCCTAACTATAATGTCAGTATATTGGAATGTGAACCTGTTCGTCATCGAGATATTTTTTAAGTTCTATTAATAATATTATTAATAATATTATTTTTTCTATATTGCAGTTTAGTTTTAGTTAGTGTTTCTTGTTTTTCTTTTTTTCATACTAGGAAATCACTCGTTAGCGATAAGGCTGCCTGTTGCCTATGTAGCTTATGTAATATTTATATGTATGTAACAAAGTGTAAATAAATCAATACACTGGGCTGACTGCCATGACGACTCTGCGATCTTAATGAAAAACAATACATACTAAATTTATTCACAAATGCAAGATATAATCTCAATATTATTCTACCTTATACAGTTTGTGAACTATGAATTTGAAAACGTGAATTACCAGGATAATCTTCCAACAGAAAGGTACAACGACCATTGACCAAACTTTATAAATTTATTTTAATTTTCTATTTATCAATTTGTAATTATTATATCACGATGTAGGTTAAGAATATTGTAAATACTGTATTGTGACAAAATTTAATTAACTTAGAACTTGATTAAGTCGTTAAACATGCCAAAGATCTATAGTTATGTATATTGGATATTAATTTGATTATGATCAGTCGATTGCGAATACGGTAATTGGTACTGAAACTTGATATAACGGAAACCATAGATAAATACAGGTTCTCTTGTTGGTTAGAGGCTAAAACAATGGGAGAATTAGTAGAACAAAAAGGGAAGATGAGATCTGGACAAAAGATATAGATAGAAGCGGTATTTTTTATACAATTTGCAAAGGGGTAGGAGGCCCACCTGATGTTAAGTGAGATTATCCATGGACACTCTCAATAGTGTGCCTCCAAATTCCTTGCCGGCTTTTTAAGAATTGGTACGCACGTTTCTTGAAGGACCCTAAGTCGAATCGCTTCGAATAATATATAAAGATAGGCGGCAGGTTTCTATGATTGTGACTGGTATACGACAATTTAAGGTTACATGAAAAGATTAATCAAACTCGGATTCGAACTCAAGATATCAGGCTTCAGAATCACACACTTTATCACAAAATATATTAATCCAATGACATGAAATGAAACATGCCTTAATTTCTATGATAAATTCGAATGTTTACAAAACCAAATATAATTAGCAAAACTGGTAAAGTACTTAAAATTTCATTACAAATTCTCCAAATCAAAACAAAAACCTGATTTTATATTATCTTATCGAAACCGCTTTGAAGGATATCACAAAAATTCAAATTGAGCCCTCGGAGTCACAGCGACCATTATAATGTCAAAGCTACTGCGAAATGTAAACAAAATACCAATATAATAATTTCCAATTCCGATTCTAAATCGGAATTCGAATAAATCGTCTCAACCAATTTGGGTATCCCATAAACATATAAAAAAGTGGCGCCAACATTCCAATGTTACGTAAACACATACGTTGTTTTCGAGCTTATTATCAGACGAACATTAACTCGAAATTCTTCTATTTATGTTTTATTTTCCCTATTCTTAGTTTTTTGTGATGTTTAACTTTGACCTTTAAATGTGTTTGACTCCTTCTACGTAGTCCTCGTTAATGAAAGTCGTGCCAGTCTTGAAGGGCCCTAACTGATTTTACTGCCTCCATAGTATACTCCGCTTGTCTCAGGGCGTTAGGGATGTTGAGACCCATCATTGTCTTGTTTTAATCAGATTAACGGGATCGAAAACGACTTCTCCTACCCTCATTCCATACCATTACCAGTTGTCGAGGCTATCCGGTTCTCTCCTGGCAATATGGTTAAAGTAGCTTAGCATCCGTTTGTAAATGATAGATGACAGTCTTGTGTTGATCTAGTTGAGAAAGAATTAGTTGGTTCTTTTTGTAGTGCATGGTATCCGCAACATTCTCCTCCAGCGCCACACCTCGAACCCTGGCGCTGGAACTTCAAAGATTTTCGCTTATACAGGAAGACGTGGAACTTACTCGTGTTACTACAAAATGACCGCGCGTTACAAATTATATAGTATACTAAAGATTATATCAAACATTTAAAAGCGACTATTTGGACCATAGATTTGTCACCAATTGTAAATAACTTTACTTTGCAATTATGTTATGTTCTTATTATAAGACGTTGTAAAAATTGATATGATATTTCCATGTCTATTTATATATCGCAGATTGTGCGGATATTTGTAATTGATCGATCTAACTACTGTACTATCTTGGCAATTAAATGATTTATTATTATTAGATGATTTACAATGTGAAGGCATAAATTGGTTCTTTATGATCGCCAACAAGTTGCTTTTACCATACTTAAACGATGTTATCAGTAATAATATTTAATAATGATAATCATATTAGGCTTATGAGTGTGCTAAATTTCTTAAGGGTATAGGACAGCAATGTCTTGGAAATAAAAATAAAATGGAGTTGACCCTTTTCGATTTAAATAACAGAACCTGTTTGTTGTTGTGTGTTTTAATTGTCCATGCATTGCCTGTCATGTTATATGGCGTTTGAAGTGAAACTTCTTTATCGGCGTAACGAAAAAAATTACAATCACATTTTTCCGTTACGCGCCATCTATTTTTGTCTCTACCGCGATTGATTTGAAGAGATTCGAAGAGATAACAAAAATATATGATAACTATTATAGTAATTATTATATTACAATTAATGAAATTGTGTAATAATATTAGTAGTAATAAGGTAAAATGAAATAATTGTATTATTTGCATTCATATCTTGATAATAAAAACCTTTTGTTAAACTTTATCTAATTTAACTTTTTTTAACCAATTTCTGTAAAGTTGCATATAGTAGATAATTTTTCGAAAAATAAGGTCATAAAGAAGTTTCACTTCTTACGTACACTAGCGCACGCACACATTTTTTTTTTAATATTTGACTTTTATTTATTTATTATAATGTTCTAACATCGGCTGGACCGATATTAAAATTTATAATTAATTAGTAAGAATGCGACCAGGCTTTCATATTGCAAAATTAAATTCTATGCATGACAGAGTAAGCACAGATTAACATAACAGTTTTTTTAATTAGTTATCAACGTATTGAATTACACGTAGACTTCAATAATGAGTTGACCACAGATTCGATGTGTTTACGATGTTTCATATAACCATGGAAACGGTACTATTGTTAGTTAGGGTTCACAATGTTACGATAATTATCATACATAATATAATGGAATCATTTTAAGTTATGCTACTATTATCAAAAATACAACTTTTTTTAATTTAAAAAGATTTAAACGATAAAGCAATTTCAAATATTACAAACCAAGCCTACACTCACTGCGATGACGCCATACTCTGAAACGCTTGGGGCGTTTTAGGTAATTGGAGCCGCAAATGATATAAACAACTTATCAACCTTTGCCTCTGGGGCGATTCCGGTCAGTCCGTGCTTAGAATGGTCGAGAATTTCTTTAAGTCAGAGAAACTGTTTTCCATCCTCATCTATATATATTTGTTTTTTATGACAGGGTGCAAACAGGAGGTGGCTCATCTGATGTTAAATAATACTCATTGCTAGAGGCTTGCTCAACACGAGTGCGTTGCCGGCTTTCTGAGAATTGGTACGCTCTTTTCTTGTAGGGCCCTCAGTTGAATTGGTTCGGAAAAACTTCACTGGACATCTGCTTCCACATAGTGGTGGTGCGTGGCAGAAACATCCTTAAAAAATTCTCAGCTGTGAAACGATGTACGAGGTGATACGGGTGGAATAGTTCATATTTATCTATATAGGCATTATCCTCATGGATATAATAATTTTAATCCAGCCCTGGTTAGATAGCGCCCTGGCTTGGTTGTGAACACTTGTGTTTTAATTTAAATTGAAGCCGTAAGTTCCAAATCCTGGCTTCTGTCATGACGAAAATATTGAATAGTACGATTTTACTAAGCCCGAATATTTTAATTAATTCTTCGTCGATTTGCGGACACAGCAATTTCTTTGAAGCTCTGCATTGTGAGATTTTTAAATTCTTTCGTAACTGGGTAACCCCGTACTAATACCGCAGTAAGCTTTTTAATGTGTAAAAAAAACATATTTAAAGGCAAAACAAATATTGCGTTATATATTATTTTGATTGTAAATAATGAAAAAAATATATCCGCTTTTACTACTTGTAAGTAATACTCATTCAAAAATAAAAGACGGATTATTATTACTTTGAAATGACATAATTCAACAGCAAAGAACAAACGAATAATTTACAGATCTTTTCAAAAATGCGACCCTGTGTGTGTGTGTGTCCCGCGCTGTGCGCAAACTTTCCCCCACTCCCTTGTTTAATGCTCAAGAAGTTTGCCGGTATCTGTATAAATGTAGGGGGTAACCTCTGTATCTACAGAATCGATTTTGAAAGTTCTTTTACTTATAGAAAGCCGCGTTATTTGCGACTCAAAGGCTTTGCAAAAAGGAAAAAACAAGGTCGAATAAAGCTGATTCTCACGAACGGTGATAGATACATGGTCTAGAGAAAACTTTTACAGCTTGATACTACAAAACGATATGATAGCGACATTTTATAATTAATAGTTTGTTCAGCTAGTATTATATGTTCTTGCTCTGACGCATAGTGGATGAAAAACTACGTTAGTTAAGCGTGCTTCTTGTATAGGAAAGAAAATTATATAAAAGAATGTCAACCGACGAAAATTCTCATAAAGCCATTGCAATACAACTAACTAATATTACTAACATTTATTTTTTCTACGTGTTTTATCTATTTATCATAATATAAACTTATATTTTTATTGTATTAATAGTATCATAATGAAAACTAAATACTACTATGTATTTACAATATTCTTAATAATTGTTTATTAAACATAATAAATAGAAAGAAATGTGTGCGTGTACTAGTGTTCACACGTAAGAAGTGAAACTTGTTTATGACCTTATTTGTCGAAAAGTGATCTACTATATGCAACTTTACAGAAATTGGTTAAATAAAGCTAATTTAGATAAAGTTTAACAAAAGGCTTTAATATCACAGACATGGATACAAATAATACAATTATTTCATTTCATTTTATTACTACTAAGATTATTACAGAATTTCATTAATTGTAATAGAATTATTACTATCATTGTTATCATTATTATATATTTTTGTTATTAATGGCTTCGTATCTCTTCGAATGAACCGTGGTAGGGACAAGAAATTGATGGCGCGTAACCGAAATATGTGACGGTAATTTTTTTTTCAACGCCGATAAAATTTTACTTCAATTAAAACAAATTTAAAAGGTTTGGACCCTGTGGCATTGTACTACTGGCAGAATTTCCTCGCTGTATTGTGCGATACTTATTCGTAGAGCGAGAAAAAAACCAGCTCAGGGGTCGCCGGTAAGATGTAACTTACATCTAACTTGATTAGCACCTGTGCACTTGAACCCAAAGGTTCAGGTCTCTGCTCCAAAGGGAACAAAGTCGAAGTTGGAGAAAAGCGGCGGCGGAGAAGAGCTCAGCGGTCTGTAATTGAAGTGTTAAATCACACTAATACCAAATAACTTTTGAAATTCAGATTTACAAATAGGATCATTCCAGCTCCTTTGACGCTAGAAGGCATAATTTCAAATTCTCAAATAATACCAAAAAGTCACTTAACGTAACTAAATGCAAGTATATTTCTCATTTCAACTCGACAAAAAATGATACACGCCTTGCATTTAGAATATTCAACATGTTATGTTTGTATATCCGAGCTGGGATTTGAAATTTTTCGTTTTTCTTTCGACGTTATGTTCATACAATCCACGGAAATTTTAATTGAACATCACATTCCATAATGCTGGTATCAGCTTGTGTATACAAGAATACGTACGCTGTCTTAATTGTAAGATATTTCAAAAGTATATATACATATATGATGAATGAATGAATGAATGAACGCGTGTGTGATGAAATCTCCGTGTTTTTTTATAATGACCATTAAATATAACCAAATCCCTTTTTTAATATGAGTCACTCCAATAGAAAAAAATCTTAAAGTTAAGTTAAACTTATTTGACTTAGATTATAAAGTAAGCAGTGTTGGCCTAGTGACTCTCATCCCTGAGGTCTTAGGTTTCTGTGTGACCCTTTAACACTGTCTCACGGTGAAAGAAACGGTACGTGACAGGCACAGCAGGGCTGATCACCTACTTGGCTATTAGAAAAAACAAATGATGACGAAACAATACAAAAATCTGACGCCCGACCCTTCAAAGGTTGTAGTGCCATTGGTTTTTTATACTATAAATAAATTAAATGTCTTGACGGTGATATTCGTCGACGTTTACAAAGTGTTCGTTTTGAACTCTTCGAATTAAATTCTACGATATAAAGAATATTGTTAAATGATAAAAATAATTTAATTCACGTCCACGGTGTCGTTACACGACTTAAATCGGACGGACATTACAAATCCATTTATGTACATTAAATCTAGTTGATAACGCCGCAAGGCAAACCACAGATTTACGGATTATTCCACTTTTGGGATTGAAATTTATGCCAAGATATTTATCATTGGCTAAAGTTCTACATTAATCTTCACTTAAAATGTTCCAAGTTTACATGATTCTCGTATGCAACTTTGTTTCAACTTTAAAGTTTTTTCTACTTGTTCATAATAAGATTGATAATTCAAAATCGGTATAGTAGGTATAATTCTAAAAGTTGTTGAATTTTAATATATTTTAGTACAATAAAACAAAACTTTATGGAATTGCGAATGTAGTTTATTTTTTAATCACAATACTAACAACAAAATACGGAAGTAAAACACATAGGGTAAACTCATAAATTTGTATATTTTTTAGTAAAACAAATATTAATTCGTTTCATTTACATATTTTGGGTATATTTTTAATTATTTTACTTATTAAGTAGTGGCTATAAAGTAACTTAACTAATAATTATATTATTAATTATTTTTACAAATGTATAATAATCCCCCTTTAACAAATTAAAATTGCGGATTAGTCGAAGTCTCGTGTTTCTCTTTTAAATTTCATATAAAACCCTTCCACTTCATTTTAATTATATCAATACGATTAGGTCTAACAACAATATATTTAATGCTAACATGACGTCTGAGTCAAATATTTGTGTAATTTTTTTTAAACAAACACATATGTGAACTTTGATAAAATCTAGAAGTACCCAAACGGCAATAAATGCCGTCTTCTAGTTTTATTTAAGTCAAGAAGTTTGTGTTAAATAAAACATATTGTACTAATAACTTGCTCTACAACAGACTAGTCCAGTGTACGTATTTTTAAAAACTTACATAAAACCAGCAAAAGCTATACCTAAATTGCAGGAACTATTAAAAATATTTTATAGTTAAACTGTATTGATTGACATTGTATTTAATACAGTTATTTCTCTTTGTAAACTGCCAGAGGGCTCACGAGTGCGTTACGGGCCTTTTAAGAACTGTTACGCTCTTTTATTGAAACATGTGCGTAAACAATATGACAAAAGGTTATTGATTGATATGAAGTCATCAGTAAACAGAAATAACTTCAATATAATCTTGTCTATTATGGCCATGGTTGGAAACGCTCATATGACAAAGCTTCGGAAAAACTTCAGTGGGTTTCCAACTCCAGATAGTGGTGATACGCGGAAAAAAAAGTTGTGGGACGACGTGGGACTACTACCTCGACGTCGGACAATGAACCGAACAATACAAAAGAAACAGTATAGAAGGTATGAACAATTTGTTTTCTTTTGAAGTCTTCTAAACTGTAATTGTCATATTTGAAAACTTAATATTATTGTCATGTAGAATTTAGAGTGGCACGGAAGCAATTCATAAGGTATTATAATGCGTATTATACTTTTATGAATACAGGTAAGTCTACTAACAATATTTTTCAACAAGTGTCCTTCTCAAAATCTTTCCCGACGGGTTCTTGGGTATTTCGTTAAGAAACGCAATTTCCTTAATTCGCTTGTACGGCGCAACTCTTTTACTAACAAATTCTAGGATTTCATTATCACTCGTGTGTTTGTTTTCTTTCAACACCACAAAGGCTTTTGGCTTCTGCCCCGTGATGGGGTCTGGTATAGGTACAACTGCTGCGTCGAAGACATCTGGATGTTCTTTCAAAACACTTTCTAGTTCAGCTGGAGGGACCTGGAATGCGTTGACCTGAAAAATAATTGTTTATGACATCATTACAATTGCATTGCTACAAGTGGGTGTGTGTTAGATGGTTGTTTGAGTGCGGCTAGTGATGATTGTGAGTCGGTATGAATGAGCTAGTGGGTTATTTTTAGCGGAGGAGGTAACTAATAAAAGAAACAAAGAAGAAAGTCATGTTCTCAGAAGTAACATTTAAATTATTATTAATTTCTTAAGCTATTGAGAAGATTGAAAAGGACAATAGTTTGAATTTGTGATTTAGTGGTAAGTGAATAAACAGAAGACAAGAACATAGTGTATTCCCTTTAATAGAGACCGTCAGTAGTACTGGACACTTTCTTATCTTAAAAATCTTTATTAGCACATGTGTCATATATTTTTTTTTTAATGTTAAGCTATGAGCACGTACAGCTTAGTCAGTAGTTATGTTTTCACGCGGATTTATGGACCGTAATATCGGAAAACCCGAACACATTATGTATTTAATATTGCTAGTACTGATACCGGCAAACATCTTGAACAAATAATTTTTAGGTATCACTGGGAGGGAGGCGGCGGGAGAGCGACGTGTCGATCGCGTGATTGGTAGATCAGTTGACGATTGTGTCCCGCGCTGTGTATGATGCGCAAGATTTCCCACACTCCCTTGTTTAACGCTCAAGAAGTTTGCCGGTATCTGTATAATATCGTGTTAATAATTGTTAAGTAGGTTTTAATGTATTAGGAGTTAATTCTAAGTGCAGACAGTAGAATTCTATAGATTAAACGTGAATAAATATTTTAAGTGAAATTCAAAGAGTTAGTGTTTTAAATAAAATTCAATTAATAAATGCAAATTTAGTATTAATCTTAAGTCAATCAAGATCTAGAATGTTGTATACTTTACCTTGATCAGCTCCTTTAACCTATCAGCAATGGTTACTACTCCATCGTCAGAAATACTGGCCAAATCACCACTTCGGAACCAGCCATCTTCAACGAACACCTGCTTGTTGGCTTCTGGGTTATTTTTGTATCCTTTCATAACGTTAGGCCCTTTGATAAGTAATTCTCCAACCTGTAAATAAATGTAATAATATTTATAACAACACATTTTAACCGAATTAATAATTGATTACTATATAACAAAGTTTATAGAACTAGATAATGATGATCTAATTAGACTTCCAAGCACGTGTGTAATCGTCGGTGTATGTGTGTCCACAAATTTCTCGGAAACTAAAAGGTATATCAAGATCGACTTTGAAATAGGTTGAATACCTACTACCATTATTTACCACATTGTTGGGATAGTGTATATTTTAATTTATGACTTTAATTTCAAATCGTATAGTAAATACCTAATAATAATTAAAATAAATTAATAGAAATCTAAAAAAAATTAAACAAACATCTCTTAAACATAAGAGAAAGATTTAGATAATAATACAGCCTTTTATTTCCAATGTTCCAATTAAATTAATATAATACAAATTCTTAGCTCTAATTTTAAAGGCAAAGGCCTCCTCCAACCCGTAAATAACGTTTTTGGGCTTGCTTGGTTCACGTTTCGCCGGCTAGCGACTTTAGCTTGTTTATAAATCTAAACTTATATATTGTCGTACCCATTCATGTACTCTTAGACATAGGAATTAAACTAAGAATTATTGTCTTAAATATGCTGTTAATAGATTAGATAATATATATATTTAGTCCATGACAAATTTAGACGGTTCGATTAAAGGCTGAGTAACTCATAAACAAACAATGGTGTGACAAACTCTATAATAATTTTGTTTAAATATTAATTAACACGAATCTTGAATCACGTGATATGAGGTCATATACTAAAAATTGTCGCTTATGCTGTAATTAGATGTTTTTAATACTGCTAATAGGCACCCACGTTTCAATAAGATATTATAAAGTGTCACTACTACATCATACTACTACTACATAATCATGCTACATGTCGGGAAAGCACATAAAGTAATAAGCGAATATAAGACGAAACTCAAAAGTTATATTATGCTCTAAAAAAGAAGTGGCATTGAACCAAGGGGAAGATGGAAAGGGCGCCTTAAAAAACGGGATAGAAGATAAAGAAGCGTTAGCAGGAAGCTAGAACGGTTAAAGACTACTAAGAGCTTTAAAGGAAGTTACGATGTTGAGTACCGAGAAAAGATTTTTGTATAATATTCAAGATTTGTAAAGATTGGAAAAACGGGCTTCATTGTAATTATTTTATTTATTTATTAACACTTTGTTACATTACAATATAAAAAAGAAGAAAAATTGAACTGGCGGCCTTATCGCTTTCGAGCGATCTCTTCCAGACAACCACAGAAAAATAAATGTTTTAAATTACATAAGATAGGCAAGAAGTGCAAAAATACATGTTATACACAGTTATTAAGACAAAACTAAACAGGAACAAAAAAACAAACTAAACTAAAAAGGTACATTAAACATAAAAAGTAAAAAGAAACCTAAATCACGATAATTTAAGATAAGTTTCATGTCAGTTAGTAGGTAGTAAGAAAGTTAGGGATACGATGTGGACAGGTAATGTTTGTACATAAGAAATTTAAAGGAAGATAGAGAAGGAGCTAAGCGAATAGGGACGGGAAGTGAATTCCATAGCCAAACTGCAGAGACCTAAACAAATGGTTTTAATTAAGATTATTTACACAATAATACCAAGAACCTGCTAAAACAAGAAAGCGTACCAGATGTACCATGCTTGTACACGTAAACAAACAAGTTGTAGGCGTCAACGTCAACAAAGACAGACTCGAACAAAAAGAAACTCTGTGACAAAATTAGGTTTACACAGAATTGTGATACATTAACCATTTACAATTTTTATTGTACTAGTTATTTTACTCCATAACGCTTGTAAATCCATGTATTATACATTTGATTTTTATACTGTGAAATGAAAACTTCAAGCCTTTATCATCACAGCAGGCTGATCACCTACTGGATTATTAGGTGAATGAATTCTTAAAGGCAAGGCCTGCCTGTTATATATTGCGTGGGAGAGTATAAAGGCCATAAGTTTTGTCAAAATTTATAAATAACTTATTATTATGGCATTATGATAATTAATATGATGTATTTATGTATGCCTATGTGGACATGGTTGATTGTGCGTTTTTTTATAATTAATCTGAGTGTACCACTTTCTTTGTGAATAAATCAATTATTATTTTTAAGAAATTTCCATTGCGGCATATGCCTATAAAAACCTATAAGAGTTGTATGTTACCTCATTAGGTCCTAAATTATTTGATTCTCTATCAATTATCCGAAGCTCGACGTTTGGTACAGCATAACCAACAGATGTATAGTTCTTGAAGCCAAGAGGTGCTAATGTTGCAATTGGACTTGTTTCGGTTAATCCATACGCTTGTCCAACGTGAACATCTCTCTGAAAAATAAAATGCCTTTATCATTACAAAACGCCACCTGGTGTGCTGGTGCGTTCCTCTGTATAATCACAATAAACTTAAGAATTACCGAATGAATTTACGAACGATTTAGCCATAGATATGTGTGATGTGATAATTCAGTTTTGTTTAAGCTTATTTTAGTAGTGTTCTTGGAGGATATATGTGGGCATTTGACATTCGCTCGAACGGTGACGGAAAACATCGTGAGGAAACCGTCTTATATTAGACCCAAAAAGTACGGCGTGTCCAGCTGGAAGCTGACCAGCTATTCGCCTATTAGATTGACAAATGATTATGAAACAGATATAGAAATCTGTACAAAACTTGTAGCGCCACTGCTTATTTCAATGAATTATATGGATACGTTAAAGAGATTGCCAAAACACATAGGCAAAGCTATGCGCGTACACAGTTGCCTACCTCTCTATATAGTCAGATATGAATTTTGGCTTTACCGAGTGTATAGATGTACTATTTTATGTGAAATTCCAGTAATTAATTTATTATCCTTATTTTCTATAGTAAATGAACACTTCAAATATACTTTAAACATCTTAAACAAATTGTAATCAAGGCTAAGTGAAGCTTGTATTAATAATAATAATAATTACTAATTTAATTTCATTAAATTATTCTCTAACGTAATATGGTAACGTCTACGAAAAATAACAAGAGATTTCTAATTTGAAACAAAACATTTAATAAAAATAATGAAATTTATATAGTACTTCATTGATTCGCCTAATGCTTGCAGACTGCTTCTGTCAAAAGACAGGTGAAAGACACATAGGGAGCCAGAGAGGAATGTTTGTAGCAGTCTGCTCTTGGCCTAAAGTCAATAAATGATCACCATAGCCATACATATGAATGGGTAAACAAATATTAAAATGGTTAGGTTATTGCATTATGAAACAATCTAATATATCAGGACTTTTGTAAAACTCTCAAGAAATTAACACGTTTCAAGCGGTTCTGTGGAGAATTCTTAATATGTTTTTTTTATTCTTTATGGAAATGGTTTTTAAAGCTTATATACAGGGTAGAGTAAGTCACTCCTTATAATACGCTTATTTCATCTCTTGAACATGTGGAACATCTGGAAACACAGGCTGGGAGGGATGCTGCTTTTACATGAATGAAACTGTTGTCAATTGAAAAAGACTTGGTATGAGTGCATGTTAGCATGCTAAAGGTATGAAGTTAATTTTCATGTTTTTTTTTTTTGTATTTGAATGCCCGCCAAGTCGAGCAAAAAAGCGACATTAACAAAAACATAAAAGATTTAATATTGATATGGTCAGTATAATGTTGTTAGGATAGCTAGTTATGTAATAATTTAAGACAGAAGATCACTTAAATAGGGACTGAATAAATTAACCGACTTTTTATTACATGGATCTCACTACTTATCGCGGTAGTAACGCAATGAAGTTCGCGTTGCGAGGCTTGATGATTTACGTGTTATGTTATTGACGGCATACATTTTCAATCTATAGATTTCTGCAGGCGCTAAGTTTTGTTCGCCAAATTCATTCCTTAAAGAATAGCCCAGTACTATAGTAATTATGATATTACCTCAACTTTTTTAAGAAACGCCTCAATATCAGCTTTGGGTAATGGTGCAGCTCCAATAGTGACAGATTGACAACGATCCATATGCTTTGCCTTCACTCCAGGGTACGAACTCAGGAAAAGCACTGAAATTATTAAAGAAAATGTAGACAAATCTCGGCAGTCTGTAAACTTATTAACGTTAAAAGAAATCATGTATAAGTGAATAAGGCAATTTGTTTTAGATTTTGCTTGCGACATCTTACAGTTTTTAACAGTAACAATTATTATCAATAAAAGGTTGGTCTCAGCGCAGAGAATTCAGTTATCCACGTATACCTGGAATGCAAGGCTGTGGGTAAACAACGTGCAGAAATCTTCGGAACATTGAAGTTGCTCCGTGAAGCCTATGAAGTGCCCAGGAGGCTTCTGTGCTTTTGGAAGGAGTAAGGCTGTTTTTGTTAACCAGAGTTCTCAGAACGGAAACTGAGTCTACAAACCATACCATATCATATAAGGTTGATTAAAGGTTGCATCGTACAGCCGGTGTATCGTCAGTGCCCGGTCTTGAGACCCTCAAGAAAACAGGCAATCACGTCTCCATATAATTGTAGTCTATATATTAGTCGTGTTGTGTTGTGGTTCGATGAAGGAATACTGTATGTCCAAGCACTTTATTGGTTATGGGTGGTGTCAATGGCTGGCTGTTTTTGGAGAATGGTACAGGCATTTAATTGTTGAATGTATTTAGTAATACTATTAGCTACTACGAGTATTCGCGTTGCTGTTTTAAATGTATGAAGCCGTTCAAGTGTTACGTAAGCAGATTTATGCAATTTATCCTCAAATGCATTTAGTCTTCAAGCATAGACAATGTGTGGTTACTATGTGTAAATAAAGTAAATAATTACTGTTGACGTAATCACGGAATAAGAAAATCACAGTATTTTTGTTCCCAAAGTGCGAAATGTAAGAAGGTTGTATCTTAGTTGCATGAGCGGCTGTGCTCCAATAGACTTTTATTTTTATGAACGCGGGAAAAGACTCATGTGAGGCATGAAAGGAGCGTTCAAGTATTAACGAATTTGAGTCGGGTCTTTTTGTAAAATGTTACGATGCGGGGCGGGAATTGAATTACGCGTTATTGTTAATATTATTTTGCACTTTCCAGGACCTTACACCACATAATGGTAAGTGTTAGGTATAAAGAGTCACTGGGGGTGGTCACGTAACGTTTTACTATTGGATACAGAAAACGTTACGGCACGTTTCATGGGGGTCAAGAATCTTCAAAAATTGCCTATTAATAACAAATAACATTTATTTCATTTTAACGTATCTTTTAAAATATCATGCAAAATATCCCTATGTCATTTTAGGTTTATGTTTGTCGCTTATTGATAATCTAATTAATAATTAATCGTTACGGATCTTGAGAAAACTACATAAAAATTTCATACGATTTCAATATCTGTTGCTATTGCAAGTAACAATACCGTGGCTGATACGAATTTTATCACAAAGGCATGAGCTAGTTACGGATCGTGTTTCAACTTTATCAGTATTTTCTATACGTCTTCATCGATAATTATTCACTATCTAAGCCCTGTCTCTTTCGTTTGCTTATTAATCGAACAAGATGCATATATACCTTACCTAGATTTGAATTCAGTTTTACAATCAAATTGCACAATTATATCTTCATGATAAACAAATATAGATAATATTTACGAAATTTTTGATTTGTTTACACAATAATATTTATATTACATTTAAATATTTACGAAATTCTCTATCGTAGTCCAAATGGATTTTTATGGGGAAATGAGCAGGCCGTCTTTTAGAATGTTAGCCTATCCGGCCATAAAACCCTCATCATCAAGGTTCGCTAATGCGTTGCCGGTGTAAGCGGCTAGCAGTATTTAAAAAAATGTGGTACAAATCTCTTTTCTTATCCCGACATTGAATAAGCCATTAGAAAAACATGCTAGACAGGCACAGATGGAAAATATCAATAACCTCAATATGCTGTCAAATGTGTGAATACTTACTCAGTGGTGGAGCCAAATAAAACGAAGCAATGCTATGTTTTTCCAGTGCCTTGACGAAAGTTTCAGGTTTGAATTTTGGTATTGTCACCAATTTCAACCCAACTGCCAACTTGTGAAGGGTGACCACACTCAAACCATATGAATGGTACATTGGTAGGATTGCCAGTACAGTGTCTTGATTTGTTTCTAAAAAAAAATCACCTTTACATTTTTCACATTTACTAAAAACTAATTGAGTGCCTGAAGAAATTGACTAACACAAAAAAATGTGCGCGTGTACACACGTAAGATGTGAATCTTCTTTATGACCTTATTTTTCGCAAAATTATCTACTATATGCAACTTTACAGAAATTGGTTAAATAAAATTAAACAATGTGACGCGTAATCGAAAAATATGACGGTAATTTTTTTTCCAACGCCGATAAAGAAGTTTCACTTCAATAATTCTTCAATCCTGCACTTTTATTGCGTTAGTTTAAAATGGCGTATTATCTAGAATAAGATACGCTGACTCATATATAAAAAACTTATTTTCATGACATAGAGTCTCCAATAACAATTACGAATTAAACATGCCGAGAAACGTGCTCTTCTATTTGATTAACAACCTTGTCTCTACTATCTTTGATCGACAAACCAAGAAACGTGTTTCTGGAAGTGTAAGAGTGATTAGTCTGTGTGAATGCGAGATTAAAAACTACCTCCTATTGTTATTTGCGTCTTCAGACCGAAATATCAAAAAGGGTGAAATGACAAAGGTTATGCTCGCTTGAATCATACGTATATGAACATGCTTTGCATGCAACAATTCATTGAACCATACTATAATGTCTTAATTAAACACGGTTAGATTTTAAAATTTATATTGTACGGCCATTCTTCGGCCAAACAGGACCAAAATCTTAGGCATCGATATCCCCCAAACCGGCTGGAATTGATTTTTGTGTATTCGGCAAGCCTAGGAACAGAACTAAACACACAAGCGTGAATTGATATTTGGTCTTCTGGAATTCTTTCTTTACAATTTAGCATTTAAAGAACATCCTTAATGTCACAGCATTTGCCACAAAACCCGTTTTTTTATTTTTAAATGTTAGTAATTGTTTTGTAATAAATTTGGCCGTGCGGCTTGATCCCATGGTGTTGCGTAGAGATGTCATCAGGGGTTATCTTCTACCGCATTTACCATGGAGAAGATTCAGAGGAGTTGCAGCTGAGTTTCCTCATCGGACGACAAGGCAGAATACAAAATACCATCCGTATCACCTCGACATCCGTCGTTCCACAGCTGAGCGTTTCTTGAGGCAGTTTTTGCCACGCACCACCAGTTAGTGGAACCAGCTGCCCAAGTGTTTTCGAACCTATTCGACCCTTCGGCCCTTCAAGAAAAGAGCGTACTAACTCATAAAAGGCCCGCAACGAACTAACGAGCCTTCTGTCAATGTGAGTGTCCATTCACAGCGTCTCTCTTTGTTAAGAGAGAACGGGAAGTAGGCTCACTTGATGTTTCAAGTGAGCCTACTTCTCGTTTGCATTCTATTAAATTAGGAAAAAAACTGTCCCATATTTTAAATAACATTTTAGTAATAAAAGTAAAACAAATCATCCAGCAATCACTAAGCGTAAATTCAATCACAACTCACCAGTAGTAAAGTCATACATTCTAAATTCTGTATCCTGCTGCTTACAATTCGCAACGATATTCCTATTGGTTAATTCCACGCCTTTAGGCAACCCCGTAGTTCCGCTGGAGTATAGCAGAAAAGAGACATCATCTGTGTCCCTTTTAACCTCTTTAAGAATGCTTAAATCTACGTTTGTATTATTAATTATTTCTTTATACGAAATTGTGCCGTCTTGCCGGTTGTTTTCCACATCTATGACAATAATAGGAATGTTTTTCTTTGCCAGACACAAAGCCTCTTGAATAACGGGAACTGCTTCTGGGATTGTGAATATAAGTTTATTATCTGACATAACTATTTGTCTTTGTATTTCATCTGTAAGCAAATATTAATTAATTACTATAGTTGTTCGACGATATCAAACGCCTAATACGCGAATTTCCTTTAAATGACTGGTTTCGTGTTTCATTTTTGATCCAAGTACGATATGTAACGATGAGGGTTTTTTCACACTTACAACACTTTTTTTTAATTTCTATGATTTATTAAAAAAAACTGTTATGAACCATTTTCTTATTATGATTGAAATTTCAAATAAACATATTTTATAATATTAAAAGTTCATTAATATTATTTCATATTAAATTTTAACTTTAAAATGAAGCATATTAATTACTAAAACAGATGCTACAACTCTTCATTTGAATAGTGGTCGTTTTAAATTAAGCTCTTTATCGGTTTTATCAATTTTAATCAAATTCGATTGAATTTTAGCTCCAGTTTCCATTAATATAAACCTTGCATGAAATTAATTAATGCTTTGTGTTAAATTAAAACATGACACAAACAAAACTGTTTAATGCTATATAATGTATACAAATTGTAAAAGAAATAATATTTGTAAACGTACAGCAAGGTTCCTGTGTAATGTTCTTAAAAGAAACAAGCTGCTATTGTAATATAAAAAGAACAGAAATCTTAAGAAGCGCTCAGTGGACGTTTTTGGAACTAAACGCGTGAATTTCTTACACGAATTGTATAAAAAATTGATAAGATGTTAATTAGCGAACATATTAACTCATTCGTTTTGTTCAGAGATTTTAGAGTTATGAATACAAACCTTAAAATCTAACAAGGTCGAATCAGTTTATACCCGTTAATTCTTGTTATTTAAGTTAAAGTCAAGGTCAAAAATCATTTATATAGGTAGTACATTAAATGCTTCTAATTTTACATGTACTGCCAGTACTTAAATCAAGGGCTAGAGCGGAAGAGAAGAACTGGCAATAAACTCTCCGCCACTCTTTTTAATCGCCAAGTTTTTTTATGTATTACACAACGTTTGTAAGAAGCTGCAACCATTACACTATGTTCCACATGACATCAGCAGGAGGCATGATGAAATAGGAGTACGCACTTACATTCTCGTGGAAACAACACGAAAATACATAGTCGAAATAACTAACATCACCGCATACATAAATTCAAGTACGAACAGTTACCACAAGTAGCACCCGTTCACGAGTATCACGCATGGCCAGCCATCGGCCCCCTGGCCATATTTTAGGGAGAGAGATAACCTGACGCATGGACGCATTTATACGATTTTCAAATATAATAATATCTATAAATTTACATACAATGACAGCTAACAGTTGACTGTTAGCTTATCCTACTAAAGCTTATCCTTGAGGATACAGCCCTACAACAGCTCCGACACATATTATGCAATAAACATACCTTTAAACTTAAACTTACTACTATTGAAAGACAGAGAGAGAGAAAATATTTTACAAATGACTGACATAATTACGAGTAGGTAGGACAATGAAGTCGAATAATGGATACAGTAAAAATACTGTTTCGCAAACTTTTTCTATCTTCTTTGGAAGGCTCATGAAAATTTTTATTCAATATACAGTGTGTTTTAAAAGCGTGTCTTTAATAATAAACTTAAACTACAACTTTTTTATGTTAACACAGCCTTTGTTAAAGTATATAGTCCGCTAAAGATTTTTTATCTTTCTAGCAAATTTGTTCCGATTTTTCTTAAATAACTAACTATTGCCCATACGAGTATACTTACACGATGTATATACTGGGTTCAGAGTTGTAACTACACCCCCAGCTGATAAAATGCCGAGGATCGTGATAGGGTACTCCGGCAAATTCGGCATCATTACTGCAACAGCGTCGCCATTTTGTAATTTGAAATTTCGTCTCAAGTGAGCACCTAATGTCCGTGAATGTTTGTACAGCTGGCCATATGTGTAGTGCCTGTCGGTAACTCCGCACACCTAAAAGCCAGAGAGTATTTTTTTTAAACAGAACTGGACCTGGATGTGGCCTATTGGAGGGCACGTCTGTCCAGGAAATACTTATTGAACCACCGCTTAAATTAATCAATTTTGGCAAATAGCAACAACTTTTTCCACAATCTAACCTAGACTTGTCACTAAAGGGATGCATAGTCAATAATAACGGAAAAAATGTAGTACACTAGTTTCAAACAACTGTTACTCGCGCTGCCTGCTACTGAGCTGAGTGTGATCACTAGTCCAGCAAGAAGTGTTTAGGGCAATAATTCCAGCAACAGCAGGGTCAATAGAAAGTACTGAGTGTAAGCGTTGTAGTAAACTAAACAACTAACCTGTCTTTGATAACTGGTCAAATCTAATGCATAATTTACGTAAATCTGATAGGTGAATGACACTTGTAACCTTGAATACAATTTAGTCATCGTTATCTTGACATTATTGTATATGTAACCCATCAGTTAGATATTAAACATGTAAGACCATCGTGTTCAATTATTTAAGATGATTTTATATAAAATAGTTATCAAAATTATATTAAGTACCGATATAGTTAATTTTCTATTTATTTATTCATATATTCATATAGGTACACAATTTACACTTATGAACATCAAAATCAGAAATGCATATAAAATGCTTCTAATTTTACATTATCTGCCAGTTCTCAAATCAAGGGCGTAAAACGGAAGAGAAGAACTGGCAATAAACTTTCCGCCATTCTTTTTAATCTCTCAAGTTTTTGTTTTTTATAATCCTTTATAAGGAGCTGCAACCATAACACCATGATCCACATGACATTTTAAGTAATTAATAATAACACAAATTCAAAACAAAGATTTGTCCTGTATCAGCAGGAGGCATGGTGAAATAGGAGCACGCACTTACATTCTCGTGGGAACAACACGCAAACACTTAATAATAATACATAAACATATACAACTTACTAAACTGAAAAAAAGGTTTTCAGATTTAGTAACTTTTGAGTTATTTCGCTGGTACTCTGTAACTTTCAATAGCGGAGCAGATACCTACGTGCAGATGCAATGTAAATTTAGTACTCAAATCAAATTTAGTACAAGTGCAGGATCCTATTAGTAAGTTAATTTTCTAATTAGAGGGAATAGTTCCTTCATTAGAAAATGATCTTTTTGACCGTTTAAATTTTTGCAGCCCAGTACTGTACTAGATTAAGGTTTAAAAATCTACTTCTGTTAATGTTTCTGTTTATCATACAGTAAATGTTATTTGATTCATCTCAATCGATGAAAAAAGGCACATGACACAAAGGAACAATGTTTCCAAACAGTTCAAAAACTTCAGCTTAAAAAACTTAAGAAAAATTTGGTATATTATATATTTATTGTACCACAAAGAACGGTTAGGTGGCCTTCGATACACAATCTTATACTAGAATAATAAGTCCTGAGTACATATCACGTTACAATATCTTCTTACCAGAAAGAAAGGCACACAATATTAGCAGCCGTTAGGATTTGGAGAAATTCTATCAGTTTGAGAACAAAGAGAGATTAGACTGATGCTAATACCTTGCCTCACGATAGTTGTCAAAAACGTACTAAACACTCGCTATAAAATTCTAAATAGTGGACGTAACTATTATCAATTATAATTAACAAAGTTTATATCAAACTAAAAATGTGTCTAACGTAAGCCGAGTAAATCTCAACAATGACTCAAGTAATAAATGTGACGATCGGCTGAGAAAAAATATTTGGGATCACCCTCATCACAAATTATTAAATTGAAATTATGTATTTCGAACAGTAATGATAACATAAAAAGTGGAAACAACAATTACAATGAAAACAATAAACTTAAACGTGACGGTGTGTCGAGTCAATAATAATAGAAAATCTAGAATAAATCTATTATTAGATTAACGATCTTCTATAACTTTGAATACGAATGTCTTGTCATGGACGAATTGGCTAAAATTAATATACTACAATCAAAATGATAAGAAAGAAAAATGTATAACATTTTTGTTAAATTTGTCGAATCACGTTTCACCTTAAAACAGCTGAACCCCAAATAAAATAGGGAACTTAGACAACATCATTTATATCATGCCAGTAATATTATCAGTTTTTAAAATTTATTTTTTAAAGGTGTACAAAGCCATGCGCCTGCTTAATATTACAAGTCTTAAATAACGATAGAAAAAGGTTTGGTTAGGTTAGTTTAGTACCAAATATTTGAACCTTCATTCATTCATTTCAAGAATCATGATATTTTAATTCATTTCTATGGGGTTAAAGCGGTAAACGATATCGGATGATTGTGGTGTGCCACCATTCAATATCTTTTACCGCGTACAATAACGTATAACATATAAAAAAATTGTGGAGCCGTTATTCGACAAATTTACCGTATAATTTATTACGAACAAAGATATAAAAAAAATATAAATTATTAGTTAAGATTGTTGTTGTCCAAATTATATAGAGAGGCGACAATTATAAGCTGGCAAAGTTTAAAATTGCCACATGTAGCGTACTAGATACAGAGTGAAGCCTTTGAGCTTAATTTGTATATCAAACGTTCTCGCTAAGTCTCTTCTTTGAATCTGACCCTAGAACTTGTTTTGTTTTTTTAAATTAATTGATGAGCTAAGTTGACTATGCACATTGTGTTATCGTTATCACAACTTCGTGGTATGACCGTGTATCGTATTTAAAAAAATCGTATTAATATCCTATAATATCGTAACAATCGCAATATCGTAATTCTGTATCTGTTTCATGATCATTTGTTAATCTAATAGGCAAGTAGGTGAGCCTTCTGTGTCTGACGCACGCCATCGACTTTTTGGATCTAAGGCAAGCCGGTTTCCTCACGATGTTTTCCTACGCCATTCGAAAGTCCATTGGTGGACAGTAGGGGATCGAACCAACAACCTGAGGGATGACAGTCGCACACTGAAGTCACTAGGACAACACTGCTCTAAAGTATCGTATTAACAAACAACCTCAACAACCTTGAAACAACAGCACATAAAAACCAAGGTTAACGAATTTATAAATATACTACTTATAGTCAACTACGTGTATCGTATATACAATTTAAATTAGTTTTATTTTTACCAATAATTTATAGGCATTCATTATTATTATTATGTTATGACCGTTTGTAAGTTCTGTGAAAATGGTTAAGACCTCCTCAGTTTAAGGATTGACAAGTACCAGGGCACCAGAAAGTAGATTTCGTATAAGAATAATAACCCACTAAATAATGTATTTATCTCTATAATTAATTGAAACCTTTATTTTAATAATATAGAGCCTAAAAGTTGGTTTGATTAGTTAAATATATCTTAGGTACTGATGCATATGAAACAAATTTTTTTTTGGGATATTCCATTTACCGAACAAGTATACATGCTATTAGTAGCGGGAGGAATTTCTTGAACAAATTGCTGAAATCGTTTGATTTCAATGAATATCATAATAGACAATCTTATAGTTTTAAAATAACTCAGCAACAAAACATACTTCGGAACATCTAGGAGACACATTCTTATGTTTGCATTTATATTACCTATAGGAATACTCGTTAAAATATTTAATCTGGTTTTAGTGTATTAAAACGATACAATTGTTTACAGAGAATAAATGAATATTTTCGACTATACTGTAGCAATTTTATAATATATACGCAAATTATTAGTATTATATATTATAAGATTAAAGTAATAAATCTCTTCGTTACAAATACATACCACGGCAGTTTTGTTCTCCCACTTGTGTACATTACTTAAAATATATTCGGACACCGTAATATTTGGTATTTCAATATCACAGTAAGGCGATTTCACAACTCTATTCTTTGTCCACACATGATTTCTTCTTAGAAAACTCACTAGTCGACATTCCACGATTTTTTCGAACCGCAACATAAACATGTTATATGTGTTACGTATATAAGATATAGTTCTCGAATGAAAAAGACCGGTGTCAAGCGTTAGTCGTTTTATCGTATTTACTAATCGACAATTAAATGGTATTATAATAATACAATATTCAACGAATTAGTTTAAAAAGTTCCACTATTAGTATGAATAGGAATTTTTTATGTGTTAATCTTTCGTTAATTTGCTAGGTTTATAATAAGTATCATTAACTTTTATTATATAAGTAACTTATTGGGCTTTAGTATGGTATCCCACGGTATAAGCAATAGATCTCCTAATTTGCAATAGGTAAGGCGATAGGCTTTTCTTATATCTAGCAACTCTACTCATCAGGAATTAAGTGTTCATCACGTTTTTTTCCGACGGCAGGTGTCGAGATAATGAGTCATCCGCCATACAGTCCTGACCTGCCGCCCTGCGGCTTTCTTTCCTCTTCCTAAGATCTAAAGTTTAAATTCGAGGTATTCGCTTTACGAGCCCTGAAGATGCGGTGAAAGCGTACGAAAATGCCATTAAAGAGACCCCTAAGGAAGAATGGGCCCAATGCTTCCTACATTAAGCCGTTCTTCATTTTCTAAATATTTTCAGTGTTACCTAGTTATTAGCACATAAAAATAAAAAGGTTCCATACGTATTTTAAACATTAAATTCTTTGTACTGATCATGATGTCGTGAACTATATAATAATTCCAATATTACAATTGCAAAGAAGCGAATGAATTGTATGTTCTATATTTAGATTTCCCTTACAGGATATGTGTGGTTTGATTTGTTCAATTTGTTAAACCTAACGGTTCAAGTTGAACCGAGAGATTAAACCACTTTCGATTCGAAAAACGATTTATTTATTAACACTGATTACCAATTGTAAAAGCTTGGGTCGTATTTTTTAACCATTTTGCTAACTATAAATCTTAATGATTTTGGTCAGAAAATGCGTTAGAACATCTAAAGAGAGCCGGTAAACTGTTACTGTTGTGCCGACGCAATGTTTTTGTTTGTATAGGTCTTTATACACAGGGCTGTCGCAAGTTTGAGATTGTGCGGTACAATACTTAAAGTTCAAGCCGGTTATTAAGAGTTAGAGTTACTGATTGAAATACTAAAATAATAGTAACAAAAGCCTTTTATTTCGCATACTGTATATTTAAATATATTTATATTTCTATCACCTTAATCTTTTTAGGTTTCCCTGTCCCTTTTTTGGCAAAAGTCTCCTTTAAATCCTATTTCTATCGGCGCTATGCCATTCTCTGGTACATACCAGCTGCTGTTTCCTTAATCTGGTCCATCTACCTACTAAATTTATTGCTTATTGTACCTTGGGCACCAGTTTTATACTTTCTTGATCCTCTTGCCACGTGCGCCACCCACCACCAAGTTTATTTATTATTTCTCTTTTCGAGGCCCTTTCATCTTTAACCACTTCCTTAAAAACAAAATTATCCCTAACATTTCAAAAATCACATAACATACATTTACTAAACATCTCAAACAATATCTTATTAACCTGTCCTATGCTGACACCAAAAATATTCTTATTGTGCAAAAATAGTTTTAATATAAATGTGTCATGTAGAAGACAAAGTGAAATACTGTTTACATGTCAAAGGGAAGAGACTGGCTGCCCACAACACAGGGAATCCTAGTGTGGGGGCTAGTACACTTTACTTTATCTAATCCTGTATATCGTCTTTAGTAAAGATTTATTTATTTCTTTCATTTTTATTATGACCTCTGCTACCTTAGTCATTATTTTTAATTATGTATTATTTATCTTCTATTTCCATCGCTCGCAATCGCAATCCAACGCTGCGCTTTCTTATTAAGCTTTGCTTAACGCTTTAGAAGACAGTGACATCAAACGCAGAAGTAACAGCTTACTAGTAATATAGTCTATATTGCGTATCAACTTTTTAATTCAAGGCCTTTTCAACATAAATTTAGACTCGCATGGGACTCGTAGTATCGTGCGGCCTTGTCACAATTCTTTTGACCTCTGCATTATTTTTATTCTACTATCAATGTTGCACAACATAGATTTGAAACGTGTTTATGCTCGATGATTTGACTAAGACGTACATTATTAAGCATTTTAAGATGGACGAATATATGTTTAGGCTAATTTTTGATCATATAGCATATAAGTTGCATTAATATTGTTTATTAAAACCGAAACATAACAATTAAATATACAGTATTGACAATTTCCTCAACCTACATAGTAATAATACAAATAATTTTAAATAAAATAAATCAGTGGAGCTACCTTTTTTTAGGTCTGGGTCCCAGATTTCTATGAGCTGACATGATCATTCACCAATCTAACAGACAAGTAGGCCTCCTTCGCCGGACACATGCTGTCGACTTTTTGGGTCTAAGGCAAGCCGGTTTCCTCACGATGTTTTCCTTCACCGTTCGAGCGAATGTCGGTTGCGCACATAGAAAGAAAGTCTATTGGTGCACAGCTGGAAATCGATCCTACGATGAGAACCTCACGCTGAAGCCAGCTTGGCCTAGTGCCAACACTGCTCAATTAAAAATTAATCAAAAGAAAATTAAATCAAATTTAAAAAGTTTGATCTCTGTGGCAGTGTACCTTTTACGCTGGCAGCATTTTAATCTAAGACATTATTTTCGAATATGCCTCTTATAGATCCAAATCAGTTTTTTTTATAGAGGGCGCCAAACTTGCAGGAGAATCACCTGATTTTAAGTGATACCGCCGCCCATGGAAACTCAATGCCAGAGGGCGCGAGAACGTTGCCGGCCTTTTAAGAATCGTTAAACTCTTTTCTTGAAGGACCCTAAGTCGAATCGGTATACCACATAGTGGTGGTGCGAGGCAAAAACTGCCTCAACGAACTGCTGCCTCAGACAACGCTCAGTTGTGGAACGAAAATAGGTAAGGTAAGGATAAGGCTCATGTGTAAAATAAAATAAAATTGCAATTAAAATAATTTATTAAAAATCTGTAAATTCTTAAAGATAACAGTCCAAAATTTGTGCCCTAATTACAACGTTGTATAACAATTTTTTTAAAAAAATATTATGTTCACATATAAATGTACAAATTTGAACCGTGTTCAAATAATAATATATCTTAACAAAAACAGATCACTTCTTAGTGGCAATCTTTACCTCTTATTTGTTTTTGTGTTACCCTTGTACCGCTGTAAAACAGTGTAAGTTATTATACAGATACCGGCAAACTTCTTTAGCATTACACATGGGAGCGGGGGAATGTTTGCGCATGCGTACACAGCGCGGGACACAAACGTCAACTGATTTACCAATCACGCGGTCCGCAACCTCAAGGACATTAGTTCAAGATGTTTACCGGTATCTGTACAGCGCTATACCTCATAATATATGACAATTCTTCGATGTCATTCTGTAATTTGGCGCACGTTGTAGTAAATCCCCCATTCAAATTATATACCAAAGAACATATCATTTAACAAATAAATAATTCTAATATTTTGAGTATTCAAATTATATATAAGAAAAATAAAAATATTCGTCATAATTTGAAATATATAAAATGGTTAATACCTAATTTGTATATAATTTTTTAATAAACAAAATAAACATATTTATACCACAACAGTGTAATATAATATTACCCATATAAAAATTATAACTATTTGATATAATACTTTTTTAAAGTTTTGATTGAATAATAAAAAAATATCCCTTTATTAGAAGCTTAATTTAGAGAACCGTCTACCAATTTGGCTGGTGAACGAAATTGGTTTCTTTCCTAGTGAAAAGAATTCGTTAATACAAACATATGTAAAACGAAAGAATTGGCGATTAAAAAAAGTGACGGAGAGTTTATTGCCAGTTCTTCTCTTCCGTTCTACGGCCTTCATTTGAGAACTGGCAGTAAATGTAAAATTAGAAGCATTTAATGTATATTCTTTTTTTTTGTTCATAAGTGTACATTGTGTTCCTATATGAATAAATGATTTTTGACTTTGACTTTGTTATTGGAATTATGATAATTTTTATAATATGTAGAGTTCAATACAAACAAATGCTGAAGCAACCAATCACCTCCCATCCGAAATCTTCAAGGCATTCAAGGTATAGTTCTTTTGGTACCTTAGTTGGGTTGGGAAATTACTGGTCTTGTGTTATATGTTTAGAAATTATATTTCTTAGATTAGATTCTATAGATTATTAATTATCTATAATGTGATAACTTTTTATTAGATTTGTTTGTTAGTCTGAAAAAGACGCTAGTTTTGGGCTGTAATTAAAATTTCAAATCGAAGATTTTTTTGTCATAAATAAAATAACAAGCTCCAAATGTTGTTTCTTAAAAGACATATTTCAGCAACATATATTTGTGTAATTTGATGGTGTTTGAGGCTCAACTGATGTTAAGTGATACCGCCGCCCATGGACACTCTCAATGCCAGGGGACTCGCGAGTGCGTTCCCGGCCTTTTAAGAATTGGTACGCTCTTTTCTTAAAGAACCCTAAGTCGAATTGGTTCGGAAATACTTCTGTGGGCAGCTGGTGCCACATAGCGGTGGTGCGCGGCAAATATTGCCTTGAAAAACGCTCAGTCGTGGAACGGCGGACGTCGAGGTGATACAGGTGGAATTTTTCTAATAATAATAATTCGACTGCCTCGACGTCGTGATGATGAAACTCAGCTGCAGGTAAATGGTAAAAGATGCAGAGTGAACCCACATCTCTACGCATCGCCAAAGGATCAAGCCGCTCAGAGAGGGATTGGTCATCGATTTTAATTGTAAATTTTCTGTTTTCTTTAGTACAACTGTCACTGCAAGATTCTTTGAACAATTGAAAATCAGTGTTGTCAGCAATTAAAAGTTGTGTTAGGCAAAATAAATCCAAAATGGCACCAACACTATTATCAGTTTCTATAATTTTTTTACCCTTTAAATAAATATATGTTTATCTTTCTTGTCTGAATTAAATTAAACCTAAATTAAAGACTTCGCCAACACCTGTAATCATTTCAAGACGTCTAAGAAAATGCCTATACAATTTTCAAAGAAGTAAAATCAATTCAACTGCTTCAATTCCTTTCTGAGGATCTTTCCTGATGCTGTTTTCGGTATAGAATCTATAAACACGACATCATTCACATGTTTATACGAGGCTACTCTCTCGTTGACAAAGCTGGTGATGTCTTCAACATTAGCTTTGGCGTCATTTTTAAGGACTATGAAGGCCTTCGGTGCCTCCCCTTTGCTGGAATGTGGAACTCCAATGACAGCCGCGTCTTTCACTGAAGGATGGTCGCGAAGAACTGCCTCTAGCTCAGCTGGAGGTACTTGGAACCCTTTCACCTGAAATGAGGATTTTGAGGTTAGAAATTAGATAGCTCGATTCTGTTGGAAATGCTCCAATTATCTGGAAATGTTCTGATCTCGTCAATAGACCAAATAAATTCAGACTGGACCAAACCAAAATTTGATTTCTATTGTTGCGTTGGTTAATAATTGATATCTTCTATTGACAACTTCTATTACTTTTAAGAAAGTTTTTTTCTTTCTTTCTAAGAATCATAATTTATTTTGATTTTTTTAAATTTTTTATTATTAAATTTTTTCATAATTTAGATTCATTACTCAACGAATAAAAATACGAATATTGTTTCGACCAATCAGAGCTGAGCAATGCCTCGAGTGGAGTCGAGGCGATCTTCACTTTGAACAGCGCGTCCAGGGAACGTAGGGGGTTCTGATTGTGTATTCAGAGGAATATTGTGGTGATGAGACGTTGGATCAAGTTGGGTCTATGTGATTTACCTATATAAACTAGCTGCTGTGGTCTCTGGCAGAATGACCAGCGCTGTGGAATTCTGCTCCTCAGCATAATGCTGGACCAATTACGACCACAGCACACACGCATTACACAATTAAACCTTTTTCTTTAAAAAAATTGTTATCTCTCTATTATTATTCTTAATTTAATTATTTTTATTGTAATTTTATGTGTTTCTATGTGTGTTTTGTAAGTAATAAATTTTATGTCTATGATTTGTGGTTGAGTAGATTGTGATTAAATGTGAGATCGGTGCCTTGAACCCGCTGCTCGTACAATTTTAACTAAAAGTGTTATTTGTGATGTTAAAAGGAATCAATCTAAATTAAATTCTGTACTGTGTGTTTTGTTTTTTCGGTCCAAGTCAAGAGAGTTTCCTGACGATGTTTTCCTTCACCGTTCGAGCGAATGTTAATTGGCCTAATGTCTTCAGCTTGCGACTCTCATCCCTAAAGTCGTAGATTCGATCCCCGGCTGAGCACCAAAGGACTTTCTTCCTATGTTCACATTTAACATCAGCTCTAACGGCTGTAGAAGTCGACGGTGTTTGTCAGGTACAGAAGGCTGATCACCTACTTGCCTATTAGACTAACCAATCATATAACAGATACAGAAATCTGAGGCCCAGACCCAAAAAAAAAGGCTGTAGCGCCATTGATATTAGTAAGTCAATCAGATTGTTACCTTAATAAGCTCCTTAAATCTATCAACAATTTTGATGACTCCATTCTCATCAGCGACGGCGACGTCACCACTTCTAAACCAGTCACCGCTGAATGTTGCAGCATTCGCTTCAGGATTATTTCTGTATCCTCTCATGACTTGAGGACCTCGTATCAATAGTTCACCGAGCTGCGAAAATTTATTAAAAACGGGAATTAGATTGAACCATGGAATAGAACTGGCGAAGCATGTGAAGAGAAAGAAGCTGGAATTACCTAGAGTGAAGTCAAAATATCTCAACACTGATTAGACTGGTCTTGGCTTCTGCCATAAAATATATGTTTATTATGCAATATAATATACAGGTATCACTTATTCCACGTCATTAAATTTGAATCGCTTGACATTCCTACTCATCGGCAAAGAAGACAGAGGGTGTAGGGAGCCTCCGGAGTCATATTGTAATTATGACAATTATTTCTTTTTTGTTTGTGATTACTTTAAAATTGCGGTTCAAATGTATTATAAGACAGCACAAGAGCTTTTATTTTCATAATCACGACTGTTTTAAATGTAACAACTACTCTTGGATGTCATTAAAAAATGTCTAAATACATTTTTGTAAGGCAAACGGGCAGGAAGCACACCTGATGTTAAGTGATACCGCCGCCCATGGACACTCACATTACCAGAAGGTTCGCAAGTACGTAGCCTGGATTTTAAGAATTGGTACGCTCTTTTCTTGAAATCCCCAAGTCGAATTGGTTCGGGAATACTTCAGTGGGCAGCTGGTTCCACATAGTTGTGGTGTGCGAAAAACGCTGTGTTAAACACTCTACACTGAGCGTTCAATCGTGGAACGACGGACGTCGAGGTGATACGGATGGTATTTTGTATTCTGCCTTGACGTCCCATAATGAAACTTAACTGCGGCTATTAGTCCGAACAACTGAATTACGTAACTTCGTGTTAAGTCTTTTCCTAAAACTCAATTTGCCCAAATTTACACTCTTTATTCTATAAAAAAATTCTAAGCAAAATAGTGTCTTCTCTTTGGAATAATAGAAATGCTTTACAACTATTCTACTAAAATTTCCGTATCGCTACATCATGTTTCCTAAAGTGAAATACGCTCGAATTCTGGGTCTTACACACCAGTTGTTTAAATAATAATTGAAAGAAAGACCCACTAGCACTAGGATCCAAATGTACAACGGGTTTATTTATAATTATATATAATTAACATAATTATTATTATTATTCCGACAGACGTTGTCCTGTATTAACTATGAATAGTGATTTCGAATTGGTATAATTAACTAAAAATGCTTTATGATATGCAACATTCTTTGTTTGTTTTTTTCTGGCCGCATATATAATTATAACTGGCCATGTGAAAAAACATGGATTTCCAAGATTATTGCCACAAACAATTAGCGACTGTAATTATTTTACATGTATTTTATAAATATAATAACTGCGATCGAAGCATTTGTTTTAAACGATATTCAGTTTTCCTACATCCTCTTTGACGTCATTTGCAGCACGCATTCTGTCAATGTTATGTCAAACACCACAAGGTTACATTAAATAAAGTTTGAATGAAATGAAAAAAAATTGTTATAGTCACAAAAGTATTCTTAATTTTTCTGATTTTCCGCGCAATTTTCTTACTTTTTTCTTTCATAAGAACCTTCACCTGACAATAACAAACACAACAAAAAAGAATTAGCGAAATCGGTCCAGCCGTTCACGCGTGATGCCGTGACCAAGGGAAAAAGGGATTCATTCTTATATATATACATAGTCTTTTGTATTACATAATATTTAAGATTTACCTGATTAGGTCCCAAAGCCTTCAAGTCTTGGTCGACAATTTTAAGCTCCGTACTAGGTACAGCGTTGCCAACAACGCTATAGTCTGTACAATCCTTTGCTCCTATACACACAACCGGTGAAGTCTCCGTAAGGCCGTATCCTTGTCCAAAACGGATGTTCCGCTGAAAAAAGATGCGTTAAAATGTTGTATTATCTATCTTCTATATGCTACATCAGTAGTGTTGATCTAGTGGCATCAGGCTGTGAACCAATGAACTTTTTTTTCTATATGCGCATTTAACATTGGCTCGAACGGTGAAAGAAAACATCGTGAGGAAACCGGCTTGTCTTAGACACAAGAAGTCGACGGCGTGTGTCAGGCACAGGAGGATAACCACCTACTTAGACTGACAAATAATGAAAGAGATACAGAAATTTGAGGCCCAGACCTAAAAAGGTTGTATCGCCAAACATTTATTTTATCTATCTTCTATACAAAAAAGCTTCTTTTTTTTTATAAAACAGGAGGCTCATCTGATGTTAAGTCAGAGGCCATGGACACACTCAATGCCTGAGGGCTCGCGAGTGCGTTGCCGGCCTTTTAAGAATTGGTACGCTCTTTTCTTGAAGGACCCTAAGTCGAATTGGTTCGGAAATACTTCAGTGGGCGGCGCGGCAGAAATTGCCTTGAAAACGCTCAGTCGTGGAACGACGGACGTCGAGGTGATACGGGTGGAATTTTATATTCTGCCTCGACGTCCGGAGGAAACTCAGCTGCAGGTATTAATCCGAACAACTCCTATGAACACTCTACACATGGTAAATGCGGTAGAAGATGCAGTGTCTTATAATAAGAACATAAAGTTTAGCTATAAGTATCTTCTTTGAATTAATATTATAGAAATAACTCAAGGAAGTATAATATATTTATTCATTTATAAAAGTTACAGGTAAAAATAAAATCCAAGATTTAATGATACAAGCACACAACAAACATGAAGAGGGAAAAACAAAAATAATAATTATAAAACTAAAGCAAAGTTCATTTCAAAGTGTCAGGGGATCAACTGTGGATATAGTTTTGTCTTTGGTTAACATAGCTTTTGCACATTGAAAGAAAACAAATTTTTATTAAAATTATAAGTTTATAATAACACAAATAGCTTTAATCCGGTTAAAAATTTGTTTTCTTTCAACTGTGGATATCCAGACACAGCTCGGTCATAAAAATGCACAATCGGGATATCAGTGAGTTTTGGCCAAAACGCGTTCCTCTGACCAAAGAAAAATGTAACGACTCCGTACTGTAAAATCTTTTGTACCTAACTCCTCATTTCTTGGCGATTCCTTTAAGGTCTCTGCAGCTAGGCTATGGAATTCACTTCCCGTTCCTATTCGCTCAGCTCCTTCTCTATCTTCCTTTAAATTTCTTCTGTACAAACATTACCTGTCCACATCGTATCTCTAACTTTCATACTAAGTGACGTGAGATTTATCTTAAATTATTGTGATTTATGTGTCTTTTTACTTTCTTTTTTTAATGTACCTTTTTAGTTGAGTTTGTTTTTTTTTTGTTCCTGTTTAGTTTTGTTTCAATAAATGTGTATAACATGTATTTTTGCACTACTTGCCTATCTTATGTAATTTAATACATTTTTATTTTTTCTTTAGTCACAGTGGTTGCCTGGAAGAGATCGCTCGAAAGCGATAAGGCCGCCAGTTGCCCTCCTTTTGATTTATTTATGTTAATTTTTTTTATATTGTAGTGTAACGAAGTGTAAATAAATAAATATATGTACATACTGTACCCTATAGACTGCGACCCCCTTTTAAAACAATCTCCAGCTTGAGAAACGATGCCTTAGGTATCTAGAGGGTATGTATATGTTGTTATGTGCTTCATTATAACTGTGATTGGTGGACATTGAATACATGTTACTAAGTTCTACCCTCTAGTATGTAAAATGAAATACTTTTTCAAAGTGTTTTTCTTAATGTGTAAAAGCTATTTTAACAAAAGACATTCATCCGTGGAAAAAGTGTTTCGTGAGCAATTAGATTACAAAATTTTATATCAACATATACTTGACTTAAACTGAGGAAAAATTGCTAAAGATAATATTTTTACCTCTACTTTCGCAAGAAACCGATCAGCATCAGTCGCTGCCAAGGGAGCTGCACCATTTACTACGATATCTAAATATTGGTAGGTCTTTGAATTCGCCGCCGGGTGTGATGCCAGCAGAAACACTGAAATATTCGAAAAATTATCTTAAATAACTTAATTTCCCTATTAACAAATAATAATATTAAAAAATATAGCATTGAAATAGTATCATCATATCGTGGACACGTAGTGTTCAAATATTCAAATTATCTATTTATCCAACATAAATATAAAACAGGCCAGATATCATACATTTTATATATAATATTTTAAATTAATAATTAAGATATATAAAAAATAATCAAATTTTAACATCACTGCTATAAACAGCCGCCATCTATAAATTCCCTTGTTTAAATTATGTGATTTGGTTTGACTCATGAAGTCGGTTTATCGGCGGAAGACAGCTTTGATACATCCGATCCCTAAAAAAGGCGATCGCTCTGATCCGTCCAACTATCGCCCAATCGCAATAACCTCCTTGTTCTCCAAAATAATGGAAACCATTATTAACGGCCAGCTCTTGAGGTATCTAGAGGGCAGCCAGCTGATTAGCGATTCTCAGTACGGCTTTCGTCGTGGTCGCTCAGCTGGTGACCTCCTTGTATACCTTACACATAGGTGGGCAGAGGCAATTGAGTCCAAGGGGGAGGCGCTGACGGTAAGTTTGGACATAGCGAAAGCCTTCGATCGGGTGTGGCATAGAGCACTGCTCTCGAAGCTTCCAGCCTATGGGCTCCCCGAGAAATTATGCAACTGGATTTCCAGCTTTCTCGCTGATCGGAGCATTAAGGTCGTCATCGACGGAGCATGCTCCGACCTTAAACCCGTCAATGCTGGTGTCCCACAAGGCTGTGTCCTATCCCCGACCCTGTTTATTCTGCATATTAATGATATGTTGCAACTTAGCAACCTTCATTGCTATGCGGACGACAGCACTGGGGATACTTTTTACATGGGCCGGGCAGGTATTTCTCGGGCTGTTGTTGATGAGTGCCGGAACAAACTTGTGTCTGAAGTTGAAACTCTTTTACGTGGAGTCTCGGACTGGGGTAGACTAAATCTAGTCCAATTTAACCCCAAGAAGACACAAGTATGCGCGTTTTCCGCTAAAAAAACTCCCATGTCGCTACTCCCCTCTTTGAAGGCACTCTCCTTAAAGCCTCAGCTAACATCGGAATATTGGGCGTTGACATATCGAATAACGTCCAGTTTCGCGGTCATTTGGAAGGGAAGGCTAAATTAGCCTCCAAAAAGCTTGGTGTGCTCAGCAAGGCGAGACGGTACTTCACTCCGGGCCACCGCTTGCAACTCTATAAAGCGCAAATTCGGCCCCACATGGAATACTGTTCTCACCTTTGGGCGGGAGCTCCCCAGTACCAGCTCCTTCCACTAGACCGTATTCAACGAAGAGCGGTTCGAATCGTCGACGACCAATCACTTTCCGTGCGGCTTGATCCCTTGGCGTTGCGTAGAGATGTTGGGTCCCTCTGCATCTTCTACCGCATTTACCATGGGGAGTGTTCAGAAGAGTTGTTCGGTCTAATACCCGCAGCTGAGTTTCATTATCGGACGTCAAGGCAAAATACAAAATACCATCCGTATCACCTCGACGTCCGTCGTTCCACAACTGAGCGTTTTATAAGGCAGTTTTTGCCGCGCACCACCACTATGTGGAACCAGCTGCCCACTGAAGTATTTCCGAACCAATTCGACTTAGGGTCCTTCAAGAAAAGAGCGTACCAATTCTTGAAAGCCCGGCAACGCACTTGCGAGCCTTCTGGCAATGTGAGTGTCCATGGGCAGCGGTATCGCTTCACATCAGGACATAAAAAAAATATATATATTTAAATTTTAAAAAAGTTGAGAGGCTTCTCAATCCTTATACCATGTACATGTATAACCACTTTCTTAAAAACAAAATTATTAGTAACATTTCAAAACTCACATTACATAAAGTTACTAAAAATCTCAAAATATATCTTGTCAACCAATACTGATACAGAAAATATTATTATTGTACAAAAATTGTGCTTGACTATAAGATTGTGATCATGAAACAGATACAGAAGTCGGCCCAGACGTAAAAAGGTTGTAGCGCCACTGATTTTATTTTATTTATCCAAACGCGTGACAAAACGCGTCGTGTAATAAGCAGTTAGACTGTAATCTCAAGATTTTTTTTAACTTAGAGTCAACTAGTGGGTAGAGAAACGTCGAAATTATGAGAATGAAACACGTATTAAAAATAAAAATTGTTGTTTAACTCGTACTTAAAACCTTTAAGGATTATTGTTTTTATATTTGATTATGTAAGGTTGACGGAAATAATATATAAATTCAATGATCGGAAAAATAAATAATTGTCGTTGTTCTTTTTATTTATAATATTATTATGAGTAACACTTGTAAGTTACAAACCACAGCGGTATAGTAATGTTACATATTGCGACTATATTATATTATTTTGTAAAATAAAGAAATAAAAAATCCTTCATTATTCTATTTGGATTGGTTTGTTGATAATAATTTTGTTGACCTGCCTGCTAATTGGTGATGGCGTATCGAGGCTTTCGAAGACGCGTCTCCCAAAAGACGTTGTTAAATATTTTGGTCGGATTTTATTCTAACTTACCTATTGGAGGAGCACAGAACAGAACATTAACTTTGAACTTTTCAAGAGCGTGTAGAAATTCCTCTGGCTGGAATTTCGGAACCGCAACCAACTTGATTCCCTGCGACATCTTGTGGAACATCAGCACGGATGCTGAATAAATATGGAAGTATGGCAGAACCGCTATAACCGAATCTTGGTGTTTTGCTGTAATTTTAATTTTAATTATTTACTTATCCATAAAGCAGAATCAGTGCAAATGCGTTCTTTTAACAAAACCTTCGTGTCTTTCTAACAAATTGTGATTACGCTGTGCTGGAAAGAGACAAAAGAGCACTTTAGTTTAAAGGCTGTGTTTTTTATTGTTAAAATAAACCAAAGGTACTACATTACAACTACGAGAGCACTGTACTCGAATTGAAAAATTTACGTAAATAACGAATAACGTAATTATGCTATTCTGTGCCCTTGTAAGTGAACTCAAATCAATCAATCAATCAAAATATGTTTTATCAGTTTAGATGCGTCTTAGCGCATGCTTATGAATGTCAAAAACGTTTACAAAATTTGTGAACGAGAAAGACTACGGTATCCGTTCGCAAGAAACTCAGCAAAACTGAACCTGGGATATACGACTTGTTATAAACCATTTTTTTTAACACAACAGGTAGCAAACTGGCCGGAGGCTCAACCGCCAAGGGTAGAATTGCTTTGCCAACCTCCTGAAAGGTAAACTCTTTTCTTGAAGCACTTTAAGTCGAAGTATTTTATGGGACAGGCCAAGGTCATGTCCAATATCGTAGATGGTTAAAATAAACCGTAATATCCAATAAATAGATAATATGTGTAATGTCTCTACAAAAGAAAGCCATATTTATTTTGGCGATGGAGATTTCCCGTGTCAGTTAATATGAATTAAATATATAGTAATACATTTAGGAGCTTTGATTCTCTCAAGTGACCAAAATTTTTCATTTTTTTTTTGTTTAATGTTTTTCGATTTTTATTTATTATTATTATATGCGTTATGAATATTGTAAATACTTTATTATGTAATTATTAAAGATAAAGGAAAAAATAAATAACACTTATTTTTATTCTTTTGTTTATAAACAATATTTTGTGTATAAATACATATAAGAATTTCACGGAAGACTTTACAATTAACAAAATATTTTGTTTTAGACACGCTTTAGAGACTAATATTCAAAATTTAATTTATGACTGACATTCCTAATTATTATTAAATCAAGAGACCACAACCATCTCCAATTGGTTTAAATTTCTAATAATAATTTTGATATGTGTTAATATAATTCTGGTGCATGCTAGAATACCAATATATATGAGATTAAGTTATCGTTTCCATAAACCAGGAAATATCCAACACAATTTCATACGGTCCTTCAAGAGCGTACCAATTTTTCAAAGACCGACAACGCATTTGCCTTCAATGTTAGTGTCCATGGACGGCAATATCACTTAACATCAGATGAGCATCCTGCTCTTGTCTCCAGTTATATAAAAACAATATGATTAATGAGTTCGATTAAAAAAAATTAAAAGATTACCTGTAGTTTCATTGTGACACATTATCTGCGGCTCATTAATTTGTTCACAATTAGAAATAATGTTTTTATGCGTCAGTTCAACGCCTTTCGGTAGCCCAGTTGTTCCACTTGAATAAGGGAGAAAGCAAATGTCATTTATATTTCTTTTCACTTCTTTAAGACACGATTTGTCAACGTGAACATCTTCGCTTAGTTCATTAAATGCTATTGTTCCATCAGTTATAGATTCTCCGTTTGTTTTTACAACTATTATTGGTAAATTAAGTTTGGCCATTTTTAAAGCATCTCTAACCACACGAACTCTCTCTGGAAGTGTCACAACAACTTTCGCATCGGACATCAGAAGTTGACGTTGGATTTCATCTGAAATTTAAACTTTGTATAGCCTTGTTTTTATAACAAAAACGTAACTCATAAAAAATTATGATACATCTGAAATCTGAATTCGATTCCCAAAAAATTAAAACGTTTAGTTCAAGATTCCAATTACGTTTAATAGTTAAATAACAACGTACGTGCAGTGTAAATAGGATTGACAGTTGTAATAACTCCGCCAGCTGCCAAAATACCCAAAGCAACCAGTGGAAAATCGGGGATATTAGGAAGGATAACCGCAACTGTGTCGCCATCATGAATATTTAATTTTCTCCTGAGATTAGCAGCGAACGTATTTGATAATTTGAATGCTTGTTCATAGGTGTATCCACGTCCAGTGGCTGAACATATCTGCAATTATACATGTATTCAAGAAAATTATTTAGATCGAAAATAAGCTTTCAGTAGGGCTGATTTCTCTTTTTATCAAACTTCACCTACTCAAATATTCAGGAAAATTATGATTTGATCATTTATTTATTCATCTGTTAAAGTGGATAATTATTTCTTCAAATAGCAATCATGATCGAGGATTTCAAGCGTAATTTTGATTTTTGAGTCAATATTTTGACTGAAGCGAATTGTTGGGCGTGAGCGTCAGTTACATGGCAACAGGTGGTGGTGACAATCAACAAAACGCAGAAATAACACCAGCATTGTTAATGGAAACAAACGCAAATCGTTCAGATGGTATGTAGTAGTAAACTAACAAAGAAATTATGCTTCCTTTGAGTAAGTACCTAGTATAGAATTCTTGAAAAGAACTAGATTATTTATAGAAGGGTTCAAGTGCCCACGAACTAAGGACACACATCGTTATCTATGAAGAAATAATAATAGAAGCATTAGCTAAAG
Source organism: Pieris brassicae (assembly GCF_905147105.1). Taxonomy (NCBI): domain Eukaryota; kingdom Metazoa; phylum Arthropoda; class Insecta; order Lepidoptera; family Pieridae; genus Pieris; species Pieris brassicae. The sequence continues at coordinate 11,811,422 of NC_059673.1, forward strand.
CTTCAGGGGAGTGATTTGATAACGGAATTTTAAATTTAAGTCTCAAGCACCAACTACTCTAACTGAACAAATTGGGCCTTACCAAATAGATCAATATCAACTGCAGACTGTTTCTGCAGAGCCAGTCTTAAAAAGAATAAAATATGTGAATTGGAAGTTGCAATTTTACAGGAAAATCTTACGTAAACAAAAGCACTGGCCGATAAAGGTCAAAGTAATTTGGATGCTGGTGTTTTATAAATCATATTAATACTACAGTCTGTTAAAGTTGACTTAAAGTTGATTTTTTCTATTTTGTTTTAAAAGTAGCAGTTGTTTGTAATGTACCATAAAGTAATTTGTGTACATTGTTACAGTTCTATTTACTAATTACATAAGTAAATACTGTTTTAGATATAATATGTTATATTCAGTTTTTTTTACATGTGTCTTCATGAAACATTACAATACTAATAGGCCAAAACCATTTCGTTCCTAGAGCAAGACTTGAGTGTGAACTACATTGTTCCAAGAATTCATGAAAATGTATGTTTATAGTAAAAACTTTCATTAACCTAGTATTAGTTGGTATTCTTGTTAGGCTTTGGTTATCCTGTCCGATAACATGATTAAAATTTTTAATCATAAAATTATGTGAGAATGTTCCATTACATTAATCTTTATTGTGTTTTGCTGTGTATTCATAATACACATTATTGAAAATAATTGTTTTATAATAATATACCCTATTATATAAGCTTGAGAATCAATTGACCTCGATGATGGGATGCTTTTTCTATCATGATCTATTTTTATATTAAATATCTTTAGGGAAAGGAAGAATCTCTGTAATAAAAAGCTTTGTTGTACTTTGAAACAATGAAATCTTCTCCATATGCCAAATGGAAATGTAAGTTATAACTCTTGTACGACTATGAACAATATTGTGTCTTTCCTCAGCAAGACATGTTGGCTTCACAATAACAGCAGCAGTATTGTTCCAGAAAATATAATAACCCTTCAATGATCATGATTTTAGATAGAAGAGATATATTTAAAAAAAAAATTTAATACTCAATGATACGGTTAAGTTGTTTTATTCTAGCCTAATCCTAAAAACAGCTCGACTGCTACATGTGACTTTATCTGTCCGTTTGAATTAGATGCTATATCAATGAATACATAAACGAAACCCTTAATCTATGACTATTTACCAAAAAAAAACACTAAATTTAAAAAAAATTAAGCAAAGGCGCTAAGCATTATTTTTTTATTTCATACCACTTTGTTTTATTTTAAGTAAAATCATAACAAACGTATCAAAAACAACACTTACGTTTTGTACAAATCTTACAGTAAAAAACAGTAAAGGGTTTTGTGTTTTTATATAACTATACAACGTACCAATATGCGTACGGTAGTCGTGAGTTGAAACTTTAAATGTTATTCGTAAGCTCTATCGCACATTAACGATAGTTTGGACTTTGGAAAAGCTTTGACATTCCAAATTTCTTTTATAGTTTACTACTGCACTAACTCTATTTAGACACGACACATATTCAAACTTCAAACTTCCCTGCAGTGATGCCAACTTCTACGGAATGTTGTCCTACGACCACCTTCAAATACCCCTAAATATAAATTAAAAACCCCCAAATGTTTTATTGTACCGGTTTGATAATAATATCAAATAAAAATAAAAAATCAATGGCGCTACAACCTTTTTAGGTCTGGGCCTCAGATTCTGTATCTGTTTCATGATCATTTGTTAATCGAATAGGCAAGTAGGTCATCAGCCTTCTGTGCCTGACGCACGCCGTCGACTTTTTGGGTCTAAGCAGGTCGGTTTCCTCACGATGTTTTCCTTCACCGTTCGAGCTAATTAAATGCGCACATAGAAAGAAAATCCATTGGTGCACAGCCGGGGATCGAACCTACGACCTCGGGGATTAGCGTCGCACGCTGAAGCCACTAGACCAACACTGCTCTCAGGTAATTTCTAATATGAATTGAAAATACATTTACATAAAATAGCTGTTGTTGTTATGCGGCTGCAATTTACACATAGAATTTCAAAAGCTAATATGTATTAAGTATTGATGATTATATTTCTCAACCTTTTTCTTGACATTTAGTTTTTCTTATGTTTTTTCTGGGATTCTTTTTATATATTATTTTTAGAGTTTTTTGTGACTTTCTAAACGTTGAGCTATTTCTAGATTGGAGTTTATATTTATTTAAGTTTGTTGGTTGGGTTCGAGGATTAATATAAATTAAATACATACGAACGATATTAAAAAAAGTCCCCCAAAATAACCTCCTGGACATCTTGTTTTCCCCAAAACATAAGGGGAAAGCCCACAAGTTGGCACTTTAGTTCAAAACATGCCCACGGAGGGTTTCGTACTATGACTTTTCTATAACTATAGCTTTTCGATTTTGAGTATTATTCCCGCCTTGATCTCAGCTGTATATGTCGGTGCTAACTAGCTTAATTAGTACAATGTTAATCTAATACAGTGGTATAATTCTATGGTCTTTAATGATATAAAGACGGATAACGGAAATTAGTCAAAATACTTGTTGTTGACAAAATAATTTAGGTAAAGTTTTAACGGTACAGTAGGTATTTAGTAAACATATTAGAGTGATTAAAAATTCGGTAAGACAATAAACACATCAATTTTGTATGATAAATTTTAAATTACTTATTGTCTATCCATTTTAAATGGTTTAGGCCTCTACATTTATATATTTAATTAAACAAATAATAAATATAATATTTTTATCAACATAATAATAATTGTAAAATTTATCGTCCAATTTACCTAGATAAACGAGCATTGTTATCATGGCAACACCTAAATAACTACGATTATTTTTATTATGGATCAAAATTATTTTCGAGTAACACACATGACGTCATAGGATTCCAATATTGAGCATATACAAAATTTGAATCGGTTGTTCATATAAATTATATGCAGGAATATTTTGCATTATCGCCATCCTTATTAAAATTACTTTCCAAATAATCTAATTTGATTCCACCGTCACGTACACGGAATAAATAATAAGAACCATGTGGCGCTACCCTACTAACTGTAGCTGGAAGGAAAACTCTTGGTCCAAAAAGGAAAATGGAGTTGGAGAAGGAGAAATGAGGAGATAGTATCGCCACCCAACGTCATAGGAACTTGTCTTGGACTCGTCACCTAAAGAGAATCAGGGAAAGATATCAAGAAAGCATATCTGGGTATAACAATGGGCCATCGGTCTGTCAGCCGGCCCAGATATCGCTAGAAAGACGCCGTGGAAATGTGCTCGCGGAAGCCATCCATTACCAATTCCATTCTTATTATGTCATATCATCTTCGTTAATGGATATTGCTGTCTGTCTGTTTTGTCTGAAAAAAATATCTTGGCTATATAGTGTAGACACAACATATTTTAATGGACAAGTGTGTATTCACACACACAAACAAGTGCATTATCTATGAATGGGACGTACGATCGGAGTAGAACGAGAGTAGGGCTGAACACTTAAATTCATGCCCAGTCTTGTTTTTAAACACTCTGAATTCACTCACTGAATTTTCGGTTGTGAGTCACGAGACCTTATGATTTGCTTACTTCACGAGTCTGTCCGAAATCCCATATAAATGACTCAGTTGCATGGTTTTCATCAATTGAAAGGTCTTTTAAAAACTCCATCGTGCTTCTTCATTGTAACTTTTAAATGCACTTTGAAGGTTATTTAATTAATTAAATAAAAATGTTAATTCTGTTGAGACAAGTTAATTCAGTCAGTCGGACAAGTTAGTTTTTTAAGATCTTAATAGCGAAATTGTTAACTTCAATGTTCAAGGTTTATCCAATCTTCGACGATGTCCGACCTTTGTACAACCATGTTTTGGGTTCACAGAATACATTAACACGAATCTATAAACGATTTCTTAATTAACCTGCTTACTATACACAGCTTACAGGTATCTACTTCCATATTTAACATTAAATATCTATTTAAAAATGCAAAATCAAGTAAAGAAATATATTTATTTCTTCGACAATAAACTGTATATATAAATCCATAGTACATTTCTATTTATTTTTTATCGCATTTGCTTTAATATTGATGAAATTCAATGTATCAGTAACCAACAAAATAAAATACGTTTTGATTATAAACATAACAAAATATGTTGTAGCGTTTATAAGAAACTGGTTTATTGTTGACATACAGATTACAGATTGAAAATTGTTATTTGGCTTCTACCACGTTTGTATACATTCGTTACACAGTATTATATTATTTATAATTAACTTACCGAAGCTGTCCTTTCGGGCCATTTATCCAAATTTTGCCATATATATTCGTAAACTGTAATATTTGGTATGTCCTTTATCTTTTCATATGGCGAATTCATTATTCCATCACTAGTCCACACACTATTATATCTAACACAAGGTTCATTAAACTTATTAAATGTCCGTTTGAGTAGACGCAAACTCCTCGCCATTTTGATACGACTGTACGCCTTGCTGATGTTTCAATAACTGAAGCTCGTGCTAACTGGCAACGGCTAATTATCTGTAAGAAAACGCAAATCTATTTGTTTAACACGCCATCTAAAGATATCATAAAAAATGTGTTCGTGTGTTGTTTTTTTTTGGTAGTTTTATGACTACAATAGTATATTATTATTATTTATTTAATACCTATAACCTTTCATATACTTATTTGCGTTCGGAGATAAGAGAGACATTGTGCCTTAGAAGCACATTACTTATCTGGTATGAAACTTTATTCTTAAACGTATTCATACGTTTATTAGAGTTATATATAAAAAACCTATCGCTTTAATATTTGCTAGTAGAAGAATTACTTATATAAATTAAATTCTACATACATTTGTATGGCAATTTAAATATTTTAAAATTTAAATTAATTTAAAGTCCTCCAAGCGTTGATCAAAATCCATATCGTAAGACTGCCCAGACTATGTTGGACGCACATTTGACTGATACAAGGCTTGTACTTGTTGAAATTGTTGTGTGTAAAAAACAATTTAATTCGTGCTAATCTTAGACCCTTGTCATATAATTTTAATAACATAACAATAGATATATATTTCTTAGAATTTAATACTTACATTTGAAAAATACTAAATCTTTGTTTGGATGCCCAATTATAATAATAATAAATTGGACCGTACTGAAGTTTGCTTTACTTATTAAAATTATAAGCAAAACTGTGGCAGGAATCTGCTTGATGGCTCATAGGGGATTCATAGATATATTCATTTGCAGATATTGCATTATTCTACTTGTTACAGATGATAATGAACGTGTAGACAGATAACAAAAGGTAAAGTTGTTCAATACATTAATGGGACGACGTACATATAATTTGCATTTTGTTATTGCTTGGTGGCAGACCATATCTCAAGAAACTTTGATTCTAATAACTCTAAATACTTTTAATAATTTGATAATGATGACTTGACAATCAACAACCAAAAAAAATACTTACCAAGTTAGTACTAGTATAAGAGTAGTAGGTAGTGAGAGAATGAATCAAATATTACTGTTCTTAAAAAAATATATTTATAAATCTACCAGAATTATCTATTTAAAAATACGAAAAATACCTAAATAACGTATTGCTATCTCATGCATCGCCTGACTATAAATATTATGCCAGTGATCGTTGTTATTCAAGTATTGTAGACATGAGTTTTGATACTTATTAATAGCCGGTTTGTAGACAATATCCGAACGTTATAAATGATTACTATCATATTTTTAACACTAGATTAAATATATATGTATATAAAAAGACAATGGCAGTTTTAAAACTTGCTACATACTAAAACTCGTACTAAATACTTACGATATTTAAGTTTGTTATTGCTTAATCGTTGTAGATAAAACATTCACAATATCACTGACTCATGCTGCTATATTTAAACTATATTAAAATTTACTGTGATTTACGCAATTGAATGTCGTACATGCGCGGTCAGAACCAAACTGAAACTGATTACTAAACGTGTTGCTTTGTGTGAGTATTTGTTTCAAACAGTTCTTTGTTTATATGTTACTTGCTCAGAGGAGACTCGTTTAACTGTCCTATGCCGTAACTAGAATTTAGCGTTTCTAAATTTTCGATTCTGTTCCCTTTGGAGTGGAGACTTTTGGGCCGTGGGGTTCAAGCGCACTGGCGCTAATTAAAGATTAAGGTTAGCGCCAGAGCTGGTGCTTTCCTCCTTCAAAGATAAATATCTCAATACAGTGAGGAAATGCTTCCAGCGTTATTGGTACGCTGCCACAGGGACTAAACTTTTTAAATTAGTTTTAATTTTCTTTTTGTTAATTTTTAATTATTTATATTATCACTTGTAGGTTGCGTTAATCGTTAATTTAAATTACTGTATATTTATTGTTATATTTAGGTTTTAATACACTACCTACATATTTTTTTTATATTTAAAGATCAAAAGTAAAATATACTGTAGGTGATTAGTACGTGTTGTAATGAAACAGTGATGTGTCCTGACAAGGACAGTTGTAAACGTTATCGTCATGAAACAATAATTTGTTCTGAAAAGAACAGTTAATTGGCGTTATCGTTAGACCACGATATCGAACTGTTCTGACAAGAACACGTTCGTACCCTTCGACGGTATCGCGCAGAAAAGGACAACTTTTTGCCTTTTTTTTTTTGAAGAAGGAATCTCGCTATTGGCCTTAAGGGCCTTTACAGCTCAGCTCGGGCTGTTTTGGCGAGCGAAGCTCGGCCAGAATGGCGTTTTATCCCGCGGGTAGCGCAAGGGCGTCTCCTGTGAGACTCGAACCTCGGCTTGGGCCGTCGCGGGGCGGTCAATCGCCTGAAGGGCAGGACGGAAGCTCACTGGAGTGAGCGAAGTGCGAAGTAAAGGTCCTCGCCTTCCCCGGTGAAGGCGGTTTTTTACCCTAATCTGTGATTGGCTATTTTTATTATTTTTGGCCGCGCGGGCGGCTTTTAATTTATCGTTTGCTACGGTAATTGGATCATCCGGATCCGTTAGTATGGGTCGGGGCCTCCTACGAGCCTTTTTTGTCGGGAAGGGGTAATAGTTGATGCTATTACGCACCAGCGGATTGGGATGGTGTTTAGCCTTGTCAAAGTGGCGTGTGGACGCCAACTTCATCCATTGGGCTATGGTAGGGAGCTCCAGGTCGTGGTGGAGATCGACGTTTCTCACATAGAAGGGCGCACCGGTACCTGTAGCCGGTGAATATAGGAAGGGGCACAATGCGCAAAGACTACGCTAGCGTATGTCATGCACGGACGGATGCAGGCCTTGTACAGGGTCACCTTGTGTCTGAGAGACATGTGACTCCTTTTATTTAGGAGGAAATGGAGGCGAGAGAGGACAAAATAGGCCTTCTTGCGAACGGCGGCTATGTGCTTACAGAAAGACATGCCGCTATCGAGCGTGACTCCTAGATATTTAACGGACTTTTGCCATGGGATGGCTAGCCCGTATAGGGTTACCTCTGTCTTGAGGTGAAATTTATCCCTAGCGTTAGCACCGAGGTTGCCCCTGGCAAAGAGAACTGCTACGCTTTTCTCGGGATTTATTTGGAAGCCCCATTTCCGTAACCATTCGCCTAACGACGTGGTAGCGGTCTGGAGTCTGTCCACGATGACACCTCTATCTTTGTGGGTGGTATAGAGAGCGGTGTCATCGGCATAGAGGGCTAGCTCCACATTGGGAGCCCTAGGGATGTCGCCGGTATACAGCGTGAACAGAAGGGGCGAGAGGACCGAGCCCTGAGGGACTCCGGCCATGATGGGGCGAGGAGACGATAACGTTCCTTCTACGCGATAGCGCATTGAGCGGTCGGACAAGAAGTCGTGTACGATACGCACGAGTCTTAGTGGCACATTAAGGTGGTAGAGCTTTTAAACCAAGCCGTTGTGCCAGACCTTGTCAAAAGCTTTCGCTATGTCGAAGAAGAGCGCACCCGTGGCTCTCGGTTTCAGGGAGCTATTCATCCCGGAGAGGATGTGCTCCGTGATTCGATGGACTTGATGAACGCACGAGTGGGCCGGCCTGAAGCCAAACTGCTCATCGGGAATGAGCCCCTTATTTAGGGCAAAGTCTAGGAGGCGCTTTTTAAGTACCTTCTCGTAAAGCTTGCTAAGCGTATTGAGAAGGCTGATAGGGCGGTAACTGGTGGGGTTGTAACGGGGTTTGCCAGGTTTGTGAATACCAATGACAATGGCCTCTTTCTACTGCGCCGGGAAGGGCAGCCTTGAGAGGGGGCATGGACGCCACCGTGTCGGTTTTAAGGGAACGCGCGAGAGACCAATAGGCCGTGTGCGAAGGTGACAATTCGCTGGTAAGACGGTCCCAGCGTTCGTTTCTAATTTCCCGCATACGCTCTTTGACTCGGCGCTGCGAGACGCGGAGTGCTCTGCGGTTTTCGTCGGTCGGTGCTCTGGCGAAGGCGCGAGTCGCCGCGTTCTTCTCGGTCATTAGACGCCTCGCGTCCGGGGGAAGCTCCCAGCGTTGAGCGAACTCATCTGGGACCTTCCGGGACGACTCGGCGACCTTGGTCTGAATGTGATTAGTGACCGAGGAGATCGCGTCTAACGCGTGAGTGGACGAGACTAAACTGTCGGGGACATTTGGGAGGGCAGAGGTGTCGGCGGGCTTGAGGGCCTCGTCTAACTTCTGCCAGTCGACAATGGACTTGAACCTCTTCTCTCGAGTGTTAGGAGGGCCGAATTCAAAGTGATCCGAGTCTAACTCGTGTAACGTCTCTACGCTTCGCGGCTGTAGGGCCACGTTACGTAAAACCGCTACGTCTATGACGTCCGTTGAGAGAAGGCCGTTGCCTGTTATGCCACGGCGAGTCGGTTGTATGGGGGCAATGACGTTGAAATTGAGCACGTCTATAAGCCTATTAAGGGATAACCCATTAGGGTTCTGTTTTGAGCTATTCCAGACCCCGTGTTTGCTATTGAGATCCCCGACTAATAAGACCGAGGGGCCCATCGCAAATAGGGTTCTGAGATCGCTCTCTAGTATGTCCTTGGTGGGAGGGAGGTACACCGACGCGATAATAATCGGCTGATGGCCGGTCATGGCTACGCGCAACACAGAGCACTCTATGTTGGTAAGGGAGGGCGGGTCTAACGGCGAGCAGTGAAGCGCTCGTCTATAATAAATGAGCGTACCGCCTTTCGCCGTAGGTCGGTCGTTTCGCACTACGTTGTAATTCGCGAATCTGGGAGCGCGAACGCTGGGCTTGAGGAAAGATTCCTGTACTAGGAAAATATCTATTTGGTGGCGAACGAGGAAATCTCGAACCAAATCTGCCTGCGGCTTGAAACCGTTTGCATTGAAAGTCACTACGGAACGTGATCGAGCCTTGATCCTAGACGTGGTTGTAGCTATTGCGATGTGGTGGAGTCTGCAAATTGTCGCACGGACTTAAGGAGCTGGACGTGCTCGATTACTAGTTGCTTCTTGTCTTCCGCGTTATTGGCGGATTTGAAAGCCTCGGAGAAGGCGACAAGAGCGTCTATATCTAACGCGTCTACAATGCTAAACGCAAGATTTAAGGCGTCGCGGACCTTTTCTGATTCCGCGGCGGCCTCCGCAGTGTGGCTGAGGACTTTAGCTGGAGGGCTCACCTTAAGTGTGAGCCTCTCCGTTATGACGGGGTCGGCGCCGGCGCTTGGGAAGGCGTCACGGGTGCCGCTTTAGTTGGCAGAGGCGGGCCTCTGACGTGAGCTGGGGAGGGCCCTCCGTATCGGGGGGCTTGGTCCAGGCACTATTCTTAGGAGGTGGGGCCGGCGGACGTGGGCTTTGCTCCCGCGCCACGACGGACCGCATCGCGCCCCGCCGTGCGCCCAGACGCCGGCTTATGCGCCTTGGGGGCACGAGGGCACCCGCGATAATTCGCTGGGTGGCCCTGTTGCCCACAAAGCACGCACGCCAGCGGCTCCGCGCACGGAAGCGTTCTTTTGCAGTCCGCCGTGCCGTGGTCGCCTAGGCACTTTACGCACCGTGCCCTAGCGAAACAGTTACGGGCCGCGTGCCCGTAGAATTGACAGCGGTGACACTGTCGTGTGAAGGAATGTTTGAGGGGGTTTCAACCCTCAGCCCCGAAAGCTTGCAACACTCTCTCAGGCTAAAAATCTTTTTCCCACTCGGGGTAGGATCAAGAACGGCGAGCCATATCGTACTCTTCCTTTGTCGTTCTTTTGAGCATACGGAAAACATCCCTTACGGGGTATCCCTGCTCAATGAGGTCCGATTGGACAATCCCGGAGTCTATCTCCTTGGGATATAAGGAATGCCCTTAATAACTACCCTTAGAACGCGCTCCTCGGGTAGGGGGAAGGTGTGGCCACCGATACCTTCAGAGCGAAGGTATGAAGTTAAAAATCGATGGTGATCAGATGAAAAGACCTGAACGCAAAGGTTATCCCTCAACGTTCGGGCCTTGTAGGTTATCGACTTAGTGTCGAGAATTTTTCATAGGGCCGGCCAGGCGCCCTTGTCCCTAACGTATACGGGCGGGGGGGTTTTGATGCGGTCCGCGGGGGCGGGGGGCGCAGGTTTTCCCGATAAAAGGGAACTAACATCCCTCTTCGGAGGGTTCGTGGCTTGGGTGGGCCTTTTAGCGGGAGGACCGCCGTTGGCCGAACGCTTTTTCTTCTTCCAGCCGACGGTTTGAAAGCCATCGCTCTCGGAAGATAAGTTTATTGCGTCGGCCGCTACCACCGGGGCGGATTGGGTCGACATGACCGAAGAGGGGCGTGAATTTTGACCCGTCTCTTCATCGCTGGCGCTTCCCACTTCAGGGAGTGGTGAGCGCGAGCGTGAGCGAGAGCGGGTATCGGGTCGCGATGCCTTCACGGAGGCATTTTTCTTCGCCTTATGCGGCGATGGCGACGGCGAACGCGGTGAATCCGCGGTTACGGACTCGTTAAAGGCCCGCAATGCGTCGGGGAAGCGCTCTTGGAGAAAGAGCAGAATTCTTCTTATGTCAGGGGGTGGATCCCCGGACGCCATTCTGAAGGCGGGAAGCCAACAGGTTGACGACGGGTGTGTGTACCTAGTTTGCCTAAGTGAGGTGAGTACCTAAGCTAGTGATTTTGCCCTACAATGTGGTGTGTCTCCGCTGGTGATAGCGGAGGTGTGGTTTGTCACCGACCTAACCAGCTCGTAGGAGATTGGGTATAAGAGCCCCTACGGATGTGACAGGACCCGTCCAACAGTGGACCTGTGTTTAGCCGGTTGCTAGAGAGTAGTTGGAGTACCTACTCCCCAATACGTGCCTACTAGGAGGCCCGGCCGTGCACAGGACTTGAAGGAAGCGGAGGGGCTGTTACTCGCCTTGAAAAAGGCACGGTGTATGCACCCCGGACAAAAACACTCCCGCACAAGGCGTTAACCAACAGATAACCGTTTGGCACCGTTAGGTGGCTATCTGAGGGCCGCAGGCAAGCCCGCGTTCATAAATTGCAGCCTTCAACCCGATGTCCAAACACCGAAGACGCGAAGCGACCAATGAGAGGGCGGCAGGCAGCAAGGCAGCGATCGGACAGCGCGTGCGCACTGTACAGCGGCAAGCGGCGATGACTCACACGCGAGCGAGCGAGAGAGCACTAGAGCACTGATGACTCACACGGAGAGAGCACTGGAGCAGACGGACCGCACGGGTCGGCGGTCGGAAGCGAAGTCCAACTTTTTGCCGCGCCTCGATTTTATTGTCTACGCACCCTTCGCATCTTGGTACCACATGTTACCACTAGTGGCCAGTGTAGGATATTTTTTGTATATAAATCTACAGTTTTTAAAAATTAAACACATTCCAGATTCCATCTTCACCTCTTCTTAACGAATTATTATGAAGTTTTATTTTAACCAAATAAGGACCAATCAACATAAACCCACATAACCTAAAATACCTTTGTGTGAAAGTAAACGCTTGGGCATTATGCTAAAGAGAAGCACATGACGAGAGATAGCAGGTTGAAATCGACTTAAAACTTACAGAATGGCAACAACGAGATGGAAAAAGTAAAAGATAAAAACAGAGAAAGAGATGGGAGACGATATAAAGAGAACAGGAGGAAAATTGGACAAGAAGAGCTAACATTAGAAAATCATAGAAGCTGGAAGGCCTATATGTCACAGGACACGCTTATCACCAAAATAGGCACATCTGATGAATAAGGTGAAGTTAAGTTATGTTACTTAAACAAGTGTATATATAAATATATATATTATACTGGGTGTCGGAAATAACGGCTTAATAATATATCTTATTAGTATGAATACGAATATACATGGAAACAAACATAATAACGTGAGACAGACATGAAAGCGATTTTGTACTTAACGCTCAATTTCAAGTAGTAAATTATAGAAGTCATGTTTGACCTCTAGAGTCATAACTGTGGATCTAGTTTTTGCATAATCAAATGATTATATATGTTACGTAATACACAGATAACCAAAATAAAAAAAACACGTGTTGATATACAATTATGTCATTATGTAATAGGAATGCCAGTATAATGAAGGACTTGGATGCAATTTTTTACAGATTTTTAGCATAATCTATCTCATTTTTATACGTATGCGACTGTGAGATAGTGTCCCTAATGCCAAACCCGGTCGTGCGGGAACTAGCTTCCAAGCGAAATATCATCTCAATTAAACTTATTTCCACCAAAACCTGTGTCTCAACGTGTAGTGTCTTCCCCTCAATCTATTTACTAGATTTTTTAATCGAATAACTATGGCCAAAATTGCTAAAGACTTGATTGATTCATGTGGTGAAGTGTTTTCAAAATTAAATTCTTCCCTAATGGATTCGAAATTTAAAGTAGAGAACTCTGGCCGAGTACCTCACTCAGGTAGGTTCGGCATGACTTTTTTATTCCAGTTAAGTTATTGACCTCGACTTCATAGATTATTAATAGATTCAATATTACCATATAAATCCTTTTTAAAATACCATTTTTCTTATAAATAATAATCATTCATGAAATGTCTGCTCTACGAAGACTCTGCGACTACACAGTTTACTTATGTAAACGTAACTAGAGTTTTTAAATACTTAAGGCATATGCAGAAGATTATAAAAAGAGTATATTCAACAGATAGCCTATATTGAAAACAGAGGTGTAAATAGTTATATGTTAGCATTTTAATGTAACTTATGTACCTAAATACGATGTTATAACTACTATGTAAAGTTCTGTTAGATATTCTGAATCGATAATAAATATTAATAAGCCAGTGGACAACCCCATATAGGTCATGGGCTCAGATTGCATACGTGTCTTTGATAATCTTATTAAGTAGGTGATTATCTGACAAAATGTCGTCGAATTTGTTTTGACATACCGGTTTTTAAAACATTTTGTAACAATACTTTCCTTCACCGTACGAGAAGAGTGTGCACATTGGCAGAGAGGTCATTAGTGCGCAGCTAGGAGTCAATCCCAAGACCTCAGGAATGAAAGTCACACGCTGAAGCCACTAGGCCAACCGTGCTATTTTTCTTATTCAATCATATTTGTGATCAAAGACTCGTTAGTTTCAAATATAGATATTTATATTGTACGTTCTTAAAACGCCTGGAATAATATTTTAGCATTGCTATTCGTCATCGTAAATCTCTTATTTTTCTTAACTGACAAGAAGTGGATCAGTGTTTTGTGCCTGACACACGCCTCGCATTTTAAGTCCAAGGCATGTCTCTTCCTTCCATCCGAGCGACTGTTATATGTGCGTAAAGACCTCCCCTGCCATTGCGTGCCGGGACTTTTTCTATCTTTTACACTTTTACTAAAAAATATACATAAATTAATTACTCATTCTTGTTACGCGTCTCGCGCAATACGCCTCAAACTACATCGGTAATATTTTTATTAACAATAAAAAATAAATTGATAAGCGAGCCGAGGCGCTTGCTAGATTCGTTCTTTCATTTTTGTTTGTCTCTTTTAGATATTTAATAATTTTGTCGCAGACCCGTTTCAGGCACAGTCTGTGTTTTATTAACATATCCTGTAAGCCGTTACGGTCTACAGTTATGTGTTTGTTGGTCCAGGTCGTGCTTGGATGGTGCGAATATAGGGCAATATATGGCTCTAGCCCAACTAATACAAACAAATAACTGTAGATAGTTTGATTGTCATTTTTGCAGGCACATGTTCTATCTTTAGCGGATATATGGTGTAAATTAAATGCCCAGATACCTAATAAATTAATATAATTCAAAGAAGAATGTGAATTGTACAATGATCGTAGGTCAAGTGACATGAGTAGACAGATTTGTATGAAGAAGCTTCAAGCGCCTGATGAGGGTGACGGCAATGTTCCCGCGATGGTGTTTTGGCGTCATATTTGCGCAGGCGTTAAGTCTGAACACACATGTTGGGCTTGGCTTAATTTTAAACCCTGTAAGAATTTGCGCCATCTTTGGTGTGAAATGATTATTTTATTAACTTATATGCAGCTTATCATCTCCGTTGAACATTTTGGTAGTTCCAGTTGTTTCACCCCACAGGTAGCGCTCATTCATAATTCATACCTAGTGTAGCCATGAATACTGAAAAAAAAAAAAAACCGTACTCTAAAACTGAGCATAAATCGTAATCCTGATCATACTCATGAATCATAAGACTGATCGAGATCGGGACTAGACGATGGCCAGTGTTCAGCTCTGATGAAATCCGAAACGTTCGTTATCAACCAAGCTTTGTGCCCGCCGCTGAGTTATTAAACATGGTGTAGTTGAGGGGCTTCACTTTCTTGTCAAGAATGGTATCTTGATACACTTGTGCTGATGTTTTGATACCCTTTTCATAAAAGTATGGCTCAGACACTCCTTCATAGCTAATATCCCACCAAACCATCACCGAAGTCGGACTGTGCCCTCGTTGAACTCTGTCGACTAATTCGAAATCTTCCTTAGAGCTTTGACCATAAATACGGTCATATTGTTTGTTAATATATTCCTCAATTGTAAAAAAAAAACTCATCCGTAAACAAAATGTTTCTGTGATCTCACTTTGCATACTGCTTCAGTAAATTATCAGTCAAAAAATGACTAGTACGCCCTAAGTCATCTTTTAAAATACGCGACATGGTTCTAGGTGTTATCTTCATGTCTGTCTTTCAATTCTTTCCTTCACTGCTTTGACAACCTTTTTCGTATGAACACTACATGGACGGCCAGATCTTTTTCTGTCACAAACAGAGGTCTCGTTGTACCTATTAGTAGCTCGGTACACAAACACTAATATAAGTAGCAAGAATACCAAAAGTTAGAAGAGTTTTAAAAATTGCATTTGGCTCCACAGCGATTCGGTACTCTTTATCACCACACTCAATTTTAATGTCGCAAAATATTGTACAATGTATTGGCGCCAAAATGAGAAAACCCAATGAACAATGATATAAAAATAGATAGATTCTAAATTTCTTAATTTTCAATTGTAACATTATTTATGGCCAGACTAAGTAAATGGTGTATGCGGCGTATTCAGGATTTATTCTAAGTTTTTCCGCCGCATCTTTTGCTATAGTGTCCGCCCCATAGTTCCTTGGCGTACCAATCTGCACCTAAACCTAGAAGAGGCTAACATTCCGCTTTTGGACTCTTCTGGGGATCGAGAGATCGTCCACTCACAATTGCATCTAATGCTGACCTATTATATTTGCTGTAGATTTTTGATACACTTAGTTATATCAGGTCTCTTTATTAGACGCTAGTGCATTAGTTAGACGTAAATTACTGTCATATACAATAACGTACTCCTTTGCACTAAGTTTTATTTTTTTAATTCACACTACAATTAATGCAGACTAGCTCAAAAGGATTTTTTTATTTTTCGTTGACTTCTTGAGGTCGAAATTCAGTTTCTTCTTTTCGTTAATATTAACGTTTATAAGACGTACTTACCTATTGGTAATTAATTATATTTAATGAAATACATGTTGATTTACTTTGTTTAATTCGAGGAGATTAGTGTATGAAATCAAACTCATAATAAACAATCAAGTTTAATATAACAAAACGTTTCCATTATTTACAAGATAATAACAAAGAAATATTGATTTATAAAGGTCTTTATTGTCCATGGCTATAGTAGCCAACACCTCTTCGGTAACAATATATAGCTTCTTGTAAAAAAAAAGTATACATACTATAAAAACTAAATAATTCCAATTGCATTTTTCTCTCTCATCTCTTACTGTCAAATTGTCTTTACGGATAGAAAAAGATATGATAGTCGGAACTTGGACTAATTTTTGTAGAGTAATGATAAAGACTATATAAATACTTTTTTGTTTTTATTTCATCTTTTTATTCATACTCATACATTACTTTTGCCATAGTTCGATGGATTTTTTTAAACAGTACCAATTCCAATTATTGAAGTTCTGTAGGGAATAAAATCTTAAACTGGTAAATGCATTTTTAACCTGGCATCGATCATTTTCTATATTTTTAAATCATTTACATACTAGTTTTATAAAACCATAATATATCTCTCATTACATCAACAATTAACAAATAAAATATAATCTAAAACACTTTATAAACGGATTAAATCTATGTATTATTATCTCCAAGACAAACAATCTGCGAAAATAGAGGACACCGTCATTTCTGCAAAAAACCCGTCATCTTTTAGTGGATACCAACTCCGGGGAAATAAATACAGATAACAAAACTTTCTCTACAGTTGTGATACTTTTGACATTCAACGCCTTTTGTCTTCATCACCGTGACCACGCACGCTGTAAAGCACGCGAAACGTCGGAAAAAAAGTTTAAAATCATGTAAATAATTATAAGTTTATAATAATAATACATAGCAAGTGTTTTCTTAATGTGTAAAATTTATGTTAACATAATACAAATATAATCTATTTAGGATATTATTAAAATACAAAAATCTTTACACGTCTTCTTTGTATGGAACTCAGTATGATAAAACGATTTGAGTAAGGCTTTTGACTAAGTTAATCACACTTCATACTTAGCTTCTAGCAAGCATTTCTTTCAAGTAATCAGACATTTCTTAGTATGACGACACTTTCTCTCTGGCTTGGCTTCGATCACAAAATGTTTACTTGAATGCAGTAATAAGTACTTTACGCAAATTAAAATACATACAAACAATAATAAATTCAGTCATCTTCACTATTATAATCATATTTTTTATTTATAAGTAGATAACTTTTTGACTAACCTAAAGACGATAAAGTACTAAGCGTACATTTTCTTTAAATCCTTTCTCAATATCTTACCAGTGTTAGTTTTAGGAATATCATTAACAAATACAACTTCCTCTATTTTCTTAAACGCGGCTACTTTACTCGCTACGAAGTCTTGGAGTTGTTCAGGGGTTGTTTCTTGGCCCGATTTCTTTATTATAAACGCTTTTGGCACTTCACCGTGGTATTCGTGGGGTACGCCTGAAATTAAGTAAAGAACTGCTTAAGTATAATCTGGACAGATTATTTTTATTTTGTTATCTAAATTCAATGCTTTACGGACTAAATATTTTTGTCATTTCATCATTCCTTAGTGTACGCCTACGAACGTAACCAAAATAAATGCTTCTAAATTTACATCTACTACTGCCAGTTCTCAAGTCAAGGGCATGGATGGCACGAGAAGAACTGCCAAGGTTTTTTTTACAAAATGCTAACAACCATTACTGCCTACTTAATTTATACGTTAAATCAGTCAATTATTGAAATAAATAATGTGATAGAAATAATAAGTAAATACAGGACACCAAATAATATTTATTTACATACATAATCATTTTGTATAATCAAGTCCAAAATATTATGTAAAAGCCGTACAAGCTATTTTTATTAATGATAAGATTTTCCGCGCCATTTCTGTACAAAATATTGAACATGCGCATAATGTTGCTAATGCTAAATTAAAGATGTTAAAAAAGCTATTGATGATGATACTGATGAACCCAATTAAATATTTGTTGATTGTTTTTAAGTGTCAGGTGAACAAAAAAGGACTTCTTTCTATTTCCCTTTTGGAGTAGGAACTCATGGGCTGTGAGGTTAAAGGGCACAGGCGAATCAAAGATTTCAGTTGGCTTCTGGTAGATAGAACTGGTGACCTCAGAGCTGGTATTTCCTCGCTCAACGAATAAGTATCGCAATACAGCGAGGAAATGCTGCCAGCGTTAAAGGTATACTGCCACAGGGACCAAACCTTTCTTTATGATCATGTTAAGAATATTATAAATTCAGTGGGATCTCTATAACTCGAATGTGAGAAAAAACGTAGTTATCGCGTTTTTGACTTAACAAGTACTTCGAGATACATATGATGTTGCTATTGAAATTTCGATTTACAGCGGCGCGATTTCTAAGTGTATTGTTCGAGTGTATGTAATGAATGCATTCATTGGACGTGTACAAGACAAAAAATAGATTAGAATCCCCGATGTCGAACATTCATTTTGTATTTTATTGCTATTATTTTGGGGAATTCCAAGACGTCATTATATTTTACTAAGTATGACTCTGTAGTCTCCATTTTGAAATTCGAGTTTTTGTGTATATATATGTATTATTAATACTTCGTAAGGAAATAACATTTTGTTAAAGTTATAAAGTCAAAATAATTCGAGATATCTCGTATTCATATATTCGGGTTCAGCGGAAGGAAATCACAATTTTATACGACTTATTGAAGATTTCGACATAACAAGGTTCGAGTTATAGAGATGCCATTGTACTATGTGTTTTTGTGGGTCTACAATAGACGAGATCTAAGTCCACTTACCAATAACAGCCGCATCTTGTACAGCAGGGTGTGTTCGAAGTAAACTCTCCAGTTCAGCTGGCGCCACTTGCATGCCTTTAACCTAAAAAATATATTATTTTTTTAAGTTGCGGTGTGAAATCCTACGCACATAAGTATTCTCATCACAGAGCCATTGTATTTGTCACAACGATTCTTTTCAAATGAAACCCAAAAATGTGACGGTAATTTTTTTTCCAACGCCGATGAAGAAGTTTCACTTCAAAAAATATATACTACAATAACTAAGTGTAAAAATCACCTTTATAAGTTCCTTAATCCTGTCTGTGATGTACAGACCGACATTCGGTTTATAATATCCTAAATCCCCAGTTCTAAAGAAACCATCTTCAGTTATTGAGTCCTTAGTGGCCTTTTCATTCTTGTGGTAGCCTTTCATCACCGTTGGGCTTCGAATTAGCAGCTCACCTTGCTATAAAAAACTAATCATTATAATATGTTCGGAAACATATTAATACAATTAGTATAAGGCGATGTCTTGGACATTGATGCCAGGGTTCGAAGCCTGTTTTTAAAGTGTTCCAGTGATAAGCATGATCGACCGCAGATCCAATATGCTAGATTTGGAGAAAAATATGTTTTTGGCCTAAATTTGGAAGTTGCTGGTGTTTGAACACCTCTGTGCCTATGAGATGTTTTCATGATACTGCGCGAATGTCAGACACAGGTGCCATAGATGAAAGTTTAAGCATGTATTACATTTGTATCAATTCTTAAACTTTTTGTCAAGTATTTAAGCGTGACAACGACCAGGCAATCTCTGTGCGGCTTGATCCCATGGCGTTGCGTAGAGATGTGGGGTCACTCTACATCTCCTACCGCATTTACCATGGAGAGTGTTCAGAGGAGTTGGTCGGATTAATACCTGCAGCTTAGTTTCATCATCGGACGTCGAGGCTGAATACGAAATTACACCCGTATCACCTCGACGTCCGTCATTCCACAACAGAACGTTTCTTAAGGCAGTTTTTGTCGTGTACCACCACTATGTGGAACGCCCACTAAAGTAATTCCGAACCAATACGACGTAGGGTCCTTTAAGATAAGAGCGTACCAATTCTTGAAAGGCCGGCAACGCACTTGCGACCCTTTTGGCAATGTGAGTGTCCATGGACGGCAGTATCACTTAAGATCAAGTGAATTCTGCCCGTTTGCCTTTTATTACACAAAAAAAGATATTTAATTACACACATATATTAAAAACAAAAGGACGAAGATTCCCCCGGAAAAAACTCAAAGCAAGTCTCAACGAGATATTTCTAGTAAATTTGATATACTCACATCACCAATCGGCAAGTCTTCACCCGTCACAGGGTCCACAAACTTCATCTCAATGTTAGCCATTACTTCGCCGCAAGACGAATTGTCGAGGACCGTCCGGCCTATGAACGTGGTTGACGCCAGCGAACACGTCTCAGTCGCACCGTAACCTTGACCAAATACTAATTTACCCTGAAATTAAAATAATATCTTCAGTCAATAAAATGGATTTAAACTCAAACTAAAAAAAAACATTATTCATATAGGTAAACAAGTACAGTTATAAACGTCAGAGAAGATGTTAAATTGAATCGTCTTTGGTTAACATAGCTTTTACACATTGAAAGAAAACAATTTTTTAACCGGATTAAAGCTATTTTTATTATTATAAACTTATAATTATTTACATAATTTTAAATTTTAATTTTTCCAACGTGTGCGTTTAACACTCGCTAGTACGGTAAAGGAAACCATCATTAGGAAACCAGCCTTAGACCTAAGAAGAGACAGCGCATGTGAGACCTTGAAGAAATAGATACTGAAATCCCATGATGATGAAGTTGTTGCGCCATTGGATTTTACTTAGAGATTTAAAGAACCTTACCTCAGTCTTTTCAAGAACACCTTCCACGTCAGTAGCAGAGAGAGGCGCTGCTCCACAAATAATTCGTCTTAAAGACTTTAAATGATCTTTTGTTACGTCTGGGTGCTTTCCCAACAGAAGAACTGAAATTAATTAATTTTTAATAATGTTTGAATTACAGTCGATAAATCAGTATAAAAAACTTGCGAAAACGACTGAATATATACAAATACATACTAATATTTACCGGCCGTCCATAACATTCTTTTTACATTTTAAGAATTTTATTTTAAGTTATTGATAATGTAACTTAAAATAAATAGAATAATTAATTATATATTTTTAAATTAAAGCCGTAAAGTATACGTACGTAAGTAAAAACTGTGCAAATAAAACACTATAAAACCTATTATTATTGTAATACCATTACTTTTAATACCTAGGTATAAATATCATCAATCGATTGTTTAGTACCAACTTTATCTAATCTCATTAAATTGGGATTGAACGACAATAATAAAAGGTCAATGTAATAAAACTAAACGCGCGACACGAGCACAGACACAGATTAGTAAAATGGTTATTTTCCACATATACTACTATAGAAATTACACATTTCGAAAAAGGTAAGGTAAGGTAAAAGTATCAGCCAGGGATTTAAAAAAACTTACCTATAGGCGGCACCACATACATGACCGTGGGGTTCTCATTCTTCAATATATTGAAAAATGTTGATGCAGAGAATTTAGGCATTGTAACGATTTTACATCCTTTAGCTACGTGACCGATCAAATTGATTACTAAGCCGTAAATGTGGAAGAACGGCAAGAAGCAAGGCAGGACTTCTTGAAATGATCCTGTAATGTATAAAATGTTAAGAAATATTAATAATTAATAGAAAAATATTATCAATGCCATAATCATAAGATAGGTTAGTAGTTGGTAGTGACTTGGCCTTGAAGAACGGATGAATGAGAAGTATATACATGACAATCGTGGTGTGGTGAAGTCGGATTGTGTAAGCCTGGTCGATCCTACCAAATTCAGGAGGTACCAGAGAAGGGAATGGATCATAAGTGGATGAAGCGAGAGAGATTTGTCAAGAGTGTAGCAAGTGGAGATATAAATAAATATATAGATAAATCTTTGTAATTGGATATGGTCTTTGATATATTGTCTCATAATAATTTATCAACGTGCTTGTAAGAGGCTCCATACCATGCCCCACAGAGTAAATCGTAAAATAAAATAAAAGTCTATAAATTTAAAAAAAAAATGTTTTGACAACAATTCATTATAATGTGATTTGGAAAAAATCATCTGTATCAGGGTTCCCAGGTCTTCCAACACAAACTTAATTGTAAATTCCATAAAAGTTAATAGTAATTAGTTACATCATTTTTATTTTTACAACTGTTAAACATAATATATATAAATAACGGATTCACCTACGGTGAGATCGTGAGAAAACCGGCATTTTCAATCAGAACTGATCACCTACTTGTCTATAAAATATAGAGAATTATCAAGACACGGATTCAGTCTGAGGAGTCAGTCAGATTTATGACCCTGGTACAGTGTTGCCAACCTAAGCCAATTAAACATACGTCCATATATGGGTATCTTATAGAAATCTGCCGTATTTGATATTACTACTTTTTGTTCGTTATAAATGGATTTTGGGAGGTTTAGCAATTTGATAGATTCGTGTAACAGTTTTGGGATTATGCCGATAAATGATGGAGACTGTTAATACTTTGTTCCACATCCTATTAATTTAATTTTTTAAATCTCTATGTTTCTTCCTTTTCTTTCCTTTTATGACATATTGTTTCTTGTAACTTGAAAGTGTTGGGGTATGGTGATATCAATTTGAGATTTTGTCTGTTTTTTTATAGAACAGGGGACAAAGGGGCAGGAGGCTGATCTCATGTTAAATGATACCGCCTCCCATTGACACTCTCAATGCCAGAGGGCTTGCGAGTACGTTGCCGGCCTTTTAAGAATTGTTACGCTCTTTTCATGAAGGACGTCGATGTAGTGTATTGTTTTGTCTGCTAATATCTCTTTCAAAGTACAACATGAGTGTAACTTTCTAGAAGCATTTTTAATACGTTACGGGGGTTATGTAATTAGTTATATATATATATCGGAGAAACACCTTCCCCAGTGACGTCATCAACAGTGGTTGCAGATTTGGTGGGCGTCATGAGGGTAAAGCGCGAGCACAAAACACGACGATTGTAGTTTTCACAATATTTTATTTACACTGATGATACACTGATATTTTATGGTAGTTATTAATAATAAATTATAAGTTTTAAGACCGAGCAGTGAGTTCAATGCACCAATCTAGCGACCAAAACTCAGGGATCCAACTCGATCCGTCTCCACTACAAAAAGGCCCCGTAACAACCAACGGACTGGCCTATATATAGATGGCGCTTCGACCCCACTCGAGCAAAGTGCTCTGCTCTCATTGGTCGTTTGTTTAATAACGATTACAATCTTATAAATTAGAAAAACGTAACTAATTTTAACTAAAATCACTAATTTGTTAACAGAAATATGTTTTAGGTTTTATAATATCGTAAAATCGCGTATTAAGTTAAATTAAGATAAATGCAACGTGTTTAAATGATAAAGAGAATTTAATGTGTTATTGTACAATCAACAAGCAACTCGTTGAATGGCTTCCTCCGACATATATATATATATATATATATATATATATTGTTACGAAGACGGGTCGACTGCCATGTTTCTAGATTTTTCCACTAGTTAGAGAACTTTTCAGCAGGCTGTAATATGATTTCTGACCGTTTCAGGAGAGGGTCAATCACATATTAGAAAATTGTAATTTCCATAATGTTACCTTAGTTTTCAGGAAGCTGAAACCTTTTTTCAGTCAGTTTCAGAACATGTGTAGTCGATTGGTGCAGTTTTCAGGAGACCCGTTTTCAGGCGTTTTCAGGCCTAGTTATACCCCTTTGATGAAGGAATATTCTAGACCGAACTTTCTAGGTGTGAGACAAGGACGAAATGATACGAGAGAGAGAGAGAGAAGATCAGAACTTTCTCGAAACTAGACGAGCACTCTAGAACGCCGTACGACAAGGACGGAGCAACGTGCGAAAGAGACAAAGAGTGCGGACGTTCTAGAATTGTGCAATCGCTACTCAGTAGCAAGCCCGCCTAGAAAGTTCTCGAATATTGTTTAGAATTATTCCCAGGGATATATAAGCGAGCCGAAACGCGACTAGTCGCCTTTAGTTTTGAATGCGATTACACGAGAGGAACACCGAAGCGATAAAGTGCGAATAAAGTGAATACAAGTGATAAAGTACAGTGTGAAGTGTGCATAAGTGAAGTAATTAGTGACTGTGTTTTTGCGTGCAATTAGTGCATCTCTGCAATTAATTTGTGCCCATAAATTCCTCATTGATTTATCAAGAAATAAACCTTTGAAGAAATCTACGGCATTTTCTATCCGATCCCCTAGCTCGTAACATTTTGGTGTCAGAAGTGGGATAGAAAAATGCTAATTACTCCAAGGGAGAATCGTGAGAAGTTTGTGGCAGAGTCTGCAGCAGCTGCGGAGATGCAGACAATGAAAACTGATTCTTTAAAAGATAAGTTTGAAAACCTGGACAGTAGGTTATCTAAACAGGAGAAACGCTTGCTTAAGTTGGAAAAGGAGGTTCAGTGCCTTAAGATGTCAGGTTTTGTGGAATCATCTGGGACACTGGAAATACCTACCTTTAATGGTTCTTCTTCTTGGGGGGCCTATAAGGTACAGTTTGATGCTCTGTGCAGGATGAACGGTTGGACAAATGATCAGGCTGTAGCTGCTCTTATGTTGGGACTGCGAGGCGAAGCCTTGACCGTTTTAGAAGCCATGACAGGTGATGTGACACTAACGCGACTGCTGGATGCCCTTGAGTCACGTTATTGGGACTCACATTTGGAGCCAGTCTATAGGGCTCAATTACGGGAGAGAGTGCAGCAACCAAATGAGAGCTTACAAGTATGGGGCCTGGAAATAGAGAATCTGGTAAGGAAAGCCTACGCATCCTTACCAGATGTAGCAGACAAGATATTAGTACAAACCTTCATTGATGGAATAAGAGATCGTGAAGTCAGGATAAGTGTAAATCTTTGTCACCCCAAGAACCTGAAGGATGCTCTAGCCCATGCGTTGGAGGTGGAGGCGATTCGGAAAGATCCTCAACCTTACCGCATTAGGGCTATCACGGAAAAAGCTAAGGGTCAACGTGGGTCAACCTGTTACACCTGTGGGGAAGTAGGGCATATGAGGTTTTCGTGCCCTAAGAAAGACTTCCGAGGTGATGTGAAGGTTAGACGTGGGAATACCTTAGTCATCGACGGAGAAGTCAATGGAACTAAGTGTAACCTAACACTCGATACTGGAGCTTCACGAACAGTGATCAGATACCAGCTTTTGAAGACATTTTATAAAAGCCCTTCTAGAGGATTTGTACAGCTTGTTACGGCAACAGGTCAGCGCATAACCGATCGGGGAGAAGGTATCGCAACCTTCAAGATTGGTGGAAGTTTATACAGACACAAGGTTGTTCTTGCCGACATAGTAGATGACTGCATAATCGGATTAGACTTCATGAAGTATTATAAGTGTAAGATAGATCTAGAGAACGGCACGTTCAAGTGTAGAGATGGGGTAGTTTCTCTAAAAGGTAATACATTGAAGGGTGGGTACGACGTCTATAGATCCATCACTGAAAATAGTACAGTTAGTAAACGAGATATAGTTCAAGAAGTATTAGAGGGCTGTAAGGAAACCTTGTCGAAAGGAGAAATGTTGAAAGCAAAGGAACTATTGAAGTCATTTTCAAACATGTTTGCTACACACGATGGAGATCTAGGAAGGACAGGTGTAGTTAAACATCGAATTGAGACTGGAACCGAAAGACCGATACGTTTGCGACCGCGACGAGTACCTGTCGCATATGAAAAAAATATAGACAAGATGATTGCGGAAATGTAAAAACCATAATGTCATCGAATCATCTTCCAGCCCTTGGTGCTCTCCAGTAGTTTTAGTCAAGAAAAAAGATAACAGTTTAAGGTTCTGCGTCGACTACCGTCGTCTTAACGATATCACAAAGAAGGACAGTTACCCCTTACCTAGAATAGATGACACCTTGGATACCTTAAGTGGGGCAAAATGGTTTACAACTTTAGACTTGAAAAGTGGGTACTGGCAGGTGGAGATAGACCCAAGTCATAAAGAGAAGACAGCGTTCTCAACTGGAAAAGGACTATGGCAGTTTAAAGTTATGCCGTTTGGGCTTTGCAATGCACCTGCTACCTTTGAAAGACTAATGGAGAAAGTACTGTCAGGACTGATAGGACAAGCCTGCTTAGTGTACTTGGATGATGTAGTCATCATTGGGAGAAATTTTGAAGATCACATACGGAATCTGCAACAGGTGCTCACCAGACTCCATAAAGCCAACCTGAAATTAAGTCCAAAGAAATGTTTATTTTTCAAAAGAGAAGTGAGCTACTTGGGTCACATTATATCGCAGGACGGAGTTCGAACAGATCCCGAGAAGATAGTTGCGGTGAAGGAATGGCCAGTACCTAAAGATAAAACTGAAGTCCGTGCTTTCTTAGGTTTATGTTCTTACTACCGAAGATTCGTGAAAAATTTCGCGGATATTGCAAAACCTCTTCACAGACTCACCGAAGAGAAGAGGAAATTCACATGGGATGGAGAGTGTGAAGTTGCATTTAATGAGCTCAAGAACCGACTATGTGAGACTCCGATACTAGGCTACCCGGAATATGATGGCGAATATGTGGTAGATACAGATGCCAGTGGAATTGGCATCGGAGGTGTACTAACACAGGTAAAAGGTGAGCGCGAGGAAGTAATAGCCTACTTCAGCAAGTCGTTATCGAGACCAGAACGAAACTACTGTGTCACTCGGAGGGAACTACTGGCTGTTGTGAAGACGCTGCAGCATTTTAGTAAATACTTACTAGGTCGCAAGTTCCGTCTTAGAACAGATCATGCTGCCTTAAAATGGCTACTTCAGTTCAAGAACCCAGAAGGACAAGTGGCTCGATGGATCGAACAATTGCAAGAGTATGACTTTGCTACTGAACATCGCAAGGGTAGAGCACACGGGAACGCAGATGCATTGTCTCGTAGGCCATGTGAGGAAGACTGTAAACTTTGTACAAGACACGAAGGTAGAGAGGTTGCCCACGTGAGGATACTACGGACAGACACCATAACTACAGATTGGTGTGGGAAATTAATTCAGGAACAGCAACAACAAGATTCCGACATTAAACCAATTCTGGACTGGATGAAATCTTCAGCTGTCAAGCCACAATGGAGTAAAGTTGCATCAACAAGTACCACTACTAAGAGTTACTGGGCTCAATGGGATAGTTTAGTTCTCCATAATGGGGTGTTATGTCGTAAATTGAAAAATGCTCAAGGCGATCATTTGCAGTTAGTTGTACCAAGATTGAAGGTTCGCGACATATTAGAAATGTGTCATACTGACTTGTCTAGTGGACATTTAGGACTAAAACGGACTCTTATGAAGGTTAAGGAAATGTTTTATTGGACACACTATCGTGAAGATGTAGAAGACTGGATCAATAAATGTAGAGCTTGTGCAGCTGTTGAGGATCCGCAGACTAGATCTCGATGGGAAAAGATAATGGCCCCCTGTAAAGAAGGTAATGATGCTCGGGACGAGCATGTCTAAGGAGGGGGTAGTGTTACGAAGACGGGTCGACTGCCATGTTTCTAGATTTTTCCACTAGTTAGTGAACTTTTCAGCAGGCTGTAATATGATTTCTGACCGTTTCAGGAGAGGGTCAATCACATATTAGAAAATTGTAATTTCCATAATATTACCCTAGTTTTCAGGAAGCTGAAACCTTTTTTCAGTCAGTTTCAGAACATGTGTAGTCGATTGGTGCAGTTTTCAGGAGACCCGTTTTCAGGCGTTTTCAGGCCTAGTTATACCCCTTTGATGAAGGAATATTCTAGACCGAACTTTCTAGGTGTGAGACAAGGACGAAATGATACGAGAGAGAGAGCGCCGTACGGACGGAGCAACGTGCGAAAGAGACAAAGAGTGCGGACGTTCTAGAATTGTGCAATCGCTACTCAGTAGCAAGCCCGCCTAGAAATTTCTTGAATATTGTTTAGAATTATTCCCAGGGATATATAAGCGAGCCGAAACGCGACTAGTCGCCTTTAGTTTTGAATGCGATTACACGAGAGGAACACCGAAGCGATAAAGTGCGAATAAAGTGAATACAAGTGATAAAGTACAGTGTGAAGTGTGCATAAGTGAAGTAATTAGTGACTGTGTTTTTGCGTGCAATTAGTGCATCTCTGCAATTAATTTGTGCCCATAAATTCCTCATTGATTTATCAAGAAATAAACCTTTGAAGAAATCTACGACATTTTCTATCCGATCCCCTAGCTCGTAACAATATTAAAAGCGTAAACCAAATGTAAAGAATCGTCTTGAAGCCAAAATCAGCCCTTTAGTTTTTCCCACACTTATAAATTATTATAATATGCATAAAATTCTTGTTTATATTATATAAAAGATCTATAAGATTTTCCATTTTATTGCTAAATTGAAGTAGTATAATACGACGTGTTATATGACTGACTTATGCAATTATATGCTAGATCATAGAAACAAGTTTTGTATCGCTCGTGTATTTAGGTCAGTTGCAATTTTCCGTTTAGCCTCCTTGGAGTACACAATTTTTCTCATTATAAATAGAATTGTATATTACACTGAATTCTGCAACATTTTGGAAAGTTAAAAAACCACAAGATTTACATTTAACTGCAAGAGTTGAGATGAAACGTATATTCGGTAACTAACCGGCAGCCGGTTCCCATTTTAAAGCCGGCATAATACCGGATAAGAAACTAGTATCTGGCCGGATATAGCATATCATGATAGTGCCTTCTATAGTATGTGATACGGCAAATTGTAACTGACCTAAATACTATATAAATGAAAACTTAACCTTCAGCCAAACGAAGGGCAAATTATAATGAATATAATACAATTTCTCTGCGTTAAAAGGCAACAAATGATTTTGCTTATATTCATATACAAGGCCAGCGTCCAAAAAATCTTTCGCTGTATATCCTTTAGACTTTAGTTAACTTCGTTTGGGTATTATACAGCATTAGTGCCCACTCGATTATGTTCGGATATTCGGCTATCCAGCTTCAAGCTTTGCCGAATATTCGGTATCAGGCCCAACATTTATCCGTTTTAGCTCTAAGTAACAGTTTATGTTTAACTAAACACTGAACATATGTAAGACCACAAATCTTTAAAACCATACGTGCGTTGAAATTAGTACCCGATTCTACTGAATTTTACAATTTATTTTCGTTTAGACTACTTACCATTAGCCAGAACAGAGTCATCAACTCTCTCATGATGCATTATAAGATTAGCTGCAACCAGGTTACCGTGTGTCACTTCTACGCCCTTGGGCAATCCTGTTGTTCCACTGGAGAATGGAATAAAAGCCACGTCATCCATTTTCCTCTCAATTTTATCCAAAAGAGCATAATCAGCTTCTCCGTTTTCAGCAACTTCAGAGAAACGTATAGTTCCTTCTGGTATAGGTTTGTTTGTTCTATCTACTATTATAACTTTCGCTTGATTTTTTGCATTCTGAAGTCCCCGTCTAACTATTTCGTAACATTCTGGTATTGTTATCACGATTTTTGGATTTGTAAGGGATATTTGGTGGGTTATTTCAACTGAAACGGAAATACCATTTCATAGCGTTACTACATATATAAACTTTTCAAGATTTTAACTATTTATACGAAAACTTAGGTATATTAGATTGCGCTGTTAGAGGCTCTACTAAATAACAATCTATGAGGGGTGGTTGCTTTCTTCAGGAAAAAAATTCTTAAGTAAGTACAAGTAACTTATAGACTTTCTGTCTATGTGCACATTTAACATTCACTGAAACGGCGAAGGAATACATCGTGAGGAAGCCGGCTTGCCTTGGATCCAAATAGTGGACGGCGTGTGTCAGGCACAGGAGGCTGATCACCTACTTGCCTATTAGGTTGACAAATGATCACGAAACAGACATAGAAATCTAAGGCCGAGACCTAAAAATTTAGCTCTACTGGTTTTTTATAGACACTATTGGGAACCAGGCATTATTTAATTACGTTAAAAATACCTTACATTCTTTATAAATTGGATTCATAGTTGTCATCACCCCGCCAGCTTTAAGTGTGCCAAATGCTGCCACCGGATATTCCGGACAGTTGGGCAACATTGCCGCAACTACGTCATTAGGCTGAAGTCCGAATTTCTTTCTTAGCGATGTCCCAAATATCGAAGTGTACTTCCATAGTTCAGCATAGGTATAGCTTTTCTGTGTTTCTGCGCATTTCTGTAATAAATAATTATATGAGTCTCAGCTATCAGAGTATTATTGAGTAAGAGCTTGCATGAATCGATACGAGAGTATTTTGTACGTTATTTCTCATATTACTATATTGATATTTAGTTTATACTAACAATAATCTGGAATATATAAATACTATAATATATTCTTTAAACCTATCATAGTAATACTAATAATAATTAAAAATTTATAAATAGAAAACCCGGCAGCATTTCCTCGCTGTATAGCGTTACTTGTGTATGTAATTAATACGGAAAATCTATATTTTATTTATTCCATTAATGAATTGTTTCTCTATCTACGAGATCTGGACTAGCTTAGGCAATCAACCATGATTACAAAAAGGATATATCTTCGAAAAAATCGACGACTTGCCGTGAAGGTCTGTGTACATTAAGAAAATCTATATAAATTATTTTTGTATAAATTATGTTGGCTAAAAAGGCTTGTTGCGAATCTTGCATTACCGTTCACATCCACAAGTGGAAATACAATAGAGATTTGTTCAGCTGTTATCAATAAATATATGTATGTTTACATACATACTTCTTAGACACTTATAAAGATTCTACACAGTAATCACACAGATAAACAACTCTTCAAATACTTGATAAATTGAGGTATTTCTCTACGAGTATAAAAAAATAAAATGTAAAAGATATAAACGAACTTAATATTTAATTAAAGGAAAAAACCTATGAAAGACTAGCCTGCGCCATGGTCGAAAAGAAAAAAAAAATGTAAAAGAATTACCCGTCATTACGTCATAATTTTAGCACGATTATGTATTTTAGAATACAATTTTGAAAATCGGAAATTCAAACAAATCTAATACTTTATTTTTATTACATCATTTTCTCGGCTTGAATAGTAATTTCCGTCACTTCCACCAAATATCAGCAGCAATTAAAA
The DNA here is from genome assembly GCF_905147105.1 of Pieris brassicae. Taxonomy (NCBI): domain Eukaryota; kingdom Metazoa; phylum Arthropoda; class Insecta; order Lepidoptera; family Pieridae; genus Pieris; species Pieris brassicae. The sequence goes on from NC_059673.1 coordinate 11,842,545, forward strand.
TCTCATCACATTTTGAGATAGAAACAGCGCCACGTAATTGTGCACAATAAAATGTCAAATTAGCGCCAAAACTTACCAGATGGCGCGGATTTACCACAGACAAGCATAAGCAATCAAAAGAAACGTCTAGTCTACTATAGTGCTATAATAGTATCTACCTCTACATGTTGTTATACAAATAAAGTCTATATTTATGAAAAAAGTGTCTAACTGCAATAAAATCACATTTTAAGCACTTTAATTGTTTACGATACGTCATCTTTGATTTCGAGTTCTTAATTTAATTTTAACGCCACATGAAACAATATAATGTTTTTTTTTATTTTTTTAGATTTTTCGCTTTGTTTGATATTATCGGTTTATATTGAATTTAGAAGAATTTAGTAGTTTATTGCTATTGTGAAAACACGCTAAGGTCATTCATTGTTGTCAGCTGTAATGCATTTCATCATGACATGTTTACGATGACCTTTTATTATTTTAAGTATTTCTGAATCCTATATTTACATATCCATTACAAGATACTTCTTAAATATTACTTATGTTTCAGATAATATTATTTATGTTAATCAAAATTAACATCAATCATAAGATTTGGGTAAAGGAATTAAAAAAGGCTATTTCCGATGTCAGATATTTTCGAAAAGTATTCATATTTATATTTTTCATTGGATGGTTCTCACAAATTTATAATTATTCTTAATTACCATTAGAGATCTTTTTTGAGATGTAGTTCTTAAACTTATACTAAAACAAGTAAATTAAACAGAAATTAAACGCAAATTTTTGGAATGATAACCTAAGTAACGGATTCCTTTAATAAACAAACAATTTATTAATAAATATAATTTACATAGATATTTTTCTTCGTTAGAGCCGTGTTGGCCTAGTGACTTTATGGTTCAATTCTGATCCCTGAGGTCGTAGGTTCCATCCCCTTCTTTCTATGTGCACATTTAAAATCACTCGAACGGCGAAGAAAAACATCTTGAGGAAACCGGCTTAGACCCAAAATGTCGACGGATACAGAAATCTAAAGCCCACATCTAAAAAGGTTGTAGTACCACAGATTGATTTATTTTTAATTTCACTTAATTCTACCAAAGACAATATCATAATACCGTTAATCTAATACAACAACCGTTATTAATAATAAGAGAAAAATATTTGTCCCAACGTCAATGAACTGAAATCTGCAAAACACGATAATGGGTGAATCATATCGCCTGTAAAGATCTAGAAATATCTTATCTAGAAATTTATCAGTATTTATTGTTTACTTAATATTTCAAAGTCCAAAGTTCAGAGAATAACGTTATATTAAACGTACATATTAAGTTTTATTCACATTAAAGGTCTGTTTCACAATGTATGGATACGTTCTACATAAGTTCTGCTATTTATTACTTATTGGTAGGATAAACACTATTGTTGTGTTTCACGACTAGCGCTATTCGTCACATCAACTCCATCATAAGTTGTGAGTCCGATGAAACGCGAAGTTTCTTATGCGAAACTTTTATCTTTCATTTATTTACATGTTTAGGTACATTATTTACACTAATCCCTTTTTTATTTACAGGATTGGAGCGTGGTGGAAGGGGAGGGAACTCATTGTTATCTTTTGTGATGGCAACGCTTGCATACGTTATTTTATTTTTCTTTTCTAGAATTTTATTCATTTTTATCAAACACATTTTAGATATTGCTAAATGAGATCCACTGTAATTTACACAGCAAATTTCATGTTGTTTACTGCAGTCTTTATATGAATGTTCACCTGAACAAATAGAGCAACGCTGTTTGCCATTACAAATTTTTGCATAATGATTAAATTTCATACATTTGAAACATTGTTTTTGAGTTTGCCAAAAATGTGATACTAACAGTTTGTGTTCCGACTAATTCATTGCCAATTTTTTGATAAATCCCCTAACTGCAATTATTTCACTTGTAGAACTTACTTTAGTAGATAGTTCTTTATTTGAAATAATTGCAGTCACAAATCTGATAATACCAGTTTTTTTTAATTTGAGCTGCTGGAATGTATGCTTTCATATCATGTTTCTCAAGAAAACTTATATTGTGTATCAAGTTGTTAGCTGTATTATGTTGTTTAAATATCACAACAATTTTATTTGCGCTAATACGCCTTATTTCCACCACGTCTTTATTTTCAGAGAATATGTGGTTAAAATATATTGGGCTTTTGTCTATTATTTTATTAATACTATTATTTACAAAGAAATAATCTTTATTTTAATTAAAGTATAATTTTATAAAAAATTAGAACCGCGTTTTTTCAATTTCCCGCCAAGCAGAAGTCTATTTATTTTTAAAACCAAAGTCAATTGAATTGACAAATTGAAATAGCTTCAATTGTCTTTGGTTAATAATAACAGGCAAAAGAAATTGAACCTTAGCTGTGTCTCAAAAATAATATAATGTAAAATGAATTAATTGTCACATATATCTGTAAAGTACAAAAATTATTGTGGTGTATAGTTGTCTGCATCGTTAGTAATAATAGTCTATATTATAAATAATAATATAATCTGTCAATTTTTATTACGCAGCCTTGCAACTTCAAAAAGGCAAGAACAAGTGATTCGATAACAGAACACACCCATTTTAATTACATCACCAGCGCCGGTACTCTATAAATTCCAGTAGCGATATCAATCGTGACGTGTTTGTATGCAATTCCGATGTAATTCTCTCAATATTAGAGTCTTCAACTTTCACTTACTCCTTTGGAGTAAAGAGTCTTGGGCCATGGAGTTCAAGTGCATATAGGCTAATTAAAGATTTAAGTGGCGCCTGGTAGATAGTACCAGTGACCCCAGAGCTGGTGCTTTCCTCGCTCAACGAATAAGTATTGCAATACAGCAAGGAAATTTGCATTAAAGGTACACTGCCACAGGAGTCAAAATTTTAAAATTTGTTATTATTTTACTTATCAATTTTTATTTATTATTATTAATATATAAGAATAATGTTAATACTGTATTTTTGTAAATTAATTGTTAGACTTCATTTTAGCAGCATTACCTCGCTGTATTGCGATACATATTCGTTGAGCGAGGATTTTCGGCCAAAATCTTTTAATCACCCATGTGTCATACGAGTAAGATATTTACTAGGTAGGTACATAGGTAGGTCTATCTGTTTTCGTTCATTTCGAACGCGCCGCGTGGTCAGCTAGGACGCCCCGGAAAATCTGCTTACATCGGTTTCTGTCCAGCGTCCCTCTTAAGACAGTATAATATTGAGGATGATTAGTCTTTTACACACTTGATCGATTCCAACGGGCTGGTGAACAGCCACGTGATAAGTTGCCTTCTGTGTTACCAACCATGATCGATTCCTATAAGTTCTCATCGCCTCAGCTCATTGTATGTCCGAAATAAGATGCGGAGTTGGGTCAGGACCGATTTGATCGATGCTTCGGAGACCACGGTATTCGTAGCATTTGCCTCCAGCACCACATCTTGACGCCACCAACCTTTGCTATTCTAGAACTAAGATAGTCCCTCAGGTAGGTAGGTAGGTTGTAGCCCTATTGATTATAATAATAGCAATATTTCAAACATTTTATGTGTTAAATAAAAACAATAACTGGGTTCTTTAAGTTCAAGCTTTTAATTTTATGCACAACGAAGTGATATAGGGATGGTAAGGCCGGCCTGCTTATTTGCTCGCGACTTGACATTGCCGTGCATCTAGATGTAGCGATAAACATGCATTATAACATTCTACGAGTTTGTCAACAAAGAAATTTCTCCTTGAAAGAAATTGTAAAAAATATTCTTATCTTAAGATTAAATGTTTTATGTGTAATTTTATTGTGGCAGCGGTGATCAACATCATTATCTAAATTACATCAAATGCAAATTGTTATCAAAGACTAACTTCTAATCAAATAAAACCCGCGGTAACTAAAATGATAAAACCTTGGTTTCAATAATTTAAATTAATAAACTTTATGTAGAATTCGTTATTTTTATCATAAATAATTGTAGTAATTATTGATATATGATAAAAAAAATAAAGTCCCTATCATACATATAGCTTTATTTTTTTTTCTAGAATCCACAATAGTGTAAAAACAAATATTATATATACATTCTGTATAAATTATATAGTTTAATTATTATATTTTAGTTTTGCTTTGACATATGACACGTGTTAAAATGAGGACTGAAAATATGTTATAATATAAAATTCTCGTGTCACAATGTACGTTCCCCGTTACTCCTCGGAAACGGCTCGACCGATGCTTATGATTTTTTATGAATATTCAGTAAGTCTGAGAATTGGCTACTATCTATCTTTTAAAACCCTAAGTGATAAGGGGTGTCCATCCCAATTTTTTTTTATAACACTTTATTTTTTATTTTTTTATGATCCAAAAATACTGTATGTATACCTGTACGTATACCCTTAATTAAAAATACGATTAACTTATATTTTTTTATAGTAGATAGGTTATTTTTATTAAACTGAAAAAATCCTTTAAATAATATACATAGCAAGACGACGTTTGCTAGGTCAGCTAGTATGTTATAAAAAAATTTATACACACGTGTGAAAATGACATAAGAACTTGAGCGGGCGCAGCGCTATTCGCGTCCATGCAATTTCCTGACAATCTAGTAGCCCGCAATATGGGGACTCTTTGTATCGAAGAAGTCACATGGGTCAATAATTAAAATTCTATGGAGTTAGTATTGTCTTTGGTTAACATAGCTTACACAATAATACAAATAGCTTTAATCCGGTTGAAAAATTGTTTTCTCTATGGAGTTGTTGAAAACCTCCACCGAGTCACGATGAGCCCAAACGTAAGACATGGCGTAATGGTGTAAATGGTATACTATTTCATAAAATAGCTCGTTTAAAGTCAAACATTACAGGGAATTATGTCCAAAAACATCGAAATGACGTCGTCATGTTCATTATTATTCGGCTCAAGGAAGTTGAAATAATAGTTTAAAAAAACAAATATTGCCGCATCTCGACCTTGTTCGATCGCCGGCATTTTCCTGAGACGTTTTTGCTAACTACTTGGCCTGTTGTTTGCAAAGCAGTGTTTGCCTGTGCTTCAGTGTGCGACGCTCATCTCTGAAGTCGTCGGTTCGATCCCCGCCTGTGCCAATGCAGTTTCTTTCTATGGGCATTTGAAAATAGCTCCAACGGTGAGGGTAAACATCGTGAGGAAACCGGCTTGTCTTAGAACTAAATATCGCGAGTCGGAAAGCGCTATTTGTTGCCCCAATGTTGTTTAACCCAAGCGCAGATGCAGGGATAGGGTCACGCATAGAAATACAATTATAATTCCAAAATTTATAACACATTACTATATGTTATATTACTGTGCCTTTAAATAAAACTAAAATATAGTTTTCGTAACAGAAGACAATACGGACACTTGCGTAAATACTTTTAAATAATAGTAGTCAAAGTCTAAACATTTATTTACTGTTTTAAGTTTCTATATATACATATATAAAACTTAAAACAGCGAGGAAATGCTAGTATTAAAGGTACACTCCCACAAGAAACAATGTTATAATTGTAGTTTGTTTATTGATAATTATTATTACTATTTATGTAGATAATATTGTCTGTATTATGTACGAGTAATAAATTATCGTTTAAATCTGTTTTTTTCCTAGAATAAAATTTACAAAAGAGAGTAAGACTTTAATAATTATGGCTAATAAGTAATTATTATTAAGTTATCTTGACTGAATTTTCTACAATACTAGTGAGTAGCTTAAACTTACGTAATGTTCATTAACAGTCTTATTGTACTAAAATGTTTTGACAATATGTTCGTGTTTCTGAGAATATATGTACATATATTCACTACACTAGGTTATTAACTCAAAACGTCTAGTTCACTTTATACGTCTTGTTAATGCCGTATTAAGAAGTTCTATAAGTATAATAAACACGAAGCAGACATGAAAATCGAGACCCAGATCTACACAGGTTATAGCGCAAGTATTTTTATAGTTATAAATTTTAATAAAAGAAAGCGGTACATTCAGATTGATTTATCACAAAAATAGGCCGGCAAATGTCATATTAGTTATCATATTGTCTTAATAATTACACTTAAGTTATTTATAATTGTTGTCAAAATTTCTTAATGTATTTTTTCCACGTTATATAGTTTCCACGTTATAAAGGCGTCCATGCGTCGGGTTGTGTCTCTCCCTAAAATATGGCGAGGGGGCCGATGGCTGGCCATGCGTGTTACTTGTGAACGGCTACTTGTGGTGACTGGTTGTACTTGAATTCGTGTATGCGGTGATGTTAGTTATTTTTGACTATGTATTTGCGTGTTGTTCCCACGAGAATGTAAGTGCGTGCTCCTATTTCACCATGGCTTCTGCTGATGTCATGTGAAACATGGTGTTATGGTTGCAGCTCCTTACAAACGTTGTGTAATACAAAAAAAAACTTTGCGATTAAAAAGAGTGGCGGAGAGTTTATTGCTAGTTCTTCTCTTCCGTACTACGATACGATTTGAGAACTGGCAGTAAATTTAATATTAGAAGCATTTAAAGTACATTTCTTTTTTATTGAGGTTCATAAGTGTACATTGTGTTACCTAAATGATTTTTGTCTTTATGTTGGCTTTTAAAATGTAATTATATTTAATTAATTAAACAGATAAAGTCCAAAATATTCGGTAGTTCTATCCTACCTTTACACGATCCTCACATCAACACCAACTATATAGATACCGGCAAACATCTTGAACAAATGTTGCCTACGCAGAAGCGATTTGTAGGTATCACTGGGAGGGGGGGCGGCGAGAAAGTAACGTATCGATCGCGTGATTGGTAAATCAGTTGATGTTTGTGTCCCGCGCTGTGTACGATGCGCAAACTTTCCCCCATTCCCTTGTTTAATACTCAAGAAGTTTGCCGATATCTGAACCTAGTATAAAAAACTCAGTTTTGTATCACGCTGCCCGGACATACAACGACCACTTTTTAAGCCTTGACTAGTTTACATGCATCATCCTGCATGCCTGCAAGAGCACATCCCACATACAAATACTACGCATCCTCACGTACATTCCCTTTCACTTTCACACCATCAAACAACACAGCCGAATTAGGTAAATAAATGTATTTAAGATTTTTTTTGTTTGTTTTCGTAAATGTTTAAAACGTTTTGTATATTATATATTCCATCTTTGACTATATCTTTAGTATAATTGTTTTTTATTATATGCTTTATGTTAGGCGTAGGAATAAGAAGTAAATATTTTTGCGTTTTACTTTAACATATACGTATATTCTTTTGTCGTTTAATCTCATTAATTTTTTTAGCGAGTTTAAAACCCAAACCAGAACTAAAACTTTATGTGGTTGAGTAGAGGCTACAAACATAAAATAAAGTGTAGAAATACTTCATATAAACAATTATACTTCATAGTTTTACGTGTGTACGGAATACGACCAATTTCCCTAACGTTATCAAACTATTCCGCGTTCACGGTGATAAGGAGTAGAAGGTATTTATACTTCGATTAAGAATCGACACCGGCCGTATGCCAGACCAAATAGATACATTTTTGACATACGCAAGTCATACTTAGCCCTATAGTCCAGATCTTTAACTTAACAGTATAAAATAAAGTGTGAAATATTGATGACTTATGTCCTGCGTTTTATCACATAAACGTACCACGTGCATATTATTTTCTGAAACTACACGTACCTATAACGATTTAACGACAAAATTTAAGATAAAATTAAATTGTTGAAATTAATTAACACATCGATTTTAATTGACTTAAAAGTTTCGATCTGTTAATAGATATAGATTGGGTGATGCACGCAAGTGACATTAAAAAAGTAAATATATCTTACCAGGGCAACATGAGCGCCATCCCAACGATGAGAATTCTCCCAGAGTTGATCCAAAAAATTCACTTCAGGAATAACTATATCTGGTATAGATGATTTAATTAAAACTTCTTTCCTTACAGCACTAACTGATAATTTCCTAATAGATTTCAATTCTTTTATTTCACGTAAAAGCAATTTACGCGCCATTTTTTAACAATTTGCGCGCGCTATTCGCAACAGGCAACAAGCGACTGAGCGGTGTGTGTAATTTACGCACACAAAACGCGCTAATTTAATCCGTAAAGTGATGAGGTAAGTATTTATAAAAATTAATTCCTTACTGCTCTTGATATCATCATAGATAAAAGCGTAATCAATGTTGTATTAAATACCTTGAAAAACAGTTTGCGCCTTCTCAAATGGAGTAACTTTTCCCGATAAAAAATAGGTGACATACGTAGATGTAGTAACGCCCGCTCAGTGAAACATAAAAATAAACAATACGTCAGGTTCAGATCACGACCTTTGAAAGGTTAATGACTCCAAGCTTATTTCTGGGGACTTTGTTTACTTAAAAATATCGTTTTATAGCGGTTGAAGATTGTTAGTCTAAAGTCCAAATTGTTCGTGTTTTTTTTTACATTTTATAGATCCATACTTCCTCTCTTCAATCAACAGCTCATGCCTTAGCGTTGTGTGGAGCAAGGAAGTATCTTTAGCGGATTATCTGTTTCCATCGGTTTCTTTACAGCGCCTCTCTTATGACAGTGTATACTTTTGAGGACGATGAGTCTTTCAGTCACTTGATGGGTCCATCTGATTGATGAACAAATGAATTAATCTTTTGCCTTCGGTGTTACTAAACCCTTATCAGTTTCTACAAGTTCTCATCGCCTCTGTGCATTGTATGGCTGAAATACGATACAATTCGCTGTCGGCATATGGTTGACAGGCGAATCCGTAGTAGTAGAGTTGAGTCAGGGCCGATGTAATGGTGGGTTTCGAAGTCCACTAAACATTCGCCGCCTCAAAGGCATCGATCCTTTGCCTTCCTCAAGCCACGATTCGACTCCATACAGGATTTTAGGGAATACTAGAGCCCGTAACAGTCTTATTTTAGTTTTGATACCAATTTGCTTTTCATCCAGATGTTGCCTAAACGTGTCATGGCGTCTTTAGCCATGCGGATTTGATTTTAATCTCGGGGACAGAGCTACCGTTAGGGATTTGGAATCCGAGATATATAAAGCGGTCAAGTATTGATGCGAGGAATGTTGCACGTCACACATGGAAGCTTTCTGGCTCGGTCTACTCACATTAGGTTAGTTAATGCTCTATTTAATGTGAGGCCTATGTTCCTACTTCCTAGCTCGAGTCTTTGGAACAGTTCTTCCATATCTGCCATGGATGGTGCCAGAAGAACTGCGTCGACTCTTTCTGATGTACAAATTCTGGATTAAAGCTACGAGGTGTTAAGGAACTCCATACTATAAATGCTTTTGTTAGATTCTACTTTTGGCCTATTAAATTTCGAGTTTTAGTTGAATTATTATTGTATTACGTTAATTGTACTATACATTCTGTACAACACACACAAAATATATTCTGATTAATAGATAATGTACTAGCGGATTTATAATATGTAATATATAATGCCGTCAAAAGATGAAATACGGCATTGAAGGGCTAAGAAACTTGACTAGAAACTTGTTAAACAAATGACAACTGATCTGTATTTTAACTATTATTATAACTTTAATTATTTTAGTTCAGATACATAGATAGATAGATAATATGAATTCGTTTTTTTGTGTCAATATATAAAAAAGTATTTTTCCGCTACGTTTTTATAGACGAAAATCGATATTAAAAAGTAACCACAATTTTGGAGAAGAACTTTTTGCGTAAATTTTGCCTTGGTTGTCTTTTGTGATTTACAATTTTTGCCTAACGTATCTACGAAGGCCAAGCGGAACAAACACGCGAACAAACGAAGCTAAACAGGCGTAATATGACGTGTTTTGACATGTTTTAGGCCAAAAACAATCAAAGATACAAATATAAGGTCACCATAGATTTTTATAACGACATTTGGTAAAACTGCCACTAATAACACATAAGTATGATATTCTAGAATATTTAATAGAATACTTCTTACAGTATAAAATTATTAATAATTTTTATCGTTTAAAAATAAATTTTACGTCTGAAGGAATCTGTTATGTTAAATAAATAAATAGATCTTTGTCTCACACTACAAAATTTACCATAAAGTTGTCATAATAGATGTTATAACATAACCTATAACAGGGGTCAAACGGGCAGGAGAATGACATTAAGTGATACCACCCCCAATGGACACTTACATTGCCAGAGGGCTCGCAAGTGTGTTGCTAACCTTTTAAGAAAACTCTCTTTTCTTGAAGAATCCTAAGTAGAATTGGTAAATTTTATATACAAACTATGAAACTAATGACAGCTACTATCGAGCTGTTGATACATAATTGCTATTAATAAGCCTAGCACTGAGAAGAAAAAACCTTGATAACGACATCTAGCGGTAACTGTTGCAAAATTAGCAATTACAAGAAGCAAAGTTTACATATGTAAAAAATAAATAATTAAATCAAAATGGGGATCCGAATCTCTTTTAACGCTACGTGGTGTCCCTATTCTGGTACCAACTGTAAGTTAAATTTCTAGTAATTATAAGTACGCTCTTTACTTGAACATTGATCCGAAAATACTTTGATAAAAAAAATAATACGATTTATTGGGAAATATGATGCTACAAAAGATTTCGATTGGTTGGGAATACTTGGATTTCCTATTGATCCTCGACATCCGAAGGTAAAGCTTATCTGATGATATAAATGCGATCTTCTCCTCACCAGGAAAAACGAAAATGTGGTATCAACGATAAAATATAAGGAAATTATTTGAATCAAACAATAAATCAACAATTTCGATACATTTTGGCGTGACCTTCAATACGATTACGCTCCATGAAGAGGAAGCATATTATCAAATATATATAGGTACTACTGTCTAGATTAGCTAGACTAGCGTTGTTTAAAAATTTTAATTTATTGATAATCCACAAATTATTTAACAAAGTTTACATTAAAAATAAGTAAAAACTGATTAAACCTTACAGATGACATTATGTAATAATTGGCTAATTTATTAGTTGAGGTGTGTGTAGGAATGTGTGAAGGTGTGCAAGTATTGTGGGTGTGCATTTGCTTTGCAAATCTATTCGATTTGCTTATCTCTTTCGAAAAGGCGCATTCAGAGATAATATACACGAGTACTCCTTATTATATAGATTTAAAATACTATATATTCCAAGCATAGTTTGTACCAAGATTGGAAATATGAAACGGTTCAGTATGACGAGTTCTATAATATATTTAAGTCACTTGGACAGACAATATGTCCATAAACCATAAAGAAACATTAAGACTGTCATCTTACGCCTAAGTGTTTGTGAATCAATGTTATTATTTTTAGATTTGATTACATAGAAATATTGTAGTGAATAAAAAATTGCGTTCTGAATGGAAATCGAAATCGACCATATGGGTCCACTTCGGAAACGTGACTTAGCCAAGCATGACTCCCGTTTGTCAAAATACTCTTTCTGCATCTCACCTAATTGCCATATCTTTACTACACCCTAATTCAAACTGTATGTTTTTTATAAAAAAGGGCAAACGGGCTGGAGTTAAGACCGTCGTGAGATGCTCAATGCCGAAGGGCTCGCGAGAGCGTTGCCGGCCTAAGTTGGAATGGATGAAGTGGATCGAAACTCCCCGTGACCACGCACGCTGAAAAGCACGCGAAACGTCGGAAAAAAATTAAAATTTAAAATTATGTAAATAATTATAAGTTTTTAATAATAATACATAGCTTCAATCCGTTCAAAAAGTGTTTTCTTAATGCGTAAAAGCTATGTTAACAAAAGACAATACTATGGATCGAAACTATCAATAAACTTATTAAAGAATATAGTATAAAGAAATGTTTGCGAGTTTTTTTTATCGAATGCGACCCGGATATACCAAGTGAGACATTGCCCCCTTGATAAGTCGATTCCACCTTCGTAGCTGATAAGATAACAAATCTTCCACCCACTTTAAGATTATAGTAATTAGCAAAGTCATTGTGATATTTTACAGTGAAGATTTATAATTGATTAAGTTTAGTATTATTTCTTTGTAATCTACATTTTGTTTTTAATTACGCAGGCACACCTTAAATATTTGAAAGACAGTCACAAAAGCTGACCTGCTATTTTGTTCCTTTGGAATGATCACGTGTCAAGCCAGTGACCAGTCATGCGTGTCCTATATGTATAAAAACTAAAATATTTATTGATGTACGCTAATAGCCTTTATCTTTATCATAAATTTTCACTGTAAAGGTTAGTATTATATCTTTGTTATCTACATTTTGTTTTTTTAATTATACAGGCACACCTTCAATATTTGAAAGACAGTCACAAAAGAAGCTGACCTGCTATCTTGTACCTTTGGAATGATTAAGGTGTCAAGCCATGCATGTCCTATTTGTATAAAAAACTAAAATACTTATTGATATACGCTAATAATGATACAGGGCATTGAACCGCTAATTGTTCCAATTTTAAAGCATTAAAAAAATACGTCCAATTGATAACCACTTCTTCGGTTTTTTAAATTCGAACTATGAACAAATAGTTATACGGCTTTCCCCGGGGAACAAGGTCGTAAAGAACTATTGAAACTGTGTTAATGTTTTCTCATTTTTGACTTCCTTGGGTGATGTACTATTATAGGAATTATTACGGAATTTTTGCAACAAAAATTACAATAAAAAAAGGGGGGTTTTACGAAAATTATTTTGTGAACAATGTGAGTTATACCTAATATAAAGTCAAATTTCTGTCAACAATACAAAGATGTACAAAAATTACACATACATTTATCTAGGTTTGAATACATTTATGTAAACGTGGGTAACACTGAAAATGTTTAGAACTGGCCAATTAGAAACATTAATAAAGAAAACTTTTTTGAATTAGAATTTTAGAACTCTTTGGTAACCTAATGTTTTTGTGAATTGGCGGCAAATCTAAAACTCTTGTTACACGTGAAAATTAACCTTACGCGAGAAAATTTTCGGTCAATGATTTATTATGACTTTCGTTGTGGGCTTACTCAACAACAAAGCTATAATAGGCTGCGATTAGCATTAATATTAATGAAGCCGATCTCGTGCCACTATTTACAATTGGTTTAACGAGTTTAAGCGTGGACGTAGCAATCTTATCCGCGTGAGGGACGTCCTTTAACAGCGACTAATGAATATAACATCAGAATGCGACGAATGTGTAGTGGGGAACGGAAATGTCTTCGAAAAACAATAAAAGTATTAGCAACTTTCTACATTAAGCCGTTTTTTTATTTTTTGGATTTTATGGATTGCCAAGCTAAGTTACATTAGACATCTATGGCAATGAAGTGCGAAGAAGAGTGCAGACAAGATTCCTATGCCAAATATTTTTATTTTTTTACTTATTCCACATCATTATTATTGTTATTGGGATCTTCAGGTTTTGAAGGGTAAGTACACCAACGACTTCCACATTCATACAATAGATATACTACTCTCGAAGAGCGGCTTCATAACCAGTGTTTGTATATCTGGATTGATAATATGCCTGTTGAAAAAAAAACGAAGAAATGGATATGGGCCATTCAGCGCGCTCGGTTGATTCGACGTGCTGTGATTATCTAGTGCACTATCCGGCAACAAAATATATATTCGGCTGATCCGATCTGCCCCTTTTTGGGAGTAAATATACAAGTCAAATGCTTTTCTTCTTCACGCATTGGCAGACTTTCTTCTAGCACTCGACTGAGGTGGACTGTCCATCATATATTTATTTAATTTACTAGTGTTCAAGTTATAAAAATCAGAATTCTTCATCTAGAAATCTTCTATAATTTCCCTTTAAGAATATAAGAGAAAAAAAACGAATAATCAAGAATATATTTCCTTTACAAAACAAAATACATACAAAATCTTACTTAAAGCACCAATATTTAGTTTATCCTAGACTAGGGATTATTTTACAAATTCTAGAATTCTTGTTAGGATTTTGTCTTTGACATACGTAAAATTGTATAAAAAATACTCTACAGATATAAAATTGAATCTTTCCGATTCTAGGATTTAGAATTCGATTGTCGATAACAGAAATAATAATAAGCCAACGGAATAACGCTATTTCTAATATAATTTCTAGAAAACGTTAGACAATTATATGTATATTTATATAAAACATACAAAAATATATCACCTATAAAACTTTAACAGTTTACACACTTTAATATAAATAACGTCGAAATACTGAAATTCAATTAAACATATTTAAACAAAGCTTCTATAATAGACTCAAACTCAAAATAACTTTATTCATATATAACCAAGTACGCTTATGAACGTCAACAGAAAATATGTTAAATTGCTTCTAAATTTACATTTACTACCAGTTTGCAAGGCAAGAAGAACTGGGAGAGAATTGTTAATCAACACGCTGGCGTTCGGTCAGACAGATAGTTAAACGTTTTCGACGCTGCTTTATTTAAATCAAAATGCTAACGGCTTGATTAAATGAACCTTTAATTGACTGTTTAGAGATTCAATTATCTCTCTGATTAAACTACTTTACTGCAACATAAAATATAACATATACCTTTAAATTAATATTCTTATAAATTTGAAGATTATTTTAATGATCTTAATTCTTGAGATTGATTTGCTCCAGTTCAAACAATTTGTATGACACAAAACTTAGCGATTAAAAAGAGGGGCGGAGAGTTTATTGCCAATTCTTCTCTTTCGTTCTACGGCCTTGATTTGAGAACTGGCAGTAAATGTAAAATAAGAAGCATTTAATGTATATTCTTTTTTTGTTCATAAGTGTACATTGTGTTACCTATATGAATAAATGATTTTAACTTTGACTTGACTGAGAGTCCTTCAAGAGTCAATTCTTAAAATGGCGGCAACGCATTGAGTGTCTATGGGTGAGTCACTTAACATCAGCTGAGATTCCATATCGTAAATCCCAGGGAAAGTCTCGGGAAAAAATGTCTTGTGACACGGATGTCCTCCAACCATCAAGGTGATGCGGATGAAATGAGTTAACACGGTTCGTATGGTGATGAGGTAGGATGGACCAAGCCAAACCCTTCAGAACACTCCCCATAGTAAACTTTGTAGAATATTTACTAACAATACTTTTCCTTGATAACGCGTCTTAAAACCTTACCAGCAGGGTTTTTAGGTATTTCAGTCACAAATTGAACCTCTTTAATTTTTTTAAACGCCACCACTTGTTTGTTCACGTATTCTAACAATTCCTTCGGGTCAATGCTCTGTTTGGCTTGTGGCACTACGAAGGCCTTGGGCGCCTCGCCGCTTAACGAGTCCTTAATACCTACGACAGCGCAGTCGAGGACTTTAGGGTGAGTACGGAGAATGGTCTCCAACTCCGCTGGAGGGACTTGGAATCCTTTCACCTGAAATCATATTTATATATTATGTGTTTTTATATAAAGGGATCTGATGACAAAAAAGTAACGAAAAAACTAGAAGATGATCTATTAAACCTAAATATTCGATTTGATTTGGTTTGACAGAATTTTCGAATTTCGAAATTTCGAAGAATGATCGAATAGTGAAGTACCGAATCGGAAATGCAGTCAAATTCAGGTAATTCCTGTATTCGAACTGATTTTCGATTAACATTATAGTATAGAGTTCAAAAATAAATAAAACCAATAAGACGTCTAAATATTTAAAAAATCTAATTTAAATTTTTATTTGTACCATATATTGGTGGTCCAAAGAGATAGCCCCTTAATAAAGACTGTAAGTGTGATTGGACACTTTATGTTATATCCTACTATATAATATCCTTTTTAGTAAATTAGGCGGGTTTTAAATTACTTATTAGTCTTAACTCTGGATAGGTCATAATGTTAAAATATGTCTTTGTGCAGAGACAATAAAAAAAATATAAGCAAATACCTTCGTGTCAAAAATTATAGAAAAAGAAAACAATGTTCTATATTTAAATTAATTTTACCTTAATAAGTTCTTTAAGCCGGTCAGTGATATACAAGTACTTATCCTCATCGTATTTGCCGATATCACCGGTTTTGAACCAGCCATCTGATGTGAACACTTCCTTATTGGCTTCTTCGTTCTCATAATACCCGCTCATGAGCACCGGGCCACGGACCAAAATCTCACCTTCCTAGAGATAAGATTTATAATATAAATAATGGAATTAGACAAAATCGCTTTTCTATAGGCGTGACGCACTAATGAATTTATATGAAAATAGTCACGTGACAGATGTCATTCTCCTACAAATCCGTTAGTGTGCTCTCGCCTGCATGCTCCACCACGATATATTCAAAAACTGTTACACCATGGGTATAAAACTATTTAATCAGCTTCCTAGAAGTTATTATAGGCAAGTTACCTTGTAGTGTGGGGCAGTATTTAGACCATATGTTTGACACAAATTATAAATAACTTAAGTTATTTTTATGACATTATGTTAATGTTCTTGTTATATGTCATTGTAAATATTATATTATTTGTAGTTGTACCACTATGGAAAATGAACGATTTTTTATTATTACTATTATGAGGTGATTTTGTCGCTTGGTCACGTGATTAATTCTATATATACAATTTGCGTCTCGTCTGGTACAGATAAACGCGCAGTTCAATTGTGTATTTATAAATAATATACATCACTATGTTTGCAAAGAAAGTGATACATTCATTATAAAAATCAGCCATATAAAAATAGGCATACAAATGTCATATTAATTATCATAATGCCATAATGAAAACAGTTAGATAATTATGATTGCTGTCAAAACTTATGGTCTTCTTGAAATTAAACTTCAATAGAAATGTAGTTTTTAACTACAAAATGTGTTTAAGCGCCATCTATCGTCGCATATGAAGCTATTTTAGCGTGTTCTATGTTTATGTTTTGTTAAAATAAATTTATCATATTTTTATATATTACAGTCAATATTAATTATCTTTGACATTCGTTCTTATGAGTGTTCGACTCTGTAGTCAATTCGGTTCGGTCGTTGAAGGAGTACACGAAAAACCTGTTTATTACAAATTCGAGTTGTACAAATACAGGAATTGGTTGGTGCGGCCCTCAGTTTAGTAATTCCATAGTCGTTAATTTGTAGATCTATTAATGTTGGCAAATCAATTAACAATATAACGGGTTTGCAGCTAATTTGACTTTGATGTTATTAAAATATAATGAAAATAGCAGTCGATACCAGCGCTATTGCTCCGACATATACATGTTGTCTGTGTACCGTGACAGTCATCCAAATGGACTTTTTTGAAGTGGAACTTCTTTATCGGCGTTGGAAAAAAATTTACCGTCACATTTTTCCGTTACATTTTTCCGTCCGTGCCATCTTTTTCTTGTTTCTACCACGGTTGTTTCGAAGAGATTCGAAGCCATTAATAACAAAAATATATAATAACGATAACAATGATAGTAATAATCATATTACAATTAATGAAATTCTGTAATAATCTTAGTAGTAATAAGGTAAAATGAAATTATTGTATTATTTGTATTCATGTCTATGATATAAAGCCTTTTGTTAAACTTTATCTAATTTAACTTTATTTAACCAATTTCTGTTAAGTTGATATATGCAATATAGATCACTTTTCGAAAAACAAGGTCATAAAGAAGTTTCACTTCTTACGTGTGTACACTAGTACACGCACACACTCCAGTGAGCTTCCGTCCTGCCCATCAGGCGATTTACCACCCCGCGACGGCCCAAGCCAAGGTTCATGTCTCACAGGAGACGCCCTTGCGCTAGCCGCGGGACAAAACGACAAAACAGCTCGAGCTGCCCTTAAGGCCAACAGCGAGATTCCATTAAAAAAAAAGTATCGGCACGCATTTTATTTTAGGTTGCCAAAAAAATTTTGCCAGCTCTCAGTCAGCCGCAACATTAGGATTGCCAGGTGTCAACAGTTATAACATTGTTAATAGGCATATCTTTTAATTGTTACACGAAATTAAAGATATTTATTTCCTGTTTACAATAATCTATGGTTGGATTAATCTAAATAAATAAAACAAAGTCGTGTTAGTAACACCTCTTATAACTCAAGTTCGGCTGGGGATGTTAGTTATCTCAACTTGGTGCATTCCTCTCCGCTCCGAATAGCAGTATAAGTAACAAAATATGGGATATGTTATCGAATAAAAATAAACTAATTAATTAATTTTACGAATGCAAACAGCATGTGGTGCCATCTGTTGACGAAACTTTGCATATAAAAGAAACCTACTAATCAACCGCATATAATACACGCGACGATACTCAAAGACAAATTCAAAGGTAAGGAAGTTCTCATTCCGAGGATTCTTATGATCAAAAGAATCAATCTTTCAATTTCAATTTCAATCAAGAAGAAATCTTTTTTTAAAAAATCATCGAAAAATCGAAATTTAAAAATAAAGTGCCAGTGACAGAACTTTGGGACCAACTACGTATATCTAGAAAATGCATGTTTCTTTTAAGGTCAATTGTATCAAGCACGTTCACGTGTCGGCAAGCCATCAGCCTTATTTATACGTCGTTTACATAAAATAAATAATTATACAAATAAAAAAACTAAAGTAAGTAGGTTACATAAGTTATTAGGCAACAGGCGGCATTTAAAGGTTTTTTTTCGACTTTTATTATTCTATATATAGAAAATTGTTTAGTTCTCACCTGTCCCGACCCAAGCACCTCCTGGGTTTTGAGATCAGATATTTTAATCTGGCAGCTCCCAACCACATGTCCAACAGAGGCATAATTCGTGTCATCATTGCGTCCAATTGCTATGCCACCGTTGGTCTCAGTCAGACCGAAGCCTTGACGGAATCTGATGTTCCTCTATTGAATAAAATTCCCTGATTTTAGCGAACGCATACGGTGTAATATACGGAATATAAATTGAACTTCTTAAGAGAATATAAATTGAACTTTTTAGCCATTTATAGTAACTTTTAAGACAATAGACTCGGTTGGACTGACAAATATGAGAGAATAGGAAAGGATTGGAGCGTCAAGTATATCTTGGTACACCTTTAAGCCAACTTCAATATCACAGGAAACCTTGGAGAACTTGCGCGGACCCAGTGGTCCATTGGCAAGCAGCGTTGAAGACGTTCTCCTGTCGGAGGCTGTTCTGTGTGTTTGAGGGCCACACACACAACACACAGTATAGATAAAATTTCGATGTCTGATCCTGCTGCTGAACTTAGATAGGACTTTGACGTTCCAGATTACGGGCCTATGATAGTATGGCCAACTGCTTTAGTTTTGTTTGTTTAAACATCTTCGAAAATGACAATTGATAACAAAAAGTAAGCTAAGTCAATCTTAGAGAGTAGATATGGAGTAGCAGACTGTACTGGTAGTACTGACTAGAAGTTTTAAGGACTACCGTCATTTATGATATTATTATAGAAATTAGCTTAACGTCAAAATAGATTTTCTATCTTAATATATATCAATCTTATGTGTATGTCTTTGTAATTAAGCTCCTACGAAACGACTGGGCCGATTTTGATGATATTTTTTGAGGTTTAATGTTTTATACAATAGATGAGTTTTCTATATTTCTATCTACTCGTATTTGCTAAAATGGCTTACGTTTTTCTTTAGCAGAGCTTCAACGTCGCTTTTGGCTAAAGAAGCCGCTCCACACACGATACCTTTAAGCGATTGAAGATGCGCGGGCGTCACTGCCGGATGTTTTGCCAGAAATATTACTGAAACACGTTTTAGGTTTAAACAATAAATGTAAAGATACTACTCCAAATACCTGTCAACATTATGCCACCTCATATCTGAGACTACTGAACTAATTTTAATGAAACTTTTATTTTTACTAACATAGATAAGCGAATATATTAACCAATTATCTTTTTTTAATTCAGTTAAAAACAAAGATTAACAAACTGAGATTTTGTTGTTTATAACACTAATAATATCTTTAAATGGTAATATTTTTTTAAAAAACCTTTTTTTTTCACGGCCTACCATCTCAAGAAAATCATAGATTATAAGAGTTCTGACATACTGACGTGGTATATTTTTAATAATTCAACTGTGTCTATACTTTGACATTTGACTTGAGGACTTGAGAAACAAAAATTCGAATATTGATTTAATAAAGTATGCGGTCAATACAGATAATTAATATAAGGAATCGGTTGCCTAGCAACGCTAAAAGCCATAGGTATAAGAATTTCTAATTATAAATGGCTGCATATTACGTGATAATCAATGTCAAAAATAAACTTTTGACAATAAATTAATTATTAACGAACATAGGTTGTATGTCAGTTTCTTCATAATAAATAAATAAGTTCTTCGAAATTTAAAAACAGCAAAAGTGAGTACGTTCATGGAGGTATAGGCAAGTATCAATGTCACTTATAGAGGTTCCCGCGTGACATGACTGTCACGTATACAGGTTTCATGTTTCTCACTTATAGAGGTTTTGGGAGGGCAAAATTACGGGACCTGGTAAATACTCTCATTGATAGAGTTTTCTCGCTTGCCTCGTTGTCGCTTATTGTAGTTGTTCTATATGAAGTTGTATTGTTAAGCATATATGTGTAAAGTTACCGCGTTGGCTGACCCGTTATAAGTTATTTTGTTACATTATTTAAATACATGGTTAGTATACTTTATTCAACTCAAACTCAAAAAAACATTATTCATATAGGTAAACAAGTGCACTTATGAACGTCAGAAAATATGTTAAATTGATTCGAAATTTACATTTACCACCAGTTCGTCAGTCAAGGGCGTAAAAAAAGAACTGGCCAGAAACTCTCCGTATTTTTTTTAAATCGCCATCATAAATCACTTTCACACACAAATTTGTAATTTAATATATAATATAATAATAAATAATATAATATAAGATAAGAACTTTGTAATAGACCTTAAAAAAAACTTACTCATAGGTGGAACAGCGTACATATGTTGAGTTCTATGACGGACCAGGGTCTCCAGAAACACTTCAGGCTTGAACTGACTTATTGTTACCAGTTTAACACCCACACACATCAAGTTCATCATAAGGACGTTGAAGCCAAATATGTGGAAAAATGGCAGAACTCCCGGCATCACTGATTGATAATTCGCTGAAATTAATAACCATAAGTGAAAATTTGGAACCCTGGGTGGGTTTACAATTGATAAATAATAGCTATTGATTTATACGTGATCTTACAGAGCTACACATAAACATATTATAAACAAAAACACTAACAATATACAAACCCAAGTCAAAGTCAAAAATTATTTATTCATATAGGTAACGCAATGTACACTTATGAACAAAAAAAATAAATAAACATTAAATGCTTCTAATTTTCCATTTATTACCTAAATCTGTCTCAAATCAAGGGCGTAGAACGGAAGAGAAGAACTGGAAATAAACTCTCCGCCACTCTTTTTAATCGCCAAGTTTTTTTTGTATTACACAACGTTTGTAAGGATCCAAAACAGATTACATTGATAAACAAAAAAAACATTTATGTGTAAAGGTTACTGACTACTTAGAAGACAAAAACTCGTGGAAATAGTTCCAGTTATATTGTTATAATTTATTTTCTTATCTTTGAAGTGTGGAATGGTGCATGTGGTAAATAACAGTAAAGTTTTTTTTTAATTTTTTTTATGTAATTTTAACGACCTTCCTTTCATAATTTCATCCTTAAAATAATTTTAATGTAGAGCGAGGATAAAACTTCCCGTTCTTCTCAGAACAAGGCCTCCTGGTAGTTTTGCGAACGCATGGCGTAGTCTTGCTGTTTCGCGATTAAGTACAATAATAGATTCAAAAAACAAAACTGAAATTAAACATATACAAATACAAATAATATTTCAATGAAAAAACTAAATTGTTAGTACAGCTAAATAATCAAGGTTTTCCCGCTTCGTAGATCATTTCCTCTCCTCCTCTTTGGTAAGGTAAAAAATACTTAGCTAAACATTGGCTAATTAGCCGACAGTTCGTACGAGGCACATGAAACAAATGTATAGGGAAGGAATAATAATATAATATTATTAAATTTTATTTGCGACAAAATTCATACAGATAGTAGATCACAACTAGATATGAATTAATCCGTGGTACATGGTATGTTTAAACAATATTAGAAAAAAGGTAATTTTAGTGATACTATATATAATTAAGTATGAGTGAATGTGTGAGTGTGTGAATGGGTGTGTATGCGCATGTATTTGAGAGTGTAGCTGAGAGGTTTTATGATCGTGCGCGTGTCTGTGTTAGTTTTTGGAACAAATACATGCCAAGATACGTAGTAAGGCCTCTATAGATTCGAAAGCCAATAACGCTAGGTTATAATCTTAAAGAAATTGATGACACCTAAGCCAATCAATCTACCCATTACACGTGTAAAAATAATAAATCTTTTTGACTCCGCTGAATTACAATGAATTTATATTTACTAATATTGACTGTTTAAAACCAAGGAATTTCAGCTTTCATATAGTATGGAGACCAAATGAAATTTGCATACTCCAGCATCTTTCTAGTATTAGCAAAATAAAAGCATTTTATAATTTTTGTTTTTAAACAGACCATGAAAGATCCTACTTGCTTATATGCTTTGCTTGTTATGTCATGTACATATGTGTTCCGAAGACCAATTTTTCATCAAATAATATTGCAAGGTTTAGACTTTAGTTAAATTGGTTTCTTAGTCATTTTTTTACATTATTCACACAGTTTTAGCCCTGTCTTAACTGATAAAAAAACTTTAAGCAAACACAAATCTTCCCCACAGCTCATGCGCTAATTCCATTTTATTTACACATCTAGCACCAGGCTGTAATTATATACCTTGCTACGCTATGGCAATCAAACTAAGTTACATTCTACTAAAAAATGTACTTTCAATCAAAACAAAGTTAACTTCTACAAAAAAATGTACTTTCAATCAAACAAAGTTAACTTCTACAAAAAAATGTACTTTCAATCAAACAAAGTAAACTTCTACAAAAAAATGTACTTTCAATCAAACAAAGTTAACTTCTACTAAAAAATGTACTTTCAATCAAACCAAGTTAACTTCTACTAAAAAATGTACTTTCAATCAAACCAAGTTAACTTCTACTAAAAAATGTACTTTCAATCAAACCAAGTTAACTTCTACTAAAAAATGTACTTTCAATCAAACCAAGTTAACTTCTACAAAAAAATGTACTTTCAAACAAACCAAATTAACTTCTACAAAAAAATATACTTTCAATCAAACAAAGTAAACTTCTACAAAAAAATGTACTTTCAATCAAACAAAGTTAACTTCTACTAAAAAATGTACTTTCAATCAAACCAAGTTAACTTCTACTAAAAAATGTACTTTCAATCAAACCAAGTTACCTTCTACTATAAAAGGGCCTTATGTGTGCTGCTCTACAGATACTTTTTCTAAAAACTGGAAGCGTTCTAGATCTGCGTTTAACGCCATATCTTGGATAGACCGCATACGAAATACAACCGTGCTGGACAGAATGCAGAAAAACAAAGAAGTGTTAGGGTTAAGAGAAGGAAACTTGAGTATTTCGAACAAATTTTACGTAACACCAAGAAATACGAGCTTCAACTAATCATACAACCCAAAATGATTGAAAAACCTAAGACAAGGTTTGGCCAAAGCACCAAGTCAATGTTGGAAGCGCTTTATCCAAAAGTATACTAGCCATGATGATGCCAACCTTAGCAAGGAGATGACACATAAGAAGAAATAAATAATTACCTGAAGCCTCCTCCACAGAAACAACATTCGGATCTAGAATGGCGGCGTTAAAGGCCACAACGGATTTGTGGGTGCAAACAACGGCTTTCGGGAAACCGGTTGTACCGCTCGAGAAAGGCATTATGGCGACATCTTTTGCACTCCGTTTCACGGCCTTCAAACAGTCCACATCCACATTCAAGTCATTTGCGAACTCTGAGAATCTTATTGTTGTCTCTGGTAGCTCATCATTGTCTATTAGTATAACAGGTAGTTTCTTCTTCATAGAGTTCAGAGCCTCTGCAATGTTCGGATATGATAGCTTTGATGATACTATCGCTTTGCATTTTATCATTTCCAGCTGGCGTTGTAAGTCATCTGAAATTGTTAATTTATTACAGTTATATAACAATACTAATATTATAAAGAACAGTGTTTGCTTCGTGACTTCAGCGTGCGACTCTCATCCCTGAGGTTGTACCTTATGCATCAATGGATTTTCTGTCTATTTGCGCATTTAAAATTCGCTCGAACAGCGAAGGAAAACATCGTGAGGAAATTGCTTGCCTTAGTCCCGAAAAAGTGACAGCGTGTATCAGGCACAGGAGGCTGATCCTACTTGCCTATTAAATTGACAAATGATTACGAAACAGATACTGAAATCTAATCTAATTAAAAAGTTTGTACTGCCATTGATTTATTTTTAAACTATTTGAGGTTTTAGGGGGTAATATACTGATTTTAAAAAGTCAGTTACGAATAAAAAGCCATGTTATGTAGGAGTTGGATTTGCGGTGAAAAAAGAGAACGATTTTACGAATGTTCTTATAAGATTTTTCTGATCAAAAAGTTTATGAGTAACAGTCAATGACCGTCGTGGTAGATTAGCTGAAGTTAATTTATGATTTCATGAAAGTTATACAATAAATACAACAGAAATAAGTTTACTACTATTTATGAATTGCAATACTCAACGTTACGTGCCTTTGATGCTTTGTTGTATATTTACCTTATACAAAAAATAAATTTCTGAACGCACATTTGATAACCAATATCAATCCTTTTCTTTATTCTAAAATACGAATATTGTGGATATATTTTCGATTCGAAATCTTTATTTAAATACGTTCATTAGTTTGAAGGGAGAGTTTAATCGACGGAAACCTTAAATGAACCTTACTATGGACATTGTGTATTGGAATTTCTTTTTCTTTTTCTCGTCAATTTTCCAATAAGTTTATACTATAAAACCATGGTAATCCCAACGGTTCTCGCTCGGCGTTTTACGCCTAAATATGAGTAGGTAGTCCCTAATGATGTCGATATCGTTATAACACATTTTGACTGTATTATCACAAGTCATTAAAAAATAATTAAAATTACATTTGATGTCAGTATTACTATTACAAATACTGATAGGTTTAGGAATTAACAAACCATAAATAACAAATTTAAAACAAAAGAACAATGAAATTTGATTTGCCTGATCGTATTCTATATTATTAAAAAGAAAATATATAGAAACTGCCTGCTAAGAAAAAAAAAATGAAAATTTTGCAGCCAAATCATTTACAAAATTAATTGGTAATTAATAAATGGTGGTAGTTCCTAAAAGGACAGTAACGCATTCGCGAGCTCTTTGGCATTAAGAGTGCCAGTTCTGTTTTATAGGACATGAACGAAAAAGCGATACAATATTTCTAATGTGGCTATCTGAGCGCTAATTATTTTATATTTACACTTCTCTTCTCACGAGACAAAAATTCGATAGGCAATCTAAAGGATAAGTAGAACGGGCAGCCTTATAAGCAATATCTTCTTATACAAAAACAAAGCTAAGATTACTACAGAGAAGTGGCCTTATCGCTTATAACCAATCTCGTCTTATACCAAAAGACGGCTAAGTGTTGTACAGACAAGTTGCCTTACCGCTTATAAGCCATCTCGTCTTGTACTAAAACAGAGCTAAGAGTAACAAACAGAACTGCAAACCGTACAATAGTAAAGCTAAAAGGAAAAAGATCAGCTATCCTAATTAGGAAACCAAATTTTTAAGGAATAAACGTGAATTACACAACATTTTTTTTATTATTATATTTTATAGCCTGGCGTGCTATATCTTATCACTTTAATATAATAAATTTGTTTCTTTGGAAGCCATTTCATATAAAAATAACTCGATATTACATTCATTTCTTTTTTATTCCAGAGGGCGGGCTCGCGAGTAGGCCAGTCTTAAACATCGATACTCTGTATTCTTGAATGTGCATAAACAATGTGATAAACAAAAGGTTATTGATTGATATGAAGTCAACAGTAAACAGAACTTCACTTTAATCTGACCTATTATGGCCATGGCTTTAAGGGCGGTCAGTAACCCAAATCACTGATCGCAGATTTGATTTTATCTAAGAATGTGATGCTTGAATTACAAACAATAAATATGTATTGATCCTTCACTATAATTTCAATGGTTGACTCTAATTAAAAATATAAATTCCTCGATACAAAAAAAATAACACAAAGTCACCTCTAACTTTTGGAGCCAATAAATAATTGAATTACAGAACTTTGGCTGAGTTGTTGCTAGCGATTTGATTAAAGCATTTCGCGTTGATATGGGATGCAACCTGTTTAGAAAAGAATTAGTCAAGCTATTCAAAGGAGATTGCCAGTATCTTCAGAACCTTGCCTAAACCCTTAGTCATTGAGTTTTTCTTATATTCATTTATTTTAGCTATAGGATTATTTTATATAATTTTTTGTTATATTTTGTGTTATTTAGTCCGTTCGGTAGATTTTTAGCGAACGAACAATAAATTGTGTTGGAACCACATCAGAACACATCGCTACAATTTTCTTTGTTTAATGATTCCTATATCTAATAGTACTGTTGGGAACTTCGTTGTATGTAACAATAAAAGTAATCTTCATTTTTGTTATGCGAAACACTGTATCATCCGTCTCATGAGAACTTAAGGGCCTATACGGTCGCCAAACTCCAAAAAAGTACATTGTTTCTTTGTCATCTATTTTTTGTCATCGTTTCTTAAAGTATGGCGAATGGAAAAAAATATATGGTGGAGTTGAGTTAATGTATCCATTTTGAAAGATACACGATTTAAATAACATCACTCGATAGAAAAAAAAAACCAAACATAGCTAATTTTTGACACTTTGACTTCATTTTACGACGAAAATCTATATTGAACATGATTTTGAAATGTACACGATATATTTTGTCGCAAGCCAAGCAATCCATTTCAAAATAAAATTTGTTAAATTCACATTAATTTAATGTTTTACATAACTAATTGTTATTACGGGCCGGCGCGTCTCAGCGCTCCAGCTCTCCACTGCGTACCGCAGTCCACCCCGAGAAACTGACACAGCAATCCGTTCTGGTATAGGGCCTTAAGCATACGTTCGTTGCACTAGTCACTGGGGCGAGAGGAAGACGCGCGGGTGAAATCATGAATTTTGCTTCCCTATTGCGCGCTCTTAAGACAAAACATTACGGCAGGTGATCGACAACCGCCAAAGGCATTTGTATATGAATGCGTTTCCATACAATGAATTTTTTTTTTATTCGTTTGGCGTGGATCACTCATGTCGCAAAGTGCGTGTTAAGCCCCTAAGGAATCTCAACCTACATAATAATAATAATTAATAGATAGAATAAGCAAATTTAAAAGTTTGATCCTCACTGTATTGAGATACTTATTCGTTGATGAGGAAAGCACCAACTCTGTGGTCACCGGTACTATCTACCAGGCGCCAACTAAAATCTTTAATTAGCACCTGTCCACTTGAGGTTCAAGGCCCAAGAGTCTACTCCAAATGGCAGACAAAATATGGTTTCCCATGAGCCATATAGGTCTGCAGATCGCCAAATTCCAGGTTATGTCTCAGAGTCGCCTTTTGATTATTTGGAAATATTAAATTGTATAATTTCTCTAAATGTATAATATATACGGGACGAGTAGATAATAGCCAACGTAGATGTCTCACTGGACAACAACGGATCCATTACGGACTCCGATATACTTGTAACGATGATTTTCATACATGCTGTCTCCGCTTTGGTGGAAGCACATGTATGACAATTGTCGTTACGAGTATAGCGGAGTCCGTAATGGAATAAAAACTAAAGATGATAAGTTGCTTAATTTTAATAACAGCTGCGGCCATATAATAAAACCAAACGCTACCTTGTAGGTAGGTGTACTGAGATTTATGTATCTGTTCCGCGATTATTTGTTATAATAGGCAAGTAGGTGATCAGCCTTGAGCCTGACAGACGCTGTCTTGTGTCTAAGGCTAGCGTTCAGTCCAGTTCAGTTAAGAATATTCATTTGAGTTAATAAGTAAAAGTTAAAAATGTTGCGAACATTGTATTGTATAAAACTGAAGATAACTTTGATCAATTGGCAATAGTTTATTAGCATTATATATTAGTATATAACTATTTTTCCCCACCTTGGCTAACGTCAAAGAATTGTTCATATCCAAGGGAATTCAAGTAAAATTCTCTCTTCATAAAAAATTGATCTAATGACAGCATTTCTCCGTAATCTCTTTTTTGATCACAATTTGTCAAAACTTTAGTATAAGACTAGTAGGTATATAAGGAATAAGTAGGTATGTCATGAGCAATTCTTTAAAATTTAATAAAAACCGGTAAAACCTCCGAATACATAATTATATAAGATTATAGTAATTAATCGTGTATTTATTAATTAATAATTAATTGATAATTTTAATTCCCGCCAAATCACGTAAAACATAAATTTTTACGTGATAGCTATGATTGTTAAAGTACACAGCTACCCATATTTCGTAGGAATTAAACTCCAAGACAGTGTTACGCTTAGACAGGCGAAGACAATTTTCAAGTCGAGCATAATTTGAGATGTCTTGGTTATACATAAAGGAATGCAACACATTTTACAGTTTTCCCAGCATTCACTATTATTATTATGTACATAAACACACTAGCAGCTTAATAAGCTGTTGCGCGCGTATTTGGAGAAACCATCCAACCTATTTTTAAAAGAGTTCAAAGAGGGTGCACTAATTACACTTTCCGGAAGCCTATTCCACTACTAGGTTTGTAAGAAAGTTCTTTAGGGAATTTGTGTTATATTGAGTGGTCTTCAGTTTTAAAGAACTACCCCTCAAATGTGTATTTTCACTTAAAATAAAGAGCTTCTCAATTCCTGGAACATTATAGTGGCCAGTGAGGATTTTGTAGGTTTCAATGAGATTTCCTCTTAATCGCCTACTTCCTAAATCAGTAAGGTTGTCTGCTTTCAGAGATTTGTTCCCAAGTGACCTGATCATTTTCGTGGCTTTTCTTTAAACCCAGTCAAGTACACTAATATCCTTTATGAAATAAGGATCCCAAATGCTGTAGGCATACTCTAATAGTGGTCTAATGTAACATTTATATATCTTTAAGAGTGTTCTTGGTGAAAGGCATTTGAATAATTTTCTCAATAAATAGAGTATGGAATTAGCCCTTTTTACAACATTCATGATGTGTCATACTTTCTTAAAGATCTTTTAAATATATAGAATATATATTTTAGAGTACGTTTATATTTGTATATAATCACTGATCTATGAATAAAAGGTTTAAAAAACTTACGAGCACTATACGCAGGATTCATCATACTGATTATACACCCAGCTTCCAATATTCCCAGTGAAATACATGGATATTCTGGAACATTCGGTAATATTATGGCGACTGTATCGTCATTCTTCAACTGCAATTTCGTCCGGAGCGACGCAGCAAAGTTTATCGACATACGATGTGTTTGTGCGTATGTATATCCATGGCCTGTGGTGGCACACACCTGAAAATATTCATTTAAAAAATTATAAAGAATATTTTTATTCATTTTGTACAGAAATATAGAACACGGTACGAATACGCATCTGAGGAAATTAATATTTTTCGTAGTGTGTATATATATATGTGCGTCGCGTGATTAAACAAGTTTTTAATGGATTTTTTCGAATTATCAGAACCAAATTCTAGTACACAAACCTATTAAATTCAAGGTCCACACTACAAAAACTTATAACTTTTTTTCGTCATATGTATTTCTAAAATGTAAATTGTTAGTACGTAGGATGAAAAAAAGTGAAATAATTAATGATCGGAAAAACCGTTACATAAAATAAAATAACATTACGTAAACTTTGTACTGTATTATTTACATAATATAAAGGGGCCTACACGGGCTACACTTTTAATAAAATGTGGCTACATCATTACCGCCTATATCCCGAAAATAAATAAAAAACATTTTAATGCAGCACATGGCTGAAAAATGTATATCTCGGCCATATTTCTTCATCAGTATATAGCTCATTACATCGTCATTTACTTACATAGCTTGGCTAGTACTTATAACCAAAATAAAAACAAAACAAACACAAAACGAACATAGCACAACAACGCTACTCGAACCAATCGTGGCAAACTTCACGTTGCGTCAAAAAGGGGCTTAAGCCGTAAAGCAAGACAGCAATAATTTGGTTGAGAACTATAGCAGTATTTTCGATTGCAAAGCGATCGTTTCGGCCATACTGTTACTAAACATTCATCAGACATACAAAAAATATTCGGCAATATATCCCGGTCATACAAAAATATAGCCGACTATTGCATAGTCTAGCCGTAAATGCTGGCTGATGCGACCAGCGATGCCCTTGCAGCTGTACATTTTCGTCAAAAATGCCCGTCTTTTTACTAAAAGAAATTCTGTTAAACAAGAATAATGCTTCATTATGTTTTTATAGAAACAAGGACGACAGGAAAAAGTAATTAATAAAAATATCTTTACGAATTACGACACGCCCATTTCAGGTGATCTATTGACCTTGCAAAATTACGTACCTACCTAAATATTTGTGAAAAACGCAATACATTTCGTACAGTAGATGCGGCGAAGGACATGCTTCTACACAATATAAAAAAAACATATTCTTTCACTGAATAGATCCATAGATTATCGCCTCGAACCCTACTAACTTTACCTTTTTTATATTATTTTAGATAATAAATATTTTGTTTGGTTTAAACGGAAATTCATTAGGGTTAGGTTAGGCTAAAATTATTGGCATGTCTGGAGTGTTATTTCAGAGTAATCAGGGCACCAAGTAAATTTCGCAGTTTAGCATAGAATTTCGAATTGGACCAACTAGTCCCCCCCCCCACCCTTCTATATACAAAAAAAATCACTAAATTAAAAAAAAACAACACACCACAACAAATTGCAACTGTATAATTAACATGAACAAAGCAACAGGAAAATGGTATATTTTTAATATTACAATTGATCAGGTTTTAAAAACTTGTTTGTTTCATACAATGATGTCACTTGTCTTTGTAGAACAAACCACAAAGAAAAGAAACCATGACTTTGTTTTAACACTCTAACCACAAGTTAATTCAATATTTTAAGTGCAAAACTGCAAAAGAATTTAAAACAAAGACAAAAACAGCTGTGCTGTATTAAAATAAAATATATACTTCACACCACAATTCTAATTCATCAAAATTTGTTCAGCAATTGAGTGAAAGCAAGGTTTTTTTATAACATTTTCCTTGCAAAACCATTGAATGTTATGATTATCTACTAATAAAAGCTATCTAGCTAGCTAAATACTGCAAAAAAAGAATTAGTCTAATTAAAAGAATTTACATTAGAAATTGAATTGACAGATCACGGAATAGAAAATATACTATTTGCTGATGTAACTTTACATATAAAACTATGAAGCAACAAATTTATAGACATAAGTACCTGATAAGACTGACCTTAATAAGCACTAACACTAGAACATGTTATGATTATTATACATTACCACAGCAAAATCATGTCTATGTTAATAGTATTTGAAAATTAAATATTTTGTGTCAAATTAGTTTGTAATTGGGGTCTTTTATAAATAAATAATAACAATGAATAAGTTAACATATATTCAGTATTAATTCCATACAGAATTAATAATTAATGCATTTATTAAGAACAAATTAATAGTTTATGCAACATTAATTGCAAAATTTCAAGTACATTTTAACAATATTAATATGCCATTTGAGACAGTTTTAATAATTAAATGTAAAATACTTACTGTAAAAGTTTTGTCTGGCCATCTGTCCAAGTTTTGCCACACAAATTCATTAATTGTAAGATTTGAATCTTCTAAATCCTTAAAAACTGATGTTAATATTTTTGAATCTGTGCTGTTTTGTAAAAAAGACGTTTTATACACATTTCGTTTTTTTATTACTAGGCTTAAAGCACGTCTTAATGTTGAAGCCATAAGGCACTACGTTTTTTAATATTTTTAAAATAAAATTTCAGACGTTTATTTCAAACTTTCTCTTGTGTGAACTGGTTTATTAAAAAAAACACGAGTCTAATAACGACACACCTCCACACATCTGAGTCCAAATAACAATTAAATTTGTTTCGAAGTCGGGTCCGTCTTGTGCTCGATTCCGTGCTAGTAACGGCCGTAGCTCGCAGTCTTACGAAAGTTGAATACTGAATAGGCTTTGTACTCAACAGTCAACACAAATTATCATATCGCATACATATGGTAGTGTAGGTTGACGGTGACCGGTTAAATGGCCTTGCAAAGATGGAATATAAACAATGCTAAGTTTTTAATACTTAACAGCTGCAAGCAAGCAGAAACAATTATATGTTGATTGGAATTAATATTATTTTTAGTTTGTTTACTTTAATTTATATGCATTGATATGGAGTACAAATTTTCCATTATGGACAATAATTAAATTTGCTTGTACAGTACAATACGTATAATACTCAGTCTACGCACTGGTGGTCGTAAGATTTCATTGTAGGTATAAATTAAATTTTCTGCTACGTTTATTCATGTTAAGTAAAGTTATTAAATAATAATTAAGAACTATGACGATATTAAAAAATAAACAAAACCTAGAAGTTAAGTCTATTCACTATTGTCAAGATTAATGTTGTCAGATGTCACCTAACAAGTGATCTTTACTTACTAATGGTTCATTACTTTTTAGATTATCATTCTCTCCCAAAGACGGGTTATGTACAAGTTATGAAAACAAAGTGATTATTACTAGTACTACGTAAGGTGTTTTTCAGAAAGGAATAGGAAATTGTGCTTGTGCGTTCGCATCCCTGCTACGCATAATACTAATTTATTTTACTTAGGTATTATGAAGACCTAATTCGACGGTCTTGGCGTAAACCCACCGAGAAAAATATACTTATATTAAATATTACTAGAAGTCGAACTGGTTACTTAGTTTACCCTAGGAACCCACGGCCGCGCAAAACGGATATTGCTTGGTTGTCCCAAGAGTGAAAGAGTGAACTTGGTGTCCAATTTTTATTCAAAACGTATTCTAACGGCCTGCAAAGACAGTATTGTTAGAATTTCGGTGCGATACACAAAGCGAATCAAAAAGTTGGGACAGTCTCAGTGTTGTTGAGAGAAATATCTCTCAAAAATCCTTTTCTATGAAAAAGTTTTAAAAAATATATAATTTTGTATGGGAAAAAGTATGTTTGAAGTTTCCAGTATTGCTATCGGGAGTTATGTTCACAGGCGTAGCTGTAATAGCGAAGCGCACATTTAACATAGTCTTGAGGGTTTTTCTGGGCGTGGTTTAAACGGTTTCATATATATTTAATTTTACTCATGGATTTCTATTGCGGATATATATAGTTACTGGTAAAGTCGTAAAATTTTTATCTCACAAAGGCTTGGTTTGCGGTGTGCACTTTGAGGCATTTATACTTACGCTGATATTTCTATTATGGACTCTCAAATCTTCACAAGTGTGCAAGTTTATTTTACTGAATATAATTAGTGGCACAGCCACCTATAACACATATTACGTACATAATTATGCCGATTGCAAAAACACATTCTTCGGAAAGTTAGGGATCTCAAAATATTCTCAGGGGATATTGTCATAATGTTGACGTGGCTGGGTTTTAACTTGCAGCGCTGCCACCTATAACCTCGATTTATGGATTGTGTTTATGGTTTTGTTTCTTTCAATCGGTATTTTAGAATAAATGCAAATGTTTTGCGACCACAGAATATTCCGCTTTAGGGTAATGTGCGGACGAGGATTGCCTGGCGAGTCTTCCCGGCTGGATATAGGGCTTCAGTGCCACTGGATTACACACATTTATATTCACTATATTTGTTTATCATTATTTATTTATACATAATTGATGTTAATTAAAAAGCTATAGGTATTCAAATTGTTTATTAAACAAAAATGGCGTATCTTAAATGTAACAGCTAAATCTTAAATGCTTTCAAATGTCAAAATTAACTCAACTGTACGGCTAAAATTTACAGACAATTTTAATTGACAACTCTCATATCTGTCAAAATGTATCAAACTAAAATATTATTTTGACAGATGGAAGAACTTCTTCGTACTTAAGATTGTGTGATGCATTAATTTTAGTCTATGGTTATGTTGAGACTAGAGACAAGTTTATTTGCGACGTACCTGTCCAGTCAAATTGAATCTATAAAAATCTAATGACGAATTAACAAATGGATCTATTCACAATACGATTCAGAAATGAGACTCGACCTTCGTATGTCAAAATCCAATACATTTCAGACGTGTGGGAGTAATACTTAGCGGTAAGTCTCTGTGTGAAACAAAATCTGCAAAAGTTGAAGAGTCCTTGGATATTGATTCCTATTTGCATAAGCTGATTCTCTAAATGAAGTTGACAAAAACTTAGCTCACTAGTTACATACTAATTTGGCTTAAAAGCTTTGCAAACTAAAAGGAGTAAAAAAATATATTAATTATTAAGTACTCTAAAGTAATAAAATAATAAACGACAAAATTTTGTAATTGCCATTCTACATTGAAGATTTTGGCGCAAATGTAGAGACAAACTTATGACAGATGTTACAGACTTCAAACAATGTGACAGTTCCACATGCTACATTGTTTGAATTTTGTTATAGAACACTAACTGTAGCTAATGCAATATGCATACAACACAGAATATAACAATAGTGCCATAATTATTTCTCTTTTTCTTATTTGTACAGTTTACGTCATATAACCATAGATTTTATATTTAAGCTATTATGGTACAAATATAAATCCAATACAAATTAATACATATTTTAAGACTCATAATATTTTCGACATATTAAATCAATATTTTGTGTGCATACAACTTACACAACCCTATCTCTAAGCAACACAAATAATATACTATATAAAATAATAAAAAATAGAATAAGTCAACCATCATCCTAACCATAAATATCCAGTCTTCCAATTCAAACACTACCTATGACCAATCCAACATAAAATGAGGTGTGCAGCCTCCATAACACATTAAACAGTGCATTGCAGTATCATCTTTATTACACATAGAAATGGTTAACATAAGAATGTGAAATTACTATTTGACCAACTTTTGTCTGTCACTATGCCCATGGCCATAATTAAACGAACTGACTGATTTTCTCAAATATTTATAGTTATAATAAAATCATTAGTGAAAGTTGAACTCTGAATTAACTATAAATACATAATATTTTGTATTTTTGTAAATAATAGGTTATAACAAAATTAAATGAACAACATACATTAGCGTGACAAAACGTAACAGATTATTATTCTGGTTATGCTGTGATTGAGATTTAGGACTGAGACTCATAAGAATCATAGCTAATGACAATTCTCCTGGTATTGCTTTCTGAAACAGATTAACAGATTTTAGCAATTTCATAGTCTTTTAATACCTCAATATAATATGTAATTTTATCGCGAACAATAAACATCAAATACCGTATACGACAATACAATCCGTCAGTTTTTGACAGTTCAATGTCAAATGTCAATCGCATGTAGCAAAAGCTACTAAGGCAGTTGCATTGTGATGGAAACTTTACTATATTATTGTTGAACTATAAAGTTCAAACAAAAAGCATACATCGGAAAGTTTTGTAATCTTTTTGAAATAAGGAAATGTCTGATTGCTGTAATTAGTAATTTAATTAGCAAAAACTAGTAATTATAATGTTTTCGTCAAATTAAAATCAAAACGATTATAGCACTTACCACTCTTTAGAGATTCCCAATCTCTGTCTCAAACAGTTTCCCGCCCTTCAATTGCTTCTCAGATTCATTATTGAATTTCTTCATATATTCTTCTAATCTTATCAACCATTGTGCCCAGTGTTCTCTTAATTTATCTGTGTGTAAATGATAAAAATCTGCTTTAGAACCATCGGTGTAGGCTATGACCAACAAAGCATCTCGTACATTCATATGTTTGTAGTTAAGGTCATTGCACACAGCTCCAAAGTAAGCCGCTAGTTGGACAGGATTGTCATATGTTAGGGCTATGGATTTTCGAGGTTTGTCTGATTTCTTCCATTCAATTAGTGTTGGTTTATCTCTGGAAAGAATTATAAAGTACAGTTTGTATGTACGTGCCTAATGGTGTAAAATAAATTCTATTTCCCATTCCCTGCTTACTTTCACAGCTGAAAGTATTTTATTAACATAACTTTTACGCATTTAAAGAAAACACTTTTTTAACGGATTGAAGCTATGTATTATAATAAACTTGTAATACATAGCCTCAATACATTAAAAAAGTGTTTTCTTAAAACCTTGTATGTGTATTATACTACGATTTAAAAATATAATTTTCTGGTTTTCTGTTAATTAAAAAAAAATTGTTAATTGTTTAATAGTTTAATCATATTTTTTATGAAATTTGGACATGTTTATACTATAAATAAATAAATTATACATATAATCTCTAATATGTGCTAATTTATTTGTAAAATTTGTGTCAAATAGTTAATAAGGTAATTGAGTTAATACACTTTAATTGTTGTTTCTGTTGTCAACAATGCATATCTTTATTAGAATATTTCCAATGTCTTCTTATTAAATTGTCTTTTTTGTTAAAACATCTTATATATTGTATTTAATATAAGTCTTGGCTCGCATTACAAATATTTTTAGCAGTTCAGTCTAAATCAAAAGGGGTAAATTTTTAAAAATAAAATATCATATACTCACTCATAATCAGCAATGGCATCAAACACCCCTCTATATTTCAGTACAGGATGTACAACATTGGACTCTATTGCCTTAGGTGAAGATATATGTTTCAATACCTCTGCTACAGAGACCCACACCCCTTCCACATCTTTTTCAATTCGTAATTGTGTTTGCGGCTGAGTAAAATAGTTCTTTAGTGTACTGTGGAACTTTGTACCAACTGCCATTTGTGCTGGAATCATAATTATACATATGAACCTAATTTAATTTTATATTTTATAGTATAATATATTTCTGTATCTGCTTTTGATAATTGATTTTATGTAAAAATTCATTTTCATATCATTCTACTTATATTCTAGTATGATAATTAGGATTCAGAGTGAAGAAACTCATTTTAGTTGTAATACAACAATTCCATCATTTTTTTAGGCCTGATATTCCTAATTGATATTGTAAAATTTAATACCTTTCGTAAAGAAAGTCAAGTTGCCAATTTTGCAAGTTATCCCAGTATATCCCATGTATACAATAACTACTACAATGTTTTAGGAAACAACATAAAATAGGAATTTAAATTGGCATCAGTCTGAAACTTGAATACATAATACTATATTGTGCTTGTTTACCAGGTCACCTTGCAACAAGCCATTAATATTTTTGGGTTCAATGTTCTTTCACAATTCAAACAGCACTTAATTCAATGTAGAAACCTGTTATATATTTTAAAAAGTATTTTTTAAACAACACTGGCAATGTTTTTTCTTTGTGAATATTAGAACAAATATATATTATTATGATGCAAAATTACCAGATACATAGTCATATTCTCTAGGACTGATACTGTAGCTGTATGTCAAATCCATTACACATGTTTTGACATACATTCCCACAACACTAAACAACAAGCAGGTATAGATAGGATAAACTGCCACTTTAGCTGAATAAAATCTATAAATAACAGCATTCCAAAACGGATGTGACATAAATGTGGACTGTAAAACTTAATTTACTATTTTAAAGGTGTAAAAACATTCAAATATTATTTAATCTGGTCATTATAAAGAGCCATAGAGATAAACTAAGAAAGCAATGACAGTACTATCACATTATCAATATTAAAACTGAGGTGTGTTAACAATCGACCAATAAGTGTTTATTATTTGTTTTATTATGTGTTTATTAAACGACAGATAAAAAGTCCATGAACTTTGTGAATCTAATCAATGTAAGACATACATGGATTATCTCTTTGTTCATATGGCAATGACCTTGCCTTATATTGCTTCTAAATAAAAATAGAATGTTATCACATACAATAATTTACTTGATTTTGAAGTTCCAACAGTTTATATCATTCTTTAGATTTTATTTTATTTAAATGTTCTTCACATACCTTAAGATTTGACTAAAAACAGTTAAACAATATGTATTGAACATACAAAACTAACCTTCATGATACCTATTAAACTCCTCTACACCCATTTCTTCAATCCTTTCCTTCTTCCATTTTTCTAATGCTTTTCTTGACTCCTCTGTCATTGTTTTGTTAAGAATTAAAGTAACAGATGGAAATTGTTTAGTATAATCATTTTGATGTTGCCTAATTTGAAGAATTTTATCCTCACTAGCAAATCCTGGTTCAGCAGGAAAACTCTTTGTTGCATTTGCAACAGATGAAGTTTTAATACTTCTCACAGCAATGTTATAAACTACACCCGTAGCATTAAATACATTTCTTGTATTCTGGTACATCTTGTTTTTATTTATAATTGGAAACACAGAAGAATTGTAGACTGGTGCAATTAATGTACTTAAAGTGCTAAAAAGACTGCTTGCTGCTGAGTGGCAAAACTTTTGCATACTGTCACTCTGAACTTTTGCTCTGTTTTGATGTGTGTTATTTTTAGCTGCAAGAGATAATTTTAAATAGTAGATGCGTATATCGCACGGCGCTAATGTCATATGATTATTTATATTGGCAAAAACACCAGGCACGAGTACGCAATAACGCGTAGTTACCAAATAATAGCAAGTATGTTTATTGTGAGAATTATCTATTTCTTTTAAGATTAAATAAGTAGTATAATTTAGAATGTCACGTGTAAATTGAAGGCCCAACGTCGTATTAAAATAATTACAGTGAATAATAAGTTCCTTGTATGATTGAAATAGATTTTGTATTAAATGAAAACAAATCGAACTTTTTAGCCTTGAAATTTGTTGAAAGTGAAAGCTACTAACCTTCTTTTTTCAATCTACTTTTCTTCTGCTTATTCGTTTCCAACAATGGACCAAATAATTCTTTATTTTCCTTGTTATATAGTTTCAATTTACCAGCAGGATTTAAAAGTGAAGCAGGGCTAACAATTTTTTGTCTTATAAATTCCTTTTGAATAGAAGTATTGTAACCAATTCTAGAAATTCGCCTCAGCATGATGTTATCCAACAATGTTAGTGGATCATTTATATCTCATACGTTGACTAAATATTGTATAATATAGTACATATTACACAAATCTGTTTCCTTTTTTTTATGTATGAAATGGAATACTAATTTAAAAAATTGTTTAAATTTTTGAAAGCAAAATACAGATATTTATCATTAGCAGTCATATATTTTACAGATACAATATAGATAACTGTTACAATCACAGAACACTATTACTTCTAGCGAGGAAGAACAACAACTTCATAGGAAAAAAAATGCTTACACCAACGCTCCAGTTAATGCCATCCGTACTATCGTATGGCGCGAGAATTTAAAATGGTATGCAAGTATTTAAGGAATAATTTCGATTTTCATGTAGAGAAATGAAACAAGTAAATGGGTAACAATATTGTAATTTTTTTTATATTATGCCGCATTTTAAGCATTTTACACACAAAGCGTCAATATAGCACAGTAAAAGTCTCTATCTCGTTAATGTTAATATCACAACACAAAAGCGTCAATACAGCACAGTTAAGTCGGTTACACAGTTACATCTTGTTAAAATGTTGATATCACAACTCAAAAAGTCAATTTTGCACTGGAGTCTCTTCGTAATTGATGATTATACAGCACAATTAGTTCTTTTGCAGTCTCGCTCTCTTTTCAGCAAGCACTATTTACATTAATTCAAACACTGAATTTTTTAAATCAATCGGGTGTTAGAAAAGAAACAGCAAAACGATTTACGAGCTTTTCACTTTGCAACGTATTTTGTACAGTGTTACTATTAAAGAAAAACCTGAAGTCCCATTAAAAAAAATAGTAACAAAAGTTTTTTTTACACTAGATATGTACCCAGTGTAGCTTTTTATTGTAATGAATTCAATAGATAGCCATTATTATAATAAAATCATATGTCTATAGATAATGATGTTATTAAGATTAATAACAAGAGCAGAGTTCGCTAACGTTGAATAGTTTTACCTAACAATATGGTAGATATGTATTAATTAATACTGATCTGGATATAGCTGATCGCTTCTTTTCTAGAGCGCTTTCTCACTTTCGCAGATAGCGACATTGTTTGGCATTGGCTTATATGAAAGCTGACGGACTGTGGTTACAATGCTTTTTATCAGTGGAACTTTTTGTGGATATATCCAATGTGTTAATTTTATGTCAATTTTTTGTTTTATATTTTTAGAGATGAATCTGTTTTGTTTCCTAAATGAATAAATAAATAATTAATTAATTATGCCGTATGCGGTACCCAGATCTAAGAAAAGGAACAAGAAAAGATACCGCGTACAAGTAGACTGGTAACACTAGGTCACACGACTATTAAAAAATATCCAAAAATCAACACCCCAAATGTTTATTTTCATCCAGTTTTTTTTCCTTATGCGATGTAAACATTTTATCATTCATTAATAATAAAAATATAAAAGAAATAGTGGTTATCACAATTTTTTTAGTATTTAACGATAAAAATGTCCTGCATATGATATGATATTACAATGAAATAAAAATAATAATTTTTGGCGCTCGCGGCCTCTTGGCCCAAGAGGGTCCAAGGGTCCTTGGGTCGGGGGCCCGTGGCATTTTGCCAGCCACCCTATTGTTACGCCACTGTATCTCAAGTAGATAAAGTTTATATCTCATGTTAATAAAGTTTATATCACAATTTAATAACGTTTATATTTCAAGTTAATAAATTTTATATCTCAATTTAATAAAGTTTATTGCTCAAGTTGATAAAGTTTATTACTCAATCTAATAAAGTTTAACCTATTGTTACGCCACTGCTACCGCCTATTATATAAAAGCAAGAAATTATTAAAGAGATGTAGAAATTTGAGGCCCAGTCCCAAAAGGTTATAGTCCCACGGGTTGTTTGTTTTGCTACTTGGAGTAATATGGATTAGCAAAATAAACCCAATTTAATATGAAGTTCTTTCATCTAGGTTATACTTTTGCACTAGATTTGTTCTTTGTTATGCTTTTTTGGCTAAATAGGTACTATTACTATATAACCTATAACTGTTTCTCTGAACTTTTTTATGTACATTCTGCGTTACGCAGGCTTAGATAGATCCACAGATATTAAAATGGCGAGAAAGTTGTATCATGGTTTCAGAGTGGATTTTGATGCTTTTCGGCATCTGGTCACTCCCAAAAGAACCACGATGGGAATAATGAATCCACACTTCGCCAACGGCAGGTGAAGTAGTAACATTAATATGGGGTTTGTTACTATACCGTAAGTATGTCGAACGTTGGCTCTTACACTAAATTTTGAGTTTATTATGAATGCGTTTTATTTACATAATTACAGTTTGTACAGTGATTACAGCGGCGGCCATCGCAATTCCACATACTTGGCTTTAAAACTATAATGTTTGCATGTCACCTTCCAACATTGATGTATCCTATAGATCCATTGACTAAGCTGTGTATTAAACTAGTACTGACAACTGACTATTAACACTATTAAAAAATATTATTACTACTATGGATTGACACATGACATACGAATTGTGAAATTTGTCTGTTGTCACTTAGTATTTGCTTGTTCTAGGTCAAATATTTGTGAAAAATTGTTATTAAACACACTTGCAGTTAATAATTTACTGATTCTGAGAAGTTTTTTTAATAAATAATCTTAAATCCTGGACTTATAAGAACTCTACGTTACGTGAATTTGTCTTTAAAACAATGGATTCATGCCTGGGCGTAGAACAAGATTTAGACAAAGCAACAACAAAATTTACAGGGATTCACGATCATACGAACAAAATACTGCAGGATCTGATAACTCAAGTCGAAAATATAAAGCAGGAAATAGCTAAACGTAAGAATTGTCCTCTATTTCCATATAATTGTGATGAGCTTTAGGAATTTGTATCGTCATGTACATGAACTAGCAGTTTTGTACAGTTTAAGGTTTCACGATTACGATTGTTTTTCAAGACATACTTGTATTATATTACATACAGAACATTTAGAGAACAAGTAGTATCATACTAGATTAGTTATGAATCATGGTGAGCCTCATAATAGGATTATTTTTTAATGTTTTCTTGATTCTTCTTCTGATTTCAGAGCCTGAAAATGAACAATTATCTGAAGATCAGGCATTATTGGTTAGTGAGTTAGCAGCCACTTTGAAACAAACAGTATTTCAGATGTCTACAGGTATTTTAAATCTAGATTGTTATAAAAAGTCAGATGGTAAATCATATCTCTTATATGCAAGACATTCATATTTATGATTCCTGGGTCGAGAAAACATAATATTTTTTTAAATAAATATTAATGATAATTTAATTCAATTTGATATAACTCAAGGAACAGTAAGCCTTCAGGGTTTCTTTCTAGACCACTTTTTATTTCTTTATAAAACCTTTTATCTAAACACAACATAGACAAAAAGGTCAATCATGTATAAAAATAGAAAAAAATTGTTATATTTCTGTTTCAGAGCATCGTGAACTTCATGCAACAGTATCCAGAGTTGGAAAGTCTATTGACAGGCATTTTATTGTGGATTATGCAGCAGTTGCACCAAAAGCTGAATCATTTTGTAGTGAAACTAATAGACCCATTATGGAACAGGCTATTGCACAACATTTGTATAGACAGGTAAAGTCGTACACAATTTATTTCGAAATCAATGACTGCTTGCCTGGAAGATGTCAATAATTAGACTAAATATATAATATTATGTATAAGAAGGTTACATTTAAATGAAGGCAGAAACAAATATAGTGTATCATTGTATGAACAACTTTTAATAGCTAGGTAACACTGAAAATGTTTAGAAAATGAAAAACGGCATTTGTAGAAAGTTGCCAATACTTTTATTATTACTTTCAAAGTAATCTCCACATATCGTCACATTCTATGGAACCACTGAGAAAAGCAGTGGGCCTATTCTTCCTTAGGCTTCTCTTCTAGGGAATTTTCGTACTTTCACTGCATTTTCAGAGCTTGTCAAATTTTATCTTTAGTTATTGGGTATAAATGTAAGTCACAGGGCGCCAGGTCAGGACTGTATGGCGGATAACTCATTATCTCGACACCTGCCATAATCAAATATTCACCATGCGAAGGTGTTACTGGTCGTCGGTTAAAGTATGGGGAATCCATCTGGTACAAAACTTTCTGACGCCTACATGTTTGTGGAATATTTTTTGAACATGACTCATACCAATGACTAGGCTTGCATGTATCTGCTGAAAGGTCACTCTCTTATCTTCCTCTATCATGCCTCACACACCACTGATGTTACCTTCATTAGTCGCTGTTAAAGGACGTCCCTCACGCGGATCATCATTGAGATTACTAAGTCCACGCTTAAACTCGTTAAACCAATTGTAAAAATAGGAACGAGATGGGGCTTCATTAAAAAATGCTAATCACAGCCTTTCATAGCTTTGTTGTTGAGTAAGCCCACAACAAAAGTAAATAATAAATCGTTGACAGAAAATTTTCTCGCGTTAGGCTCATTTTCATGTGTAACAAGAGAGA
This sequence comes from Pieris brassicae, assembly GCF_905147105.1. NCBI lineage: Eukaryota > Metazoa > Arthropoda > Insecta > Lepidoptera > Pieridae > Pieris > Pieris brassicae. The sequence goes on from NC_059673.1 coordinate 11,886,383, forward strand.
GCAATTCACAAAAAACAAATGACAAATGAATGCTACATTAGGTTACCAAAGAGTTCTAAAATTGAAATTCAAAAAAAGTTTTCATTAGCAATGTTTCTAACTGGCATTCTAACATTCTAAACATATTCGGTGTTACCCACGTAGAAGACTGAGAATGCCCTGTGCAATTCGTGGAAAAAAAAATATAGATAAATGTATTTTTCATATAAATAATCTTCTTCAGTAGGTGTCATCTATAAGCTTTTGAAAATATGTAAAGAGTTCATGGCAGCTCATAGTCTCATATAAAATACGATAAAAGTAATTTAAAGAACAGTCAAACGAGTTAAAGAATATATTGTAGTATTTGGGTCATTGAGATGCAGAGGATTTGTCTGATGGCGCTGATCTGGAGCAAGAAAGAGCATCAGTTGTAATGGGAATATGCTGCACTGGAGGTTTGCACTAAGAAGATGACTAACTTATTCTGTTCAAAGCATATTGTCAGACATTTTGCTCATACAGCATATGGACCGGTTTATCAAAAGGTGTTGAATACGGTCCGCATTCAGTATAACAACACTTTTAGGATGCTATTGGGCTTGCCGAGGATCTGCAGTGCGTCAGGTAACGAGACCTGAACTGATGGATTTAATACAATCAATTGGTAAAAGGTGGCATTCTGTACAAACATTACCTGTCCACATCGTATCCCTAACTTTCTTTCCAACTACTAAATGACGTGAGACTTATCTTAAATTATCGTGATTTATGTTTCTTTTTACTTTCTATTTTTAATGTGTCATCTTTTTAGTTTAGGTTTTTTTTGTTCCTGTTAGTTTTGTTTTAATAACTGTGTATAACATGTATTTTTGCACTACTTGCCTATCTTATGTAATTTAATTATTTATATTTTAATTTTATTTTTATTCTTTACTCACAGTGGTTGCCTGGAAGAGATCGTTCGAAAGCGATAAGGCCGCCAGTTGTCCTTTTGATTTAATTATGTACAATTTTTTTTTATTGTAGTGTAACGAAGTGGTTATAAATAAAATAAATAAATTCTTGATGCATCCTCTTAGGCATATCACCAGTGGTATCCTGAATGTGTTGATTACAAATATTAAATTATCGAGTAAAGTTGTGTTAAATTCTTCCCAAGATTGGTACGCGAAGCCTTTGAAATCAAAAAGCACCCAAATTTCAATAGAGAAGACGGGCTAAAATTATCAATTATCACCTGGTTTCCAATAATAACCAAATTAAAATCACAAGATAAACAATCCGCGAAAATAGAAGACGCCGTGAGTCATTTCTGCAAAAACCCTTCATTTTTTAATCGATATCAACTCCGGGGAAATAAATACAGATAATACAACTTTCTCTTCAGCAGGAAATTAAAATTATGTAAAATAATTATAAGTCTAAACATAGCTTCAATCCGTTAAAAAAATGGTTTCTTATGTGTTAAAGAAGTTTTGTTGCAAAGAATAAATATTTTCAGAGAATTAATTAAAAATTGAAAACTTTTGGTTCTTATCTTCCCGTTTAGTGGGGTTGAGTGCTTTGGAAAGCAATTATATTCAGCAAATAATGTATCAAATGTCTATTCATATCTGTTCAAGAAGTTTCTTTGTGTATTACGAGTATGTTTGTATTTTATATTTAGGGTCTTGAAGACGTGGGCGACGTGTTCGTTGACGAAGCGCACATTCCGCCTGTGGAGCGTACGTGTACGTTCGCTCAACTACAGCGCTGTGCGGCTGCACTTTCGGACGGAGACCCGGCGCCTGCATTGCAATGGGCAGAGAAAAGAGTGCAGGAACTTGCACATTCACCGCTCCCCTTTACCCTGCATAGGATGCAGGCCCTTAAGGTGATTACGGTACCTGAACCGACTGAAAGTTAAGATTCGGTATATTGCTCTTATGCATAGAAACGAGAGGAGGAAACAGTGGTTTTATAATTTTACTTTGATCCTTAGAAACATATATTCACTAAAAACAACATTTAACTTAACGGGTTCATAGTTTGGATATTATGGAGAGACTGGGTTTACGGGTACCAAGTAGAAACCTGAGGCTTCCGGCATAACTTTTGGATGTACCGCGAGCACATTCCAACTTGGTTAGCAAAGCGCCAACCACACTCACAAAGTTTCTACTGAGGTAGACCTATTTGTTTGTACACTGACTGAGTTCACAAGAGTTGCTTGCTATATTGTTAGTTTTAAGATTTAGGCATATAAATATAATTTTTTTAATGTTTTTTTTTGTAGGATAATCGGTGTAGGTATTATTTTGACGTTCTATCGAATTAGTTGTAACTGTTAAGGCAGAATAATGATGTGGTGTGATAAATAAATAAATATTACGTAATAAAATGTGACGGTCCTATTTTCCACTTTGACTAATTATTTTCAGCTAGCACGCGAACAGGGCGTAGTATCGGCGATAGAGTATGTACGCAAAGAGTTCCCGGCGTACGCGTCCCGCCACGAGCGCCAATTGCAGG